>NW_024386860.1:12819544-13419544 GCF_900408965.1 Simochromis diagramma
GGGTCAAGACTTTCATCTGAAGACACTGCTTCATGTCAGTTTCTCAGTTCCAGCTCAACATAATACTGATTTATGCAACATAAATAACCAGCACACGGAACCCCACTGGTGCTTTTTTGAATCCTCTGAGTGCTACGGTAGCTCTGATGAGGAACTGCTAAAACTACCTACATTACATAATGATTCAGCAGTTACTCATTGATCTTTGGTTGTTTTTTCGTTCAAACGTTATCAAAAACAGTACTTTTTTGGTCTTTTTAAATTTTTTATTCTGAAAGTATATGTCAGCTTTCAGTTCTGCTATTTCATTATTAACGCGCTCCTAAGAATTGCTCTGCAATGGCCTCGGCTGCCAGGCTTGTCTCAGGGTCAAGTTTCTAGAAAAGTCACTAGGGGGTGCCGCAGGCTAAAATGGCAATGCGGATCACCTGCAGCAGCCAACTGGATTCACTCCTCCCTCCCGCCTACCCTCTGTACAGAAAGGGAAGAGCTTCCCTGCTTGACACGGAGCAGAGGGTGGCTCAATACAAAAAGCACTGTCTCCATTTTAGACTCGCAGTCAGAGAGACAAAGAAAAACCTGAAAGGTGTCACCTCAGCTTTGATACAATGACAGCAGTGGGCAGAGATCAGCAGAAGAGCCTTCAAGCTCTTTTATTTTTAATTTTTTCACCGCTGTACAGACACAGCCACACAACCCCACTGCCACCCCCCGCAGCTTTCAGCATGCTTACAATTGTTGCTCATTAAAGTTTAATTCAGCTCTATGCCCCACTACTCCAACACCTCCTGTTCCTCAAACAACCCCCCCTCCTACTTCTCCGCACACACTGCTACCACCATCCTCATTCTGGACGATTCAGCCTCCTCTCTGATCTCCCCCCACCCCCTTTTTGAATGCCCCCTAAAGCCCACAGGTCTGGCCAAGAGCAGACCCCAGACCAGATACCCAGAGAGGAGACGGGATGAAAAAAGCCTCCCCTTTGAAGTCCACGAAAAAGTCGATGGCCTCTTTCATGACCACCCGTCTTTCAAGTGCACGCTGTGAAGGGGGCCCCGGCAATCCGCCTCTTACAACGTTAAAGACAGAGAAAGGGAGAGAAAATGAGACAGGGAAAGAGTCAATGTTGAAAACGGCAAATCTAGCTTTGCCACACTTGGGCAGCATTTAGTCGAGAGTGAGAAAATTAAATCTTGGGTGACTTCTCCTGATTTCAGCACCCGCTACTCAGAATGGAAAATCCAGGTAAGGAAGGAGGACCTAGAACAAACGCCAAAACTCCAAATGATTTGGAAAGATCCATGAAGCTCTTACAGGGTCAGGGACAAGCCCCACAAGCCTTACAACAAAATCTAAGACTTCTCAAACACTGAACTTTGGATGGCAGAGGGCATAGGTCATAAAACGAAAGAATCTTACAAAAGAAATTAAAGATTCCCAGAAAACGAGAATGGGAAAAACCTTCAAAAGACCTTAAAAACCACGGGTACATAAATCCAATTCCCCGGAAGATGAGGAACACCCTTTAAGAATCACATTGGACAGCAAACAAACCCAGAAAAAAACTCCAGTATCTCAATTCAAGTTGAGGAAAACACGGGAGGAGTCAGGAGTGAACCCTACTAAACGTCTTGGAACTGAGACAACTAGCAGAAGCCTTTGCGTGTGGTGGACGGTGAGATCACACTGAGAAGGACATAGACAGTAGTGTCTGCACTGCACTGGGGAAGGGGTTAGGTGAGGGAGATTGGGCGGGGTGGGGGGTCATAACCATGCATTTCCCCAGGCAGATGCACGGTACGCATGTTTGCGCGTGACCCCGAAGGACTTACGCAACATTAGACAGTGCTTTAAGTGGGTCCCCAGACACATTACGCACTCTGCCAGATGGCATTGGTCTGAACACAACTTTACAAGCAACTTGTGAGCCTATGGGATGCCACATCATCTTTGTTATTATTGTTATTGTCATTATTGATAGTATTATTAATTATAAATATTATCACAACATTCAAACAAGCTTTGGCCTTGGCGTTAAGAGCTGACAGCAGAGACATTTGCAAGAGTAAAGAATTCCCCATTAATTCTACAACAAAACAAAGAAAACAAAAAGGGCCAGGCCTTAAAGATAGAGAGATACGTAACATCACTGGGTGGGTCGGGCTGGATCCGGGTGGATCGGGTACTGGGTTTAGGGATTCAGGCCGTACATTCAGGGAGGCAATGTTAATCTTTGGTATTACGATGGGATTCTACAGCTAAAAGTGCCCATCACAAAAAGTTTTCAGTTTCACACAGACATACAGAGCATTGTTAAATAAATACTTACAGTATATAGATAGCATAAATAAATAACCAAATAAATAAAGGAAAGAAAAAGGGAAACCAATAAATACACAAATGCAGTAATAAATATGTTGATCAGATCATTAATTGCATTTGAAAAGTTCTTGGTTTGATTCATCTATTGGCTATAAGGAGGCATGGTTAAAGCCATTCCTTTGTGGACCAAAAAAATGACCTTGTACGTCAGCAGGGCTGAAACAAACTGCCCCACACTTCCAACGTGTTACTATAAATAGAGCGATGTGCTTGAAATCTGTACAAAAACATTGGAAAGAATCACATTCCTCCATTTTCTAGACATCTGTAAAAAAAAGATTTTGTAATGGAGGAGTATACAGTTGTTTGGAAATGAGTGGAAAAAATACTACAATGTCACTATACATTGTGTCAGGTGTACCTCTTCTCCAGAGAGCCTTTGTGTTCAAATTGTTTTTGTTTTCGTTTTTTTTGTGTGTGTGTTTTTGTTTTTTTTCTTTTTGATTTGGAGTCCAAAAAAATGGCTGTGGAGCTTTAATTTGGAAGCTCAGTGAGAGTCTTAAAGCTAGACGGTTGCACCAACAAGTCTGTTTCTGTGTCCTACTTGTGTTTATCGATTCTGTCCTGGCATACGGTGAGATGTGCCGCGATTCCCCCTTGAAAACTCTGATTCATTCGAGGTGGGACCGTCTTGACACAATACAGAAGAGGCTCCTGTTGATGGGAAATGATTGACAATTGGGAGTCACAGACGCTACAGAAACCTCCTGATTATTCCAGGCTCCAAGCTTGGAACAACGCCATACAGTCCTGGGAACCATTACCATGGAAACACATGCTAAGAAAAGGGCATTCAGTTCTCCAAGAAAAAAAATGAGGACTTAAAAAAAATGCCTCTTCTTCCTCTTTCACCTTGATTCTGGAGGAATAAAGGGACTACAATAACATCGGGGAAGGATTAATGTCTTCGGATGATGGCGATCACTTGATTAGGAAGTTACACAATGAAGCTCTCCAGATGTGAGCGAACGACACCTCTTGATTCTTCACGTTTGGAGAGATGAGAAAAGATTTGAAGGTACACCAAAATATGCTTCCTCCTGATTTGCAATACCCTCATTATCTCTAATCTACATAATCAAAATAATGCAATGAGATGGTGTCTATGTAAGGGTGTGACTCTTCTTTGAGTCAAATCATCTTTGCACCCTTGACTATACAGGCAAGACCTCACATCTTGCAATCATATCACTAAGCATTGCCCCTTCCTTTTCAAGGGAGCAATTAACTTTGGTTTGGGAAAAATGCTTCATCTTCATAAACTCATCTATAATAGCTGGCTCCATCTCTCCTTCTGATAACGAGGAGGACATTTATTACGGCTGATCTCTGCCTAGACCAGTCTATGTGCCCCCTTGCTCCCTCAGCGCCCTCCTCACCGCACCTCCGCGACGGTCTAGCATCACGCCGTGCTGCAGGACACTGCGGAGGAGGAAATGCTGGAGCCCGAGGAACCGGTGGAAGAAGGACGGCCCTCGTCTGCCCACTTGTTGAGGTTGCGTCGGCGGGCATTCATGAAGAAATTGCTGACAGTTGAGAGCTCCAGGCCCAGCTGCTGGGCAATGGTGACCTGGAGCTCTTTGGTTGGGCGGTGGTTCTCCCTGAAGATGGCCAGAAGCGTACGCCGCTGCAGGTCTGTGAACACCAGCCTGGTGCGCTTCGGGCCCTGGTTGCGCTCCAGCTTGTTCTGCTCCTGTTCCTTACGCTTGCAGGCTGCAGGCAGATGGATAAAAGATAAATTAAAAAAAGGAAAGGGGAAGCAGGTTAGCTAACAGACTGGCTGGCTAACTAGGACAAATGGATTAAGCTGAGGGAAAGTGGATTTGTTGAAAGAAAACAGATTAGCTAAGCAACTTTGATTAGTTAAAAGAGATGAATCAGCAACTTGTTTCATTGTGCAGTAAAGGAATCAAGATGTTCAACCTATCACATCTTATTACCAGTGAGCTGCTCTAAGCTGCTAGGGAGAAAAAAACATATAACTACATCCAGACCAAAGTCCTGAAGTCTTCCATGATGTTTTTCATTATTCCCTTTAATTACATTTTGGAAAATGGTCTAATTTTTTACATAGATATGGCCTGGAGACAAACTAAATCTGGTGTTGCACTGATAATGGCAATATCTTCCAAACAAAAATTGAATTCAAACACAAAAACAGATGTATATCAAATTTCTCCCCTTAAAAATTTTGAAATATAACCTTTTATCACATCAAATGTCACGTTTTGTCCCTCTTAGACTCTCCCTTACTTAACATCCGTATATTTCTGCATCTTTAGTCCTCAGAAGATAAAAAGCTTTAGCAGCATTTGTCCAGCATCAAAGTTATCCAAATCCAATCTACAGTAACAGTTAAGTCTTCTGGTGATTCTTTTTTTAATCTAAGTCTTGCGTACAACAACCACAAAATAAAATCCCGGGGTCTGGGTTAAACACCACTGTAGCTGCGGCAGCCCGCCCAATTATATAATCGATATTTTCTCGCGAAAAAGTCTGAAATTTATTTTGAAGGGAAAAAAAAGAGTGCAAAGAACAGTTTTGTTTAGTGAGAGAGAAAAATAGCCTGATGCGTGTGGGCTGAGCTCAGATCCATTTTGAGAATCAGACGAGCATTTTGAATTCAGGCTGCATGTTCCTCTGCATATCCATCGCTGAACCTTTCACCTCTAACACGCTGTAATTCTGTATTTACAGGAAACACAACACCAACCTCTGCCTTTGTGTACCGAGCCAACTTCTCCTCCCTTCCCTCCCACCCTCCATCCCGCTCTTTTTCTCTAACCATCTCCCTCCACTTCCACTCTTTCCTTTCCCTTAGTGGACACTTCAACATCATTAGTTTCTCATAAAAGTCATTTACATGTGGCGGCAGTGAGTGAGTAATAATCACTTTAGGGGGAACTAATTTATTTTCTATTAAAGGCAGGTTACGTCAGGGGTGAGTGAAACAAGCAGAGTCGGCATTGCCCAGGGCATTTAGAAGCCTTAAGTGGGCTAAAACATATTTGGGGGAGTCGTGCAATTACCTAAATGCACACTTTTAAGAGGTTTCAATCAGCACTGTGCGGTTGCTGGGCGACTATTTTGCTGATGGTATCAAATGCATTTCTAAGTGTAAGCACACTGGTGTACGTGCACAAAAAACACAAAGACACAAATACACACACACAAATGAGCAAGGACAGATGGATTAGTGCCTATATAGAGAGTGGGGGTTTTTTCAGGGGGGGTATAAAATATGAATTCTTCTAATAGGTATGATATTAGATATGCATGTTATTTGGCATGCTGTGTCAGAAGCTTTCTCGATCTCAGAAAGATAAGATGCCGGGGTTACACATGCTCTTTGGGCTTTTTGAGCATTTAGCCAACCAAAACAGTCCTCAGTGTAACAAACGTGTCATTTTTATTGCAAGAAAAGAAAAACTCTTTCTTTCTTTTCGAGATTTAACACACACCATTTTTCAAGCAAGAGAGGAATAAGCTGTATTCGTGTTGAAGCTGGTTGAAATAATCCTGCTGCACAGGCAGATTTTTTTTTTACTTATATTAAGAAAACACAGAGAAATATGTATGGAGTTCTATTATTGACAAAAAAAAATATGTGATTATATGGAGATTTCAGCTCGCAATAACCTTGAGATCCAATATTTCAAACCCTAACACACGGAGAAACACAACCCAACTCACGCTGCAAACATACATTATATAAAACACAGATGCTGCCTTTTGCTCTCACAACAGCACTGACGCGTCCAATTGATTGGCTCACAGTTTCCCATTGAGAAACATCTCACATACTGAGGGGTGCTGCTGATGTTAACTGTATGACTGTCTTTTCACTCTTCAAACGCACAGTGGCAAATTTCTCTCATTAGCAGAGCGCTTTAGGAAAAAGTGTGACCTCACCGCCATCTTTTTTTTCACAGAGTGCAATCACAACAGCAGAATTAGACGCAGGTCTAAAGGGTGTGTGTGTGTGTGTGTGTGTGTGTGTGTGTGTGTGTGTGTGTGTGTGTGTGTGTGTGTGTGTGTGTGTGTGTGTGTGTGTGTACTTCGCACCGTCTGGCTTTGATTGCTCTAACATCCAGCTGAGTTTCTGAAACTTAAGTACTCAACTGGACATGAATAAATCTCCCCATGAATTCCCTGTGAACATTCTCCTCTAAAATCATTATCTGAAGGAAGTGTTTTGACTTGGGGATGCACTCTTGTCAACTTGAGATTACAGGGGCCTGTTAGCTTTTAGGCATCCAGAGCTCGTTTGCATTTCTGAGAGTTATCGAACCACGTCTCATTAAAATCTGAACAGGCCGAGATGTCAGCAACATGTCAATATCACCACAAGTGAAATTATATATATATATATATATATATATATATATATAGTATTTGTGCTGCATTCTTCATATGAGTTATACCATCACCACGGTCAATATTTCAGGGTTGGGGGTGTTGGGATGTGAGCTGCAGCTATGGAATGTATATACAGTGGTGCACTCTGAGCTCATGTAGTAATGAAAGGAATGACATGATAGTGCTGGCTAGCTCGCTTGTAGCGTGGATTTATGGCTCGTTGGAGGAGCTGCCGTGTCCTGCCGCTCTCCTCCTCCTCGCCGCCATCCTATCCTCAGCTCTCTCCCTTACTGACGATCATAACGCCGACCATTAAGTAAATGCTTCCTTATGCTGTAATCATGTGTAAAAGGCTCACAATTACCATGCTATAAATCCCCAGCACCGGGGCTACTCTTGGAGACATAAATATTCCCCTATAGGCTTCTTATGATCGTGGGAACAGCCCCTAATCATGATGTATGCCCCTGTCTCGTGTTGCTGAAACGTGATCGAAAGCCCTTTCCCTACCCCCCGGCGTCTCAGCCCCCCCCCCCTCACAACCACCACCACTCCCCTCCCTGTCCTCTCCCTCCACACCCCCTCCACCCCCCACCCCCACCCAGCCCCAGCCCACCCCCTGCTGATTTCTTGGGCCAGGGGCTGATAGAAATTATTGATTAAATCTGTGCAGCTCAGACTCCTCGACCCACAGAGGCTGGTTAACCCCTTCAGCGCCAGAGTGGGGGGAGCTGCAAGAGTCAGATAAAAAAAAAAAAACAACACAACAAAAACAACAACCCTGTTTGTTTGATGTTGCACAGCTAAGGTCACGCCGGCCTGTTTGCAATTCCTGATATGCAAATGGAATTGGGTTTGACCTTTGAGCCTCGCTAGCAAAACGTGAACTGTACGCAGCGAGCGGTGGACAAGGCTTTGTGGCTTTCATTACTGTGGGGGTGGTGCGGGCACTGGAGCTGACACGTAAACCGCATTGACCTTTCTTATTCATTTAGACCTTTAGTCAAGGGCTTCGGCCATCATCTTTAAAGTTATAGTCTCTGATCCCCCTCCTTGACTTTAAGTGTCACAGCAAGGCTGTGTGGTCTTTATCCTGCCTTCTTCTCTGACTAAATCCTGATTGCCTCCTCCACAGCCTGAGGTTGGGCTGGAGATGCATCTCATATACAGTGCAGTAATCCATACAGCACACACACACAAGATACTGCAGATAAATCCCAGGGATCACAGCATTTTTACCAAAAGGTTTCTGCAAAAAAGACATATGAAAATACAAAATGGCAGCAACTAAATTCCACAATTACGGTGCGTCAAGCTTTGGAGAGAGCTCTGCAGCCCTCTATAGAAGAGACATTATGGAAATAACATAGTGCTTCTGGCTGACACTAAAGGGCCTTCTATGTATTTAAGCAAGTGCTGCATTAAGGAGGATCATCTTAAAACTTGAGGCGTGAAGCAGAGAGCACTTGAGCTATCTTCAGACTGGGGAGCACAGGGCACCGCGCATTCTAATTCCAGTCTCGATTTGCCGATGCGGCCGAGGTGTGTGTGGGCAAAGCGTGCTGCTCTTTCCCATGGAAATCAATAGAGGCTTGTAATTAAACAAAAGGGGGTTGGCCAGGGGGGGAAAAACACAACAACCCCCTTCGGAAAGTAGGTTATGTAGAAAAGTGCCGAGCTGTCCAAATTGTGGCTTTGCCAAGAACTAAATATGCAATTTCAGAGAGTGTGAGAGCAGAGAGAGAGAGAGAGAGAGAGTAGGAGCATTGTCAAACATTAGTACGCTTCTCTGTGTAGGGACTTCAATTTTTTATGAGTCTGATTGATCGGCTGCTCGGACTTGGCGGTCTGACTCGTTAAAAATAATGTTTGTGTTTGTGACAATGAAGAAACAAGGATGCTGCACATAAAGAAAGAACGATGATTAAATCTGCTCCAAAGAACAAAGGGCTGATTTATCATGATGAAGATTTGCCTTTTCGTGGGGGAGATAATAGGTGTTTTGCGTACAAAGCATTCACACATCACGGGATGGGATTAATCAAACGGCGTTTGGGTCAAATTACAGAGCAAAACCCAAGATAACTAATCTTTAGAAAAGAGGTTCGCTTGTGATTGCGCTAACGTTTTGCTGAATGGAGGATGTACACATGTGCTCTCAGAGTTGAACAATCAAAGATCAATAATTGTGAAGGGATTGCAAGAGCGCACAATCATTACCTATGAACCCTATTGTGTTGCTCGGCTTAATCAGTCGAGCTGCCAACAGAAACGAAAGAAGCGGTGATCAAGTGGGGAGGCTCACACACACGTACAGCTCACAGACCCCCGCAGTGAGCCGACCACTTGCAGATACACACTCGTCTATGCTCATCTCATATTACCGCGTTCACTTGGATCTCTTTCTGTGCTGCGTGTATCAGATGGGCCTTAGGTCCCTGTGGAGGGACAACACTGTAACACGGCACTGTACGGCGTGCTGTCACGTCTTGAATCCACATCCCCAAAGAATATTAAATGGCAAGCAGCACACTGTAATGTGCCTTTAAAAAATAATACTAGTAATAATTAAAATTTGCCATGAAATCTGTATAAAAAACAAGAAATAATTACAATGAAATATTATTATTATGATATTTATTTAACTGAAAAGATGTAGCAAATCATGGAAAAGAAGAAAGCTGGTGTTCTACATTGGAAAAAACATTTTTTTTTTACTTTGTAACTAAATTCTATTAACTTTCAAAACTGTTGTCAAATTTTCCATATGACTGAGTGATTCTGCACTAATGACTACATGCACCTCACTTAAGCAACAACATCTTCTTTTCCACATGTGAGAAACCTGGAAGGAGCTGCCTCAGCGCTGAACAACATTCGTATTTAGCCCCGCAGTAATTGCCTCAGTGACAACGTTGATAAAAGGTGTCTGGCAAAAGCTCAAGTCTAATTTGCATCAGTTACCTTGCCAACTCAACTTGAGTCAGGCGCTGAGCAGATATAAATCACTGCTGAAATTAATCAATCGCTTCAGAATGGCATATCTGCGCAAATTATTTTGTGGGCTCAAAAGCGATTAAATTGCCAATCGCTGCTCACACTGATCTTCATGGTTCATTTAAGAGGAGGGCAAATGTCTGTGGGGTTTTTTTTTTATTGTAGCTACTGTACAAATCAATAGGAACTGTTTGGGAGCAAAGTAAACAAAGGAACGGCACATATGGCCTGTTCTTGATCAAACTGACCTTAATGTGCTGCTAAGTTCTTATTACCCAGGCTGATGAGACAACAGACACAGCGGTTGTACATTCACAGCAGTGGGAAGGAGGGAAACATCAGTATGATGCTTTTGCTTTTACTCATGTATCAACCTGAGCTGCATACTGATTGCTGGAGAGGAGATTTTTTTTGGAAGACACGGAGAAGGGAGGCGTTTGGGGAAAACAAGGAGAGTGAGCGTGTCTGTTGTTGTGGTTTCTGTTTGAGCCTCTGTGTGTGTGTGTGTGTGTGTGTGTGTGTGTGTGTGTGTGTGTGTGTGTGTGTGTGTGTGTGTGTGTGTGTGTGTGTGTGTGTGTGTGTGTGTGTGTGTGTAGAAAAAATACAGAGTAAAGCCAGATCTTACCCTCCAGCCTGAGCGAGGCCATTCTTTGAAACTCCGGTTCCTGGAGCCAGCGGGACATCCTTTTAAAGGTCTCACGGCCAGACTTGAGCTTGCCCCAGGGCTTAGGGTTCCTCAGGAGGTCAGACAGTGTGCCCTGTGACCTACACAAAACCCTCTCAGCAAAGATGGCCTGGGGGATGCTGTACCTCTTCAGCTCAGTGATGATCCTTTGGGCCACATCCCTGGTGTTGATCTCCTCTCCAGTGCTGCCTCCACTGCCCTGTGAGCCCAGCAGCATGCCCTCGCTGGGTGAGGATGAAGCAGACGATGAAGAGTGCAGGTGGTCACCCATCTTGGTGGCCTGCTGGCTCGGGTGATGGTGAGGCTGGTAGTGCTGGCTATAGATGTGTGGGTGATGGCCTGGGGCATGCTGGTGAGTCTCCATTTTATTTAGCTGATGCCCCACTGAAACATCACCTCCTCCTAGGCCTGGCGGTGACATCTCTCGGCCAAAATCCGATGTTCGGCAGAAAAGGCTCCCTCCATGTACATCATAACCACCAGGGAGCATCTGACTGCCGTTACCATTAGGGCTGTTGCCCAGACTTCCGTAGCCATGCATGGAGGAACCCAGGCCTGATCCTGTGGATGGAGGCGACAGGCTTTGGGACATGGCCAGTTCCTTGCCATAAGGGTTGTAGAAGTTGGTGCTGAGGCCTCGATCCTCACGCATAAGGGTAAAGCTACCAATAACATTGCTGACAGGGAGACAGGGGTGATGGTGATGGTGGTGGTGGAACTTGTCGTCAAAGGGCTGCAGGGGGGTCAGGGTAGTGTATGTGCTGCCAGAGCTGGATGGGGAGTCGCCGCTGTAGCCCAGTGCTGACATGGAGTGATCGAAGCCTGGTGGACGGGGCTCAGGTTCCAGAGACATGGAGGAGCCCCCAAGGGAAGGCCTGGGGAAAGCAGCTGAAAGGTCCCGGGAGTGCAGCATAGCCCTGCCATCCTGGCTGTGAGCCAGATCAGAGTGGCTGTGGAGGGACATCTCCCCTAGACTCCCATCCATCGTTAATTTCAACAAATAAAGTTGTATTTCTTGCCGTGATGTGTGGCTGGTCTCCTCTTGTTATTGTTGTTGGACAACTGGGCCAACAGTCTGTAAGGTCTCTTGTTACACCAGACTATAGATTTATTGATTTGTGAATTAATTGATTTCCGGGCTTATAGGGTGTCTAATTAATTATCTGATAACGTTAAGTACTTCCTCAAACTCCCGGAAAACGAGATTGCAACAACATTAGGAGCTCTAACTGAGATTTTATTCTCGCTTGTGCATCAGCGCTCTGCTTGTCTCTTTGGTGCTCAGCTGGGTTCCTCGGCAAAAGCCTCGCTTTTGTGCCTGCGTGAGACAAGACAGGCGCTGTTATTCGCTTTATTTAAACTTCAGTCGTTACAGAGAAAAAATAAAGCAGCCCAGTGAGAGAAAAGAAAATGTAGCCCAAACAACAACAAGAGCAACAAATAATTATAAAAAATTAATTAAAAAGCACTTTTGTTTTTCTGCCACACACACTCCTCGGAAAGCGCCAGAAAACACAGATATCACTTTTCACTCCAACCTAATATTCTCTTGGAATGTAATATTTTTGCTCTTTTTGAATCTTATGCAAAGTTATGATACAGAAGCAGCCCACAGCGCGCATGCGAAGCGCTGTAAATGACCAGTTCCTTTGCATTTTCGCTCCACATGTAGGACACGTAAACTAACTATCACACATGGTGGCGATTCAGAAAATATATCACCACCACGTATTGGTTTTACAAAAACGTGCAAAATCCTACCTTTATTATCCACTTCTCAGAGCGCGTCCGCGACTCTTGTCCGTCCTGTGCATCTCTCCGACTCTGTCAGCGAGCAGCCTGCAGATTCACACAATTGGTCCGCTGCGCCCCGGGGTGCAACATTCACTAAAACCCGACAGCACAAACCATCTGCGGTCACAAACGAGCCTCTCTCGGTCTTTCCGTCCCTGTTTTTCTCCCAGTCTTTGGTTTTCACTCCAAAAAATGTCCCGTTCTAGCCTCGTTTGTTGCTCTACACTAGCAGCTCTCTTCTTGTTCTTTCATTATCTCGTGAGATTTTCCTCCTCCTCCTCCTCTTCCCTCTGCCTGCCACTTCATCGATCTCACCACCAACTCTTTCTCCTTCTCCTCCTCCTCCTCCTCCCCCTTGCTCACATTGACTCTCTGCTTTCAGTGCGTCACGGCCTTAAAAATCTGACAGATGTGCGATGAAATTCCTACTCCAATTAACCCTTTCTCTCCGGGGGGAGGAGGGGAGAGGGTGTGGGTGTGACGAGGCGGGGGAAGCGTTGAGGTGGAGATGCTCTCTTTCTCATAACCCCACAGGTTAAGCCTTCTTCAGCTGATTGCAAGCACAACTTATGAATTATGTGCGCACAGCCTGGTCATTCTGCTGCGCTCGCCTGTTTATCGCGTCTGATCAATTGATTTCACTGGCTGCAGCTAATGTCATTCTGTCCTTTTTATGTAACAAGTAATGCTGTTGCTCCTTTTGTCAGTATGAAATAATATATCACGAAGACGGAAAGAGACCACGCTAGCTAACACGCGAGCCTTTTGTTTCTGAAATTATTATTAATGCTATTTTCATTTATTAATGTCATGATTTTGTCAAATGTTGTGCTTTCCCCCCTAATATAATTTCAAGTATATGTGCAGAACCAGGAGGCCCTTTTAGTGAATATGTAGTTATATGAGTCACTTCACTAACTGAGGGGAAAAATAGAAATAAATATAAAAAAAAATAGAAATAAATAAATAATATAAACATCTCTCATTTAGCAGTGTGTTGTGTATAAAATTCAACCCATGCCACAATTTATTTGTTTTTATTATTTTCTTTATAAACTATTAATAGAAAATGATTTGTGTTTTTGGTCTTAATATCTTGTGTTGGTTTAATGTAAATCCCACCTCTCAGGAAAACAATGGTGTCAAGTGGCGCTCGTGTTTTGCTCAGCTCTTAATCAGCACTCAGCACGCGCCTCCATTCACTCACACTGCCAACACTTCAGTCTGGAAAGTCCCTAAAGAAGATCAATGCGACCCTTTTTTCCAGAAGCCCCACGACCTGCTGCTGTCGCAGCACCACGTAGACACATATAATGCAGGCCCGGAATACGGAGAGCGCGTGCGTGTGTAAATTTAGCATCTTACAATACCTGGTTTTCTGTTTGTTTTTTGTTTTGTTTTTTGTTTGTTTGTTTTTTTAGCTTATTCTCGTTTTGTGTGTGGGAGCGCGCTAATGCGCGCCTGCATACATGGCTCTGTGCACTTATAGTGTGGCTTGTGCAACTTGTGTGTTTACATGAGAGTGCCTGCATGCGCATACAATATGCGCAAATTACATCTGGTCTGTGTGGCGAGACCTGAGCGTGCATGTTTGCGCGCGAATCGGCCTCAGAGAGAAACAGGGAGACAGACAGAAGCAGGGAGGCAGAGCGCATACTAATCATATCTGTCTGTCAGTTTAATTTTCAGAGATGAGCAGTTCTGGCGTTTGGAAACAGCGAAGCGGTGCGCGGTGTGGGACCGCGGGCTTCCTGGAGCAGATGCTGCCCTATCGATCCGCCCCGCGCACAGCAAGCACGAAGGGATGCGCGTATGGATGGCAAGTAGCTGGAGGTAAAAATGGTCAACGGCTACAGAACGAAAATAAAAGGTCCTCTCGGAGGTCGGGGTGAAAGTTCACATGCTGTGGCTGGAAAACCCGAGAAAGCAGGCCGACACCCGAGCTGCAAAGCGCCCCAACTTTTACGCAGCGGGCCTAGAGGGGAAACTGACACACAGCAGGATGTTCAGGGTGTGGATTTGTCAACACTGGGTTTTGAATTTAGCCACATACAGTCATAACAATGCTGAAAAAGCCTCATATTTCTGTCTTATGCCTAATGAGTTCTGATGAAAAAAATGCATTTCATCCACCTGATTTATCTGATTTATTCAAGCTTAAAATCTTTTGATCACAGATAATAAGCGTATTTCCATTTTAGGCATTTAGCTGATGCTCTGAGAGTCACTTTCCTCACAATGAGAGCGGCAGCAGGATCAGCAACACTGCAGCCAAAACATTTACATTTCAGCCATTTAGCTGATGCCCTCAGAAGGACTTGGGAAAAGAAACGGTGGATGCCCAACTTTCCCATTACAATACAGGCAATAAATATACCGAAGGATGCTCTGTTTGAGTATTAACTGCAGCTCTTATCAAAGGAAGGCCTGCTTTAGATACGGTGGGTGGGGAAAGACTTTTTAATCTAAATCCAATGCTGAGCCTGTTTAGATTGCAACCGTTTAGCTGAAGTTTCATTAAAGACACATATGACTGCAGTCCTCCATCGCCAATAAAACAAACATGCAATAGCAGGAAGGTCAGGGGGTCAAAGGACATTGTCCTGACCTTAAAATGACCATGCATGCAGCAGAAAATAAACAGAATCAGTCAAAGGAACAGAAGCGGCTGATTTTCTGTTGCACTGATTAAGGACGGTGTGTGAGAGAGAGACAGCTTCTCCCGAGCAGATGAATTTCCAGCATCTGGCTTGTCAAGATTCATAAATTCATATTTTATTAGGGAAAAAAATGTCTGCAGATATGGACGTGCTATGAATGCTGGACACGACGGCCTGCAAACATCCACCACACTGATCTGTAGGAGAAAAATACAGCAACGTTTTTGTTTTCATCCTGCAACTTACACTCCCTTCTGAAATCTTCTGGTTAATCACCGAGTAAACGTGATCACTTATGGGTAAACGATAATGGATGAAGCGCACGCGCAGGGTTGCAGTTTTGAATGAGATATTGACGCTCTCTTTGCAGCCGTGAAAAAGAAAAAATAAACACCCAAAATGACGATTTTATGCAGCCTGTTTCAGGGAAAAGGAATTTATTCTGAAGAATTAAACGACAAAAAGCAGCATCCTTCTCATTCTGGTGACTTAAGTCATGAGATTTTGCCTGTTCAGTTGCAAACATAGACATTAATATATATTTCATATATTCATGCATCCTTAAAAATCTCTTGTTGATGATGAGGTGGAAGATTCAAGGTTTCATTCTCATATTAGATCGTTTGTTTTCATCTCATCTACACACCCATGCGTCATTTAATCACGCAAGCGCACATACACACGCGCGCGAGATAATGGCTGGTGTATGTGGCATCTACAATCTTGAGTGTTGCGTGGGTGTGTAAACACTTCAGCTCGCAGCACGCATACGCTACACAATGAACACAAAACACAAGTTGATTTTCAAGTTATTTATTGTCATATGTAAGAAAACTTACAGAACAGTTAATATTTCCCATGTCTTATTTTGAAAGAAAAATATACAGTGGACAAGTTTTCATCTTTTTTGTGACAAAAAACAACTTCATAAACACGCGTACTGGAAACAAAGTTCATCAGGGATATTACAAAAAAAAAGCTTCAGGTGTGAAAAGCTCAGTTTTCATACCTGAAGTTTCCATCAGTAATGTTGGTTTTGTTCATCACATTCACACATATACATTCATCAAGTCTAACTTTCTCATTCATTTCACCGCCCCCTGTTACCTGTCACTTCTATTTTGCTTGACAATGACAATGTGCCATGAAGGGTTTGCTATAAACGTCGCACATTTATTTACAACTAGTTTATATATGATCCAAACTAAAACCATGTGAGACAAATATGTGGGAGTGAGGGATTTTCTATGTGATGGAAATCATTAGAAAAGGTGAAAAAACAAATATCACCTGTTCCTCTGCAAGACACGCAAATATGGCTTTCACGAGACGATTAAAAAAATCACAACTACAGTTGTTAATAAAGTAATAAATTCCTTATGCTGCCAAAGATGGTTTTTATTATTAGATACCTGGCATTATTTACCAGCGGAAATATTAAAAAAGAATAATAATAATAATAATAATAGTTTTTCCATATGTAGACAAAAACTATCTATTAAATTGACTTCAGAAATTTTGGTAGCACTGTTATTTGATTTTTTTTGTGTCAGATGGAAGTTTTAAAGCAGACATTTAAAACTTATTAATCAAACTTTGACGTTTTTGTGCCGACTGAGACTTATTTTTAATGCTCTTGTCATGCACATCTTTAGACTGACTTTGTAAAGAGTTAACAAATGTAATTAAAGCAACAACTTTCCTTATATTATTTTCTAAAAATGTTTGTTATTTACCCGGTTTTTACTAAGGTGCCTGACAATGCTTGCATTTTTTTAAAACACATAATAACTAAGTTATAACTTGAAAACTAGAAAAGACAAAGGGAAAAAATTAATAAATAAAATGTAACAATTTGCGTCTGCAAAATAAACAAACAAAAATATTTAATTTTGACATCACACGAGCTCAGTGAAATTTACCCTGTTAGAATTTACAAATAAAACTTTCACTAGTGAATAATAATATTTTATCACTTTGACAGTGCGCTGTTTTTCTCTTCCTATTTGCCCCTGTTGTTGCCTTTTCTCCCCTTTCCCATCCCTAACTGATCGATAGAATCAATTATTACCACGAGACCTGGCGTTACACAGATCACAATGTGAATAATCAATAACTAAATAAGTATGGCTAGATGAGACCTGAATGGGAAGAAAATGAACAAAATATACCTGATGATAATAATGGTAGAAATGAGCACAGATGTAACCACCATATTGACTCAACACATTTAGCTGGTTATCAGACAAGCTGAATGAATGAAGCACTCATTAACCTGCAAGACTGATTCTGCGCAACATACATGTGGCTCATTATGAAGTTAAAAATGATTTCAGCATTTGATCTGTTCACCAATATGAGAAAATGTGATCAATATGATGCTGGGTGATCCTTTTATGGCCTTTTCACATACGCTGTTTTAAGGGGGGTTGGAACAAACAAGAATAAGCTGCAGGCAAATGTGTGTTCATGATGCAGGCCTACAATTTATCAGTGTATGGCCTGATAAAAAAAAACACACACACACAAACACACACACTGTTAACTGAATATGAACACTCGATTTCACACTAAATATTACAGCAAAATGAATAAAGTCAAGCCTAATATTATACTATATTATTTATAATAGATATTTATTCTCACACCATATTCAGCCGTGGTTAAGTTAGCCCACAGCTCAAAACAGATGCCTCACGCTATAGAAATATGTTTAACAAAAAAAAAAAACCTAAATAAATAAATAAAAATCTATTTTTTCGACACAGAGTGGAGTCCACCTGGCCCCATCCTCCATCAGGTCGAAAATGTAAAATAGCCTACTGGAGCTGCTGCTGGAAAGTTTGAGCAAGTGAATGAATGATAATCACATTATTTTCGTCTATTATTTGCAGGTTTAGTTGCAGTAATGATCGTGTACGCCGTGATGTGGAACTTGACTTCGCAGCGTGAATAATGTTATTATCGATCATATCTGGATTAATGCAAATTCACTCGTTTAATTCACTGAGTTCGCCTCCTGTGCTCACGAGCCAATAATGCACTACAGAAAAGAAAAAAATCTACAAAACTTGCAAAAAGCAAAGAAAACATGAGGAGAAATTAAATGATTTCATTTGGTATATTTTCCCTTCGAACAGCATATCAAGGTGTTTAAAACATCTCTCGGATTTTTTATAATTTTTTTTTATTTATGGGAAGATAAAAGCTTTTATTTTGTGAAGTTGTAAGGGATAAAGTGTAGGTGTGTGCGTGTGTTTGTGTGTGTGTGTGTGAGCGCACATCAGTTAATATCGATCCGTGCATTTTAAACAGCCTCCTATTTGCCCTACGACTATTTTTCATATAAAATGCAAATATGTCCCTCTGTAATTGGCTCTGCATTCTTTATGTAAATGAAATTATCTGCTGGCCCCCGTCCGCGAGGGGAGAAAAGAAGAAGTGTTTATGCAAAATGGAGCTCAAGGGGGTGCAAAGGTCGATAAGTTGCAACTTGTCTGAGTTTATTTCTTCCCCCCCTCTTTCTCTGTGCATGTGTCTATTTCTGAGTCAGTGCTCATTACAAGTTCGTAAAAGTTAAACAATTAGCGCTTTCCAGTGTTAGTCGGGGAGCAGTGGAAGTAAACGAAGCCCTGAACTCAGACGTTTTCACCAAGTTTTAAAAAATGATTTAAATTTGGTGCTTTAACTGTGCAGGTCGGTCAGAAATTATGTTTTCATGTTAATCACCTTATACTGAGACAAATATGTTAAATTGTAACTGTGTTTTACATCTACAATTTTTTTTGTCTAAGCTTTAATTGCATATCGGTGTTGTTGCTGAAAGTGCAGGGGTTTAGTAATAATTAATCCAATTTATTTTTCTGGGGCTTGAGTGTTAAGTGGAGGCCAATAAGCTGTCACATGAATGTACATGAATATCATTTGCAAAATTAATCAAACCCACTCACACTCCCCCCCCCCCCCCCCCCCCCCCCCCCCAAAAAAAAGGAAAAAAGAAGAAAAAAATAACATTTGTAGGGGGAAAGGACTGTGAAGGTCATTTTCAACCCTTTTCCCTTCCAATAAAAAATAAAATAATATACTTTAGTAATTAGGCAACCAAATAATGTTAAAAAAAAAGAGTTTGGTCTCAGTCAGTGGATTTGTTTTGTTGTCATTTTCCACTTGTTTTCTGATTGGAGATCAGATTAACGCCAGGGCCGAGAGACACATACTTTGAGTGAATTTTAAAAAGATTCCACACAAAGATCACGCATGCTAAAGAAAAACAGACGCAAGAACAACACAAGGCCTAATGTATAATACACACATGCATTTCTGGGCCTGGATTGTTAGCACTGCAAGCTGCAGGTATACATTCACAGCAACACTACACAAAATACACATTACTGAAAATGTCACCATATTACTGTATGCGGCAAACAGCCTGAGCTATTTTTCTAAATGAGACAACATGCACATGTCCATTTCTAATGAGAGTCGGCTCCCTGGTGAAACACTGAAACCCACGTTCTTCTCTTACATGCAAAATTACTGAGAAACAAGCAGACACACCAACTCAAATGCCTCCACACAAACATACACATAAACAAGTTTGCATCCTCTGTTTTTCAACCCTCCCTCTCTTCCTCCATCTTGCCCTTCACACCTTCTGGTCCCTATCGGAATAAAACACGCCCTTTCTCAGGCAACCTTGGTGTGCATCTTAAGAAATCCCTTGTTGCATGCTGCTTAACATGGTCACTAACAGATAAAAATACCTTTTAAAAAGCATCTACATATTGATCACATAAAAACTCGCAGCTATTTTCGGCTGCGGTAATGCATGCGTTTGCCAAGGCCTGTCAGTCTCTAAGGGTGTGTGAGTGTGTGTCTACGCTAGCTTTCAGGTGTGTGTGTATAAGCTTGTGAGAGTGTGTGTGGGTGTAAAAGTGTGTGTCTACCAGCTGAAAACTGTGTGTCAGTCTATCCAGCCAGTGTAACTTGGTGGGGGATCAAAGGCAGCAGGGTTTCTCTCTTTTTCCTGGTTTTTCCAGTCAGGTTCCCCCCCCCCACCACCACCCCCCTCCCTTTTGCTTCCACCCCCTCACCACTGCCACCACCTCCTCCTCTTCCTCACCCTCCTCCTCTTCTCTTGCATCCGCTCCTCGCTTCCCTCTCTCCTCCTCTTCCCAATTATTCCCTGATTTTCCTTCCCTGCTCGGCTGTTAAATCCACTCTGCATCCTTTTCTTTTCCCCGGCATCGGCTGCTGCTTCCTCTCCGTCCATCCGAGCTGAGGGAAGGAGTGCGTGTGTGTGTGCAGCCTCGTCTGCCTCTCTTTCACTCCCTCTCCCTCTCTCTCTCTCTCTCCTCTCTTTAATCAGCATGTTAATAAGAAAGGTAACTAATCAATACATTCAATGGCCTGGCTTGGCGATTGATACGATCTCCATCCACCTCCCCCTCGCTCTGTGCTGCTAAACACACACGCACACATGCGGATCAACACGCACACACGGATACACAACTGCAGGACTCTCTTGGGTGCAGAGGCCCTTAATGGTAATTTATTCAAGTCATTTTATTTAGAAGGCACATTAATAAACAGCAAAGCCTGACCTAAAATTATGTCAAAACTCTTCTCATGTGTGAGTAATCAGATGTTGGGATGTACACTGATAGTGATTCGAGTGCAGCTGACAAAGAAGTTAAAGAAATGCTCAAATACCTTTGATGCAGGACTTTTTTTTGTAGAATCATTTGGTTGTTAAGAGTGAGGCCTTTTGCTAGTCTCAGAGTCACATTAGAGATTGTGACAGATAAATTCAGGTAAGAGGGTCAGCTCAAAGCAGTGACTTTTAGAGTCATAGCCCTTTTGCCTGATCCTTAAACAAACTAACTCAGACAGTAAAGTTGAGCTGCACTGCTATAAACACACATAACATGCACTCAGCCGCACCCCAAGCCCCACACTCGGTGCTATCAAACACTATTCTTCCAACTGTAAATTAACTCTTCAGACATGTGCTTTTGGAGCGTACAGAGTGATGGTGGATGAGAAAATGGTCATGCATATCATAATTTTTTTTAAAAGGCTGGTTATACATGCACCAAGCAAAGTTGTTCTTTTAATAAGAAAAAGCCCTGATCACGTATCAGCAATTTGGAGGTAAAGTCAAAAGACCTGTTATGTCAATCAATTCTGAAAGAGCAGCTGTTCTGATTTTTCACCATGAAACCTGGCATGAACTCCCAAATACACGCCATACAAACAAGCATCGTCATTTTAAAATCAGTACAAGCATTCTGATCAAGTTGACTAAACTGAAAGCAATTCAATCGTTACATTAAAGTTACAGTGATCTACATGACAAAACACGAGAGTGTGTAACTTTCTCCTGATGAAAGGGGAAAAAAATGCTTTGGAAAACATTCACAGCTGTAGGCAGGTGGACTGAACTGTAGGACTGAATGCTTCTCAAAGACGAGATTGGAATAGAAAAAAAAAGGTTTTAGGCAGATAAGTTAAAACATTTAGCTTGTATTGAACTTTTCATGCTTTTCACTTATTACAGTTTTTGAGTTTTGAAGCTTTAAGGTACCAATCTCTCCTAATAAATGGCTGCCTTTATATCCAGCACTGTACTTTTGCTCTGTTCCATTTGTTCTCATCTTTAACTCTGTCTCCAGCCACCAAGCCCTAAATTCTCCCATTTAAAAAAAAGTCAGTTGCCAGTTGCTGTTAAAGGTATGTGGATATTTGGCCAGGGAGGTCCATGCATCCCTTTAGGGCACAAGATAGTTTGAAATCACAAGGGAAGGGAATATTTAAGAGCTGAATACTCACACAGCTTAGGGCTGCAAACAGAGAAACATCTCGCCTTATACCAAAGCAAACATCCACTTCTATCTCCCTGTCTCTCTCCCCAATATTATTAATAGATAGCAGGAAGGAAAATACACAAGCGCGCACACAAAGACACATAAGTCCTCCCTCCTCGGGATATGGAACTCCAACAGACATGAAAAAACTCAGGCTCCTTCTGAGGAGGACATTAGAGGCATGGCACAGGATGAAGGGAAATCCTTCATACAGGAACAACACAGGCAACTGCAAGAATGCAAGGTGGCCTTTCAGGGCTGACTGAATGGGTTTCTCCCCATGACCCTCACCCCGACACACACACAAGTACACACACAAACCTCCCACCCCCTTCTGTGCTGCTTTTTTGCCTTCTGGTAACTTCTGTCTCAGTGCAAAGCTTACAGTGTGAGGTAGATCCTTTTACATTTGTCTCCCAGTTTATCCCCCCACCCCTCCACCCCCCCGTGCTTCTTCTTTTCCTCCTCCTCCTACTTCTGCTTCTTCTTCTTCTCTTTTACCTCCATATCATTTTTCACTCGCGCAGTGGAACAATCGATATGTAGAAAAGCGTTACGGTATCATGTATCATTGTGGAATATGTGATATAGATTATGGTCAGTTCATGTTTACAGTATTTTTCTTTTGTACTGTTTGCCATTTGTGTGTAGCCTGTATTTGAGGAAGATTTATAATGCTTTTAAATTGAAGCTTTCGCTGACTGATTATTTAAAACAGAAGACTATATAAGTAAAAACACATGTTCATGTAAGATGTCTCATCATAAACCACAGTTGGAATAAAAAGCTGTAAAACATTCTACTTGCACGCCTATAATCAGTCTGCAGAAAGGAAAAGCACTTTATATTATAAACTGCATTTAAGCCTACAACGACAATGCATAAAAAATTTCACTCCGGACAAAAGGAACTCTGTGCTGCATATTTATATTGGCAGAACCATGACAATAAATTTCTCGACCTCTTCTGCTTGTAAATTGTACATTTCAGTAAATTGCTTTGGCTCTGTAATGAGAACTGTGGTGTACTTTTACTGTGACTGCAAGAAGACAATAACCTCCATTTTCAAATTTAGGCAATATGTTTTAGACAATGACTATCTGAATAGCCCTTTGTTTTCCAAATCAATATTTTCATATATGGTCAACGGCCGTTTTGAAATCACACGGGTGCCATAAATATTTTTCAGGGAATCTATTTTTGCAGAAGATGCTGTGACGTGAAACCTGAAACCTCATAAAAAACTGATCTAACAGCTGCTTTCCAATTGTACTCTGTTTTAATGTACGTCATAAACGTGCATATGGCAACGTGCGTGCAATGATTCAGTACATGTTGACCGAGCATCGATCACAGCCGAGCACAACAAATATGCCGCACAACAACACTGTGCTCTGATATTGTTTTTCTATATTTCTGCTTTGCCCGAGTTTCGCTGCAAGCTGAGGTCCAATTTCATTGCATTATCTGCATGTCCGGAGTGTCCCAGAGGGGCTGCAGAATGACCAGTGGCCCCACTGACCCTCAGAGCTGCTGTCACCCTTCATCACCCCGCTCTCCATCTTGGATGGTGTGGTCACCTAGCAACCGGGGCCAGAGTTCGCTGCTCATGGACCAGAGGCTATTGGGAAATCAATCGATACGCCTCAGCCCAACCTAGAGAGCTGCCTGGCTGGCTGGCTGGCTGGCTGTCCCCCCTCCTCCCCATACCTTCCCTCCTCACAATCTTCCTCCCTCTCTCCCTTGTTATGGCCAAATGAAGACGATGCAGTTCTCACTTTTCCACACCTCAGTGTACGTGGATATCCTGTTACAGGATAAGAAATGCCTCTGCTTGCCAGGGGCTTGCAGGTCCCGAGGCTGATGTATCTGTCCTGTCAACTGGCCTCCATTTCCACCAATGTTTGGATTGAGAGGCGGAGAGACAGCAATTAATCAAATTTCAGAAGAGCATTTCTCTCCTTTCATGGTATTGGCCGTGAAGAAGTGCTGACCAAAGATTACATTGGTGCACAGTTGCAGCTCACCCCACTCCGCCACCACATTTATGAATTTCTTTCAGCACATTGTGGCACTTTGGTGTTTCTGAGAGCAATAACTCCACCACTCCAATACTCCCTTGGCTCATCTTTTGGATCATTTCCACATGGGTCTATGTGAATCTAATTAGAAGCCTATCAGACATGAACACAAAGATCACTTTCATTAGCAGAACAATGATAAATGTTAAAGGGATTACAAGGTCCCCGCTAAAATCAAAAAATGTGATTTTTTTTAAGCTCATAAAAACATCTAGAAGGTCAGATCTGTTTAGCAGGACTTCTATTTATGATGGAGTTTCCTCACTGAAATCTTTACAATCAGACTGGGGTCAGCAACCTTTGATCCCCTCCGACCACGTTGGGAGGATGGGGAAAATTCGATCACCTTAAACAGTTCGAAGACAGAGGGCTCTGGGAGAAGGAGAAGACGATGAAAAGATGGGGGAGGACAGAGCTTGGAAGCAGAAGACAGAAGGGGTGGAGACAAAGAAGGAGGGGTCCGGTTAGAAATGACAAGAAACCGGTGCTCATCTGCTGCTCTCTGATCAGAGTCATCAAACTGAGCAGCTTAGCTAAAAGAGAATCCGGTGGTCCATCTGGGGTCCTGTGTGACACCCCCCGTTTCTCAAAGATATCTGAACTATAGTTATCTTTACTAATTGTGACAATGTAAACTCATGAATGTCGCATCAAATGAAAGAATAATTAATTTCAAAACGTAGAATGGTTGGAGCTATTTTGATGCGAAGTTTTGCTGCTTTTTGTTCGTTTCTATTGGGATGAAAAACAAAATTTTTGGAAACTATTTGCTAGACAATGCAAGTTATTTGTGGTGTCTGGAAATGTATGATACTGATATAACTCATATCTGAAATTCCTTTGTTAAGAAAATCAGAAAAATATATTGAAAAACAAGTAACACTTCAAGCAGTAAATAATCTATTTGCATTTATTCGCAAAGACTAAAGTTCTTGGAAGTGCAAACATTCAACCCTATTGCATTAAAAAGTAGTTCTGCACACTTAATACTAAACAACAACAGGCAGCTGCAGTGCCCTCTCCCACCTCACTCCGGATTAGGCTGACAGATTTCTTGACTTTTGTTGTTGTCCATCTCTGCAACTAAGAAGATGACTCTACCTCTGTTGTGGGGTTTGCCAGATCCCCAGATGGTCATCCAGCACGTGGCTGGAGGTGGACTGTGAAATGACCCCCCCAGCTGGACACTGTGGCCAGGTCACTGATCTCTTAGCTGCCCCTGACCCCCCTCCTCTTCCTTTTTTTGGGGGCCAGCTGCCATCGCCACAGTCCTAGCCTAATGGTGTTGGATCACCTCCCCTCTGAAAACCCCCCACATCACCGGCTAGCCAGGCCACAGGGAGTGTCCAGATGCCCTCTTACCCTCCCCTCCCTGAATACACTGGCCTTTCACTGGACACAGGAGAGTCAGGGGGGTGGGGAAGAGTGTAAAAGGGTGGGCTGGTCTGAGCCTCCCCCCTCAGTAAAAGACAGCAAAAAGGGGAGATGAGAGCAATAGCCACAAGGATGATGACCACATAGGCATGACATTGACACGGACGAAAGAAAAGAACCTTTTAACCATAAAAGTGGAATAGTCGCCTCTGGAAATTGGAGGCGACAGTAAATGCATTTGTGAGTGCCAGGGTGTCTCACTCATTGTCCCTATTACATGTCTCATGGAGGGCAGAGGAGAAGAGGGGGGACAGGCTGAAACTAGACTGGGAAAGGGAGGGGTGATGCTTAAAAGCATTCTCAGTGACATACGCACACATGCAGTCAGACTAGAATACTGTTCAGTTGTTTGCAACTAATGCGCTGCTGCTTCCAGATACTGGTACAGTTGGATGACTTGGCACGGGCTCACCCGGCGCAGAGGGAGGTACGCCTCTGCTGGGTTGGAGCCTGGCTGCCTACTGAGAGAGGGGGCTTCTGGGTTTGCTTGCCTGGAGTAATGTCGATAAATCAATAGGACACACGTCACTGCAAGCCCAGAGAAGCCACATGAAACTGTCATTGATCGGCATAAGGTGGAGTGTGTGGGGGAAGAGGGGTAAGGCAAGGGGGAGGGATGGATAGTGTTGGGATGGGAGGGGTGAGGCTGTGGGGGAAGGAGGATCCAAACATTTGGAGCCCAAGGGTCATCTATTTCCCCTTTACTCCCACTTCCTCTACCCCTAACAATGAAGGCTAGCGCATGGATGGGGTGTCAAAGGTCAGCTCAGTAGCCAGTGGTCCCTGAACAACAGTGTTGAGCCACGTGCCTGTCAATAGTTCGCTGTCACAGCTCACAAAACGCAGAATGCCTCTGGTGCTAGAGGACAACCGCTGTGTTGTCCACAGCAGTGCTGCCTTCTACACGCCAGCATGCTGTGCTCACGCTCGAGTTTCTCTATGCTGTCATTCAAGCAAATCCGCAGCAGTTTGTGATTTGTCATTCATGACTTCTCCCTCAATGAAAATACCAGAATACACTTGTAAAACAGGGCAGTCTTCAAAGAAATGCACGAGCCGTATGCATTTCATACAACACTCTCAGGAACCACCATCTCCTCCTATGCAGCAATGTCAGCAACCGCAACAGCCAGAAACAGGAGCACTGAGCGTAGCAAGAAGCCACAGCTGATTGCCTTCCCTCCCACTCTGTCTCTTGCTCTCTCCTTCTCAATCCTGCATTTTCAGCAGTAGTTGCAATTGGCGATCAATACAGTATATGATCGACACGGGCCCTAGATCATGATATCTATTCCCTTCTCTAAGGGCTAACCCATCTCAGCGCCATGGCTCTGGAGCCTGTGGTTCAATCGGGGTTAGAAGTTCAGTGCCTGCGATGGTCAGAAAGACAGAGACTCAGTGATCGCCTTGGTGTCAAGTTCTCCTGACAGTCTGTCTGGCTCAGCCTGCTGGGTTTTGATCTGAAGAAAGCTCGGGCTAACCTTGGCCACAGCACCACTCCCACCCTCCTGCCTGTCTTCACTTCTCAGTCCTTTTCAGTATCTACCACGCCATAATTCTCTGCTGTTGCGTCTACAGTTGCTCATGGTGAGCTAATGACCACCACATTGATCATGCCTGCTCGACCTCCAAATTGGGGTCAACAACAAAAGAGGCCAAGTCTCCAGTGTCAGGAAACAATTGCTATTTTCAAACTGTCATTTGTACATCTTCTTCTGAAAATAACACAGAACAAGGAACCTGGATTTGTACTCAACATGCCGCAACCTACTTTGCCTTCGAGCGTCCTTCAACCCCCATAAGGAGGGTCACCTAAATCTCTACAGAACCACTATCCTCACTGCCATTTTTCACCACTGATTTCCTGCAAGCTTTTAACCTTTATGTAATTTTTTTAATTGTGAAAGTTGACACCAGACAGGAGCCCCTCGTCACCTTTGCATTCGTTTTTCTGACATTTTCATTATCACGATAGGTATAGGAAACAGACAGGTGCAAAATGCATGGCAACCCTCTGTCCTTGCTCGACCGGTTGCCATGGAAACGGCTGATAGAGTAGGTTATCGATCGCCGTGTCCAGTCCCCCTACGTTCCCCCACCCCCTGTACCGACTTTTTTTCTGCAGTGATGGGCGTGGATCAATAGCCTGTATATTGTATGGTTTTCTCACCATTCGCCCTCCATAATAGCAAAAAAAAAAAAAAAAAAAAAACAGCATAGAGAGAGCGAGAGAGGCAGAATTGTAAAAATGTAAGCGATCATATTTAATAGGAAAGATGAGTTGAAAAAAAAATCAAATCAAGAGAAAAATGCCTGGAGTCTGATGAAATGTAAATACTGTGGAGCTGTATTTGTATTAAGGAAACTGAAAATTCCTACCAAAACAAATAAGCAAGCAAACAAGAAAGACAGAAAGTTGTAGAAAACCGCAACCTTCCTCCTGTCCTTCTGTCACAGTCACTTCAAATTCTACCTTTTACTTCTCTCTGGCAGACTATTTTCACATACGTGTCATGCTGCATTTACACGCATATGTTTTTTATTTCAATTTACTGAAATCTTTTTTCATTTAAATTAAGTTTTACTATCAACCATCAGAGAGGTCCAATTCATGTCTTTAAAAACGTGACGATGAATAGAGGAGCCTCTGCAGACCTGGGGGAGCTCGTTTAAATCTCGCCTGAGGGATCCCTCAAGCGAGGGGTCATGGTTGAAGTCATGGAGCAGTAAATTTAAAGGTGGGCACTCCTCAAGGTGTCTCTGTCGCCCCGAGGCACGGTCATCACAATTCCAAGAAAGGTGGAAATAAAAGTGCACTGAGAACACAAAGGCTTTTGGCACTTCTGGAGAAATTAGCCGGCCAGCTCACTGATGGTCAACCACCTTGGCTTAGCTACAAACAGCCCACACCCCCCCTTGGCCCACCCTTCTAAATGACATGATCCCATACATCACTCATCATTCAACTCACCATTTCTCAGTACAGTATTGATATTACACTGACAAATGAATGTGAAACAGGCAGTTTAGATGTAATGAGTTTAGGAAGAAATCTGAAAAGCAGGAGAGCAAAAGTGTAAAGGACATTGCATATATTTTTACTCCACCAGTCAAGTTCTCCTTTCATGCACCACTTCACCTCTCAAAGTTTCACATTTTATAGCCATATTTACAAAAAAAATTGAAGACTTAATACATGTGGATGAGGTTGAGCCTATATGGAGGGTCATATTGTCCATTTTTTCTCCTTTCGAACCAAGTTGCACTTATATACAGTCTCTCCCCCTACACACATATGTCAATATGTTTGGTCTTCAGTGGTAGGAATGTGCCCTGAGGCTCCCATATAAAATTAGCAGACCATTCCCATGTTGGCTTCCTTTCATGCCCCCACTTGCAAAGCGGCCGACGCCACTGTATCAATAATTCAGCCACAATTTAGTTGTAGTTGGGCCACATGTTACGGGTCAGTTGTAATGGGTGCTATTGCTACCGGATGCCTGCTCCATCTGATGGGTTTTGCAGGAGGTTTGTGGCCAAATGGCCTGGGTGTCCTATCACTTTTTGACTAATATAGATCTCCATGTAAGTCTGCTGAATTTTGCCAAAAGCATTTCAGAATAATGTGCAATTGCAGGTCATGGTAATACTGTCAAATAAATAAGGTCTATTTTTGTTCTAAAGGGTGCAGGGTAAGTTCAATAAACAAAAAAAAATGTATATTAAAATTACTACCTTTGTGTGCATTTATTGAAAACTTTTACCATTCTTTTACGCATGTTTTGTTTCCTGATCTGATTTGCTACAGTTCATCTGGCACAATTAGAAACATATCAGAAAATATGTTAAATTTTGTTAAAAAAAAAAAAAGAGAGAGCGCCTACAGCACCATTGTGCCTATACAACAATAAGGCATGATCATGTTATATGGATCAATTCATTACCTCAATAATTAAAAACAAAAATCGCGCAGCTTTATTGGTTTTTGTAGTAAAGAAAACAAAAAAAGCCCACAGATCAAATAGCTTTCTTCAACATAACACATCTTTAAATGTCTTTTCCCCACGCAGTGGAGAGTTAGCTATATGTGAGGTCATCAAGTTGACAACAAATTGACACTTCAGAACACAGCTCAGCCTAAACAACCACATGAGTGTTTTGAGGATTCATCCATCGAATCCACAGTGGCCTCAAACAAGTCTTGTGGGATCTGCTCCCCCGCATGCATCCCACCAACACTGCTGGATGTCTGCCCTCCTGTCTTAAGCCAGCCTTGGGGTGGTGGAGCTGCTAATCTCACACTATAGCTGAATTGGAAATCCGCATGTGTACGTCCATGTTGGACGGGAGGGAAGAGGCTGGGAGTGGAGAGAAGTGGCTGCCCTTGCACCTTGGTGAGATGAAAAGCTCTCAAAGCCTGGAGAGCAGGAAAACACTGGCAGGGCAAAAGTCAAACTCCTAAGGCCACAGAGAGAGAGAAGAAAAAATCCCAAACTTTTTCTTGTATCCTCTGGCAGATTGTGTGTGGTCAAACTGAGGGCTTAGTGTTAAAACTGAGTTATTGTATATGAAATGTGCATTCAGTGCCACAGAAAACTTCTGAGCAACTTGTGAAAAGCTGCCTGACAGCAGTGACCTGGTTTTGCATTTGGTATTTCACTGTACAGTGAGTTTGACAAGTACAATTTCAGAAATTTTTAGCACAATTTTATTTTATGTTTTTTGCACAAGGTATTGCATCATGTAGTACATTTTGTATTTAATTTTGATAAAAGTTATTGTGAAATGTACCAGAACAAACCTGCAATCATAATTAAGGCTTGAAATGAGATTATTCTTACTCAAACACATGACATTTGAGCACTACACAATATGTATGTGATGCAAGAAAGAGCAACGTTTACCTGTTAAAATGCTTGACAAATACATATGTTGTTCTGAATAATGTGTGACACACAAAAGATTCTATTCTCATTGAAATATCAGCTGTTTTGTTGGGGTTTTTGTTTTATTTATGTATTTTTTGTTTTGCTCCACTTGCTGATTTTAAGTGAACGGGTCTATTTTTCTGAAAAAGGTGAGCTCAGGTAAGGATACAAAATATAACCATATACAATACTATCTTTATGTTGCAAATGTGACACAGTGTGCTAACAAACAAAATTTATGCGACATTAACAAAGAATTTACAAGTCAGTGTTACCATAAAGTACATGAAGTTTCCTTATCTGTTTAACTAGTAATGAAAAAAGTTTTCTGACTACGAGAGACTATTGTTGATTGATTGCTTCTAGAATTTTTATTGAAAGAATATTTTAGATTCTGTTTTAATGTAGAGCATCCTCGCCTAAAATTGACATCTGCTTTTTTTGTCCTTATAGCTTGTTAACAGGTTAAAATGTTGACAGACTTACTTCAGAATTGTGTCTGGCTGATCTTTTAATCTAATTCAAAATTAAGATAAATTCATCAGATGCGGGGGAGATGCAAATAAGAATGCCCAAAGGAACTTTTAGTTTTTTACTTTAGTTCCTGTGAACATCTGGTGATCAGAGACCACACTGCTATCAGTCCAGCTCTAAAAAAAAAATGAACTCAATGTTCTATAGTGTTTTTATTCTGTGCTCATTTATTAACTTGCTTAAAAATGTAAAATTCATGCCCCCAGCTGTGGCAATGTTGACCATAATAATTTCTTTGTCTGTTTTCTGAGTTTTTTCAGAAACTACAGTAAATTCAACCATTTAGAACGATCAATACAGACTCAGAGAAAAAAAAATCCACTGCAGATGCCTGAACAGCTGATGCTAGAGGTTAAGTGTTCCTGAGTACACATCGGGGTATGTGTGCTAAAAAATAAATAAATAAATAAATAATTATATATATATATATACATATATATGAGAGAAAAGCGTAAAGCGCAGAAGTGATCTATGTCCTTAAGCACCTTGGTGTGCTTTGCTGGCTCTCCTGATGAGCTGTCACTGTAAGTGGGTAGAAAAACACCTCTAAGTGATGTGGGCCTTTAGTCACCTGACCATCACGAATGCCACTGTGGGCCCCTAGCTGGTCCAAGTCTGCATGGCACGGCAACATATTGCGTAGGTATAAGGCAGTCAGTAGTTATTCATCATCCATAATGTTAACGATTACAGCATGTCGATAACAAACCCAGGAGTTAAATGAGTTTGTGCACTCAGCTACGCCTGTGCCTCGGCAGTTCAAGGTCACTCCCTCCCGTCTCTGACAGGAGGGATGATTCCCGGGCCAAGCTGCAACCACACACATCTTGCCTCAAGGTCAAGTGTGCCACTATTTAGAACAAATAGATACATAAAACACTCAATCTTGTGTGTGTATAAGGTATGGGCCAGGACCTTGGGCCGGGATAAAGTTGGCCAGCAGCTCGTATATTTCGTCCTGTACTTGTATTTCAGCTTGACACTTTGTCACCCCACACCTCATCCACTCTCCGTCTACCCCCTCCACTCACTTTAACGTTTTGAAGTCCCTCTTGTGTGACTGAACGCAAAAAGTTAGCATTGATTTTTGCTATGTTAGAGCTCACCAGAGTCCAATGTGGATGGATCTCGAGCATCTCGGGGTGACAAACTGTGTTTATCATTCAGTCCGTTGGCCAGCTGAATTTAGACTCTGCAGCCTCCTTTAAGCTGCTCGTTCAGACATACCATGACCAAAGCAGCCATTCACCTATGGATGGCTGAAAAAATAAAAACACAGAGGGCCTTTGTGTTTGAGCAGAAGCAGGACACGGCTAGGGCACGTGGTGAGAGGATACACTTGATTTGGAGTCAGTTACCAGCTCACGCCTATCATAATGGACAATGGGGCAAGGGCAAGTGTCTCCCTCTCCTAAGCTTTCCTCTCTCCCTCACCCTGTCTCTTGGCGTGCTTCCCCCAGGAGACACGAGCCGGGGGCTGGGCGCTCTGATGGCCAAGCGTGACATTTAAACCCCTGCCCTGCGGTAGCTTTAGGGGGGCTTTATGGAGTAGATGGGGGGCCACAGAGAGGTCCATCTGAGCACAGTGAAAGAAAAAAGGGGGTACGGGCAGAGGCTCACCCTACAAACCCCCTATTACTCAATGCACACAAACTACTCACCCCCCACCTCTATGCTTCACCCTGCAGAAATCCTCAGTATGTCAGTACGGTGGGGGCTCCATTGTGCACGGGTCTTCCACTGAAGAAAAGGACCCTTTGGTGATAAACAATTCAGCTGTCCACTCTGATCACAATGGGGGCACATCCCATTGCTTTGAGCATCTGTTTCGAGTAGGTACTGGTCCCCTCGCTGCTCAGCAGCGCTGACCATACAAACACGGTGTGCAACTAAATCCCTGAATCTGCTGGCCCACTACCACCTGCTCTCATCCTCCCCTCCTTTTATTATTCCTTATTTGGATCAATACTGTTGACTCCACTGCAGTATCTCTCAAAAGACAAGTTGAATAGCCTTGTGCTGGCTGTTCAGTAGGATCGCATGCTTTTTAAATTGTCTACAGTGTGGCAGCAAAACTGCATGAGCTGATTAAGGCGTGCATGAGAGAGAAGATGCTTTTCTGCCAAGACACAGGGCACAGAGTTATCTATGTAGGCCTCATTCGTACAGCAGAGTCCATGGCTACTTATCACCCCCTTGTGGACATTCAGCATACATCATTCCTGCTTTTAAATTTGTCCACTCTTTTTATGGTGAGACTGTTGGTCTATATGGTTACCTGGTTATATGTATGTAAACTTTTTCAGTGTTGTTACATGCTATCATTTATCAGATTAAATTATTATTGGATGATCCTTTCCACCGCACTGTACCTGTAATGTTTATCTTATTTATGGCAGAAGGGCAGTGTTTACCCAGCAACGCTGCCCTTCTGCCACACATAAGGAAAACAGGAAAAGGACATCTCGTCCTTTTACTGAATTACTTCAGACTGTGGGAGAATGAACATGAGATTCATGTAAACATGTGCAACACTAATACATTTTTAAATTAAGGCTGTTGTTTTTTTTTTACATCTTGTAAAGTTGTTTTGAGTATTTGCTTATTTATATCTATTTGTAACACTTTAAAATCAAAGTGATCTGCATTTTTAATTGTTTCAGTTTCTTTAATTTGTTTTAATGTCTTTTTATCTTACATTTTATAAAATTGCTTTGCTTTAGCAGAATGCACGTGAGTTTCTACTTATTATGCAGAAGGAATTATTTCAATAATATATATTAAGATACATTTTTAATCATATTAACCAATAAAACTGTCTGGAAAGTCCTGTTTGCAACTCTCTTTCAAATTCGGAAATTCAAAGTTCAAAATTTTCTAGGAGAATCGGTGAAAGGCAGTAAAATAAGGCAAAGAAAAAATACTGCGAAGCAATAGTAATAGTATTAATAGTAACATTAATTATAGTGATCAAGAATACATTGAGATATGGTTCACTGTTTTATGTGGTTTTCCAGAAGATACGTGAATGACATGTTTTCTGGATTTCATCCAATATCTCTGCCAACTATCTGATTCCAAGGGGTTAACTGTGAGCAGGGCACTCTGCTGGGGAAGCGCTAATCAGCTCGGAAACATTTGCTGCCCTTCTGGCAAGGTCAAAAGGGTCACGGTCCCTGGGCTGGATGTCCACTCCATCCTGTGCTCCTCCCCCATTGCTGTAAAGCCCAGCCTCCCCTTGGGGCCTATAGGCCCTGCAGGCACAATCACTGCAACGCCACTATAGGCCCACAGAAGCTGGCTTTAATCTATATGGAGCTCTGGGATGGACTGCGGCTGTCTGTCCATCAGCCTGTCAGTGTGTCTTGCCTTGACCGTACATAAGCAGCCATGGACCAGAGCTATCGACTTAGACAATCCGAACCCACATTTGTGATTGGTTTGCAGAGCCGTCCGGTGGGCCCCTCCTGCTGTTTGACCAGGTGATTGATCTGTTAACACTGGCCACTGGACGTGTGTCTCTGAATTTAATTTCAGAATTCATTTCTGTGGGACGTGTGTGTACAGAAATGATGTAGAGTCCCAGGATCAAATGAAGGATTGATGGTTTCATCTGATATCTAAGTAAAAATGCAATTTAGATTTCTTTTCCACCCTTTATCATTAGATATTTGGAACGTGCCTAACAGGAACACTGACCAACCCTTAAAGCATGGCCTTATATCATTCTTACATTTTAACAAAAATGTGAACAGTGTCTGCGTCTCTAAGCATTAAAGTCTTGAATCACCAGAGGTTAACCCCTTTGAGTGCCACACAAGATAATTTCTCAATATTTTTATTTGTCAGGCCATTTTATTTTCCAGGCCTTGAGGCATTTTTTCTTTGTAACAATATCTCTACTATAACTGAGATACTGTTTATCAACAATACATGAAAACACCTGTAAAGAAGCCTTTGTTGTCAAGGCATTTCATCACTTATCAACAGCAAGAGAATCTCCTGCTGTTAAAATAATAAAAATGCTGAAAAGGGCACTAAAGTCAGGCTGAGAGGTTAGGTAACCCCGATTCATTTCACAGCTCATAAAGAGCACCAACGCATCGGTGAGTGGGTATTGTCCACCATGGATTTCCCAGTCCATTCTGCTTTATGCTTCTCTGTTTTCAGAAATGCCCATAAAACACAAAGACTATGAAATAAATGTGACGACCAAGACAATGCCTGAGTTAGGAAGTGAGGGCTGATTTGATGGAGTCTCTCTTTCTCCACTCTGGCCTGCTGCAGACGTGGGGAGAGGGGGCAGGCTGCTTGGATATGCATCACAAAGGCTTCCTGCAGTATTGATCTGCAGTGGGTTAAGGCAGTCTATCAGCAAATGTCCCTCTCTCTGGGAAAAACAATAGATTAAAAACACACAGCTTGCAGGGCGGGAGGCTGCTGATGGGCCCTTATCTGGGCCCAAAGGTCACTGTGTACAGATATAATCCACTTTCACTTAACAGCTTCATTTAAGGCACCTCGCATGCAAATGGTGGCATTTCAGGGTCTATTCAAAGACTGAGGTTTTGTTTTTCCAAGAGGCAGGCAGGGTTTTTTTAAACATTCTTTCAGAGATGGGTTGAAAGTGTTCAGTGCTTAAGCTTTAGTGGTTGAGTACATCATCTTTTCCCAAATCAAGAAATGACCACAGCGTTTTTATGACACCTAATAATGAAAAATGTATCATCTGAAAAAATTAAAATGCCCTATTTTATTCATAAGATATTGACACAGCAGGTAGTGCTGCATATTTCATTAAACTGGAGCTCTGTCACTCCAGTGGAAAATGTATAAACCCTTACACTATGGAGCAAATAAATGCACAAACTTAGAAATACAGCAAAAAATATCTACGTGTAAAAACTCATTTTTATAATTTACAGCTAAATTTGTAGTACCTTGTCCTCCTTTCCACTAACAAGTTGAAAACACAGGTTACACTTTGATGCCCTCTTTCTATTTAATTAAAGTTTGCAAACTGATTTATACATAGGCCATATATAGTGGTTACAATAAAACAAACAACCATTAAAAAGTAACAAACACTGTTTTGGGCATAAGTATTCCAACATTACTGATGAACATCATTTAACAATGTATTTCAGATCACTATGTCATTCAAACAACAAACCTAACCATCGGACAGTAATGGCACAACCTCAAAATGTTTCTGAAACATCGCCAAAAAAAGTCAGTAACACGTTCTAAAAATCAAACTGTGGAACTTGTGATCAAAATCGAAATTCAAAAAAGAAAAAACATCACTGCTGGATTAACAGTAGGCTGTGATGTCAGTAGCGTTCTTTAGGCTCGCTAAACTTACGTTTCTTCGTAGGCAAGTCGGTGGACGGCGTTTCCTGACTGGTGGGAAACTGAGAAGCCTGAAAACAGCAGAAGAAACATGCATTTGACATTTAGTAAAGCACGGCTTTATGTGTCTACTGACAGGCACCATCCCACTCTGAGAAACCAAAGCGACCAGTGTTGACTCATCTGTGAAACAAACGGTTCCTACGCATTTTCCACTTCGAAATTAATCCTAAATCTGCAGAACACATCTTGGTTATGCACGAATACTGCAGTATTATCAAACAAATCAAATCGTGTTTTTACGAACCGAGTGATAGGTCATGTGAGGACATGTTTCCACCCACATTTACATTTCTTTTGACAACAGGTAGTAGTTTTGGATAAACTACCAAATTATTTTCATTTATTTAACTAGAGTCTGTTTGTTGCCCATGCATGCTTAGGTTTGTCTCCTGCTGACAAACGTAGAGAAACACACTTTACTTTTCCAACCTTGCAAAATCTACAAAAGTCTGTATAATAAAAAGAGTTTTCATTATTACAGAATTACAGAAGATGTTAGCAATGCTACTTAAGCAGCTACATGATCATTTTCATGCCTGATTTTGTGCTTACTTTTTGTGCTTGAAGACCATTACATCCTAAATGAGCAGAGATGACCTTATTGGGCCCATATCTATTATATATTTCCAAAGAAGATGTGCCTGATTAAGACATCAGGTTTACATGATAATATAGTAATTGCTGCCTTAAAAAAGGCAACTAGTCTTCCACTGTTCAAAATGTTACAAACTCTAGAGAGCTTCATAAGTACAATTTCAATTTCTGCACAGTTACAAAGTGTTTTAGTGTGGAGGGGGTTGTCAAGCTGTAATAGAGTGAGGCGAGGACCTGTAGCTAATAGGTTTTAAATGTTAGACTGACCATAGTTGGCTTGATGATCCTTCCACTCCTGGTCCTTTTCGTCCCCACCTCCATATAAGAAGTCTTCTTCACCAGAGTGTCCATCTGACAGAGGAGAGATGATCCTTAAAGCCAGTGATCATTAAGTACACTTGAGGCACTCGGCTGCCGTCAGCATTTTTGCGTTTTGAACAGATTAGAGGTCCTTAACTTTTTAGTATTAGCATTTAGAGCTCTGGAAGGCAAAGTTAACCCCCCACATTTCTGGATAATAACACTGTTTTTTTGTAAATAGTGCAGACTTTCAGCTTTAACTCAAGGATTCACAAAAATAATGCATTAACTGTTTCATTTCTTTTATTGAGTCTCATAAATGGTTTCCTTAACTTGTATCTCTTTGGACCTCATAGTAAGAGTTTCGATGAACAGCTACAAGATCAACATTTGGAATCAAATCCAGATCTTTATTTTTATTTTTTCTATCTGTCATGGAAACATTAGGGGATAAGCCTCACCTCGCCATAAACCTCCACATCAGTTAACCAGTCAATTTTACAAAACAGTTCTTGAAACACTTTTTCAGTTTCAGCTCCCAAAAAACGCTAGAATATCAATATTCAGAATGCTCAGATACAAAATATTATAATTTCTCCTATAACTTCTCAAAAGAAGTTTTTCTTTGGTTTGGCTTTTATATTTTGAGTCGATGCAACAAACAACAACAAAGCTACAAACCACAGGCATATGTAACAGATATAGTGCATTTTAATGGTCAAGTCGTCATATATTTTTAAATGTCACCTGTTCACAATGTGTTGAGCATCATCAGTGAGTCACACATACCTCTGTGACTTCCTCACAAGTATTGATCTCCTCATGACAGCTCACCTGCACCTCTAGAATTCATAAAACACAAATACCTTAAGATTGTTTTAGTTCAGCTTGAGTTATTATTATCATATTTAGTCAAGACTACTAACAGAGTCTAGCAATAATATTTATTCTACATCTTTCAGTTTAAGATTTTTCAGTTTATTAACTGAGACATCCTGAAAATAAGTTTAACAAAATAAGATGGGAGACTTTCAGTTATTGCTTTGTTTTAGACTGTTTTATGTTTACAGATTTTTACCAGTGTTCTCCAGGATTGCGGTTCTCCTTTTGAGCCTCCTCCACACATTTAGGGTCTTCACTCTATAGGGTTACAACAGCTTTACTGAACATCATGACTGGAAAATGTCAAAACTTACCACAATGACAAAATGCTGACACTGACTCACTGGTTTTTGCATCATTTAGGTACTTCCCACTTTGTATGTTAGTAGTGAAGCTACTACTTCAGTGCATTGGACAATGATCTCAAGAACATACTTCATTCTAACATAAAATGAATATGTAGAGCACATTTTCGAGGAAAAAAAGCAGGAAAATTTGTAAAATCTGCTATAAAAATGACAACGAGTTATACACATCATGTTGATTTACCAGGGTTATGTAAATAAAACACATTTAGCAATGCTTTTTTGGCCATTGTAAAGACTATTGTGTCTAAAATGATAATGTGCTATTACGCAGGATAAATAATACTGTAAACAACATAAATCACTTAATGGGCTAAAAAAACCAAGTATTTGTCCACTGACCTGGGTGATGGCATCTTCTTCATCTATCTTCAAGACCCACTTTTCCTCCACCTGAATAATTAAAGAATATGCCTTATTGAGCTCTCAGAAGGGCTAATGTGAAAAAGCTGCACATTTAACATAAACCTCACGAAAAAGAAAGACAAAAACCTTTATATGCCTTTTAATGTCTTTTATCACTTTCTATCCCTTTATCTTACAGTTCTCTCAATTAACCTGCTCTAGCCTGTGTCTTTCTGTTGCCATGTCAAACTTTAAGGTATGGTAGGGGCTGACCACCTCCCCCATGGTCAGTTTGACAGGTTCCTGTTCAAACTCCATAGTGTCACAGTCAGCCTCCCTAAAGCCGGGTGGTTGGTATGCCTGAGGAGTAACTGGAAAATAAAAAAGCAAACACAGAGTGAAGCAACAGTGAAAGGGAAAATCAGCAGCTTTTTCAAATACGCAGACCAGCCTGTTTTGAACCAATGACCATGCCACATTCAAAGTCAGGGCAGGCAGTTCCTCCAAGTCACATTGTTATTGCCCATATGAGTGTTACAGTCTCTCTGCGAAACAATGAAGTTTCTGGATGGAGCACTCTCCAGCACCCCATCCAGTGACTCCAAGAGGGCTGGGTACTCTCAACTGCTGTCTGGCGCATGGGCTGGGTTTCTCACTGTTATTGTGTGATCAGATACTTACATTAGCTGAATAGATATATTTAATATAATGTGTGAGTATGTGTAGAAACTTAGTGGCAGTAAAAAAACCAAAAAAGTTAATGAACTGTTGTTAATATGTTAATATTCACTTGGACACCATTTGAGGAAAATATGCAAATCGTAACACCACACTGAAAAATTTGCTGTTTTTCCTGCGTATGAATCATCTAAACCCAGACCTTCATCTCTTTTTGTCTACTTTTCAAAAAACAGAAAAGCACATCACCATTGTTGAATAACTGCCAAAAAAGATCAAAGCTGGGGCACGTATGAGACATCAAGCAGCACCACTTAAAACACTGGATTTAAGAGTCTTTATTGTGATTGGTATAATGAATTAATAAAAAAATAATAATAAAAATGTTCAAAGCCTTAAAAAATGTGGGTTCTATATAATTAATGCTGCAGAAATCATTAATTTTGATGTGAGTGTTACCATCGTCATAGTAAGCCAGCTTCATGTTGAGGTAGACATTTTCTGGCAGAGGGCCCAGGTACTGCATCACAGTGTAGAGCTTCCTCACCAGCAGGATGATGGCTTTCCTGGTGTTTCCACATGACATTGATGAGACTTTGATGTTGTTATTGCTGATCAAGAAAGTCAAGCAAGAAGAAAAATGAGCATAAAAGGGCCCGCTACTTCAGCTGCTCTGCCAGACAATCATTACACTGGCAGGTAAAGTATATATAGTTTCCTGGGGTGGTCTAACATAAGCCAGTCACTCTGAAGTCACATTTCAAAGATGATGCAGCTGGAGAGATGTTAAGAGCTCCACCCTTTAATTCAGTTGTAGCCCAGTGCTGATACAATGATACAATGATATAGTAATCATTCTTTCAAGGCTTCGATTTATTGACACAATAACAGACATATCACCTTGGGTTTAAGTTTTACTCATACATAAAACTCTTTAAGCTCCTCACTTCTTTTCTCCAACTTTCAAGCAACTTCTGGCCCGAAGAAAGACAGGCAAATTCAAAGATTGACTAGGTAACAATTAAAACAGAAACTCAAGTTACTTTCTCATACGTGAGTGTAATCTGTAAGCATAAACACACCTCACCTTTCAAAATCCATGTGTGCCCCTGCTGCAGAGTACTGGATCCTAAAGTGGTAAAACTCGGTCACTTTCTGAAAAAGACGACATGCCAGATGTTATAGGTAATCACTATGGAGACAGTAAAAGGAAAATGGACCACTTCTTATATATCACTTTTCTACTCTACTCAAAGTGCCTCATTCACCCAATAATACAAGAACTTTTTTCTACAACCAGTTTCTTTCCATCTAACGGTCACACACATTCATACCCCAATGAACACATGGGACAGCAACCTTGGGTTCAGTATCTTGCCCATAGATACTTAGGCATGCAGGCTGTAGACTGGAGCAGCCTTCAAATTGTTAAACAGTGAATATTGCAAAAAGATAACCTGATATTTACCTGTGGGTTCTCTGGGTCGGTATAAATCTAAAAAATAAGGCCAAATGGACAAACATCAGTACCGCATAGAATATAAGACTAAATTATCTAAAACATTACAGCTCTTCCGACATTTAGTTGCTCATGTGTTAGATACACCTACTTTTCCAGGCTGACCCTAACTGGTTTTAATACAAAGAGTCATTATTCAAGAACACACATTCAAGTATTAGCAAAATACTCACAGATATAATGACTGTCCGAAGCTGGTGAGGAAGAAAAAACAACATTTTGACTGCATTAGTTGCTCTGATACAAAAAAAAGTGGAAATTACAATTTATTTTTTAAAATCTCCCCTAACTTAGGTGTACATTACAAATCTTCTGACTGATAAAGGTCAAATGTGACTTACGTATTTTTTTTCGATGGCATCAAAACATCCTTGCATCCTGGTGGAAATTAAAAACAATTATGATCCATAGAAAAAATAATAATTAAAATTGTAAAGCACAAAAAATAAAACAAGAACAAGGAGCCACTGAAATTATTTCTTGATGAACAAACTGGCATTAATTTAATTGTAATGTAAATTTAAAAGAAATTTAAAAAAAACTAATTTCTTCAACAACCTGTCCCTTATTTACACTGTTACACTGTTGAAACTGTTGAGTGTAACATAACAATATACTTCTCATCTCATTTTCCATGACCCTAAGAGCTAGAACGTTTTATTTATGAAGCATAATTGTCTATTGCACTAATTAGATTATATTTGTTCACTGCATGTAAATATCTTCTTGATGAAAACAGATCAAGAATATCATTTCAACATCACCAAGTTCAATCAAGTTCAATTTTTGACCAACCACAAAAGATATGATGGTCTTATTTTTACCTTGTCTGTTTGTCTACCTATGGTAAAACATAGTTCTGGTGACACCTACTAAAACGAGAACTATCATAAAGTACCTCTGTAGGGGTTTGTCTACGAACAGATTTTGTCAAAGGGATAACACTGGAAGACAAAATCAAAACTGGTACATCAAAATGGAGCAGTTGATATGACTCCACAAGATGGTGTCTATTTGGCTTTAGTGACCCTAATAAACAGCTCTTGCTAGCAAATGTCAAGCTGCTGTAATTTACCACTGAAGAATCTGAGTGGCACCAGGACAGCTGTGCTCCTCTCTGAGGATCATCACTTGCTGATCTAAAAAGAAAAAATAGAACGCGTGAATGTTCTATGGAACTTTTTCCAGGTAAGTGAACTTGAAAGCTAATAGGATGTACAGTCAAATTAGGTTCATATGTAATCTAACCTTCCACATATTTTCTCCCGTAGGCTTTCCCCGGGAAAATGCCCCTGAGGTATGTGATGCCAGATACTGCAATGGCCAGAAGCTTCTTCATAACAACCAATGACTGCTGCTCCGAGGCAATCTGATTAGGAAACAGCTGAGTGCTCTGTATGAGTGAAACAAATTAATCAGACTCAGCACTGCTTAGTCATGACAGGTAACACAATTATTAGAAATCCTGCCCTCCAACAGCTGCGTTTCAGCTATAGCACCTTGTTTAATACATACACAAACAGAATTTTTCTAATCTTTGTGGACCTCAATATTAGTGCCACAATTTGTTTCTGTGTAAGTCTGTTGATATTTGGAAAAAAAGCACTGATGTTATTTCACCCATGATGCAACTTAAATAATTACTTATGAAACATGCATGACAAACAATACTTTTATCACAAACCAAGTGACTCTACTGTTAGTATATCTCATATCTCAGCATAGTGTGCCGTGTGTTCTTACAATGAAATCTTAGAAAACTGGAAAAGTGATGGACAAAGGTGGTAAGCCTTAAAAATAGAATAGAATAGCCTTTATTGTCATTGTACAGAGTACAACGAAATTGGAGTGCCACTCCCTTGGTGCAAGTTTCAATAATAAATATAATATAAAATATAAAAAGTACAAAAAAAACAATCGTAAGTACTCAAACAATAGTATGTACAATATATACAGGATAGCAGCATTAATATAATGACAGTATGAATAGCAGCATAATATAATGACAGTGACGGTATGGAATAGGTTCAATTGTTTTTGTGCTTATTTACTACGGTGATAGCTCTGGGAAAGAAGCTATCCCTGAATCTGTTTGTCCTGGTTTTATGTGACCTGTACCGTCAGCCTGACGGTAATAGTTCAAACAGTTGATTGCTGGGGTGAGAGTAGTCCTTGATGATATTGCCAGCTCTGCTGAGGTACCGAGAGTTTGCAATGACCTCCAGGCTGGGCAGAGAGCAGCCAGTGATCTTCTGGGCTGTGTTGATGACCCTCTGCAGTACTTTCCTGTTCGCAGCTGAGCACCCTGCATACCATGATGTTATGCCGTATGTTAGGATGCTCTCTATGGTGGCTCTGTAAAATGTCACCAGCAGCCTCTCCTCCAGGTTGTTCCTCCTGAGCACTCTCAGAAAGTGGAGATGCTGCTGGGCCTTTTTAACCACCGCCGTAGTATTTGCAGTCCAGGAGAGGTCATCAGAGATGTGCACGCCCAGAAACCTCATGGAGTGTACCCTCTCCACACAGTTCCCGTGGATGTAGAGTGGGGCCGGGTCTGCTCTGCCCTTCCTGAAGTCCAAGATAAGTTCTTTAGTTTTCGTGGTGTTCAGTTGGAGGTTGTTAACTGAACACCACTCAGTCAGTCTGTTGACCTCATCTCTGTAGTCCGACTCATCCCCCCTTGAGATGAGTCCAACCACTGTGGTGTCATCCGCGAACTTTATGATGGTGTTTGAGAGATGGGTAGGGAAGCAGTCGGATGTGTAGAGCGTAAACAGGAGGGGACTCAAAACACATCCTTGTGGAGACCCGGTGCTGAGTGTGATGGTGCTGGACCGGTGGGGGCCGAGTCTGACAGACTGTGGTCTATTTGTCAGGAAGTCCTTGATCCAGAGGCAGATGGGGGTGGAGAGTCCCAGGTGAGACAGTTTCTGGACCAGGATCTCCGGGATGATATGATTGAATGCTGAGCTAAAGTCCAGGAAGAGCATTCTCACATAGCTTCCTCGGTGCTCCAGGTGACTCAGCGCAGTGTGGAGCGCTATGGTGATAGCGTCCTCGGTGGATCGATTTGTCCTGTAGGCAAATTGGTGGGGGTCCAGAGTGGGAGGCAGACCGGCCCTGATGTGCTGACAGACCAGTCTCTCAAAGCACTTCATCACTACAGGCGTAAGTGCAACAGGCCTGTAGTCATTTGGGCTGGCCACAGCTGTCTTCTTGGCGATGGGGATGATGGTGGAGGTTTTGAGGCAGGGCGGGACGGTGTTTGATGACAAGGAAAGGTTGAAGATTTTAGTGAAGACTCCGGTCAGTTCGTCAGCAGTCTTCACTAAAATCTTAAAAAACTAAAAAACTATCTACAGCAGTTTTATTGGCTTTCAGTATTTGTACCATGTCCTTTAAAAGTCTTAAGTCTCATCAGAAATAGTCTCACTAGAATAGTGGCTTTTAAGAAGCCATTCTTACGGACTGAAATAGCAAGAAAAGGCTGAGGTATGCCACATTACAAAAGAATTGGACTGAAGATTAGTGATAACAGTTCAAATGAAATAATTAATCCAAATAGGGCTGGGCGATATGACCCAAAATTCATATCTCGATATTTTTTAGCTGGATGGCGATATAAGATATATATCTCGATATTTTTTTAAAGCCATAAAGTAAGAACAAAAAGAGAGTTAGTCAAAGCTGTGTCCCAGATGTCACACAGGCACTTTTATTAACATAAAGCATAGATGTACATGAAAAAAACTACTCAAAAATAAATTATGAGCATTTATTAAAAATAATGCTCCATAAATAAAAGAAAATTATGTTGTTTTTGTCCATAACAAAAAGCTCACAATTGTGCAGTCAAAATGTAAACTAAAAGACGTTGAGCATAATAACATAGGCAGATTTCACAGCTGCTCTGTTCTCAACTTCTACTGCATGACTGACAGCCTGGAGTTTGAAATCCGCTTCAGGTGCCATTTATGGTCCTTATACACACACACAATACGGTAATATTACATTGAAGCACAGTGCGTATTACTACGCGAGGCTCCTCGGTAGCCGCTCCGACAGTCCATCAAGCGGTGCAGCTCCGTAGCTCACCAAAGTCGTACTAAAACATTTTTTGACAGATTGCTGAGCGCCGTGTTCCACATAAAATCGGTTCGCGGTCATCAAGCACAACCAGAATTCATACATAAGGCGCGCTGTCAACTTTTGAGAAAATGAAAGGATTTTAGGCTGTGCAGCCCAGTGGGCTGCATGGCGTTAGCGTGGTTAGCTCGTTAGCACGTTGACGCCGTCCAGCCCCACGCACGGAGCAATGCGCAGTAACTCGTTAACGGAGATTTGCCGTGTTCATCTTGTCGCTGCCTGCAGGTGAAGCTATGAGGGAGGAGGGGGAGTTGTGTTCAGTGAAGGAGAGGCGAGGCGGAGTAACGTTGCGTAAAGACAAAAGTGGACGAAAGAGAGGCAAACTTGTGGCTCCACAACTATAATTATAACGTATATATCGATATAAAGGATATGGTCACATCTTATATCTCGTATAAATTCCTCAATATCGATATTTTTAAAAAAAAATTCGATATATCGCCCAGCCCTAAATCCAAATATGAAAATTTTGTTGCAAATCAACATTAATATGTACAGAGGTCAGGAGAGAGGTACAGCACTGAGTGTCTACAGCCATCCGTAAAACACAGTGGAGGCTCTGTTATGGATTGGGGTCAGTGATGCTGGATAGCTTGTCAAAAGTGTAATTATGAATGCAAAAAAAGTAACATTAGATTTGATCCACCATGCAGTAGCAGCTGGAAAGCATCTGATTGACAACAGCTTCATTTTTCTGAGAATCCTCAGAAAAATGGACCTGAAGAAGGAGCTGATGACTGTCTTCTACTGCTGCTCCATTGAAAGTGTGCTGACATATTGCATCGTTGTATGGTTCTCCAGCTGCACCACAGCACACAGACTCAAGGACAGCTTTTACAAGAGGGCAATAGCCCTAATCAATGCAAATAGCTGACCTGATTGGCTACCTCCCTGGACTTTTTTGGGGGGGAGGTAACAACGGTAAAAACAATAACAATAATAATATTTATATTTATAACAAGTTGCAATAATAACAGTGTGCAATACACATACACTTCTTCTTCTTCTTTTTTATTACTAAGTTAATATACTGTGTTGTGTTTGTGTTGCGTTGTGATGTGTCATACCGTGTTGTGTTGTGCTATATGTAGTGCCGACGTAGGACAGTTTTCCAATTTCATTGTACTACTGTACTATGTATGACTGTGCAATGACAATAACGAGTTATCTTATCTTTCAGCATAACAATAATCCAAAACACACTGCCACTGCAGTAAAACCATACATGAATGAATCACTTCTTGAAGGACATTCAAAGCTCTGCTTTGGATGTTGGCTTCCTTTTGTTCCATTCCCACTAAAGGTGATTCCACATTATTTCAATAATGTTGACGCCTTGGCTCTTGCACTAATAGTGATCCATTGTTAATACAATAACTACTTTTTACAAAACTAAAAACTGCCGTTGGAAAAAAAAAAGAAAAAAAGGAAACTGCCTGCTAGCTAAGCAACTTAGTGTTTGCAGGATTACATCACAATAAAATCATATGAGTAATGTATTTTACCTGTGATGTTCTCACTTGCTGTGCACACGCCATACCTTTGGTGAAAAATAACAACAAAATTAAAAAAAAAAAAAAAGCAAAGCAAAGAGAGAAAATTTGAGGACAGATAGGAGTCTACTCAGAAAACTGTACTTACTGTAAATCGCAACTAGCTAGCTGACCTTCTAGTTTCTAGCTGATGTAGCCCTCTACTTAACTTGTCTCTAGCACACTACTTTGACCTACCGTGAAGTTATTCTATAGATTATGCTCTTGTAATTACATGGGAACAATAACCAGAAACACACGGTACAGTCGTTCTGGGGAACTAGGAAATAAAAGCTAACCTTTTGGTGTTAGCTATTATAAAGGTTCCCGCTAAATGTTTAACGGGCAGCAACCTGTAGAAATCAATGGCAGCAACAGGTTCACCACCAGGGAGCCAATCACAGAGTAGGGAGATAAAAACTAAAAACAAAGAGGGCTTCAGAGCCTTTTGTCTACCGCTTTTTGTTTTGTTTTTTTATTGTTATAATTTTGATTTGATATGTCAAACGTTAACTGAAAACTAACGTTTTACCCCAAATATGTTTTTTGTGGTGATTTGTGTTGATGCAGCGCGGCCCCCGCATCGCCTCCGTCTTCACTTTGTAATTTCATTGGCCAACCGGTTGTCAATCACAGCCGGGACACATTCAACGTAATCTTATTGGCTTCGTGTGGGCTATTACTCCACTTCTATTGGTTACTGTATTTGTTAGTTACAAGGAAACGCCGGCCCTAACGGTGATGTCATATGTCGTTACGCCATTTTTGTTGGAGAGCAGTCGTGTTCAGAAAAGCAGGATTAGATCCAGTACAGGTACACAAAACGGTACCTTGAATAATCATCTCTTTGAGTTGGTCCAGCAACCGACGAGACACCTGCGTGTCCTCCACACTCACAAAATGTCGTCAGAAAACCTGGACTCGGATACTCAGGTGGACTACGAGGACGAAAAACAGGTGGGTTTCTGCCTGCTATCTTGATGTTGTTAGCTAACCTCAGAGCATGCTAACTAAGCAGTGGCTAGCATCAGTTAGCATAAGTGTTTGCAGTATGCTTAGCGCTGCACCAATGCACCGGGGAAGACCTGGAAGAGGCGTACAGCCGATACGAGATGCTCTGTATAATGGAAGTGGTTTAGTTGTAGCTGCCATAGCATAGAAGCACCTTGCTTGTGTGTCACTTTGTTTTGTCCCTTGCTTGGTGTCATTGGCTGGCGAGTCCACAGCAGCTCAGGCCTCATTGGTCTGTACCCGAGGGGGGGTTTACACACTAAATGTGTGGCCTGCGGTCTCCAGATAAAGGTATGACTGGGTAATTTCACTCAGTGCACACTGAGTAAGTAAAGATAACTGCGCTAAAGTCGAATAGAAAACTGTCTTTCCTGAATGGCTAGCAGTTTCTGGATTCCTGGTGGTCTTGCACTGACTGTGACAACCAGCTGCAGTGCTTCCGCATTTCCATACTATGCCATAAGCACAGCAGCGATGCCATGTAGTCCATTATTAGGATCGAGGGTTTGCCAAACATTCTTATGTCAGTATGTGTTAGATTAGTGTTGACACTCGTTAAGTTTATTTACACTGTACCAACAGTGGGGCAGAAATAACAAGAAAAACACCCGTGGTGGATGCTAACATTAATGTCAGTATCTATTATCTTTACAAGAAAGATGTTCAGTCCTAACACTATAAAGCAAAGGTTATAATGTAAAGTCTAGTTTTCTCATTTTAAGTACTTTTAACTTTGTTTTTATTATTCACATATCTAAATTGCGTTACTCAATACGAGAAAAATAATGAAAAGTGGAAACTAAACGTTGCCCAGCCTTTACAAGGTAGGAAGTTAAAAATTCAGACTTTGCTTAGCAAACTTGTTGATTTCTGTTTATAACTGTGCATTACTGTTCATGCCCTACTAATCATAAAGTTGAAGGGAATAGAAATTGTTTGTATTGCAGTGACAGATGTTGCTTTATGACTGTTGATATTGTCATAACTCAATTTGAATCATGAGTTTTTGTTACTGAGATTCTGTGTGAATTAAGCTGATGCCACAAAAGGAAATATTGTTTTAATATTTCGTCTCTTCGTATGGCGACACAGCCTGTGCATTTAAGCTTTTCCAGTAGTTTAAGCAAACCTTATAAACAGGACTTTTAACCCTGTCTGTTGCTTTAAGTGAACAAAAAAAGACAGTCCTTCCTGAGGGGAATATTTAGTTATACATATGCCAGTTCCACTGTGTACACAAAGACTGTGTTGGAATCTGCAGTTTCCCTGCATCAAAACCAAATATAGTACCTCATAAATTTCTCTTCATGGACCCAAGTGAATCAGCACACTCTGTGCAACACCTCCTCCACCCCCACCCCCCCAAGGGAATCTGTTCATCGGCTTCTGTGTCCTGGGTCACATTTTATCCCTGCCCCAGCAAGCTTTATAGGCTGAGTGCCCTATCTTGTCTCTATAGTGGAAGTAGGTCTATGCTGTGCAGCTCACTTGAGGTGTGTTTATAAGGAATGTCTAAATGCCCTTTGGAGTTTGTCCATTATAGTCTTGCACTAGCCTGTTTTCTGAAATAGTTTTAACATGGAGTCAAGCGCTTGACTCCTGCTGTGTGCACAGGGTGGTGCCCCAGATTAGTAGCTTCAGTATCTACCTGTCGGGTACTTGAATGACAATGTCTGACTAGTTTTACTAGTATTCGGCAGAGGCATCAGCACAAGCCCTTCCATTGTTTCAGAATTCCCACTGTAGGCTTCAGCAATCTAAGCCTAGCATTGTTTGGACCGCCCGGTCATGTTGTTATTTCTTGACCCAAATTTTCAGATTTTCTCTAAATGTATGACTACATAACATAGTAGTTACTATTACCAGAAACACAGTTGAGCACAAGATCACAATAGGATTTAGCAATTAATAGCATAGATTTTGTGTCTTGTTTAAAAAATGGAAAGTTGCAGAATTCAGTTACTATAAATAATGGACTGTTACAGCGTTTAGTTTTATAGTAATTTTGAGATTTCAGCTTTATACATTCTAGTTTTATTTTTAATATATGCATAAACAATATTTTGGTCACAAGATCTTTAGCAACACAACTTTCCAATAGAGCTTTAGTTGTTTGTTACTATCATAAGCTTCTAAAATCATTCAGCATTCGTTCTTAAGGTCCCTGGTCGTACCAAGTTTCCTCTCAGGCATTATGGTGTTATGAGAGACTGTAAGAGGAGGACAGTCATGCTGTGACTCATGCTATCATGGAGTATATAAAGTTTCCGCTAGTCACTGTCATGCTTTTGAATCCCTTTCACAGCAGTACTTTTAGGTGTTTTTAATGTACTGGTCCTGTGCTCCACAGTAAACTTGTAGTTGTAGAATTGCAGGGTGGCCAGAAGTGAGTGGCTATCACATGACCAGCTGTTCTAGTTGTGAACTTTTCTGAAGCTGCATCCACCAACATTTTAAAGGATCCCTGTTTTTCTGCAAAACAAGAGGGTTAAACCTTTTTTTTTGTCTCTACAGGACTCTCAAGAGAAAAATGCAAACCCAGTTAAAGCAGAAGAGGCAAAGCTGAAGGCCAAATATCCTGGTCTGGGCCAGAGACCCGGTGGGTCAGACTTCCTGATGAAGAGACTACAAAAAGGAGTGAGTTACTATAGTTTGCCTATGATGCGATCAGAGACAGAAGCAGCCGCAACAGCAGTGGAAAAACAGGACTGTGCGTTAATGAGAGCTTCTCAGAAAACAAGTCATTAAACACCTGCACCCCACATAAAATTGAAAAAGGATAGCTGTTGTTTTGGTATTGTCAAGCTGCTGTTACTATTATTGAACAACGAACAATTTGAATGTAATTGCAGTGAACATATCTTTAATTTTTAATAACGATATCAGCGATCTAAAAACCTAACTGATAAAGTTTATGCTCACCTTAGAAACCAAAGAATCAAGGCTCTACCTAGAACCACCATTGAGCATTCATCAGTGCTACAAGGGTAAATTAATTGAAACGAAGAGAAAAATAATTTCTCCATCCTCAATAGACTGGAATACAAAGCTGCTAGATTGATAGCACGTGCAGTACAGCTTGTGTGACAGAGTAACTTTAATTTGTATTTTGAACTGCAGAACAGAGCACCCAAAGGAAACTTTAACTCCAATCTCACTTTTCCCGGATTTAAAATTGTATGTCTCTCTCCACCTACACATGCTCTATATGCTTCCACCTCTAGAGGTTGTTGAAAGTCATTCTGGGAAACATGCTAAATCACTGGGTAGGAGTAGGAGTAGCCAAGACATTCAGAGGGAAAAGCGTTTTATCATAAGATAATAAACACTATCAGAGACTGAGGAGGTAGGTAATCTCATACTTAAATTTTTTAAATGTTGAAACATAAGCATGTGATTTGATTAAAGAGAATAGCATTACCCCTGTGGTATCTTCTCTGATGTGTGAGCACTATCGACATATTTGTTATTGTGCTGGTTCTAGTTCTCTTTAGCTGTTAAACTGAACACTGTTAAATTTATAGTAAGTAACAATATTAAAGAAGGAAATGCAAAGCATGCTTTATAATGATTACAGCTTATATGGTGACTGTATCCTCATTTTATAAAAGGCAATTTGGAAGGAGGTAGAAGATGATGCGGCTGGGTCTTAAAGCTACATTCAGTTAGCATCGTTTCAAATTTTATTAGGCACACACAAAACCTGTTTTTAAAGCTGTTCTGGTTTATGGGTATGATTGTGGTGTTCAGCATATGTTAGTTAAACTCAGGCTGCTAAAGATGAGTATGAATTTTCCTCCATCTGTTACACAGGAATACATTTGGAAAGTTTTCTATAGCACTAGTGCAATCAGCAATAACCCTTTGTACAAATATGTAAGCACTGTTCTCAGTATTTAGCATGTCGTTAAACTTTGTAGCACCTCTGCTCTCTCTTTTCACGCAGCAAAAGTACTTTGATTCGGGTGACTACAACATGGCCAAGGCCAAGATGAAGAACAAACAGCTTCCTGTGGCAGGGCCTGACAAGAATCTGGTAACTGGTGACCACATTCCCACGCCACAAGATCTACCCCAGAGGAAGTCCTCCTTGGTGACCAGCAAGCTAGCTGGCTAGCCTTCGTCATTCAAGAAGCACCCTCCCCCCCTTCCCCCCCGGGATTCCCAGCAAGCATCCCTCCTCCACTTCACCTGTGTCCCCAATATGTCCATCCACTCCCCTCTCTTCCTTTTACATCCCCAGGCACCACTGGCTTTAACAAATCGGGCAGAGTTGTATAAGTTAAAACTCCATTTGCTTATATGTGGGTGGGGCGGGATGGGAGGGACGGAGGTTTAGGCGGCCCACAAGGTCACAGCCTTCTCTGCCTTCCCACAACGCACAGCTCTGCCCCCTCTGTGCACTCTGTGCTACCGCCTCCCTTATATCTTGGTTTTCAGTGTTCCAAGATGCATTACAGTAGGTGTGTGTGTCATCGGGCAGGGGTTGGATGGGATGAGTTAATGCACTTTGTATTCTGTATAGTATTTTTTTTTTTTCATTTTTGCATCCTGAATGACACCAAAATAATGTGTGTACGGGAGTTAGGAACCATGATCACAATGTGTTCTTTGAGCTTCATCTTCCCTTTCTATGCTGGTAGCTAGCTTCAGCGGGAGGGTTTGGAAGATATATGTGAATAATTGCTTGCTTACCAAATCTGTGAGGGGCAGCTTAAGGGATACTTGGCATTCACTAACACCCTATTGGGAAATGAGTGGAAGTTTCCTTGCATCTCACCCCTTCAGTCACTTCAGTCAAATATAATCTGACGACAACTGCTGCAGCTCATCCAGGCAGGGATTTGAAACACTTTTTTCTCTGTCTGTGTGCTTCTGTTGCTTTTATTTCCTACACCTTTTGCTCCTGTTTCTCTCATTTAAAAAAACATGGCTGCATGTTTGTAATATGTAACAAAAAAAAAAAGAAAATTAACATGCTTTTGTAACAGGAGTGGAGCAGCTGCTTAGTAAGTGATCAAAACAACCACCTAAAGTCCTGAAATGTCCACAGTCACACTTCTTTACTTGCTTTGCTTTATGCTATTCTGACAATCCATGTACACACGCTCCTGTTTGCTGCCCAGGGTGGGAGCCAGTTGAGTATATCCTGGTATTATTTTTAAAGGCTGGGAACCCTGCCAGCCTATGAGCTCAGCCTTTGTGTGGTTGCTGTTGAGATGCATCAAGATATGTGCTAACTATGAGCCTAAAAGATTTGTTGGGGGGGAAGCACCCTGCATAGTGTATATGCTTCTGTAAATAATACTCAAACAAGCACGTAACTCGTGATAAGCTTAGCGCTTTAAGGACTGAACCGGCTAGCATGCCTGAGAGAAATGGTAGTGCTAAATCAACTCAGTTGGGATTACACCCTAGGATTTCTGGCTTGGATATTCTTTGCTTTAACAACTGAGCCGAATTCCACATTGCAAGCCCAGAGGCTGTGGATACACTTGTCTTTTCAATGTGACTGTTACTATCCAATCATCCTGCTTACATTGCAATGTGATGAGGCAGCTTTGAGCCCACACTGATCTGGCTAGAGATGTAAGGAGTGATGTGGCTTCCACATATCTTTCTGGCTATTTTTGAAGCACTGATGCAAACACTTCTAAAGGTTTTGTATCCAGCCACAAAAGTCTCATTGAGATGACAAAAAGTACCCAGAGTCGTTGCAGTCATACTTGTGTCTTTCAGGGCCATATGTAAAGTAAATTTTTTTTAGTATTTAAGGGTTGACTATGAAAAAAAAAACGAATTCTGACAGTGATTTCTAATTTCATGTAAGAGAATGTTTTAATACTTAAGAATGAACAGTATGTCATAGTGGTTCCCTTAACAGCTGACCTCCTTTCACTGCAGTTCACATAATGAAACACTAACCTTAGTTTAAAAAAAGTTCAACTACTTCACTAAAATCTCAGCTGGTGTATTGCCCTACATTACTACCAGCACGTCGTAGAAGTTTATTCTCTCCAAAGCTCACACTACTCATATGGATGTTTGATCTCAGGGGTGTTAGAGGGTAAACGACAGGCAACCTGATAAGTGCAGCTCTATAACGCATCATCACGGGCTTAAAGTGGAACAGGGCATATCTGCAGGAGCGCCAACACTTGCGAAGCAGAGAGAGATTTTATAACACATGGTGAGGGGGTAATCCCACCTGTTATCGTGATTCAGCTTCTGAAACAGGTCAATGGAACGATCGCTAAATCTCTAGACTTTGAATGTGCGTCCTTCGCACAGTCAAGAACCTGAACTGGATGCCGGCACTCACTGAGAATCAGTGTAAATTACTGCTTCAGGGAACCTTCACAAACGCACACTCCACCACGTAGGCTAGGTAACAGGGTGCATGCACCATCACGTTCTCGACCTCACTTATTTTTCAATGAGACTTTAAAATGTGTCAAAGTTGCAGTGGGTGAAAGAGGACTGACTTGTGCATATATGCTTGTTGTTGTGGTGGTGTATGAATGCACTGCTTTTCTCTGTTCCAGCTGTTGTAAATAGACTTAAACAGGAAATTATTTTTGTTGTTTCCCACTTGCGTTCCACTCTTTCATAGCCCAAGCTATTTCTGATTCAATGGTTCCTCTCTCCTTTCTGTTTAACACTACTTCTGCTGTATCTTATTGTATCGCAGAGGCTATGTGAATCTGTATCAAATGGAAATATGTGTAAATGCTGCTGATTCAGTCAATGACAAATCTAAGAGAGCATACCCTGTAAAGAACATCTGTCCTCTTGATTCTGCCAGTCTGACTCTTTAAGCATCTCACTTTAAGAGTCATAAAGCTCCTGTGGCAAAAACTGGTTACATGTTAACTATGTTAAACTTCAACTTAAGTGCAGATTCCAAAAAATGTATGTATAAATGCATCGTTGGTTTGGAACAAATGTGTGGTCTAGCCAGATCTTAAAATTCTGAACTGCTTTGTCACTTTGATAAGAACAGACTATTATGTTGTGTTTAAAAAGCCTACATTCTTTCTGCTTCAAGAAGTAAGCCCAGGTTAAATAAAGAAAAGGTTAATATGCTGTGATGTTATGAAACAACAGTGGAGAGATGTTCTTGAATGCTACTTGTTTGGCTTTGCAAGGAGCAGTGCAACAAGAGGAAATAGCTGGGTATGTTTCATACCCAACACACAGGGTGTCTCTTGTTCAGCTATGATAAATATGTGCCAGAATGTATAAAATAATTAACAGGCTGTGTGCTCTGAAGTACTTTTGTGCTGCTTTTACCTTATCTGTTTTCTTGTTTTGCAAGTAATATTTTTTTTCTTGTGTTCTCTTAATGCATAATTAGTATATTTCATCCTGGCCCAAGACTGCAGGGAAATCAGATGCACCCTTGCTTCCAAGAAAAAAAAAGGGTTTACATGATAAACAGGATGACTGGAGAATACAGGAATGATTTTAAGACTTCAGAAGTACAAGGGTACTTGGAATGTTTAAGTTGTGTGGAAGTAGGTGAGAGGATTTTTGTCAGTATTTGAAATAAACTTTTACATTAATAAGGTGCTTTTGTGGGGTTTTGTTTTATGAGTTCAGTTGTTCATCCTTGTTACATGTTAAACAGATGAATTAGCTGCTGATTGAATCCTAAGATTTCTTGCATGGTCAACAGAAGAAATCTCGGGATGAGGCGCAAAACCCGGAATGTTCTGGGTTTAAAAAAAAAACAGAAGAGGGAAGAAGCATTCTCAGACACACAAACGCATAGGAGGCGCAAGCTTTCATTTACCACTAGGGGGAGGCATAATCATGCAGGTGTGAGAGACGAGCCAGGATGGAAAATTCTAGGTATTTCTGTTATACCAGCATATAACATGAACGGTGATGAAAGCTACTAATTAGGATATATTTTGACATTGGCAAAGCAAAGACAGTTCTTTAACTTAAGGAAATGTGTCAACATTGGCATTCTGTCATAGATCAAATGCACTTCTGCTTATGTGAGGATAGGGTTGTTGTAAATCAATGGCACGTTATGGAGCTCGGAGATTTAAGATGATGGTTTCCTATACTCCTTTATTGGAAGATTAGTGTTGGAGTGATATCAAAGGAGTGTAATGGTGTCACTTCCTACCTAGGTGAATGTCCCTCTACAGTGCAACACATCTGTCAGAAGATAATCCAATACACTATAATTTTAACATTATATTTTAACCATAAAGTCTTAAACTACTTTATTATTATTAGTTAAATTAAATTGTGTTTTGCTTTGAGTTTAAAATATTTTACTTTGCTTTATCATTATTATTATTTTTGTTGTTATGTTGCCAAGCGTAGGAAAATAATTAATAATGAGGACATAACAACAGAGTTTTAATTATAACCTCTGTGCGTGTTTTCAGTTGTATTGTTATTATGAATTTTTAGAATTAATTTTGGGAGTGTTTATGACAATGCCAATGACAACGGTTTAAACTGGAAATTTTTCTACGCCTACGTCAGTCGTGCGTCAGTGAGTCAGTGAGTACTATAAAAAGGCGGACTCAACGGTTTTCAGTGCGTTACTTCCGCTCGAGAGAAAATGCCAGAGATGAAGCGTTAGGCAAGAAGCTAGCTTTTTGTCAAATATAGCCTAACGCCGATTTTCTTGTCGAAGTATTTTTCGTGTAACAGTTTGGTGTTCGTTTGAAGTTAACAAGATGGCCAACTATATGATGTTGAAAAGGAACCAGTGCACCTTAATGGAATATCTTATTCCTCAAAATGGAGTCCTGGAGGGACCAATGCACTACGGATCGGGAAATTCCTCTCCGCAGAACGCCACAGGCTCCTCTAAAGACTCTAGCAACGGGATTGTGTCCAATGGTACCCCCAAACGGCCGGACAACCTCGAGGTAACCTCAACAAACGGGTATAAAACAAAAGCTATCCGGGACCGGGAGGAAGACGGTTCGTTGCCGAGCACCCCGGAGTTTCATTCGGACAGTGAATCCGACGAGCAGCTGGAGAGAGAAACGAAACTCCTTATTCACAGTTTTTTGGGTGACTTTACTGGACTTTCTCAGCCTCAACGAAAAGAAACCAAAGCACTAAAGACGATGAAAAGAGTTGTTGCGGACGTATTAGAAAAGCACAGATACGCTTACAACGGTAAGTTGAAACCAGTCTGTGCGGATTTTGCACAAAGACCTTTCAGAGCGTTTGTCTGCTTCACTCACAGGCTGCCTTTTAACTGCTTCAAGTCACCACAAGCTTGCAATTTTTAAACCGAGACCAAACTGCTAATATACTAAAATAGAATTTACACATTTCACTAAACTTCGACTTAAAATAAGTGACTTCGATTTTCTGATCTAGTCTAATTTTCTTTTCGCAGGAATGATTAATAAATTGTCATTGGATGAAAGAGACGAGGATATGTCATTTGTCGGTGCTGTAGCGAAGAGCCTCTTTGGAGACCACACGACCAACTGGGGTCGTATTGTCAGCTTTATGGCCTTCGGGGCAGTGGTCTCTCAGCACCTGAAGGAAAAGGGCAGGGACAACTGCGTGGCGCTAGTGAGCCAAGAGATTTCTGCATACCTGCTGTCTGAACAGCGAGACTGGATTGTCAAAAACAATGCATGGGTGAGTAGTGACATGATTTGGAAAAATAACTGCATAACTTCCTTTTATTGTCCCAGAAAGTATCTTGTGCCCAGTGAACATAATCTGCCTCTTTCTTACCCAATCTTTCTTTCTCCTTTCCAGGATGGCTTTGTGGAGTTCTTTCGAGTAGCAGACCCTGAGTCGATAGTCAGGCACACACTCATGGCCTTTGCTGGATTTGCTGGTATTGGGGCAACACTGGCCCTGTTGATCAGGTGAATTTGTTGGACACTGAGCAACCTCCTTTTTTTTTTTTTTTTTTTTTTTTTTTCCTTCCCCATTGGACACCTTTTCAAACCGCTTTCGGGAGGTGGAATGGACAAAAGGAAAAAATGTTTCAGAAATACATTATTTAATTCAGAGGTCTATTTTTGCTAAAAGATGTCATAATAAAAAGGAAAAAGACATTTTTTTTCCTTTTTTGCTAGTCTTTTTTTAATGATTGTTTACTCACTATATTTTGTTGTATAATGCTTTGGTGGCAGTGGTTTGTAAGAATGACCCAGATCAAAACTAGGAAGCGAAACCTGCATGATTCCAGTTTCCAAAATCCATTAAGATCTTCTACAATCTTTTGAGGATATCTGAAGTCAAGAGAGTGCTGGAGGAGGTGGATTTGCATAAGTGTGGCAGTACTTCCTGATTATGAAAATGCTGGAACTGCACTAGGAGACAAGACCAACAACATGGACTTTTGACTGTAAAAGGATTCTGGAAATTTTGAATCTGTTGAAAAGCTGAACAAGGACTAAGAACAGTTGGGGTGGGGGGAGGCTGAGGCTATGTGCTTGAACAGAAAGCAGTCTATGATCCAGCTGTAAGCTACAACCCTGTACAGATCAATTAAAGATATTTAATTTACATAGTTTGGCCTTTTCACACTCTTTGCTTAAAAAGGAAATTCACAAAAGCAGGAAGTTGGTTAAATCTATGCTCGTTAGCTCTAATGCTGCTTATTTAGGCCTGTGCAGTAAAGTTGACACCTACACATTTGTTAGCCTTTATACAGTCACACCACAACCCAAATGCAGCACAATGGCTGCATTTCCTAGAAATTTGAGGCTGCAGCAGCACCTTCCTCACACTAAGTGCTCAGCTGCATCCGCACTTCTAGGTGCATCTGTAGCAAATTATCTGCAAAGAGCTGGTGCACAATAACTGAATTCAACAAGCAGATTGTGAAACTAGGGTAAAGGAGTTCATAACATCCTGAAATTACATAACATTGTCTACTTCCTGTGTTTTTAGCTACCTAGAGACTAGTGACTTATCACATATGGCACATTTGATTGGGTCTTTGCATTTTTAATGTCTGGGTATATTTTTCATGCGTTGATGCAGTTTATTCCAGTTTGTCTTTTAACTGCACACATCTTTAAGGTCTTTGCCATCCAGGAGGTTTCTAAAGTACACTTGACTTCTACGGTGTTCTGCTGCTGTTTTGTTGAAAGCAATCCTGATGCGTGGCTTCACCCATGTTTGTTCAGATCCTCCTGTTGTCTCGGGTTACAGAACAAACACTCACTCAGGTCTCAGGAAGAAATGGAGAGTGTCTCGCCATGGTGATGATCCACAGCAGGCCTACCCTAGTCTTCTCCTGTGGCTAATGTTATCTACCACCCAGGTTACCCCTGTAGTTAACTGTGAAGAACAGACTGGTAGACAATAGGGAATTAAGGCTGAGGTAATTTCATAGAGAAGTTTGCGCAATACCCGAATGGACTGGGTATGCAGAAAAGAAAGCTCTGCAGTGTGAAGCACACAATCTTTAAACAACCTTGAGACTGGTAACTAGGAAGTGTGTGTGTGAGTGTCTCCTTCTGAAGGACTAAAGCTGTTTTCCATCGGTAAGAAGTGGAAGATCTGATATAAAAGAGCAAAAGTGGTGTGCACAAAAAGAGGGAAGCACACTGTCACTACATATTGGCAAATCAATTCTGAAAATGCCAGTAATTTAGAAAAATGTAAAAACAAAGATTTTGTATTGAACTGAAAATGAAACTGTTGCTGAAATGGGTGTTGTGCTTGCAAATTTCAAAGTCATTGTGGTTTATACACTGGGATAGGTGGTCAGTTGCAGCAAAGGGAAGCTGTAAGATGAATTCTGTGACAGTCTCACAATATACCTTTTTCTGTTTTTTCTTAAACTTTTTAATTTTCCAGCTGCATTAGTTACGTTCAGATACAATAGTGAAGCTGTAAACTGAAAAAGCTCACTCCAACACATCAGCTTGAATTCCTTTCGTGGGATAGTTTGAGGAGTGGTTTAGAAACCTTTGTCTGCACATACCATCACAGAAACTACCCACGCAGAGAGATAAAATGGTTGGGCCTAATCTGTCTTTACTCAGACTGCAGAACTCTTCTGGATATCAGTCAGTATACCCCCCTTTGACATTTAAAACTAGTGATTTTGGTCTGCAGCTCATTAGGTTTTTGTTTTATAGTGCCTCTGATAAGGCAGTCTGCCTTAACTCCCGTCAGAGATATTCAAAAGTAAACTTCAGAAAACAGTTTTGGTTTCAAGTCCAACCCATTTCAGTTGCTCAAGTGTTTCTTTTGCAATTTTGAAACATGAGCCTGAGGACCTGGCAAAGATGGTATTGGTTAAGTTGTTCTACTTCCTCATAGCAACAGCCCGCCCCTTGATTTTAAAATAAGCAGTGTTTCTGAGAAGTCAGCTGACGCAGAAGTTAATCTTTAACGACACTGCACACTGTAGAATTCTGAGAACTCTGACCCTGAGATACAAAGATAGGCCCAGTTTTCGCAGTTTGCTTTAACACTGCGTAAAAGGGGAGCAGAATTTGTTAGATTAAAAAGTTAAGTGCTTGCATGCCCTACTAGCCACAAAGAGACAGAACAAGAGTTCAGAGCTGCTTCACTGGTGCAGAATTAGAGGCTTGCACTGTTTACTTTAAGGTTTGAGAGGAAACTTTAATTAAACCTTTGACTAAGTCTGTGCTTGACTTGAAGAGAACCTGTTTAAATAACTGTGCAAAGTATCAGCTGAAGGCTCTCCTTTAATGGCAGGAGTTCCTTTGAGCTAAACAAGTCTAAATATCTCGGGACACTGATGTAAATAAAAATGTAAATTGCCTGTATTTAGTGCTAGATCAAATCCTAGTTTCTACACTACATTTTGCAGACATTAAAGCTAAACATTCACTCTGTTACTTTTGGTGGCTGGGGCCCGTTCACAGCCTTTATCTCTGCTGACACTAGTGTCCCACGTTTCTTTGGAATCTGTACCTATAACTGGTTTGCCCAGAAGAGAAACGCCTGTTGAATGCCATTTATGCAAAAAGCAGACATGTGCATGCACATTCTCTCTGATAAAAGCAGCTACAAACCTGTCCTTGTTATAACTCACACAAGCCTTTCATTCATGCTCAGTTACTTATAAATGGATGTCAACAGTCTGTTTCATTTATTATTATTTTTTACAGAAGCAAAGAGTACATATGAACTGTTATGTGCTCATTGTGCAAGAAACCTGCCATGAAAATATTGAAACCACTTTGTGTCATATAGTCCACATTGCAACTCAGTGCTACTTAGATGACATTGCAAAACTTTAAGGACAAATTACAGTTCTATAGATTTACAGACAAATTTATGAACAACTTTATTCATATGACTGTTCATTAGCGATTGTTTTGCACCACAATGGTTCCATGATACTGGACTTCACTACATCACACTATCTTTTTTTTTTTTTTTTTTTTTTTTTCTTCTTTTTATGATAAGATGGTTGACTTCAGTTCACCTTACACCCAGTGGATACCAGCCACCTCGAGTGTCAGAAAGTAGAAACGTGGCTGCAGTCTTTTTTTTTTTTTTTTTTTTTTTTTTTTTAATGTGGTATTGTTAGAGGAGATACTATACAACAGTTGCAACAACAACAAAAAGAACTTGAAGGATGTATCAGAATCTGTGAAAGCCCCTGCCTGTGGCTAATATCTCAGTCTTCCTAGGTATTCCTGAATGCACCATTGTAAAGCTCAGCTTAAGTAATTAGCTGATTCGGTGTACCTGGTCTGGAAACAGAATAAAGCCACTCCAGTTCAGAAGTAAGTCCCACTCATTCTGACTTCCCATTTGGCATTTCTCCATCCATTGTTGCTTTTTGTTAATTAAGCCTTCAAATATAAATGAGCCATCTACTGCTGTGTCAGATTGCCATATTGTTTGTCTTTGGGTTTTCAGCTTTAAAATTCTATTTTTCTCCTGTCTAATCATACTTGTGTGTTCTGTGGTAGGAACTGTTCATAGATATGAGTGTCTTGCTCCCATGCATTTCCAAAGCCTTTTTAGCATTGTTGTTGGAAGCGGCTATTTCGGGATGTAGATAAAGAAAACAATGTCTTTAAATAGAAGTCTGTTTGTTTTTAAATAATAATTGCAGACCAGAGGTTGTGTGGTTTGCATTCGTCAATGGCTCAGCCTGAACCTTTGAACATCAATCTCTTCTTGGTGAGGTGATACTTATCTCAGATCAAATTGGATCCACTGGGTGACGTGTCATGTTCCTTCCTGAGTGGAGTCATCTCTCCTCCTGAAACTTTATTCTTTGACTTGACTGATGACCATAGTGCAGTATTATCGGCTTATCCGTGTTGGCAGTTATGACATACAGGCTGGACTCTTGTCAGTTTCTACTGCAGTCCTCAGTTTTCTTTTGACACCCTGTACGTTTAAACTGTGTTCATACCTTTTTCTTTAAAAAACAAAAACAAAAAACACTTATTATAGTAGTCTTATTAATGGCATTTATTTAAATTAGTAAATTTTATATTGTTTGGCAGACTAGATCACTTCAGGATCAGTTTTAGTTCTCTGCCTAGGTTCTCTGTAATTTTGATATAGGCGTCTAGTTTGTGATGTTATAAATAGCTAAGGCCTACCACTGTCTAGTACGCAAAGATATGCAAACTACAGGAAAATGATGCATTTGTTTCCAAATTAAGTTGCCAAGCAAGTTTAGGATTCTCCATAGAAATAAATGCACTCTTCTCTTTTAGTGAGTGTTTGCTTTAAGATAGCTTATTGTAAGGCTATTCACACAAAGTCTTATAATAATAATAATTATTATTTTTATTAGTTTTTCTTGGTTTCATTTGTAAGCAATAAGCATCATAACATTGTGAAAAAATGTCCACGATAGCTGCTGTGGAGAAGCTGGAAGACTGCTTAACATTTGGAGTCACTTCTACAGTAATGTGCAAAAGTCTTATCCATCCTTCATTTCTTCATACACTACTCAGAAAAATTAGACATGTGACATGTAGTGTAGCAAAAGTCGGAGAAAGGGTTGGTAATCATATAAAATGTTTAATCTGAATTACTGTGGTTTGTTTAATATATGCACTTTTTAAAAACAAAAGTCCAATCATGGAGGTGAGCATTTCCCATCGTGTTGCATCACTTCTTCTTTTGACAAAAGTCATTTGTGAACTGACCATTTCTTGTATTTCTTTTCCCATTCTTGCTTTATATTGGATGTCACTTGCACAACAGTAATATTTTGTGTCACCTACTTTGGTCATATGTTTCCAGTGCGTGAGAAGTTTGGACTACAGGCAGGCCGGTTTAGCAACCACACGGTATTACCTTATGGAGCAAAGCTGTTGTAACATGTAGATGTAGAACATCTTGCTGAAATAAGTAAGGCCTTCCTTGAACAAGATGTAAGGAAGATTGCAGTATGCATTCCTCTTAAATCCTGTATGTGCTACTCAGCATTAAGATGTTTAAGTTGCTTGTGCAATGTGTACTAGTGCCCCATCATTATGGATGCTATTATTTGATGCTAGCTTCTAAACAGAACACATTGTCCCTTGTCTCTCTGCTCGTTAAGATGCTGTTAACAAAACTGAGATAGTTTTCCACTTCATTAATGCCATCTTAAATGAGTTCAGGCCCAGAGAAGGCACCAGTGATCCTAGATCTTGTTTATACACAATACTGGGCACATGTTTTGTGCCAGCCCTCTTTATATTTTGCTAGGGAAATGGGGTGTGATTGACTGAAATTTACATGAAAATGCAGTATGTAAGCCTAAAACAGAATTTGTACAACTCTAACAAACTTGAAAGTCAACATCTGACCATCTTCATTCTTCAGCACAGCCTCAACTCTAATACTGTAATCAAGCTTTCTTATAATTTCTTCAGCAAAGTGCTTCTGACGATTGACTATCCAATACCCAATCACATTGCTAACCTATTGTCAATTAACCTGATTAGTTGTCTGATTTTCCAGAATGTAACAAAAGCATTTGGTATTACCCAACTTCACTATTTGCTAGCAATAAGATATGCATCGACTTTTCAAATTGTAACAGCTCTTAGTGTCAGTTTTCGTTGTTAGTAATATTAAGTAGCATTTAAATTAAACATCTTACAACTTGCTTTGGGAACAGCACTGAACATCTAACTTTATCGGCTCATACAGGTTTCTTTCAGGGTTCGTACGGGTGCTTGAAATCCTTGAAAATGTTGTTGTTAATGTTGTCTTTTCAAGGTATGAAAAGTGCTTGAATTTCAGATGTGGTGCTTGAAAGTGTAGCTGTATTTCATTCACCACAAACAACTATCTGATTTAATAGTTTTCCTATCAGATAGATATAAAATGAGTCGCAAAATGTAAAAGCAAATTTTCCCCGCCTGGCTGCCTTGTGTCTGTTTCAACGTGTGACCCCGCCCCTCCCTCGGCCAGTCAGGGATGAGTGCGCTAACATACCTGTAGGTTGCTGTTGTGATGAGTGTCGTCAGAAAACGATAATGGCGGAGTTTGCGCTCTCCAGTCGCATGATAGGTGAGTCCTAGTAAATAATTTTCCAGTAGGCGTACGTTACACATGCTATATTTATTTATTTTTTATTTTTTATTTTTTTTAAAATTATGATTATTATTTTGCTATCAATCTCGCTGGAGAAATGATTGGAATACACTGAGTGTGATGCAGTATGGCAGCGCTGTTATGGAATATGCTGTGCACTTAGCTAACATTACTCAGCAGTGATATGAGTTAATTTACTCAAGTGAAAGCTCTAAACATTAGCCCGATACATAGCTAGCCAACTTAGGCTTTCTAATTAACCCTCTGGGGTCGACGGACCAAGAGTCTCCATTTCAACTTGGGATGAAAGTGCGAACTTCAAACTGTATACCAGTTGTTAATTTGTGTTGATAGGCCACGTAAAACCGGTGTTTGGTTTTTTTCTGAATAAAACAGTGGCGTTTACTCCGGGAAGAAACGGTAAAAACTTATTTTCTAAGGAGAGCGCTAGCAAACACGCTTTGCCTGTGAGTGGAAAAAAGAAAAAGAAAAAACACTCCATCCTGATTGATGTCGACCAATCAAAAAATGATATGGCAACATGTGGCATCTGGTTGTTTGGGAAGAGGGGGAAGTTTTAGGAGTGACCGGCGAGAGAGGGCGAGTGCGTGAAAGAGAGAGTTTTGATACGTGAGAGGTTTGTGAGGTTTGCCGTGTTTGAAGTCTCAAGTTAGTGTGTTGTCTTGTGTAGTTAGTGTGTAGTGTAGTCGTGTTTTGTTTTGTGTCAGTTCTACTAGTGAACGTCACAGTTGCTGCAAAAAAGCCACCAAAAGCAGATTGCAGTGTAAACGCTGAGTGACACACCTGCTGTCAGACCTGCAGGTTTATCCCTGTGCTGTTCTCATCTGTATTATAGTGAACACAAACTATTTTTTTTGGAGTTGCATAAATACTTTTTGTGCCTTCTTATCTGATGCAGAACAGCTGATTCTTTTGTAAAGTAGTTTTAAGTAGTTGTAAAAAACGGAGCCTTGGCTGCATTTTTAGGTAAATAGTACCATATAACTTTGTTGTTTGCAAAACTGACAATTTATTTAAAAATGTACAATTTCTATTTGCATTTGAATTTATGAAAATGATTTGTTAAACATGCTTGTGGTTTTTACAGTCAAAAATATCACTTTCTACTCGTATTTTAAATTGTCTGAATTTAGATAAATTGTGCTGATACAGTATGTCGAAATGAGAAAATAACAGATTAAAAACTCTATCTTGCCAAAGATGAAATATAGTCAAAAACGGCCAATTATACCCTGGACCCCAGAGGGTTAAAGGCTAAAAGCAAAGTTGTCACCAAGTGCTGTTTATATTTGTGTGTATTGCTGCAGCTTTTTTGAGTATTAACTTGGTGCCTTTGGGTGAAATAATGGTAATATGAGGGACCGATCCATATGGTCACAAAGAATAGCCACTTGTTTCTGTGCTACCAAAGTTCCCCGGCTTTCATTCAAAATGTGTTTCTGGTCAGCACCTACACATTAAACTACTTAAACATTATGAATGTCTTCAAGCTCACACTGAAGCCTGTGGGGCACAATCAGCCACTGAGACGGTACACACATTTATGTGTATTTGTATATGAATATTTCATACTTTAAAGCTGCCTGTTTATTTAAGGGAGATGAACAAAATACATTGGAATTGTACGTGATAATATGACGGATGATAAATTCAATAGATTTTAAGTAGATACTTGTAAATTTTCTTAAAGTCTTATATGTTGAATTGAACGATGTGATCTATTCAAAGCCTCTCCCAGTCAGTGCTGTTCTCCATGCCTGTCTGACTGTACATGATGTTATTAGCACAAACACTTTAAAGGTGATCATTTAGGACTTCAGCAATAATACAGACAGCAATGTAGTTAGCAATAAAACGGTTTAATTGGGAATTAACTTAAAAAACAAACATCTCCTATTTCTTGGCACACAGGAAAGAAGCATCAATGTGCTGGAAAAGCTTGCAAAGGGACCTTGAAAGTGCTTAAGAAGTGCTTGAATTTGACCCTGAAAAAGGTGTATGAACCCTGTTCTTTGTTTTTGGAACTGTGTAGAAGTTTCTAGCTTAACTTCAACTACTTCCAAGGTGTCTGAATTAGTTCAAATCACCAGCTATTGGCCTTCATCAGGGACCTTGATGCAAACACACACGTGATAACTGTCAATGGAATAACCTCTTAAGACTTTATTCTTTATTCTGCCTGAAGGAAATCCTGTGAGCACAGATAATGCGTCTTTAAAGATAAATAGTCCTTTAAGAAAAAGAAAAAACCAACAACAACGTGCTATTGGCTGGTTGTGGCACATTTTCATTTATTTCCTCGAGCTGAAGCTTAACTCTAGGCTTTTTCTCAGCACATTTTGTACTCTACAGCCAGTCTTTGACCCTGAGTGAAGTCATTGGAAGCTTGTTGTGTTTTGTTCTATTCCAAGGATAGAACAGTTTGGTAACAAGAGTCACATTCTGTCTGGAAGGGTGGGATGTTCCCAGCAATGTTCCCAGCATGTTACCAACAGGAAGGAAACTGCAGCGCATTGAGGAATAAATAGCAAGCCACAGAAGCCTGTGCTTGTCAATCAGTAACTATTTATCAAGCCTTTAGATGGCAGTGTCTTTTCTTATACTTCTTATATTTTTTAACAACAAAAACTTTACTCTGAATTTACTTTGCATGGGCTTAAATGAGCACAAAGGCAGAAAAATAACTTTCTGACTGCTTTTTTGAAGTTACAGTTTGTCTTCTGCTGTGATATAGTCTGGTAGCCCAATGTACAAATATGCTGTTGAGACATGGGTTACCGTTGGAGTTCTATAGTAACATGATTTCTTAAGTTTGACACAATAAAGTGACCTGAGAAATGGAAGTGGTTAGATTAACCCATCAGTGTGGCCCAAGGTCAAAATTTCCAACTATGTCCTTACTGACTCCCAATTCTGTGCAGTCATCTGAGTTTAGAACTGTAAGTACAATACTGGAATTATGTCAACATTTATCTCCATATATGGTAATTTCACTAAAAACAACTTTATTTTTTAACATGTACCATTTGAGCATAGCTATTCAGCTGGATATTGACACAGAGCCAGCCTGCCTATAAGACACACACACACACACACACACACACACACACACACACACACACACACACACACACACACACACACACACACACACACACGATGCAGGAACTACCTTAGTCAATAAAGAATATTTAAAGTTGTAAATTGACAAAAAAAACATGCAGTTAGTCTAGAAAAAAAGTAACACGTGGAAGCTTTTGGGGGCTCCATGTAAGTTGGTGATATTGTCTGGTTGGGAACCTGGTCTAGGAAGAATGTACAATGATCTATATTATTACAATGACATTTTGCAAAGAGAACGAGAAAATGCAATCCCGTCCAGCTCTGCATTCATGCAAAATATTCAAGTTCAAAGTCAGAATGAAAATGAAAGCAAAACTAAATTAAGTTATAATCATAATAAAGAGAAGATTTATTGTAAGAGTTTGGACAGTGAGGGATATAATAAATCTAAAGACTCTTAAGTGCAGATTGGTGTCACCTGATAAAATCTGGTTTTGGATTTAGTTTTTATAAGGAGCCTGGAAAGAAAAGTGTGTGGACTTAAAGCTGTTTCTCCTCTCATCCAAGAAGCTTCTTCAGTTCTAAGAGCAATTGGTGGATTGTCCCAGATTTTAAGCCCTATGGAAGTGTCCCCAAGAGGGTCATGGATCCCCTGTTGATCCTCTACCTAATCACACGAGCCAAGGTGTGAAAACGGGTTTGGGTCACAATCAGCCAAGGTTTCAGTTGAACCCATTGTGAAGCCTAGTCTCACCCTATCATGTGATTTACTCAGTAAATTAGAGGATCAATATCAATAAGGGGTCTATGACCCTCATGGGGACACTCCCATAGGGCTTAAAATCTGGGATTCTCCACCAATTGCTCTTAGAACTGAATAAACTTCTCGGATGAGAGGTGAAACGTCTTCAAGGAAACTTAAAGCAGACCAGCGCTTTTCTTTCCAAGCTCTTTAAATTACGATGACCTGGATGACTGAGAACCTTCAAACATGCAGTTTTTATGTTATCGGTTACTTTCATGATGTTTTCTGTGTTTGTGTTGATGATACAGTTGTAAGGGAAAAATAACAGGGGGTGACAGCCACCTGAGAATTGCATCATGTTTCCTTCTTAGTCACTGAACTCTTATGATCTGTGGCTTTTGCCCTGCATTCTGTTTTCAGAAGCATCGTGACTTGGCTGCAAGGCGTCTCTTTCCATTGACTTCTGGTATTTTGGGGTCAAACTGTGACATGTCTGAACTTGTTTAACCCAAATGTTCCAAGGTGTGATGATGTTATCACTGGTGGGTGGAGGTCAGGTGGTCAGTGTTGGTTACAGGTTGTTGGCTCCCCCACCCTGCCTTCACCTTTTTTTGGGAAACTGCATGTTTGCCGCTGGTTGTTTATTGAGATCTGAAGCTTTTAGCATTCCTCACAACAATCTCTGGAGTTCAATGTTTAAAAGCCACTGATCCCAGATGAATGGAGGTTATTGTGTTTATTAAAAAAAAACACAGTATGCTCCTGATAGTCATCCATTTATGTGGTCATTTTTGAGAACCTCAGTGCTGAACATAATTCATATGACTTACTACCATTTCACCACTGAAAATATGGGATCATGCGTCTTTTTATCACATGAATTTTTTTTTCCATGATTCTTCTTGCTGAAAGGATGAGTGCTTTGAAACACGTGTCTCTTTTGTCAGCAGGATTTATACATCCACTTTTCTTGTTTCAGCACTTGGTCAGCAAAAAGATTCAACACAGACCCTTTGCAAATGAATCTCTGGTGTCTGAGATTTAAATTTACTTCTCAAGCAAACCCACAGATTTTCAGTTGGACTAGCAAATATTACTGCTGCATAGGAGACAAAAATGAGTCATACTTTAATGTCATGAGCTAAGCTTGACTGACGCATCATTCATTCATTAGTGGTCCCAGTCATATGGCACAATAGGGCAGGTCTGGGCAGAAGGCTTAGCACAAGAGCTACATGTAAGCTTCCTGGTAGATTTCTAGTACCATATTTGTGTAGTTTACTTAGAATTTTAAGTATGGAAGTTATTTCTCACTTATATAATGTTTTACAAAGTCCCTTGTCTCAATAGTATCAGCTGGCCTATGACTGTGGCAGTCTGGATCGTTCCGTTTTTCACTAGTAGGCATACTCATAGATACTTTTTTTTTTTTTTTTTTTTTTTTTTTTTTGTTTGTTTGTTTGTTTGTTTGTTTTTTGGCCAATTGTTAAGAAGGAAATCCATACATTCTTTGTCATCTATTTGTTTTTGGTGTGGTGGTGTGGGAGCTAGCCTTTTCAGTCGATAATTCTAGAATGTGAATGTGAAGAGTTTCCTGCCTCTCTGTGTTAACCCTGCTGAAGACTGTCGGCCTGTCAGGACTGTGATCTGCCTTTTGCCCAATGGTAACTGTGATAGGCTCCAGCCCAACCACTAATTTGACTTTGATATGTGGAAGTTGCTTAATGGGTTCTAACTGATAATGAAATCATGGTGTTCAAAATGAAGTGTATTTAGTTAGGCTATAACGAATAACATTGCTTTTATTTATTTTCTTAACCTTTTCCTAGAAGATTTGGAGACTCCCAAATTCAGTGTTGCCTATTTTTTTTAATTTATTTATTTTTAATCTGCTGTGTAACTTCTCATAGGAACAAAAAGAAATTGTAGACGTTGTCTAATATTCTGTACTAGAGACAGTAAATTTTCTCTTTACGCGGTTTCTTTTGCATATCTGTAGCAGGAATTAATTCATTGCAATGTCCTCCAGAGATCTGAGTTGTGCATTACCTAACAGTAACGTTTTTTATTTGGACGCACCCATGGGGAAAGGTTGAAATATATGATGCTAGAGTATCAAGTAGTCTATTGTATGTGCTAAATTACCACTGGTTGTGACTACAGTTCTAGCTAAGTCACTATATGTTGGTAGCCCAATGCCTCTCTTAACACCACAGCATCTTAAACTAGCCCTATTGCAACAGGACAGGTTTGAAAACAGAAGTGTTATGCCTTCATTCCTTTGCAACATTAGATATGTTTACTAGTAAGAGTACTGTAATATGATTCCACACATTTTTCTGAAACCTTATATTGTCCACTTATATTACCCACTATATAACTTATCCTTGAAGACTAACAACTAAGATAATTCTGAGGTTAGGGTGTGTTAGATTGCTTAGAGTGACTGTTTTTAAGCAAAGATAAAGTGTAAGTAATAGAAGTTTCTTTACCAAAGAGTCTTTCATTTTCTCAGTTCACCTGTAATTTAACTTAAAGACAAGAGGGTATGTTTGAAGTTTCAGTGAAAAGATGCATGCAACTTGTGTACTGGAGTAAGCTGAACTTTGCAGCTAAAATATGGGGCAATCAAAGTCAAGCTAAGCAGGAATCATTAAAATGACTTCGTGTTGGTACTATTAGTTTCACTTCATTAGCTCCCTGTTAAATCCACTTTTTGAATGAACACGCATAGTGTCATATTATCCCATCAGAACACTTTGCTCCCAGATTGCAGGCTTACTTGCAGTTTCTGGAGTTTACAAAAGTAGAATCGGAGGCAGAGCCTTCAGCTATCAGGCGCTTCTGCTCTGGAACCAACCCCCAATTTGTATTCAGGAGTTGGACACCCTCTCTACTTTTAACCTTAAAGTTGTGGAGGTTTTTTTTTTTTTTTTTTTTTTTTTTTTTTTTTAATAAAGTTTATAGTTAGGTCTGAGTTAAGTATATGTTACATTTATTGCTTACCTGTTTGTGTTTCAGGGTGATTACAGAACAACATGGGGTTTAAATAACTTAGTAGTTGTAGCATATAAAATAGTTAGTCCAAGTTCTGTTAAATGTTTTACTAAGAGAATTAAATTACTGTTTTCAGTGCATAGTCCCCCAGTTACATGCCTCAGAGAATACCTACACACTTACAAAAACGATAATTAGGGGCTTTTGCTGTAGGCTTTGCCATTGTTATGTCTCAAGGACTTTCTGTGAATTTGGGTCAGGTCTAAAGTCTTTCATCCTCCCCCATACATGACGATACGAGGGATTACTTCACAGACAAAATACAAGCTCAGCTGATAACCAAAGACAAAAAGAGAGGTCTGCTAGCTCGAGCCTGTCGCCTTCACATTACCAGAAAAAAGCTGCTTGGTAAAGTGTTGATCCCTGTGTGGGTAGGCTGTCATTTCATAAAGACAAAGAAAAGATTGGTCATTGTGTTGTGGAAAACACAATTTAAAAACATAATCCACTTAAATTCTGCCATGAATGCTTATCAAATTGATTTAAGAATTTTTTATATATACATGCGCATTCCTCCAATGCCTTAATCCAGTTTTTACTATACAAATCCTACGAATTCAATCAAAGTCCAAACCAGAAAAGCGGTTTAGCTGAAGATCAAATGTGTTCATAAACAACAACGTGAACTGTATGAAGTTTCTTCTAATCAGAACTGAGTTGGGGATATTTTCCCAATTATTACAAAATTCCATAAGAAGAGTACAACCAGCAGTAACCTGACCAAACTGATGCATATCATCTCATTCTTTGCAACAGATTCTCATCAATGTTCCAAACTTTTAATTCATCAGACGTCCACAATGTTATAATAGGTGACGCACAAACACTTAGTGTAGTTTACTTTGACTCATGAAACATGTAATAATCCACAGCTGAAGATAGTCCCCAGCAAATCTATTGTTTACTGCAGTCTGAAAGCTTATTAAGCCAAGTGTGGCTACACTGTTGCTAAGTCTTTTTTGACATCACCCGTGGTCTTGTTTGTCTGTGAACATTGGCGGTCAGTTGAGACCACTCATGGAGGCATTGCTTACGTACCTTGGTAGCAGACTTGAGGACACTTGATCTGTGTCCATCCAGCTCCTTACCGCCGTTGGTCATGAATGTCAACTTTAGCTAGACTGTACAAGACTGGTTTAGGCTAAGCTCCTGTACTGCACACAACAGCAGAGTGTGGCCAGCTACATTGTGTGCACAAACATATGAACATATGGTTGATGCTTTACTGCATCATTGCAGAGCTGAAAATGTTAAGGCCAGCTCAACTTTAATTTGCTGCATGTCACGCTTGCAATACAGTGGCCAGTGCCAGGCATCAGGTTGCTTGTACTGGTTTTGCAGTTCAAAATTACTTTATCACTCGCCTCTGTCCAAGCAACGAGAATACAGTGTTATATTTGCTACACTTCATTTGAATGGCCAAATGTAGCTGGGAAGGTGTTTGCTTAAATCTTTCTTAAAAATGTTTTGCTAAATAAGGTAGAAACTTATCAAGATAGAAATCTGATAGACTGGGTAAGCGTGGCATCAAACGGAAATTACTGCGTGGGTGGTGTGATTATAATACTAAGCAAATGTAAGCCAATAACAATGGAACAATATGTCAATACCACCACTGACTTGCTGCTAAAGATTGGTCTTTACTTTATTATACACTTTCACCAAAAAAGAGGAGATATTTTTTTTTAGAAAGACACATTTTTCAAAAAGTATTGTGAATAATTTCTTTATCAGGAAGTTGTGGTAATTCATGTGTTAGCACAAGCAAACCTTAAGATTGCAATGAAGGTCTAAAGTCTGAATATAAAGCAAGTTGATTATGATTACCAGGTTAACATTTAAGCTTTTCTGTCTTTAAAAAGCACTTCATAAAACCAAGGACACAGGACCTGGCCTGACCATGATTGATTTCATTGCGTATCTAACGAACAGTAATGGAGAAAGAAAAGCATTGAAAACTCAGGCGATATCAGGTATACACCAGCGCGAAATGTGCATATACACATGCCACTTGTTTGCCATGGGGCTATATTATATGTCATCTGATCGTGGTGTTTGTGCAGACGCTGTTTGCAGTTCTATATTTGTTTGCTTCAACAATGAGCTCAGCCTTGAATGAAAAGGTTCACATTTAGGAAATGTGCCTCTTTAATGAGAAGGGCAACATTTTCACGTGTGATATTTAATCCAACACAATCTACAATCTTGAAAACGGCACCCTGGAATATACAGAAGAACTTTGGTTAGACTAATAAGTCAGAATGTTCATAGCAAAAATAATATTAACTATAGGTTTGAAAGGAAAGTTATAATCCATGTTTGGTAGATGGTTGACATACACAACATTCACCTTGTCCAAGAGAGGCTGCTGCCACAATAAAATGTAAGAGACACTTCACTTGGTTACACCATGTTTGTTTATCCAGGTTGGAGTTCTTGTTGTCTTTAATACTGAGTTCTTCGTGGCATAGATTTAACAAAGTGCTCGAAACATTCCTCAGATCTTTTCCCATATTTACACGATAACTTCACGTCATTGCTGCAGATCTGTCGGCTGCACATCTGTGTTACAAATCTTCCATTCCACCACATTCCACAGATACTCTGTCTGACTGAAATCTGATCAGTGTGGAGGCCATTTGAGTACAATAACCTCATTTAAGGAGCAAGTCTTGTACATGGTACATGACAATGCTGAAATTAGCCATCAGAAGATGGCTGCTTTGACTGTGGTCATAAAGTCATAGACATGGTCAGAGGTAGCCGATGGTGTGTAAATGATGTAGTTTTGTGCCAAGAAAATATCTTCTGTGGTCTAATTTTGGTGAACTGTGAAAATTCTTGCTATTCTCCTCTCACATCAATGAGGCATTTTTGCTGAGAGGACTGCTGCTCACTAGAGATGTTTGTGTGGGAGAATCCCACCATCACTTAAGTCGTCTTTCTTCTCCATTCTGATGCTCAGTCTGTAATTTAGCAGTTGGTCTTGATTATGTCACATACCTGAATGCACCGGGTGGCTGATTAAATTCTTCCAATAACAAGAATCTCAAAAGCTATACCTAATGTCATGGCGTCTGTGTGCATGTCATAACCTATTTATCCAAGCAACCACTAGAAAGCATGCTTTAGAGTTTCTTATCTAACAATAGGATTTGAACAATATATGTTTAAGGCTGTTTAGTCTTTTAAAATGGGAAGACAAAGCTAACCAGGTTCTAATGCCAGCTCAATGCAATTCAGTTTTATTCATATAGCACCAAATCACAGTAACAGTCAGCTCAAGTTCAGTATTCATTGTACAAGCACATGTTTTTAAAAATGATCAGGCCCCATCTTATCTTAAAGACCTCATTGTTCCCCAATAGAGCACGATGCTCTCAGACTGTGGGCTTACTTGTGGTTCCTAAGATGTTTAAAAGTAGAATGGAGGGCAAATGCTTCAGCTTTCAGCTTCCAGTTTGAATTTGGACAAACTGGAAGCTGGCTGGACATGCACTCTCTCTGCACTTTTAAGCTGAAGCTTAAAACTTTCCTTTTTGATGAAACACATAGTCGGGGCTGGATCAGGTGATCCTGAATCATCTGATCATTTGTTATACTGCATTAGGCCTAGGGTTTTGCGTGCTTCCCATGATGCACCAAGCGTTCCTTCTTCACTTCCTACTTATTTTCTCTTTCCCGTGTGTGTTTATATCCCACTCTGCATTTAATTGGTTATTATAATCTCTGCCTCTTTTACATAGTTATCTTTTGTTCTGTTTCCCTCCAGTTATCCGGCAGATGGTTGCCACTCTCTGAACTTGGTGCTGCCTGAAGTTTCTTCCTGTTAAAAGGGAGTTTTTCCTTTCCACTCAAATCACCAAGTGCTTGCTCATAGGGGGGTGTCGTCTGATAGTTGCAGTTTTCTCTATTTTGTTGAAGGTTATTTACCTTACAATATAAAGTGCCTTGAGGTAACTGTTGTTGTGATGTGGTGCTATATAATTGAAATTGATTAATAAAAGGGAGTTCAAAAGCCTGGAGCGTCTTATGCAGAATATAAACTTGTTCACAACAGTGACAGAGGAAACCAAATAGATTTACTTGAAAGCACTTGTCGGAAATAGGTTGTAAACAACATCCTCCTACTCATCTCTGTATGTGAGCAGAGATGACAGACCCTATTTGTCACTCCTCCGTCACCACCTTCAATATACAGTGATGAACCTCCTTCATTCACCTTTTTTACCTAATTTGTTTCTTAATCAGAAATGGACAGGTTACAACCTGAACAAACATTTTCATTAGACATGTCACAAAACTGTGCAGGTATCCCATACCTGCTGACTGGAAGCAGATCGCTCTGGTAAATCTGGGGTAAACTGTATAACCTCTGTGTGTGACCTCTGCCGCATGACTTCTGTAAGAACAGTATGCTTCTGAGTGCATTTGATCTCAAATGTGCTGTGTGCAGACTTTTGTGTTTCTATGAATGTATTCCACACTTGCTCTGTCAGGATTTGTGACCATTATAGCTGACATGGATCGTGTGAGAAAATGCCTTTTTTTTTTTTTTTCTTTTTTTTTTTTTTAAAGATAAAATAATTCTCGTGAGAACACTGTACCCACATAGTACCAACATAACGATAAAATCTCAACGTGATGTAATGTGTTTTCATTTCGTAACATTTCCCAAACAATCCTACAATTATTATCGTTGAAAAGGGCCGTTCCCTTTAGTGACGTTAGCTCTTTCTGTAGTAGTAGCAACACCAGCTGAGTGTGGGAACTGTTTACACCAGGACAACTGAATGTGTTTTCAGTAAGCTTTTTGTTGTTGATTATTGACTGGAAGGAAAAGGAGAATATTTTCTTTTTCTCTTTCATGGGATTAAACAGGTGAGAAAGTCCCAGAGCATCCAAGAAAAACATTCAGGTTAGGCTTACTGTAGGACTTGGGGAAAATAGGTGTTAGCTGACACTGCATCAGATTCTGGCAATGAAACCTGATAGGCGTGAGACAAGGAAGAAGTGCACAGTCTCATGGGAAGACATGGTGCAACGAGCAATGATTAACACAAATGGTGTTCCCAAGCTCAGTGACGGCACGTGGAGAGGACATGTACGCAAGGTCAAGGAGAAACACGCTTGATGTTTGTCCTCACGTCCAGTTACATGAGAACAATACACAAACTTTATTAAACATACATCATGCATACACGTAATATTTGATATGCTAACGTGAACAGATTATGTCTCTTATCAACTTTGTGATCCTTCATCTTGTAGTGCCTAAATGTGCATTTTGTTTGTGGTCTAGTTAACATGTCTCCAGACGCATGTTAACCTCAAATGCAGATTTGGGCCAGGTCAAAATTTCATTTTTCCCCCAGTACTTTTGTCTATAATCGATTACCTATACAACTAATAGCTTTTTTTTTTTTTTTTTGCTAGTGTCAGTGTTAGTGCTAAATGGTTAAATGAAGATTATCAAAGAGTATCAACCATTAGTACTGTAATTGTCGGGCTATAAGCCGCTACTTTTTGCACAAGCTTTGAACCCTGCGGCTTTTAGTCAGGTGCGGCTTTTCTATGGATTGTCCATGATTTTTGTCATATCGTAAGATGATTTGTTTTATTTGTTCCGCTGTTGTACGGCACTACGTTGCCTGGTGGAAGGGCATGTGATCAGACGCACAGTATCGGGGTTCAAGAGTGGTATGTTGGTCACATGTCCATCCGCCAGGCAACATAGTGCCGTACAAGTAGCGCGAAAAACAAACTTCAAAGTAGCGCTACGCGTTCAGCAGGAGGCGTGGATGATGAGCGGCGATAAACTTGCGAAAAGCAAGTTATGCTCAACTCCACCGGTGGAATCTGACAGCGTGGAAAAGTGTGAAAACATCCATGATCACCAACGGATTTCGAAGGGCTGGACTGCTGCATGATGGAGAGGAGGACACCGCCACGGCCCTTCTGAGGGACTCTGACACTGACAACGAGAATTTGTTTGGTTTTGAAAGTGACAACGAAGGAAAGAAGCTGAGAGTGGATGACGAAGCCATCCTGAGCCTGTTCGTATCCGACACTGGAGAAGAGGACTTTGGTGGTTTTAGTGCGCAGGAAGATGGTGGTGAATGACTGACTTTTCTTCTTGTTAAAGCCGTGTCACTGCACCTGAGCCTAAAAGGTAGTCTGAATCTATTTTTCTGGTGTGCTGTAGGTTATTGTTATGTACTACATTTGTTACTCATTTATGAAGCACAGTACATGTTTTGTACTTGTAATTACCGGTACTTGTACATATACCTAAAAAGTTATGCAAATATGTACCCATAACTTGTTTTTCAAAATACAAAATATTAATAAAAGGGGTGTGTCTCCAAACAGCCATCTCTTTCCTGACTATTCCCTTTCTCTTACATATGATAAGTCAACATTGAAACACCTGCGGCTTTTAGTCAGGTGCGGCTAATGTATGTACAAAAAAAACAGGATTTTCCCCTGATTTTAGCTTGTGCAGCTAATATTCAGGTGCGCTTTGTAGTCCGGGAAATACGGTAGTTATGTCAAAAGGAGTTTGCTATCCTGACATAATGCTGTAGCACCATGCTAGTTTGTTCCGTCTACTTTTTTCACCTTTGATTGTGATGTAGCTTGTAAGTCTCTGCATTAAGTTTATTTGGCATACTATGATGAATAATCACAGGTCTGTGTGCCCTGGAATTAGACCCCGAGAAGCTAATGTAGTCATATGCAGACTGCATGAAGTGCACATGAGCTGCGTTGCTTTAGTGTAGTGATCCAAGGCATTTTCCAGTTTCAGTATGAGCACCCAGACATTCCCTTTTTAGTCCAGAAAAACAAGAGCTTAGTCCAAAGGAATTCAAAGAGCCCTTCAGTGAACCTCGAACAGGCTCCTCAGTTTACAGAAAGAGAGGAACAGTTATGTTTTCCTGTGTAAGGTTTGCACCCCGCCTTGTCTGGAAGAATCTGGTTCACAGCTATTTGATAGTCTGTTGTGCAGTAAAAGGAACAGAAACACAGCTAGTCTCTTAATAAAATCACAGAACATACCTAAATGTGGACTAAATGGCTTTAATCTGCTAAAACACCAGGAAATCTGTTACTAAAATTATAGAAAGCATTTGTTTTCTCACCGTTAACCAACATAGGTGCAGAAATCTCATCTTTGTTGTCTGGAGGAACATTTCTTTCCTCCAGCCTTGGCTGTTCTTTTTTTTTTTTTTTTTTTTGTGGCTTTATGGGAAGCACACTTCAAAAATCCATCCTTAGCCTCAAGCATATGGCATGAACCTCAGCCTGATGGTGTGCAATGCACCCAATTTAAGACCTTTCTATACTTGCCTGCCTGAACAGATTTGGTCTCCATGTGCTATGTTTTCATAAGACTTGGTTATGGTTTCATGTCATATCCCAAAAGACATGTTTTTCTGTGCTTTATCAGCCCACGCAGAAAAATTCTTCTGCCACCTAAAAAATAAAAAAATTATCTGACACCTTCAGTGTTTTGAGTGAAATACTGGCAGACTTTTACATCCCACTCACATATCTGACATAATTAAAGGTCCTGACACAGGAGTCTGTGGACTGGGGAAGTACATGTCTGTTTACCAAATGTGAGGTAGCTTTGGCACACTCTCCACATTCTTGAGCTGCACGCCCACGCTCAAAGACTGATTCAGTTTCACAGTGCAGCTGTATAAAGTGAGTCTCCTACACAAGTTTCAGTCTTTTGCCTTTGGTGATAAGGGCAGCTGTTAACAAGAGATTCTACACAAATCCACAACAAATCAATCGCTTTTAATACTGGAGACGGTGGAAAATAAGGAAACTTTAGTTTTAGTTTCGTCACAGAAGTTTGTGTGATCGTAGCTTCCCGCAGCAGTCACAAGATTCGTGAAACTTGGTTTAGGAATTCTAGTCACATGTCAGTAGATCCAAGAAAGTTTGTGCAAACATTATGCATATTACATATAGAATAGAATAGAATTCAACTTTATTGTCATTGCACATGCACAGGTACAGGGCAACGAAATGCAGTTTGCATCCATCCAGAAGTGCTTTAGTGATATAGATATATTACAATATATATATATTAGCAATAATATAGATATGTGAGTATAATACAGAAATGGGTCTATTAGGGAATGTTATAATGTACGGTAATGAAGTATGTTTGTGAATAGTCTATAACTATAAGTATGTACGAGGCTGTAGTGAGTACAAGCTATGTACAGGATATGAACAGGATATAAATATGAAAAACTATACAGAATATGAAATAAATAACTTTACAGAATCTGAGATATACAGCTATACAGAAATGGGAACTATGCAAGTTGTAAACAGTTGTAGGATTAAAGATTATCGAATGTACAGAATGATTATTTACACAGAGCTATACAGTAGTGCAGTTAAGATAAGTGAGGGTGTAGATAGTTTCTACAGAGGCTATATAAAGTGCTAGTGGTTGTGAGTGGTGGTTCAGTCCATGTTATTATTGTGTGTTTGAGGGTACAGTTGTCCATTGTGGGTGTGTGTATGTTCAGTCCATGAGTTTAACGTGGGTCAGATGTCAGGAGGCAGAGTTCAGGAGTCTGACAGCTGTGGGGAAGAAGCTGTTCCGGTACCCTGGTGGTCTTAGTCCGGAGGCTCCTGTAGCGCCTCCCAGAGGGCAGGAGGGTGAAGAGTCCATGTGATGGGTGACTGGGGTCTTTGATGATTTTCCCAGCCCTTTTCAGACACCGCTTCCTGTAGATGTCTTTTATGGCAGGAAGTGGTGCTCCGGCGATGCGCTGGGCAGTTTTCACGACCCTCTGCAACGCCTTCCGGTCCGAGGCAGAGCAGTTCCCGTACCAGACTGTTATACAGTTGGTCAGGATGCTCTCGATGGTGCAGCGATAGAAGTTCACCAGGATGTCTGAGGACAGGTGGTTCTTCCTCAGAGTCCTCAAGAAGAAGAGGCGCTGGTGAGCCTTCTTGACCAGCTTGGAGCAGTTGGTCGTCCAGGTGAGATCCTCGGAGATGTGGACTCCCAGGAACTTGAAGCTGCTCACACGCTCCACAGCCGTCCCCTTAATGTGGATGGGTGGATGTGGGTCAGCATTCCTCCTGTAGTCCACGATGAGCTCCTTGGTCTTCTCGGTGTTAAGCAGCAGGTTGTTTGTGTCGCACCACTCAGCCAGACGATCCACCTCCTCCCTGTAGGCGGCCTCATCGTTGTCACTGATGAGGCCAATCACCGTGGTGTCATCTGCAAACTTAATGATGGTGTTGGAACCATCAGCAGGTCTGCAGTCGTGGGTGAAGAGGGAGTAGAGGAAAGGGCTCATCACACAGCCTTGTGGTACACCGGTGTTCATTGTGATTGTAGATGAACAGTGGTTATCCAGCCGGACATGTTGGGGGCGGTTGGTCAGGAAGTCCAGTAACCATTTGCAGATGAGGGAACTGATGCCCAGGTCTGTCAGTTTCCTGATGAGTTGTGAGGGGTGGATTGTATTGAATGCTGAACTGAAGTCTATAAACAGCATTCTGGCGTAGGTGTTGTTGTTGTCCAGGTGTGAGAGGACAGAGTGCATTGCGATGGAGACTGCATCCTCTGTGCTCCTGTTCTGGCGGTATGCGAATTGGTGGGGGTCCAGGGTGGGGGGGAGACAGGATTTGAAGTGTGCTAGGACCAGTCGCTCTAAGCACTTAGTGATGATGGGGGTGAGTGCTACTGGGCGGTAATCATTGAGGCATAAAATAGCATAGATTCTCTGTACAGCAGTAAAAAACTCTAGTAGTGACCTTGTGGGATATGTGTAATGCACAATCGAGTCCACGTGAAAGTAACGTAAACATTCAGTATACTGGTGGATGGTGGCTGGCACGTGTCCTGCAAACCTCTACACCAAACCACCTTATAGCAGTTAAGATATTTTTGGCAATTAGAATATTTCAGATATGTGAAACTCAGGTCACTCGTAGAAACTAATTCCTGACAAAAGTCAGTCAGAAGGCAGCCAGTGAGTAAGCTGCCTCAAACTGGTTTTGCTGGACTTTTCTTCCTACTGTTGCCAAATACTTGCTCAAAGTTGGTTGTTTGTTTGCTGGGTTTTCTCTGTATGGTCTCTACCTTGAAGCGTCTGCTGTTGTGATTTGGCGCTATAAAATTTAATTGAACTGAAGGGCTGAAGAGCAAGAAGTGATTTCTATAAGAATTACAAAACAGTTCACAGTTGATTATGTGAACTTGACATCATTTGTCTTGCCAGTTTTCTTAGCTGAATAATGAAGAGTTAGAACTTGCCCTTCTTTTGAGTTTTAGACTGTAAGAACATGAAAATGAATTGAAAATCATTTTAACTGAATTTGGATCTGAGCATAGCCCCTGTTCTAACTGAAACCACAGCCATCTTTAAGAGGATTATGAATGGTATGTTTTGTCTTTGTCTTAACTGATTTTGAATGAGTCAGGTGGTTCATTTGAACTGCTCCCAACCTTTTTCTGGTTAATTTACCTGGGTTAGTTTAACGCCAGTGTCCGTGAACTTTGCCCAGAATTTCTTTCCTTTCTGTGCAATGTGAACTCATCCACATCAGCCATTCAGATCCAGTCTACACAGGAAACAGATGAGCTCATTTCTCAGTTATAATGGTCGCAAACGCCACATTTCTGCTTTTTCTGAGGCTTTGCGTCTTTAGTTTCTGTTTTCCTAACCACGGACTACACAAACTGGAATTTAACTTATCTCACAGATGGTCTTCCTTGTTCCACTTCACTTTGTCCTCATTGGACTCTGAAACAAATGAATGGAACTTCCTGTTATTGTTAATTGTTAATATTACTGTGGAATTTCTTGCTTCCTGTTCAGCTGACTGATCAGCTGACTTTCTAAGTGCTTGGTACTGTAAACTTTGAACCCAGTTTAAGTGCTGACATCATTATTCCACGTTCTCTTTTATGTCATCTGCATTTATGTCATAAACGGTTAAAACCAGGATGTCATGTACAGTATGCAAGTCTTTAACGAGGCTGTCTTCCAAAGTGGCTGTTTAGTCTAGCTCTGAGGGTTTTTTCTTTTGTTTGCTTCCTCCTAAAGCAAATTTACTCACTGGAAAGCCAACTCACAAGAACAGGCTTGTCTTTGGCAAAGACCTATATCTGTAAATGCCTTTCAAGTCACCCTTTCATTCTTTCTCTTTCATCTTTTTACTGTACAGTTTTATTGCTCAGTGTCCCTTCGTTGTTGTATTTTAACATTTCCTGAACACTAAATCTGCTGCGAACCTGCTGCGAAGTTTGTTGCTGTTTGTGGGATAAGTGTGAGGAATGAAAGGAATGACGATCAGCCCATATCCTGGCGTCACTCCAGAGTAAGAGGGATACAAATTTCTGGGAACATGGTGTACTAATACAACCTGTGTGCATGAGGGTGTGTAACATGGAACTAGTGATGACTGAATTTCCAGGTGCTAGTTTGAAGGTTATTTGAACTGTGGATGGTTAAACAGGAATATCAAGAGCTTTTATTTTTGCCACGACTCACTAAAGCTTTTGAGGGCTGGCCTTTGTCTCTGCTTTGAATAGCAAGGTAGACTTTAAAGCACTGCCCTGAAAAAAGAAAAATGAAAGCGGCTCATAACACAGCTGCTAGTCCAATTGCAGTTGCTGTCTCTCAAGTCAAGAACCAACCTGCTGTCCTGATTCAGTTTTTCCAGTTTTCCTTTTGTTTTGGGTACACAGGACAGTGTGGGTGTGTGTGTCGGTAACAGATGGTTTACTTCAGGGCTATAGTTAATAGTATTCCCACGCAGTTCCCTGGTTCAGGAAACTTATAGGCAAGAAGCAAGTCATCACTTTTGGTATAAACAATCTCAGCTGACTGAAGGCAAACAGCAGCTTGGAGATGGCAAACACCCAGTGCAAATAAAACACCACAGTGTTTCAGGCAGTATGTCTATGTCTAGCTTCTATTTTGACAGTTAAGAAGGGCTGTTCCTTGTTTATGAGGAAAAATGCAGTGGGCTTCTATAATAAAATGATTTATTATAGAAACAGGGACCGGGATAGTGCCATGTTGAAATGAGCTTTGATCTATTTCACTCTATTTTGGGGCAATCTGGGTGCAACAGACTCATATTGTGACCCATGACACATTTCTTTCGTGTTAATATAAAAAAAGTTAGGCATAAAACAATAGACTTGATCGGTGTTATGTCATCCATTACTTTGTAGATTATGCCTTGAGTAGAGCTGTTAAGCTGGTAAATTCTATGCAAACATCACAAATGATGAGTGGATTTAGCAACCCAAGGCACTGCATTCTCATTAGTTAGCAGGTTGCTACAATCTTATCAGTTTTACTAAGGCCTTTACACACCATCCATCCATTCTCTTCCGCTTATCCTTGTCAGGGTCACGAGGGAGCTGGAGCCTATCTAGGCTACCATAGAGCGAGAGGCAGGGTACATCCCGGACAGGTCACCAGGCTGTTACAGGGCTAACACATAGTCAACTATTCGCACTCACATTCACACCTATGAGCAATTTAGAATTACCAAATAACCTAACCCCACTAACTGTGGAAGGAAGCCAGAGTACCTGAAGAGAACCTACACAGAAAGATCCTGGCCAGGACCTTCTTGGTGTGAGGCAACAGTGCTAACCACTGTTCAGATTTTTTTTTTTTTTTTTTTTTGTATGTGAATAACAATTCTGACCAATCAGACCTGCACATTTCACAACAAGCACGCTTGTAGCTCAAATCGTGCAACTCTAATTATAAACCATAACATAGATAAAATAATACTAATTTACCTCAGACACACAGGTAGATGTTGCTCCAGGTCAGTCGGATCTCAGATGTGGTCCCAACTCTGCCAAAAAGAGTTCAAACTGTCCCTCTAACATCCTGAAGTGCATATGAAGCACTTTTTCTTTTTTTTAAGCAATGCACTTGTTGTGTAAAGACCTTTAATGTGATCATAATTTACGAAATGAACAGCATGCTGTATTCAGCAAGACTTTAAACCATTCAGCAAGACTTTAAACGAGTAACTGAAATCGTAACATTATTAGAAAAAGACACACAGAGGTCATATGGCAGTTGAAAAGAAGATTATGAGAATTTTAATCTTGTATAGAAATGATTTTTGTGAGGAATCACCCCCCTGTTGGTTCAGGTTTAAAGCTCTTACCTTACACATTTGTTACACTTTTCAGTTGCAGAGGACATGTCTATCATGTATTGAATATACAGGCCGTGGTTAGTGTGGGAGATTTGTCATTTCTCGTTAGCTGGCCAGTATTTACTGTATTTAGGTGTATTTTGCTCTTTAGCAACCTCAAAGGAAACATGTTTGTTCTCTATACATGTTCCTCTGTAGTGATCTGCTTTTTTAGATGAATAGCGTGTGTGAAATTTCGAGCTTTTGCGTTAAATGGCAGCCTCCACCCTGTTGAGGTTAAAATCTAACTGTCGGTGATGTGTACCAATCTCAACCTAATTTGACAGCTGAACACTGACATGAAAGGTGTCAGACTAGGAGGGTTGTTCGCCTACACTCTAACTTAGCTGGGGACAACATTTGCATCACTGCTGACGTGGCTGTGTGCTACTCTTAATAACTGCTTTTGGGAAACTGCATCTTCAGTCTTGACTTCAGCCTATACCAGTGGGTGTAACTTAACACTCTGACATGCCACATAATTACTTATTTGCTATTTGTTGTCTAACTGTGCCCAGGAGAGAAACCTTTCATTTCATAATGTTCCCTGTTGATCAACATTTAAGGCAGGTTTGGTCATACAGCAAAATGGGTGAAAGGATGTAAGGCATCAATTACTTATTTTATCCATGAAGAAAGTAGTTTGTTACACTATTAAGTACTTTTACTTTTCTAGGGTAGATAAAGTGATTAGACTCTTGAAAAATGTTAAAAGCTGTCTATAAATCTGAAGGTTAATCAGTTTGTTAATCCCTGACTCAAAGTGTGCTTGGAGGTTGAGCAAGATACTGAACCCCAAATTTCCCCCAGTGTATCAATCAGATTGTGAGTGTGTGTGGCTTGTAGTAAAAAGTGCTTTAAGTGCTCAGTTGCAGTTTTGCTGAAGGCCACAGTTCACTGAAGTTAACAGAGTAACATCAGCAAAAAGAACCGATGCAACTCTTAGTTCAGGATAATGGCTCCGGCTGAGCAGAGATTCTTGTCAAATAAAAAAAGTAAAATCAAACCCGGTGACAAGGGTAACCCTGCCTGAGGCCCACACCAACTGAGAATTTGCGTAACTGCCTGATTTGAATATGGACGCATGGGGTTATGGAGGGAGCTCATGTGAACACTCATGCATGACACCTTCATCCATCATTAACTCATACAAAAAAGACCCAACAGGACCCAGTTAATATCTTTCTAAACCAGGGGTGGGGAACTCCAGGCCTCAAGGGCCGGTATCCTGCAGGTTTTAGATGTCACCCTGGGTCAACACACCTGAATCAAATGATTAGTTCATTACCAGCCCTCTGGAGAACTTCAAGACATGTTGAGGAAGTAATTTAGCCATTTAAATCAGCTGTGTTGGATCAAGGATGCATCTAAAATCTGCAGGACACCAGCACTCGAGGCCTGGAGTTGGCTACCCCTGTTCTAAACCTTCCATTACCGCTAGTTTTGTGTTGCAGTGAACATGAGCAGACAACTTGTCACAAGAAGGTTGTTCAGCATTACAACCTTTAAAAGAAAAATTGGCAAATTACAAAAAATGGTGCACTTTTGAAGAAAACAAACAAATCTTCATGCTCACTCTTGACAAGCTAATGGTTACAGTATGAAACGATTCTCTTTATTTGAGGCTAGTGAACTATTAAAGATGTTTCTGCACAAAACGCTTGGGTGGAGCACATCGCTGGTTAGCGGCCCGGATCAGCTGGCTGTTGTTTTTTTTTTTTTTTTTTTTTTTTTTTTTTTTGGTGAAGAGGAAAGTACCTAAATGCTTGCGTCAGTTAGAGAAACCTGTGAAGAGAAAACTGCAACTAGTACAAATTTGTTGACCTATTCTGCTCTTGTTTCACTGTTAAATTTGACTGAATGCAACTGAGAATGCTGCAGCTGTGGCCTCTAAGCCTTAGCTGTGTCAGGGCTTGTTATTATAAGAGGTGTGTCTCTTCCTGTAACTCAATATAAATTGAATAAAGAGAGGAAAAGGGTGCTTAGAAAAGTTCAGATTATAGTTATGAAAGGCTTTAAAAAGCATCATTGTTTTCATGTGTTTTGTCTCCATCACTACTGCCCTGTACTCATTGCTGTGGAGACGCCAAAGCAGACTTCTCAAAAGATCTTAGAACAAGTCATGCAATACTTCCTCGAACTTACTTACTGGCAGTGAAGTCTGGAAAAATTGTCTCACACAACTGATTTCTTCCTGTGTATCACTAAATTTACCCCCTTTATTAACAAGCCCCCCAATCATACTTATTCACTAGAGTCCCAAACCCGCTTACGTTTTCCTACACTTTCTTAATCTATGAAAATGTAAATTTAGAACTAGTTTATTAACAAAATTTACTTGAATAAAGTAAAAGGATGTAAAATTTTGATAAAGGAAGCTTTGAGCTTCAAACAAATATTACTAATATTCAGTCAATCAAATGGTGAGGATATCCTGTTTTAGTTTTTAGCATTTTGTCTTAATACTGTAATTTAACGTGGCACATCATATCACAAAACATTACGACATCTGTAAATGAAATGTAATCTGAGTTTCTTTTTTTGGTAACTTGTAATCGTTTCACGTAAAACGATTACATCTTCTTTTAAGGACACGTACACATAAGCCTTGTCAACATGAATAATCATGAGTCCTCCAGTCCTAACTCATGATTAATATTTAGCTTTGTTGCAGGCTCTCTTTAAACTGTGTGTCAGTGCAGCTGTTTCCACAGAATAGCCCAACAGCTGAGAGAGGATCAAGGCTCCAAAAAGCCGGATGACAACATGCACTTTAAATAAAAGGCTCACATCATTTGTAATTAGGATTGCACAACAAGTTAAAGACCACTTTAGTGAATTATTGCCTGTGGCCTCATAGCCCTTTAAACTATATTTAAGGGTTTTGCTGAGTATATCTTTTTTTGGCTTACACTTTGTGCACACAGCAAATACAGTCTGGTTTTAGAGCCACGTCACGTGTATGTTGCTCTGGGGAACTTGAGTAGAAGCTGGCGCACATTAGAAACGGGGAGGAATGTCAGACGAACTAAATTAGGGTAATAGCTTAGTATAAATCACGTTCGTCATATCTGAAGTGCATTTATGTAGCACAGGCTACCCTAGCGTCTCGGTTTAACTGTACTTGGGGATTATTTTAAGTATCACGTCCACATCAGTGTGCTCACAATTACAGTAAGATTTAGAGTCCCATTGAATAATTTTATCAGCAGATAATAGGTATTAGCCAGTCTGCATCATCATTTATAATGGCCAAAGTCTAAAAATTGAAAAGTAACACAAATGGAAAAAACACCCTTCAACCATGTCATTAGTGCTTATGTTGCATAGTTTGTCTGCTGTAAGCCACTCCGCAATTGCCTGTTTCGTTTGTCTGAAAGAAACAAAAATGTTGCCCAGTGCACATACAAAACCGTAAATGTGAACTTTATGGTATCACCAGTGAAATAAATCACTGGTTCCCCAAGAATGAGAGATGTCTTGAAGTGTGTTAGATACTAGGTCCATTGTAGACCACTATAACGCCATAATCAATGGTTATGTTGGTTTATAGTTGCTCAAAATCTGTCATGTTTCTCTTATTAAGCTGTCAGGTTTCTTGTATCATGTCGCTGTTTTGAGTGAAACTTGCATGATGTAGTTACAGCATTTTAAAACTATGAAATCATCTGTAGATATTATATTTTCGTATTTCTGAAATCAGTGTGACCTCTTGTACTTTGACAGCCAACCTTACCTCATGCATGTTTACAGAGCAGCGGTGACCCATACAGCCTACTGGCGCTCGTAACATATGAAGCCCGTATTGGTGATTAACAGGTTGACTTACGTCAGCCATCACCCAGTCACTCAATCTGTTTCTTGCCAAAACACAGTGTCACTTGGACACTTTGTGGGATGAGTTTGTTTTTAATGACAAAGATCAGGGAATGCAAAACGTGATGCACTGTACATACATCATACAGCCACTGTACACTTTTTTTTTTTTTTTTTTAAAAGACGGGCAACTACCTACTGTCCTTCATGTAGTTTTATGTGTGCTGTTTTTAATTTACTGTCGAATCATCTGTTTGCATTTGTGCTTAGAAATGTCCAATTCAGCTGTTTATCCATGACTTAATTCTTTGTACATCAGTTTTATTAGGCATGTTGTTTGGATCAATACTTACCATAATGCTGCACTTGTACCATAGTCCCATTACGGGAAGATGATTTAAAACATGATCACGCTGTGTATAATTTGGCTGCCATACAATCGACTTGGCTGTGCAGACAAGAAGTGATTAAACAGTGAAGTACTCAACAGTATGTTGATTCACAGTCATGCATTTGCAGCACACCCATGCCATACAGAGAAGCTGATAAAACAGAAGTGCAGTCCCATGCGAAATGTTGTCACAGTAAACACTTCATACCCGGATGTTTACAGCCTGAGCAGCTTGATAACTGATTGGCATGGCTATATCAAATAAATTCCAGTATTTTAAAAGGAAACCCATCTTATCAGTCTGGTCTCAAGGTTGATGACTCATTTTCTTTTTTTAGTTTTTCAAAAATAAACTATAAAGACATGGAGTTACACGACTCTCTTCTTACCAAAACAGCTTTAAAAATATGGAAATATATCAAAGTTGGATTTTAGATTTGAAAGCTAGCAAAACGGTTCTTTTGCAATTGCACATAAAGCTCCTTAAAGGGAAAGGAACTGCAGTCTGACAAACTCATGACTTACTCCAGCACCACCACTCCATCCTTCAACTGAGGACTTTGTAGTTGACTAGCAGACTGTTCTCGCTGCTAGTGCGCCGTGACACTAACACCATAGACCACTTTGTGCATAGCTCTCTTGTGCCAGTTGTGATCTGTCAGCTCATATCAGCAAGGTTTGAAACATAGGAGGAAAGCATATTATAAATGACTGTATCAGAAGATACAGTGCACCGGTCCGCCGTGGTGAAGAGGGAGCTGAGTGTAAAAGCGAAGCTCTCAATTTACCGGTCGATCTACGTCCCTACCCTCACCTATGGCCACGAGCTGTGGGTAGTGACCGAAAGAACGAGATCGCGGATACAAGCGGCAGAAATGAGCTTCCTCCGAAGGGTGGCTGGCCTCTCCCTTAGAGATAGGGTGAGAAGTTCGGCCATCCGGGAGGGGCTCAGAGTAGAGCCGCTGCTGCTCCACATCGAAAGGAGCCAGCTGAGGTGGTTCGGGCATCTGACAAGGATGCCCCCTGGGCGCCTCCTGGGTGAGGTGTTCCAGGCATGTCCCACCGGGAGGAGGCCCCGGGGCAGACCCAGGACACGCTGGAGAGATTATATCTCTCGGCTGGCCTGGGAACGTCTTGGTGTTCCCCCGGATAAGCTGGAGGAGGTGGCTGGGGAGAGGGAGGTCTGGGCCTCTTTGCTTAGGCTGCTGCCCCCGCGACCCGGCCTCTGATAAAGCGGATGAGGATGGATGGATGTATCAGAAGAGGAATGATATAATAACCGCTGTTTTCTGTCTTTTGCAGGTGCTGGGATGCATTATTGTGACCTTCCACTGGAACGACAGTGTTGCCAAGATGAAAGTTCATCAGCTTAATAAACTCTACACCAACGTTTCTATCCAGCTCTGTCGCATCCTCATCCTCTGCATCTTCCATTCATCACTATCACATTACACATTGTGATTGTAGATCGACTTAACATAATGGAATCCTGCACATTTAAAACTCAAAGCCTAGCTTCTCTATCCCAGCTGTTAAACTATTAGCTAAAAAACTCAGGGTTTTTGCAGCAAACATGCACTTTATTTTTTATTATTTATTTATTAATTTAAATGAAGGCACTTAACTGATCTGTTTGGTTTAATTATTTTTATTTTATAACCATGACCTCCTTGAGCCTGGTTCTGATGGAGGTTTCTTCCTGTTAAAAGGGAGTTTTTCCTTCCCCCTGTTGCCAAAGCACTTGGTTTTCTCTTTTCTTTGTATTATTCTAGGGTCTTTACCTTATAATATAAAGTGTCTTGAGGCAACTGTTGTAATTTAGCGCTCTATAAATAGATAAAACTAAACTGAATGAAGAACCTTTATTTTAATTGCTTCAGTTGTGAGTTACATGTTTCTTAGTTCTGTCTGTCCATTTAATAAAACTGAACAAATGTCAGTTTTGTGGCCCTGAAAATAGTGAAAGCAGTACATGAAGCTCTTAACATTAAGAATCCATTAAGAATGTTTTCTAACGGGAGGATCTACTTTGTCAAAAATTGATTGTGACAATCATGATTTGTTTTTGACTGAACTTCTTTGTGTTCTTAGGAAAGAGAATAAAATAAGCTTTTAGAATTTATAAACTGAAATGGAAATGCAGTTTGTTTGTTTTTTTTTGGGGGGGGGGTTATACTTTATGTATTATGTGTGCAATTTGTTATTGTTGTTATGCCTCATTTAGTGTTCCAGTTTTTTATTCTTAACATTGTTAATGGATTATTAGTTACATTTAAATGTAATTAAATAAATTATATTTCATTGTATAAACATTAAATAGTTTTGGAAGTAAAAGCAGGTTCTTATCAGAAAGGTTTCAACATTTGGATGCCGTATTGTCCTTTGAACCCTCTGGGCTCTATGCTGGCCATTTCTGACCACTTCTTTTTCTTTTTTGATCATTTTTGCAGTGTTAATGCATATGGAAATTTTCAACTTCAGCTCCTTGAATATATCAATAATATACACTATACATCCAATTATTCCTTATATCTTTATCGTGGCCACATTTTGGCCAATTGAAACCCATTATAATGACATTTTTTAATTCCTTGTTATTGACCGTAATAAATCATGCAGTTTAGGTAAAATTGCTTTCATTCTAAACTTAAGACATGAATATTGTATTGTTGTTGTTTTTTGTTGTTGTTTTTTTTGTTTGTTTGTTTGTTTTTTACCAAATCGTGACTAGCCCCGGGACGTCGGGCTAGCGATTTTTTTTCCAGTCGGGCTACCAAAATCTATCTCTGCCCTACCTGTCGGGCTATCATAGGAAGGAAAAATATGTGTCAATGCTTTTGCATTCTTTCGGAAATGTAGCTGGGTAATTATGTCATTGGCATCTGTGAGCCACTGTCAATATGTGACATATTGTAATAGAGTTTGAATTTGTGCTTGTTTTTTGCTTTCACTTTGCAATCGCACGAACTGTGTATAGAGAGCGACAGTACTGATTGGTGAGTCACGATAATTTGCGCACCAATTTGTTAGCTTACTATGCAAACATGACATGTGAAATCTCCCGCAGCAAGCTTAAACATGTGAGAGGTTGATCGCGCAGAGAATCGCTGAGCTTATGTGAGTGCGTGTGTAAAAGCAGCATGATATATATTTTAGTTCTGCTGAGCCAAATAAGACAGGTCAGGGTGAAGAAGTGACAGCCAAAGAAAAGCTTACCACAAAACGGAAAAGTTATGACAAATCAGACTATAAGGCAAAAAGAAAGTGCAGCTTTATGGTTTCATGGACAAAAGAATTTCTGTGGCTGCAATATGACGAGCTAAATAATAACCAGGGGTGCACATAAGTGGTCCGCAGGTGCGCATTCGCTATCAAAATAAAAAACGCACACAAGATAAGAAGTTGCAACGCGTGTTTGCATACATAAGATTTTCTGGAGGAGGACAGACATTTGTTTAGAACTCTTAAAGATGTCGAAGAAGCTCCTTTAAGCAATTACTTTGGTGTTCCTCCACCTCCAAAGAAATGTCAGGAGTCCGAACCACAAAAGAAGCACGTATTCTCGAAAAAGTGGTTGCAGGAGGTTAGCTGGCTTCAAACAAATAATGAACGCACAGAGATGTGGTGCGGAATGTGCCGTGAAAATCCCACTCTAGCGGACAAAAACAGTGCCTTTTATATGGACGCAAACGCGCGTTGCAACTTCTTATCTGGTGCGCGTCTTTTATTTTGACAGCGAATGCGCACCTGCGGACCACTTATGTGCACCCGTGTAAATAACATAATGTTCTGCCGGGTGTGTTGTTGGTTTTCCCTCGATTTCTGAGTCGACAAGCGCCTTTGTTACTGGGACCAGTAATTTTAAGAAAGCCCCTCATTAGAACCCATGAGAAATGCAAGAAATGCATTATTGCTCAGATATTGCCAAGTCAATATCTTTCCCGGAACAAACACCAATTGCAAATAACATACTAAAAATAAACCTGAAAAATCTGTTTAGAACAGCGTACTATGTTGCAAAGAGTGAACTACCACTGGCAAAATTTAGCAGTCTTTGCAAACTTCAAAAAGCAAATGGCCTAGATCTTGGTTCCACTTGTCTCTTACCCGTGACTTCAGTGGAAATTATTCAGGATCTGATACAGACTGATTCATGTCCTACACAGTTCTTACAAGTTCTTAGAAATTTCTGTTCAATTAGAACCAAGTATTTGAGTTGATGGTTGTAATTTTTATACAATGTTGTAATTTGTGTTTCAACAATTTTTTGATTAATGTTTTGTTTGTTACAAAACATCAATCAAAAAATTGCTCTCTTTTTTTTTGGGCTACTTAAATTTATTTTGGGCTACCAAAAACTGAAGAGTCCCTGCCCGAAGAGCTACCAGGGGTTTTGAAATTTTGTGAGCCCTGACATCATTTACCCATTTTTGGCCAAACAAGCAATTTCATGTAATATTCTTAGTTTTGTATAAGGGCGTACGGTGGCTTACTGCACTCCAATGGACCAAAAGAATGACGCTATGTTGGCATAGGTTTGATCTTAAGGATGTAATAGCTTGTGTTTGTGCATGACATTGCAGCACAAATATGTATCTGCAAGATGGAGTGGAATAAATTACAACACATCAAATATTACATAGGCTGCAGTGAGTTTCTGTAGATGCAGGCTATTGAGCTTTGAGTTTCCCAGGCAAACTTGGCTTCAAAGCACTTTTATTCTTGTACTTTTCATAGAAAATACCATACCCAAAATATTAACTTTCAAAAAAATTTATATATATATATATATATATATGTCACAGGACATTTTGCAGAGTTCACAGCTGCAGCGCAAACAACAACAAACACTGTTTGTAAATCTGTCCTGCAGTTTATGCAGGTTCAGTTAGTGCTGCTGCTATAAGTAAGCCCAACAGCTTCCAGATAATTTTCTTCTGACAAGATGGCAAGAAGGTCATAACTGCTTCAAGCTCCCTGACCATATGATGTGGTCAGGGAGCAAGGATAGGAAGAAGTCCTCTGCCCTACTATCTCCTGGATGTCTTGGAATACAATGCATTTGTCCCTTGGAAACCACTTCATAGGAGTGGGAGTTGTCTAAAACCTACAAATGAAGAGTGATCCTCGAAGAGCTGGGGCACATGCTGATGATCTCAACAATTGCAAGACGGCCTTGTTCCTGATGCTCAGCCGCTTCTGTCATTGATCCGAACATACAGTAGTCTGAACTAGATTGTTAACCTCACCTCGCCAACAAAATGAGAACAAGGTGCAACTGTAATTAGCACATCCTACTGATAATGAAGATGCACACACATGCACAAGCTAAAATACAAATTCTGGTCGTTTTAGTGGTCATTTGGTCATTAAATGGTCATTTCTGGACATCAACACCCCATGTGGGAGTTGTTTTTTTTGGCTATTCATCAATAGAAGTAATAATGCAAAAAAGTTAAAATCATTGTTACTGTTACTGGTACTGACCTGCACTGATGACTGAAAAAAATATTCAATTTATTCCCTTTTCTTTCTGAAAAGTTACTGGTAATATATAACCTAACTGACATTTACAGGGTAAAAAACATGGCCATAACATGCTAAGTGGGAGTTTTTCTGTTTTTCTGTCACTGCAAAAAAAAGTAATGATGCATATTTAATCACTGATACTGTTAATCATTGATATACATCCAACTGCAATCATGATGAGAAAATAAATCAGATTGCATGTTTAATTTGAAAAATTTTTTTAAGCTTTTATCTCTTTCTAAATAATTACAATTATGTGATCTAACTGATATTTAACTGGCACCTGTGGCTCCCTCAGGGCCTGGGGCTCGGCCCGCTCTGGCGCGATGGCTGCTGGCGGAGACTGCGGGCACTTCACTGCAGCCCCCTGTAGCTTCTGCATCGTGGCTGCTGGGTGACCCCCGTCTGGGGAGCTCCTCAGCTCTTTTCAGGAGGGTGGTGCTTCTGTCCCTCCGGTGGTACTCCGTGGGCTCCGTGGGCCTGCTTTATGTCCTGGGGGGCAGGGCTATGGCTCCCCACACCCACTATCAAATAGTTACATGGAAAAACCTTTTGAAAACAAGTGCGCTCAGGCACACAGGTGTGACCACAGGTGTACACACGGGTGTTCATAGACACACACACAATCTTCCCTGGCTGGTGCCTCAAAGCATGCCGTGCATTTTTGGTCTTGTGTGCTGCTCAGTAACACTCAATATTTATTATTTACTGTTACTTATACTTATCTAGAGTGTTGCTGTGGTTTTTGTGTTGTTGTCTTTATGCTTGCTTTCTTCTTCTTCTTTTTTTCCCCACCAGGTGATCTAGCAGATTTAGTCTTTTCTCTGTTTGCCTCTTCTCCCAGTTCTCCCTCCTTGCCTTAAACTTATCTTGTCTACGTCTCTCCTTTTCCTATCCCCCAGTCATTTCTGTTCCATTTGTAATAACTTAAAAGTTTAAAAGAAATTATAAAATAAAATAAATAAATAAATATCAAGTTGACCAGTATGGCAAAGCCATAATGATCCACTTGGAAAAGTAAATCCGTTGGGCATCTTTCTTGGCCTTCAGACAGTAATTCTGATTGCTACAGTGCCGAACGGGACAGGCAAAAAAAATTAATTATATTGAGAAAAAAATTGAACATTATTCCCCTTTTTTCTGAAAAGTTACTGGTAATATATAACCTAACTGACATTTAAAGGGTAAAAAAATCTTAATTTGAAGAAAATTTCGGTTTTCACCTCAAGGACTGATGCCAATTTGAAAAATCAAGTTGAAATTGTTTAATATATATTCATTTTATAGCATTTTGTGACCTTAAGCAGGAGGTGGCCACTTTTGTCCATGAACATGCTAAGTGGGAGCTTTTCTGTTTTTCTGTCACTGCACAAAGAAGTAATGATGCATATATAATCATTGATACTATTAATTATTGATGTACATCTAACTGCAATCATGATGAGAAAATAAATCAGATTGCACCAATTGTGTGATCTAACTGGTATTGAAAGGGTTAAAATTCTGAATTTGAATGGAATTTTGATTGTCATGACCAGGACTGGTGCTAATTTAAAGAATCAAGTCGGCCAAAGTAGAGAAATATTTGAATATATATTCATTTTATAACATTTTGTAAACGTAAACAAAAGTTGGCCATTTTTGGCCATGAACAAGCTGAGTGGGAGTTTTATCTATTTTGCTTTCCATGCACAACAATAACAATGCATAATAATCCATGTTGATGTTAATCAATTACATGTCCCAGACTCGACTATTAATAATACAAGAAAATACAGTAGCACTGCGAATTTATAAAATGGTCATTTTTGAGGTTGTCTTCCAACAAGTGCATTGTACAAACAAACTGGTGTTTTAGGGGTTAAACATGTAAAAGGTCATGTCTATTTTATATTTCTGAAAAGAACTGATGTTAGTAAAAAAATTTATGCAGAAAAAATAGCAAAAAAACAACCAACAGACCTAATCTGTTGGTTGGCACTTTTGGCCATGAACAAGCTGAAAGGATTGTGATTTTGAACAAACCCAGAGGGTTGTGTGGGTGTGTGTGTCATTCTAGATTAAAACTCTGCAATGATTTGTTTTTGTGCATGTTTCTATACAAATGCAAATGAGGTTGTACTGCCATGTTGTGCACTTTTGTAAAATGTTCACCTCCTTTAAATCCCTAAGCTATGATTTTTAGAATCCGAAACGTTACCCAAAAGCTCTTTTTCTGCAGCCATAAATGATTCAATGGAACCAAATACCTGTGGGCGGGCATGTATTTCTTCCCCCGTCTCTTTACAGTACAGTTGTTGGATGTCTCTGGGGAGTCTGCTGGATTATGGAAGGGATTTCTGTAGGATTTCTGTAAAACAAAGACAACTGTTTTTTAAAACACTAAAGAGCTCGCCTGTTGCATCAACCAATCACAAAGCCTGCAGACATGACATACCCTTAAGTGCTGTTTACATGCATTTTTAACAGCAGGCATCTCAGACTGTAAGCCGTGTATAATAGAGTATTGCATCAGTGGAACCAGAACGGCTGTGAGTATATAAACCTTTTAGAACAGCATTGGCCTACTTTGTTATCTAAATGAATAGCATTACAAAACTTCATCGGGATCTATTGTCTATGATGACATTTACACTAACCCAATGACACCAGCTGACAAATACGTGATAAGACTTTCAGATAGAAATAAAGGACAAAGTGACAAAATGACATCTATGTAAAACATGGTTATATTTAAAAAGCAGAGGAGGTAAAAAACACAAAACAAAACCCATCTATACAGTGAAAATATATATATATTGAAGCCTTACAACCACAAAAGCTGATATTAAGATAGTATTAAGTTGGCCTCGCTCACAAGAACAATGCATCCTTGAAGCCACCATGAAGTCCACTTATGTAGACTTCTGCATTGACTTCATGGTGGCGCAGGTGGGAAAAGTGTCATGGAGGTTTGTGAAATAGTAGGATGTATTGATTCATGTTTCCGGACACAAATTTCCCCTTTTTTTCCATTTTCCTGCACACTATTTGTCATATCTCACATGTGTTGACTTTTGCGATGAGTCTTTTTCACTTTTAATGGGGGAAAGAAGTCCACATCTGGAGGGTCAAAGTAAAGATTTGTTTAAGTTAAATTTAGGAATTACAAATTACTTTGTAAGTTTATGCAATAAAACTACTTTGTTAGGGGTATCAAAGGAGTGACGTGTCCCCAATGAAGAGTCTAGACAACATGTGTTCTGCAGGTACTAAATATCCTTACCTACATAACATCGGTTTAACAGTTGTGCTGACTGTCACAAAAACCCAAAAAACATGACAACTGCAGTCCATATACACAAACAGACTGTCTTGTGACTCACATTTTGCTGCGAGACTGGGCTGAGCACCCTTAGGAGCTATACTGACTACATTCTATCCTGTTTTCAGTGATAACTGAATAACTCCTGGGAGAAGACGTGCTCATCTGCAGTTTGTTTATGTGGTTGCCTGACATTCCACGTGCATGCTGCATCAGTAGTTGAGAACATTGTGTTCTGAAGTGCAGTGGTGAGACAGATTCCTGCTAGAGGCTGAAATAACTGCTCAGAAACACATGCCTGGACATGTATCCCTTACATAACAGGTCAGTGTAATCTCATCAGATGTGACCTGGCCTTACCATAACAAGGGAGGTACAAGAAATGTAATGAGGTCAGGCATTCACAATTTGAAGCTTGACTGATGACACACCGCAGCAAGAACAGGGCAAGAAGATCTGAAGACACGCTGCAGGGCATTTTCATTTGAAACACTCTGTGTCAGCCAAACAGCATCATTAGAAATGCTTAGACCAACTGTGTATCTTAGATGTTCAGCTCAGTTCAGATTCAGGCATGTTGATAGTGTCAGTATAATTTTTTCATATTACATTTAAAATTCCCGAGTGCCTCCATCACACATCCCTAGCATCCTCTTCTGTCACAGCAACCCTCTGCATGTCCTCCTTTACTACATCCATGAATATTCTCTATTTCCTCTTGACTGGCAGATTCATATTAAGCATCTTTGTTCACTTTTCCCAGTCTCTCCTCTACAAATGCCCAAACCATTTCACCCTCTTGGCCTCTCTAACTTTGTCTCCAAAATCAGTTGTGTCAAGCTGGGTGAGGATTTACTAGGTTATGAATGTGAAAGCATAAAACATTCTGTGCTAAACAGACAGTGTAGGGTAGTTTCGGTAGATGACAGGAGCTTCAGGCATGTATGTTAAATACTAAGACGTAAGAGGTAGCATGCTTTTATTTAGATCCTTGTGGTTGTTAGGTGTCATCAAAATAAGTCCCCAACCAGGCTTTACCCATATCCGTCACTTTTCTTCCATATTGTGATATTATCACACTGGACTTAAGCTGTCATTCTCTCTGCTCATTTCTAGAGCTTCTACTGACTATCATTCCTCTTTTTTTATGCAGAGCATACCTACCTTTCTGCCACCTGCATCCTGCTCTCACTACAGGTCACAATATCTGTGAACATCATAGTCCACTGAGACTTCTGCCTAACCTTATCTTTCAACCTGGCCGGTGTAAACAAGAAGGGGCTCAGAGTCAACCCCTAATGTAATCCCACCACCACCTTGAAGTCATCTGTCACTCCTACCACACACCTCATCACTGTCCACACACATGTCCTGCATCACCCTCACATACTTCTCTGCCGCCCCCAACTTTCTCATACAGTACCACAGTTATATCCTGGAATATCTTAAGAGTATTTTTAAGTATCTCAGTATCCTCACCTTTTAAAAAAAAAAAAATTAGCTCTCAACAGAAACAACTTTTTTATTACACTTATTTTCAGTATTTCTTTAGGAAAACAGAACTAAACCCTCTTCCCCTTTCCCCATTCCCCTTTTGTTTGGTTAAAAACAAGCACTGTGGGTCAAAACAGTACTGATTTTCTCTTTGTGTGTGGTAAAAACAGGCCCTGTGAGTGAATAGAGTAATTGCAATTTGTATTTAAAACATATTTGCTGTTTCACTTCAGATGTATATAGGCATCACTTCTGGGGGAAGGTTCACAGCTGGGATTCTTGTGTGTTGTTTCATCCCTTTAAGGGTGAGCCATTGTAATAGTTTCACCTGCACACACAAGTCTGTTCTGTTTAGGTAGAGGAGGTCGTTGACCAATCAGAAGACTGATGTTTAGATCCCTGGATGCTTTAGTCCAAATGCCAAAGTATTCTTGGGCAAGATGAGTTTTGCAGAGTGTGCATGTTAGATTAAAACACTTGGATGCAGAAAAAAGTGCTAAGATAAATGAGCCATGTTGTATAAAGCAGCGGTCCCCAACGGGTCACGGACCGGTACCAGTCCGTGAGTTGTTTGGTACTGGGCCACGAGAGTTGAGGCTCGGGTGTGAAATTTATGGTTTTCAGGGTTTTTATTGATATATTTTAAACTGTTTTTATCGTTATTTCGGTTTCACTGAGTCTTTTCCTGTGTGTTACGAATAAATTTTTCTTTTTCTGGGCACCGGTGCTGGTTTTATTTTGTTGTATTTATTCACAACACCTTAAAGGCCGGTCCGTGAAAATATTGTCGGACATAAACCGGTCTGTGGCGCAAAAAAGGTTGGGGACCCCTGGTATAAAGCACTCAGTTAGATTAGAAACATATGAACTACTTCTTCTACCATGTGTGTTTTAAGGCTATTGAAAAAAGAAATGCAGCAGAAATGGAAAATCTTCATCCATCTTTTTTTCCCATCTTTTCTCCAATTTTTTCAAATCTTAACTTTACTTTGCCAGGTTCAATTTAATATCTTAAATCCAAAAGGATTGCAGTAATCTAGTGAAACTGAGCTCAGCGTTTCATAAATTCAAGTTAATCACAGTTAATTCATGATTTAACAAGAGTTAACAAGAATTCCTCCACAGCAATGTGAATAACTGACAATTACTGCAAACACTTGATTGCAGCTCTTGCTACCAAGAGTAGCACAACCAATAATTAGGCTTAGTGGAAAATTACTTTTTCATGTAGGGTTGGGTAGGTTTGGGTAGGTTTTTCATTCAATAAATGAAATCAGTATTTAAGAACTACATTTTGGATTATTCAGGCTATCTTTGTCTAATATTTACATTTTTTAATGATCTGAAACATGACAAATATGGAAAACATTAAGAAACCAGAAAAGGGTCCAGTACCGTTTCACAGCAGTCACGACAAGAATGCGACAACTGCATCAAACTGGGTGAGGACGCTCATCATTGTGAAAAAATAGAACATTGTGTCCTAGACAGACAATGTTGGGTAGATGACAACAGCTTCAGGCATGTAGGTTAAGCACTGAGACTGAGGGAACATTCTTTTATTTAGATAACTGTGGTTGTTAGGTGTCACCAAAATAAATCCCTCCCAGGCTTTTGCCAGTAAGGGTATGTCATTGTTCTTGTGTGTTATGATGTCATCGTGTTTCTACTTGCTGAGTTCTTTAAAGTTCACTCACATTTTTTAATGTTCGCTTTGATACATATCTGTGCAAAATCTTGATCTGCATTTGCTTTTATTTTTTATAAAAAGAATGTTGTTTGCAAAAATAAAAAAAACCTTAAAATCCAAATTCATCTGGTTGTTGTAATTCAGGGTGCAGGGCTTTCCTGGGCATGTTCTGATATTTGCATGGTTCAAGAACAGGTTTCTCAGCTGTGTTATGGCTGAGAAACCGTTTAAACAAGTCTGTCCTTTGTGGTTCTTTTGCTTTTATTTTCGCATTCTGTTTCGTTTTCAGTCAGTCTGTTAATTTAATCTGTCTGTAATCATGATTGCTACATCTAACGTAAAAAAAGTGTCTTATTCTGGATGTTTAATCTTCGCCATTTTTCTGATAGTTCATTTGATCAACATTTTGATGATTTCATTATTAACCACTTGTCAATTGTCTTGATGGATTTTTCCATGTGTAAGCGGGTATCTGTGTTTTGAAAATGGCTGAAAATATTTCAGTACATGAGAAACCCTCGTGTGATAGCTGCTTCCGGCAGGATAATGAACCACGTCACAAAAGCTCAAACTATCTCAAACTGGTTTCTTGAACAAAACCGTTAGCTCACTCCATTGAAATGGCCTCCACAGTAGTTGGATGGTGATTCATATCATGTATCAATTTAGTTTCCTGTCCAGCACTTCTTATCAGTGACCTCATGTGCTCTATTGCATCACTAGCCACACCCATCAGTACTTTCATGACATATGCAAAAATGTCATGAAGAGTACATTCCTATAGTAACAGAGGCGTTTAACGAATGGAACGTAAGTTATTCATTTACTGTGAAAGAATTGTTAGGAATACAGCTTAATATGCTAGAATCAGTAAGAATAGAATAGAATAGAATAGAATAGAATAGAATAATCCTTTAATTGTCCCACAAGAGGAAATTTGGTTGTCACAGCAGCAGAAGAAAAGCACATATACAAACAGAACAGGACACAGAGCAGACACAATCACACACAATCTTTACAGAAAAAAATATTTACATCTTGGACAATAGTAACAAAAACAGAGTACTGTACTGTAAAGTACAGTTTTTTTAAAAAACAAAAACAAAACTTGGGTCTGTTAAAAGTATAAATAAATGTCAGTCCCATCACCATATTAATAAAGCTTAAAAATGTAGTTTTCAAAAGTATGACTTCTTAATTGATGTACATATATGAGGAAAAGAATGGGATCAAGTCATGAGCCCTGTGGAACGCCCAAAAATTGGGAACTGTGTAAGCAGGCTGTTCTTCATAATTAGTCAAAGCTCTTGCAGTCTTCAATTAGCAAGCACATTTTTTTCACTTCATTTTCATTGTGAATCAAACATAAAATAAACTTTTCACATATTTTACTTTATTTTTACTTTTATTTAATGTGAAAATGTGTAAAACTATTAATTTGGATGACTCTGCTTTGAATATTTAAAAAAAAAACTGAACTTCCAAAGAGTGTACTTTTTGTCTCAAAATTTGAATTTGAAAAAAATAAAAAAAAATTTAATTAAAATGATATCCATTTACACGTGATTTTTTACAGCAGTTACTTTTCGAAACATGACAAATCATCTCGTATATATTTCAGACATATTTCCTCAGACCATCAGGCAAAGTACGTCTGTACTACCTCAGACTGCTCTCATGTCGCCAGTATGTTTTCACTGTGTGTTTTCCACAGCCATGTGTCTCAGGCCTCCCTGCCCCCTCAGTCCGACTCAGGCAGCGTGTGTGGCATGTGTTTTGGATTCGTGCCCAAGGCCTATACAGAGCACAGGAACAAGGGCCCCTGTGTGCTCTGTTTTTCACATTCCTCAGCCCTGACATCAGCCCAGTTCCAGGAAGGACGCTGAAATGACTGTGTGCGGGAAGAGGCCCCCTTGACCTCTGCAGTCTGGCTAGCGTACCCTGGTTTGGTGGAGGCCCCTACCATCCCAGCCAAAGCCCCCACAACAATGCAATCAAAGGGATGCTTTACATACCACATGTTGTTTTGCAGCAGAAGTTAGATGGGTAGCCAGTGATCGTTAAGATGGATTATCCCCCCTTAGACTGCCATATGGAAATTTAGGACACATGCTGAATGTAAATATTATGCTTCACTAAAATGAAATATCAAACTAACTGAAAACTCGTGGCTTGTTTTGTGTTTTAGTTTTTGGTAGTTTTGGCAATAGTTTTCTTGGGTAGATACTATTGCCACTCTATCAGTGTCTGAGTTTCTTTTAATGTCGACAAATATGCATGCATACTGTAATATATCAGTTTGTTTTCTCAGCTGTTGTTCTTCTCCTCGTAATCCTGCCCCTTTTTTGTGTATCCAATGAATGATCTTCACCTGTGGGGTTGTTAGCATCTCACTGGCTGATTTAACACCTGGAGGCGTCTTAAAAATGCATCCACCTTTGTGCTTAACGACAATAAATGTCCTTAAGACCCTCCAGGGGTTAAACTCGAGTTAGCTGCTAGAGGCCTCTTCAGAGGAGACAAAGAATGATGCTCTTTGTCCCCTTTTTCACCAAAGGAGTATTTTTTTTGTATTTCTGCATTACTTGATGGAGTTTAAGCTTTTATTTGGAATGTATTTACAGAAATGTGAGATTACTTTAGCATAAGATTTGTTGAATGACCATTATTTAATTAAACAGTCATTTTGACCTATCCTTCCGGTATTTACTTCTCTCTGTCTCTTGTCTTGTTATTGTTTGGCTTTTTTCAGTATTTTATTTGTTCCTGAGTAAATCGGTTTGGCTGAGATTAAAGTTATAGTTTTTACACAGCTGAATAAACGTCAAGCAGACAACTGATTATCAGAAGTGTGAGATGCTCGAGAATATACTCCGGTGTCCTGTTATATTTTAGATAGCGAGGAGTTTATTAAACTTCCCCGAAACAATCTGCAAATTTCATTAAAATTTAATAAACTATCATCTTGTCTTTATTTTTAGTTAGCACATACCTTAAACACTTACAGCTGTAAGCTAATGATAGTTATATAAGAGCAGATGCTGCTGGTGCAATAAGCTGTACGTTTTACATCCAATGGATGCGCGATCTGATTAGTCGACTAATCGCAAAAATAATCGGTGACTAGTCGACTATCAAAATAATCGTTTGTGGCAGCCCTACTACGGTATCAGTTTCAAAATCCTACATCACCTCATTCTCAAATGATCACATTCATAATCATGCATGTCCACCTGCCCAGCCTTGTGACGACAACACCGGATCAGCCGTTTATAGCTGAGCACATAAAAACACAGGCTCAGGTAAAACATTAAAAGGCGTTTGTGTCTTCCTGTCCAGAGACATTTAGTGATCAAATTACACTCCCCCCTCGAACCTGCTCATACCAGTTTGTGGTAGTTATTTCCTAGAGCCAGTATACTCTGGAAAATGGAAGGATTTAGATTTACTCGAGGTATTTTCCATGAGCTCACAAAATGGCTCAGATGGGTTTAGTTTGGATAATGGTTATTTTGTTCCACAGTACACTGAGAATGACATATTAACTCCAGAACCAAACTGTATGAAAAACAAAGTCATGTTTAAAAAAAGAATCGGTTTATTGTGCCAAAGTTCTTTCAGTACACGGTTTTCAGCACACATAATGTTTTATATGAGGACAGGAAATGTAAAAGCATTCTGTAATCGGGCACAGAATGCTTTCAGTTCTGTTATTTATTTCTGGACTCAAAGCCAATGGCGTCGTCAGTTTCAAGTTTCCTGTCTGCTATATTTCATCTCGACTGCTTCATACATGAAGTCATTCGATGAGGTTTTCGGGCTCACGGCCAGCTTCACCCACCAGATGCAGCCTTGTGTTGGGTTTCACATAAGCATAAGGCACAAGCATGTGAGTGAGTGAGTGTGTGTTCATGTTCATGTGTGTGGGTGAACAAGTGGGTGCCTCAACAGAAAGGAGGGTGGAGGCTTGGGAGGAGGAGACATCAAAGCCTCGGGAAATCGGATCCCCTCTTTCAACAAAGCAGGCCATGGGGTTTGGAGACAAAGGAAACGCGATCTGCCATGTGACTGTGAACGCCATGCATGCCTCCCCCAGTCTGGCTCCATTCAGCTTTTCACTCATTCAACTTTATCAGGCCCCACCACCACAGCGAGCATTTGGAACAAACTAAATTAACCTTTAGAGTAATGTTGTGGTTTGCATGTTTCTTTCTTTTGTTTTTTTTGTTGTTTTTTTTAGCGAGAGCTTGGGTACCTCTTTTTTTTTTATATCTTGTGAGGTTCTTTTGTTTGATGTGGCTACTACTTTTGCTTTCATTGTTACTCATGTAGAAGCATATTTGTTTACACTGACACCGTGGGGGCTTCCCACCCTTTTTGGGGGGGAGGGGGAAAAGCAAGCCCCGTTACATAAAATTGAAGTTTATGTTTAATTATTTGTTTCAGGTTGGCATGATTAAAGCATGTCTTTTTTCATGTTTTTAAGCACGTCTTAGTAAACTTGAACAATAATTACTTACAACTACCACAAAAGAAAACTACAAGTGTGTAAGCACTGCTACACATTTCATAACAATTTACTTTCATCCATATTCATAAAACTACTCAATGCTTTCTGCTAAAGATTTTCAGCTTTTCATGCTGTAGTCTCTCAGTTCAACAACTACAGCATTCCCTGCTAAATGTTCTTATGATTTTGTATTAACACATACATGTCGTAAGTAGGGATGAACCAGTCCAGCTTTTCTAGTTTTGTTCTAATACAGATACCTTGGCTTCAGTTAAGATCAGTATCGGCTTATGGGTGGGGGGTATGACAAAGTCAAACATCAGAACTTCATTTGTTTCAGCATGTCTTGTATGACATGTCATCCAGCTGACTGCATTCTTAAAAGCCACTTTACCTTTAGAGTACAGGCTCACGCCCTTACTTGAGGTATTGTTAACACGTTCACAGGTGCTTGAGTAATACAGGAATTTGTTCCTCCTTGTCTAATGTCTGGATGTTAGTTTGGTGTGCTCTCCTGCAGATCATTCCTTCCAAAACAGCACATAATAAAGTGCTGGTGAGCAACTGCATTTGCAAAACGACAATATAAATAATTGCATTTCATTTAAAAATGAAGAAAAATCTGACTCATAAACTGTTGCAAAGAGCAAGTACCATCAGGAATGCAAAGGATTCATGACATGCAATGATGTGATTTTATTAGAAACGACTGCAAAAACATTAAATCTATTTCGCTTTTATGGTAACTATTTCCACAGTGGTGAACCTTTTACTGAATAGTCGACTAAGACCGAAAATTGTATAGGGATCTGAAAAACTCAACACCTATGTGTGTATTTTGTTGTGTCAGCGGCGCTTGAACAATCTTTATGTTTGCTTAACATGTCACCTGTATTTACACAAAGTGTGAGAAAGAACATCCGGACTGCATCCTTTGAACCCTGTGGGTCATAACTGCCACACCTCAAATGACACAGTCTGACCACACCTTGTGGGTGGTAGGTGTAATAACAGCATGTTCTCTGTTTAACCCCTTAAGTCTGTGTTGTTTCTCCTGACCCAAATGTAACTGAAAGAAATTTCCCAAACTTAATCAGTAACAGCTCCTCAACTGTATGACGATTCTTGGAAAACAGACACTTGGGATACCAAATATTAAGAGATGGCCTAGTCTGACACTCAGGGTTTGTAGGGAAGGTCTGCTTAGAACAAGTAAACAGTGCTTAAAAGTACATCTGTTCCAGATTTACTAAAGAGGACCTTTCGATTCAGATAAATGTAAAACAAAAACAAACCTTGAAGCTTTTACATTACAACCATTTTCTTACAGCTATTGCTAATAGTTTATGTGTAACATTTATTAATGGTGTACTTTCGTAAAAGTCATGTCATGCATGACAGAAAGTTCCTGTTTTGCTTTAAAAAAGAACAATGACAAAAGCCAATATAAAAAACACTAACAGCAAGTGTTGGCCTTGAGTCAAAGTGAAAAAAAGAAAAGAAAAAAAAAGGACCAAATTATACAAAGACTTCCCGAGTTCACGCTATTGTAGAAGAGGCATTTCCGGCTCTGGTCAGTTTTCCTTATCAGTTTCCTTGCCCTTATTTGGAAGTTCCGGAAATTTCAACTTGTTCCCAACAGTTGATGTATAAATAAATTTTGTAACGAGATGCAATAATCTACAATCTCTTTGTAGATTATTGTAGATTAGACAATAGAGTGATCAATACAGAACATTACTGATCATAAAGCTGGTAGATATAGTCTACTCTGAAACTCAAACAGCAACAGTACAAACATGATGACTACAGGTCTACATATAGATCCTATACTGTGTATATATTGTATATTGCTGTAAAAGGGATAACGAAGGCGAAGATGGGATGTTTTGGAAATAAGAAGAGAACCAAAAGTACATTTGAAAAGCATTTAAAAGCTGAGAAGAGCTAAAGACAAAAAGAAAACTAAAGTTAAACAACCCAATGTGGGCTAGGCTTTCACATTCCACATAATTACTATACAATCCTGAGTCCCTTTCAGTCATGTGCAGTGCTCGGCCTCACCCAATGCTTTATCTAATCTTTTTCCAACTTATATTATAATAGAGTTTAACCATTAACTCTTTTACATTATTTAGGTAGCTTTTAAGCAGATGCACAGATACTATTGCATAACAATTTTTTTTTCTGCACAACAAAACAGCAGGTCTGGTATGGCTGAGATTGAATCAGTCTTGGTAGATGTTCGAGATCCTCGTGCAGTTTGGCGTTGCCTACGTGAAAAGCATGCAACATTGTTGTCAACAGCCAATGTACCTTTCCAGCTCTTGTGAGCATGCTCTGCACGTAGCACACACACACAAGAGAGACTGGAGGCGGGGCGACAACACAGAAGAGCCTCTTTGTTTCACTGCACACGTGTCATTACGCCATCTAGTGGTGAAAAACACTGTATTTGCAGGAATCTGAGGTACGCGTATCCTCTTTTAAGTAAAAGAGGAACGAGGCATACTGTAGTTCTCGTCCTGTTTCCACTACCCGGTTGGCTATGAGAAGAAATCATTTAGACGTGTGATTGAGAGCAGAGCACACACACAGGGAAATAACAGAGCGACGGATATTTGCAAGAGTTGGGAGCTGTGGCAGAAAGAAGGAAGAAAGTAAAAATGAAAGAAAAAACCCCTTTGTTGTTGAAAGTGAATGTCAAGGGGGAGCCCCCGCCTCTTCCTGTCAACGCGGGGCAATCCCCGCCTCTTTCACATCTCCTAAAATTCAAATTAGATTCAGATTTAGTGATATGATGCAAATACAGTGTATCAATAGCAGGCTTCAGAAAGTCTATGTAAAATGTATAATTCATGAAGAATGGTCTCACTGAAGTAAAAGGTGCACATTCACTTAAAGGACAAGGTTAAAGTATTTTAGAAGCATAAAAAGCTTATTTCCCATAATATAGAAACATTTTTAGCTCAAAGTAGCAGCAAGCATCACTGCATTTGTTGGCACACGTAAAGCTTAGTATTATTAACTGAGAGCATAAACCTTAAAGCGGGGTAATATCAAAATTTCACACAAACTTGAACTGAGGTGTCACGAAATGAGTCATGTTTGATTTTGGAAAAACAAACAACACCAAGGTTGATTTGGCTAATCCACGTGAGCTGCACTTCCTGTTACTCAGAGCCCAGTCAAATTCCAGCGTCTCACACCTAATTTCACTTTTCCTGGTAAAACCCCAGATGGTAAATTTTTGACTTCTGCCAAAATGTGATGGGGCCATCTCCGGGGGATCTCGTTCAGGCTGGCTTTTTTTCTTTCTTTCTTTCTTTTTTTTTAAATAGTTTTCTAAGTTATTATGCACTTCCTCTTTTCTTGTGGTTGCAACCAAGTGCCATTAACTGGAAACACCCCCACACCACACGTATGACACACACACACAGAAGAAAAACCTTTTGTTTGAAAGAATTCCACTGACCTAAACATCTGGAAGGAAATTTTCAGAAGTGATGCGTTGTTTTGATTGTGTGGGCGAGGGGGCATCTATAAACCAGAGAGCGCATAACATTAAAAAAAAAAGTGTCAAGTTGAAAATGACAACAAGAAGGAAGCAGACCTTGAGGGGGAAGAACGTATAACACTTTGATTATACTGCGGCAGTAAAACATTGTTGATTACTACTGTGTGTATGGACTATAAAGCTCAAAACATTTTCAGCGCCACGTGAATGTGAATGTTAATGTTTGATCATTTATCATTGAACTGCAGTCAAATGTTGCAACAAGCTAAAGATAATGTTGTTGTGGTGTTTCACCAGACTTCAGTGGAAATCTAATGCGAAACCGATAAGTCAGGTTGGTATTTAGCCAAGTAAAACACACACACACACACACACACACACACACACACACACACACACACACACGCACACGCACACTGTATGCTAACAAGGGGAACACAAAAATATGTCTTCTTGTTATTCCTTGTTGTGGTTAGTGTGGATAATCCCTATTCATGATTGTCGGCAGGTCAAAGGGACTATTTCTTTGCAGAATGTAGTCCCTATAAAAAGGATGAGATGAAAAAGAAAAGCCCAGTATCAGGTTTGGGACAGCAGACCAGTGCAACACATCCACTGGTGTTGGTTTGGTGTTGATGCAGTTAAGTCCAAACCTGTGCTATACGCCAAGACAACCTGAAAGGGCACGTCAGAATAATAACCAGGGATAATATTTTGAGTGTAACCTGGAGCCCATCTAGTTTTGTGTTTTGAGTGAATTTACCCTTTTGACACAAGCACATTTTATTTGCTTACACAGGCTGCAGGTGCAATAGATCACACCACGAGATCAAACAGACACTTGCAGACTGAAGGTAAAAAACAGAACACAAACAGTTTGAGAACTCAGGTGTTTTTTGTTTGCAGTCATAGATGATGCTGAGTTAATGCTGTGCTTGTTGTTGCTGTGATTGGTATCTTTAAAGCGAGCGCAATGCAGTCAGTTGGAATTTCTGACATCTTTGGAATACAGAGAACTTGGAGTTACTCCTTTTATAACGACTAAGGATTGGTCATAGGGATGACTCTGCATGGATGTGCAGAAAAAAGTTACCATCATGACTTTGCAAAGTACTTGACCATAATGCAGAACTTTATAACAAAGTCATGTATCTTCACAACTGCTCTTTGCGTGACTTTTTAAATGCATTTTTTAAAACAGTGCTTGTTCTCATATATCGACACATATTACAGGCTATTGCCTAAACACCAAAAGCCGAGTCCTGGCAGGCATCACAGAGAGAAACACAAAAAAGTGTTAAAGACTTTTTCACAAGCCCTCGAAAGGTGCTGGGCTGTATTTGCAATGCCATCTAGTGGTGAAAGAGAAGGGGTGTGAAATGTATCTACAGTGAAGAGCACAATTTACATCTGTAGCTTGCAGATGTAAGATGATGGACTCTAAATTAAAGCAAAAATACTAAGAAAAAATAGTAAAAGAGCGAAACCACGAGCTTCTTCTAATGGAATTCCCAAAGGGTTTTTTTTGTTCTGTTTTTTCAGGGAAAACAGGGAGATCACAGTGGTTTTGGTGATTTCCCATCCAGGGGAGAGTTTTTATCATGTTGTTTTTACATAAATGACAAATCCAAAGCATTATTGTAAATAATGATGTTATGATGTGCAGTAATCGGGTCTTAGTTATCTTAATTACGTCATAGTACTGTTACCGTATCACCCCCTGCATTGGGGATTCCCATGATGTCACTTTTTTCCCACACATTTGTTTATTATTATTATTAATCTCTGGCTCTTTAGCCTGTCTTCCTCCCTTCACCCCAACAGGTTTCGTCAGATGGCTGCCGTGAGCCTGGTTCTACTGGAGGTTTTTCTTTCCAACTGTGACGAAAGCAGTTGCTCAGCGGAGTTTATATGATTGCCAGTGTTTTATCTGTGTTCTGTGTATTATTGGAGGGTCTTTACCTTACAATATAAAGCACCTTGAGGCAACTTTTGATTTGGTGCTATATTAATACTATTGAAATGAAACTGGAATTGAATCCATTGTTTACTCCATTCTATTCTTTTATAAAGTTCCAAGCCTTGTTGTGTTTCAGGGATTTGTGTGTTCCAGTGATCTGAGGAGCTACACTATATTGCCAAAGTGTGTTTATGGGATTTTTTTTTTCTTTTACCATTCTTCCAGAAGTGCATTTGTGAGGTCAGACACTGATGTTGGGTGAAAAGGCCTGGTTCGCAGTCTCCGCTCTAATTCATCTCATAGCTTTTCTACTAGGTTGAGGTCAGGACTCTGTGCTGACCAGTCAAGTTCTTCCACACCAGACTCCCTCAGCCACGTCTTTATGGACCTTGCTTTGTGCACTGGTGCGCAGTCATGTTGGAAGAGGAAGGAGCCATCCCCAAGCTGTTCGCACAAACCTGGGAGCATGAAATTATTCAAAATGCCTTGGTATGAAATGGCATTAGGGGTTCCTTCCACTGACACTAAGGGGCCCAGTCTAACTCCTGACAAACAACTCCATACTATAATCTCCCTTCCACGAAATGTTTCACTTGGCACAATGCAGTCAGACAAGTACCGCTCTCCTGCAACCGACAAACCCAGACTTGTCTATCAGATTGCCAGATGGAAAAGTCTGATTCATCACTCTAGAGAACGTGTCTCCACTGCTTTAGAGTCCAGTGACATCGTGTTTTACACCACCGCATCTGACACCTTGCATTTTGATTGGTGATACAAGACTAGGATGCAGCTTTTGAGCCATGGAAACCTTTTTTCATGAAGCTTTCTACGCTCTGTTCTTGAGCTAATCTGAAGGTCACATGAAGTTGGAGGTCTGTAGTGACGGATGCTTCAGAAGGTTCACTTGAGCATCTGCTGATCCCACTCTGTAATTTTACATGGTAATACCATTTTATGGCGAACTTTCCGTTGTTCCCTTATCACTTCCATTTTGTTATAATACTTTGTTATAAACCAGCTCACTGAGGAATATTTAGTAGTGAGGTCATTTTATGATTATATTTGTTAGACAGGAAGCATCCTATCATGGTAACACACTGGAATTCACTGAGCTCCTGAGAGTGACTCAATCTTTCACAAATGTTTGTGGAAGCATTTTGCATGCTTAGGTGCTAGATCAGTGAATACTTTTGGCAATATAATGTATGTTGTTGGGGGCAATTCACCCCTGGTAGGGTCTCTCAAGTCTAATTGATCCTGGGTGAGAGGCCAGACCAAGAGCAAATTTGGCAGCTCCTATTAGTAAAAAATCAAGGGTCCAATTTACTCTGCCTGGGACAGTGTCGCCAGACAGGCCCTTCTGGAGCCCTTTAATCTGAACATTGGCTGCTGTTCTCTTAAGTTGCATTGCATTTGTGGGCCACTGGAGTAAAAGCTCCCAAAAATTATTATTATTATTATTTTCAAATTTCATTTTATTTCAATAATTATTAATTTTTCATATTGACAGGACAATGAAAAAAAAAAACATAAACTGGATTAGAAAGTAACCAAACAACAGTCTCGCCATAGTCATTGTGCTTTTATGGAACATATCAGCTGTACATAAAAACAACAACAACAACAACAACAAAAACTGTGTAAGATAAAAGCCTTAAATGGTCGAAAGATATATACGTCACATCTACTGATTCTAAAGTAAAAAACACTTTAATCCATTCTGCACTCAAAGGTCACTGTTACACAGTTATTGGGAAATGCAGTTAACCTAAACAGTCATACGGAAACAGCTCAATGCATGTAGATATGGTCAAGACAACCTGAGAACGACCACACTGCTTCAAGTCAACAGGACAGTGCTCAACAGTGACTCAGACAACCACTGGTTACAATTAAGGTAAGGAGCAAATCTGAACACACAAACTGTACCTTAAAACAAATGGACTGCAGCAGCAATATATTATAATAATGCATAGTAATAATACTGGATACCACTCCTGTTAATAAAGAACACAAAACTGAACATTTCTGCTGTGACATTCAGAATTTGGTGAAACATGAAAATAAAACATGAAAAAATGTTTTATATTATGTCAATATGTATATATGAACCAAGGTCATAGATTTAGACAGCAACCTGTTGAATCTGTGCTATGAAGAATTAAAGCACTTCCGTAGACAAAAGAGGGTCCTGCTACTTTCAAGGTCTATCTGATTGTAGTGTAAAAGTGTATTTTGTGACACTTTGACTATTTTAAAAACATTTCTTATGTACAAATATTTTATTATTTGTTCAATTTGAAGTCATTGCAATAAATGAATAGAAATACAATGATGTATATAATGTTTGCACTAAGAAACCAACACATTCAGCGTCATTACCATTTGTTACCAACACCATTTAAAACCAATTCATAGAATAGAATAAAATAGAATTCAACTTTATTGTCATTGCACATGTCACAGGTACAAGGCAACGAAATGCAGTTTGCATCCATCCAGAAGTGCTTTAGCCATGATATAGATATATTACAATATATATTAGCAATAATATAGATATGTAAGTATATTACAGAAATGGGTCTATTATGGTATGGAGGTATGTTATGAATATGCTATAACTATAAGTATGTACAGGCTGTAGTGAGTATAAGCTATGTACAGGCTACAGGATATAAATGGCACAAATGTGAGAAGCATCTGTTGCTGAAACAAAAAATGATCTCAAATGATGCCAACATGATGATTTCTGAAGTACAATTCTTCACTTTATCAAAGCAAAAAATTTACAATGAAGCAATGATAAAACAGACAAAAGTGTGATAAAGGTGCTGTTAATGTGAGTGTGTCATCTCATTTCTGATTGAAATGGCAGTTTTATTTGTATACCACATTTCATTAAAAGCAAACTTAACTCCAAGGACATGAATTGCCAAATGAAGTAAAAAACAATAAAATATAATCAAACAAAACCAAAACACCTACTGAAATAAAAAAGGTTTGAAGTTTTACCGTTTTGATGTACATCTCAGCTCTGACCACTAGATGTCAGCCATCCTCCTTCTGTTCCTTCTTTTTCAATTGAATGATGAATGTGGTTGATTCCCCACTTCAGTCTCTCTCTCTCTTTCTCTCTCTCGCCCCCCTTTCTACACGACTCTCTACCATCTCCGTCACACAGCCAAAATAATAAAATGCTGACTTCTCAAAGTGCTGTCAGTATGCCGGTCTCAGCATAGCAGCCCTGAAGCTTGACACACAGGAGAGAGGGGTGGGGGGTGGGGAGAGAAATAGGGGGTCGAGAGAGTGAGAGGAGGGAAAAAAGAGAAACAAGTTTCTCTGACAGCAGGCTCTGCCTTGCCCAGGGGCTTCAGCACTGCACTTCTGTGAAGGTAGGTGTGAGGCTGCTCTCTGTGTCTGTTTCACTGAGTTTTTACTGGCATGTTGATTCACACTTTAATCTCTCTCTTTGCCTCTTTGTGGGGCTTTCCTTCATCCACACTCTGTTGTGTCACTATGAGGTGTTTGTAAAATAGGAGAAAGGTGCTAGACAGATGGTATTGTCCAAAAATATGGTGTTTCTGTAAAGTTCTGTGCTTTTGTGGTTTATTTAACTATAAATCAGAAATGAGTTTTTTGTTTTTTTTTCTCCCAGATATAGCATCTAAAAGACATTCACTTAAATGAATCTATCAGTATGGAATTTGTAGGCTGCCCATCACTGTGTAAGTAATTTGTCACCGGGGATTTGGAGATGTTGTCTCAGGAGTCTGCAAAGTTTGGAAACCAGAAAAGGCTAAAGTTTACACGTGGCCTGCTCGTCCTCTCCATTTAACATCCATTAGTGCCTGATGTTTTACTATTATCACCGGGTCAGATTGTCTTTTGGGATTGAATGGTGTAATTATATTAAAAGCAGGGACCTTTCATTTTATGTAGATGGGACCTTTTGGGTTTTTTGGCTCAGGTACAATGTTAGTGAAAGCCACAGTATGTCTTAAAAAATGAATTTCTTTAATGGAACCCCCCCAGCAAAGTGGTTCTTAGGGTGCTCAAAATGGTGCTCTGACTTGGTCTCACGGAGCAACCCAAGCTGGGGAGGATTCACACAGCTGTAAGTAGCTGACTTGTGAAGCTAAAATTAAGCTGAAGGGTGATTTGGAATGTTACACTTGGTCGGTAAGACGTGGAGAAGATGGCTCGCTGTTGGTGACAAATCTTCTGAGCTCTCGGTGGCAGAACGAGGCCTTAGCCTGCTCACGAGCAAAAAGAAAAAAAAAACGTTACAGAAAATTGGATCTACCAAAAGAGCAAGGGAAACAGTGCAGTACAGTATTTGGAATCCCTTTAAAGTTTATTTATGTTCCAGGAAAGATAATGCACTGACACAGAAGCAGAGTGTAAATCATCTTGGAGCATTTATGAGTGCGTAACCTTTGTCACTATGAAATCTAGACGCTTGTAATGGTCTTTTACTTGTAAAATGCACTGTAACTCATCCCTGCTGCCTGCTTAAATGCAGTACTTTGACATGTATTCATTAGAACTCCTTGCATTTAAATTAAATATGATAAAAGTTATACGATGATAAAAGTTACCTTATAGTGAGTCATGGTTTTAATGCATTCACAATAAGTGCTTTTATCCTTCAGACCTCTAACAATCGTTGCTCCAAAATGAAGCTGCACCCATTTTTTTCTTCAAATAACTTCACAGAAGTTCAAGCATTGAAATCTCTCAATACTTGAGCTGCTGTAGACAACATAGTTGTGAAAATGCTTGTAGAAACTCAATAGATGGCTTGAGATAGAAGGTTTGTAAGGGCAGGATTTTAACTGTTGCAGACACACACACTGACAGCTGCAGACACCACGGATGAGCAGTTGTTCTTATTCCACTTTTTTCAGGCCTTCTTGGCATATGCCTGGAGACACCAAATTGTGCCTGAGCAGTGCACAGTGTAGTGTAGTGTCTGCTAAAACAAGTTTGTGTGATCAAAACAAATTTATGTCACTTGGACCCAAGCGGGCATAGTTGTAGATGCAGAAACTGCAACACTGGCTTAACACTGGTTTAATAGGTGCAGTCATCAAGGGGAGTGGAGACCAGGCGTCTGTTCCTGTTGAGGAAAACTCCGCGTGCTTATCAGTCTTAGCTGAAATTTGCCCTGTGAGCTCAGTTATTCTGACTGACTGGACTTTTGCTCCCTTTGAGCAAGTTATATGAAGTTGGCCTGCATAGGTGTGATCTAATCAAAGGAGAGTGGGGGATACGTCAATAGCGACAGTCTTTGATTCACAGCTAAAATAACATTTAGTTTCTAGTTTTAATTTTTAGGAGGTAGAATTACTTGATGCAAAAACAGTTTATACAAATGAGTCAAAGCAATGGGTTAAAAGGGACCTGGATTGAATGCTGCTTACAAAAGCAGTACTTATCTCAAGAGACGGTTTAAGGTTTATGTAAAATGACACAGTCTTATCTGAAACAAAGAATCAAATTTATCTGAATTTGAAAAAAAAAAAACCTTTTTCAGATCAAAACAGAAAAAATATGACCCGTTGGACTTTTGTGATCTCACTAAAGGTTAAAAACAAAACTGTATTTCAATGAAACATCAATAACATGTAGCTGTACATTTATAGCCAGGCTTAGCTGAGATCACGACTCCTATAACTAGAGCAGCTGCAGGTGCAGGACATGGTTGAGATTTTAACTGGAAAAAGAACGGTCCAGAGCCAGCTGGCAGCGGCAGGTGACGGTCGCTGCACTGCTCCACACCCACTTTGCTTTCTATCATGCAGAAACCCTGCTGGGACTGCTGGAGACAGATGCATATGCACAAATACACCATCTGTTTCCAATGTGGACAGGGGCTTCCTGGAATGTGTCAAAACACATCATTTGATCAGACTGTTAGTTTACCAGAGTGCTATTTTCTATAGTCTACCAAAGCTGACAGCAAGCAATTCCCTCAAAATTGTAAAGTTTTGACTCTGTTTTGTAGTTTTCATGTCTCAGTGGTAGTTTTGCCTTTTGATACTTTGAAGGTTAGCTTTCTGATTTGTCATTTTCCCCCTAATCTATCTTCCCTTTGTGATTATGTGACCCTTCAAGCCTCTATAAGTTAAGAAAATATGTTCTTCGGCGCTGGCAGGCTGTTGGTATCCAGTTGTCTGAGCCCTCACTCTCAGCTGGTCAGAACAGCCATGTATTTAGCTCATCAATAAGTAAGGCTCAAAGGCTTGACAGCAGGCAAATCACACGAGCTGAGTTTGGCCAGAAACCACTTTAAAAAAAGGGAAAAATGAATGATCTAGTTGGCCTCATTTTTTTCATGTCACAATGTTTTGGATTTATTACACTGTTGGCTTCAAATGCATGAGTCAGAATAACATAAATATATATGAATAGGTAAAAAATGACATTTATCAGGCATTGCAGATTACATCATTAGTTTTCTTTTTATCATAGAAAAAAGCCCCACAATGCATCTTTAAATTTACCAATTTATTGATTTGATTTGACAGATTACCAGATAGTGTTCTGTGAAAAAAAAAGGCATTTTAAAAAAGGAGTTCACTGTAATGACTTTTATTGATCTGAAGTCACATTAAAGCATTTTTGTCTGCATCTGTGACATGATGGTCCAGCAAAAGATGAATGACTCTGTAGCTGACTGATATTTAGTGTTTTTGTTTTTTTTATAGCTATGAGTCTAGTTTAAAGAGCTGGGGGAGCTTTACTGTCAAGAGACTGGTAAAACCTTTCATCCGTGGTAAAAAGTGAGTCTAAGTAGATTGATGCCCCACCTTGTCCTGTAAGCTGCATCTTTTAAATCTCCTCTATCTTCCTCAACACTTGTTTATGCGATCCAGTGTTTGCGTCCCTGGCTTTACACATTAGAGGCACGCAGTGTTGATGAAAATAAAGATATACTTTAGTATATGTTATTTTGTGGGGTACGATATAATTTAATGGCCTATATTTTGTTTAAAAAACTCTGTATTCAGAGTTTTCACACATATGTGTATACACAGTACTCAGTATTACACAGTCACATTATGTGTGGGGACTAGACTTTACTGTGGGCATGAAAAGAAATCCCCACAATAAAGATCTGAAATTTTATGGGTACAAACATGGCTTTTGGTTAGGTTAGGTCTGTGAAATTGATGTATGTCATTGTTTTGTCCTGTATGTGTATGCGTATTTGTGTGTTTGTGTGTGTGTGTTTGTGTGTGTGTGTCTGCCCTTTCTAATAAAATGTAACCTGATCGGTGACTCTAAGAACACAAACAAGCTTTCAGTCTCAGAGGTTTTATGAAGAATAGAACAGAATAGAATAGAATAGAGTAGAATAGAATAGAATAGAATAGAATAGAATAGAATAGAATAGAATAGAATAGAATAGAACGGATTAGAATAGAATAGAATAGAATAGAATGCCCATTAACCGCAAAGTTATTTAGAGCTTCTGGAATAATGCAGAACAGTGCAGTTCAGTTCTATTTCCATGGTAACCAAGTTCCCATGGCGTCGTCAGGGAAACCAACTCATTTGGTTGTGTTGTATCAGGACATTATTTTTTACTGACTTTCTAGAGAAACTCTGGTGACACAACAAACTCACGGGGCCTTACAAACAAACACAAGGTGTGCCTTTCCACCTCAGGCCGATGTCCTTATTCAACTTTTCATATCAGAAATTTTGTGTGTTAAATGTTTCAGCTTTTTCATGTGTTTGTGCTTTTGTTTTGAAAAAACAATGATCAAGAAAACAAGTGAAAATCTTAAAAGAGGATGTGGCTCATTTGTATGTTGTAAACCATTGTTATAAATAATTTATATCTTGATACACAGCTTTTATTTTCAATTCATTTAAAAATGGAAATGAGAAACTTGACATCTGCTGCACATATGCAGTCACTAATTTGGACCATCTTGAATGTGTTTCGACAAACTTTGTTTCAGTATAAATGAAAATAAAGAGCAAGGGCTCCCTGAAACACAAAACCCCGCAACCACAATAGAGTTATTTGAGTGCTGGAAAAGTACACTTTTCAGATCACTTTGGATAGTGGAAAGTTACTCTGAATTATGCTGTCCTAATCCATCCTTGAGCACATGATTATGTTGTCATGCAAAAGAACTGCCTGCTATAAAACACTCGGAGTTATAGATGTGAGTGGTTTCTGACATCACGCTAGCAGACTGCCTGCAAAATACAATATTGTATGACCTGATCTGCAATGGTTTTCGCTCTGTGACCAAGTTGGGAAAAAATTTGGAGTAAAAATGAAAACACTGGCCCTTTAACCTGATAGCTGCATTACTCATACTTTGACCCAGATGTATACATGTTCTGTCACTGTGGTATTTTCATGTTTGGGGAGCCCTGTGGTGTTGTATGTAGACCACACTCTTTGTTATTTGAGGCTGGTGTGAATTAACTGTAACGTTTTAATGTGTCAAAAGCATAACTGTGTCACTGAGTTTTCATCCCTGGGTGCAGATATGTTTCGGGTGGGTCCACAACTGTATCAGCGAGTGTCTGTCAATGATAAATAAGGGATTGCACTTTCCACTCCTCTCTTCTCTCCATTTGACTATTCTTAGTCACTGTGTGGTAAGCTGAGGGTTTAAAGTTACAAAGACCTCATTCTCGCTCTCAGTCTTTCGTTGCTTACACTTCTTCGTGTCACTGACTCTCTTCTGTTAAAACTGCAAAGCATCAGTGGGCTCTTCTGCTGCAGTTTGCTTTAAGGTGAAAATAAAGACTATGCAAGAATGTGATCTGGGGGCTGCTGTAGCATATTTCCACAGACACTGCTTTCCTGAGTATTGCAGATGTATTATTGGAAGCGCATCTATTATTATCATAATAGCATTATTGAAGCACTCTGGATAGGGCAGCTGATAGGAGATCATGACGCTACTTGCCAAGGACAGTGGTTGACAAAAATACAAAGAAGGGGACCCCTTGTGGTCCTTGACAGGTTTCCAAGAGGATCCCAGATAAAATAAGAGCTGGGTGGTTTATCATTTACTTATATAGTCAGTAGATCTGCGGATTAAGCTTTCTGACCATGAGCTGTAACATCCTCTGTTAGCATCTGGCTGAGGATTTCAAAAGCCTGTGTTTACACTGCAACATGTTTAATGTAGGCTATAGTAATGCTAAAACAGTACTCAGTCACTCCTTTGTCTTGCATGATTAACAGTCAAAGCTAAGCTTTTTACAATGAAACTGATATTATTGTAAGAGTTTCTAACATAATAAATGACAGCACAAGATAAGTAAAAGAGGGTTGGAAATAGGACACAGTAAAAGAAGCCAAGGTATGACAGAAAAAAGATTTTAGATAAAAGAGTATAAAGATTGATTGTCCTCTCTTCTTTTTCCCCCTTTTTTACTGGCAGTGCCCTCTTACCCAGGGGTGCGCAGCAGTGTGTATGAGTGTGTGTGTGTATATGTGAGTCACAGCCTCAGGAACCATGTCAGACCCCAGGGACATTGATGAGGATGCCATCCTCAAAGGCCTTAGTGCCGCGGAGCTGGATCAGCTGGAGTATGAGCTGCAGGAGATGGACCCTGAGGTATGGATGATTTGACCTAAAACCTGCTTTTCCAGTGTCACGGGGCTTTAATAGCTGGTTCCTGACATTCACAAGTCTTACCTTTGTGCCAAAAAATCTACCCGACATCAGGAGTAGCTTGTTAACCATCAGACATGTGGGAAGTATGTGACATCTAAAGCAAGAACTACATTTTTTGAACCCTTTGTTACTTGTAAATTTTTTACTAGTAGGAGAGTAAAAGCAAATGATGAAGTTTTAAAGCATACCTCTCAGTCAGTAAACTGTAGTGTTGCCATATCAAACACATAATCAAACATGAGAAGTGCCCAATTCATCAAAGAAAAAGTTTTAAGGGCTCTCCACATAGAGTTAAAAAAAAAAAACTATATTGCAGAAAATGTTCATTTGATGCACTTTCAGTGCAGGGAGTGCATGGTCTAGCGTTTTATAAATTTAGAGAACCAAGTAAATAACAGGAAGAAGCAACAACCTTCTCTATTTTTTGGTTAAAGCTTCTCTGTTCAGATCATTTGATATACCTAAAACTTTCTACTAATTTAGTCTTATTTTCCCATCAACATAATATGATCCGATGTTCTCCCAGAATGCCATGCTGCCAGCTGGCTTTCGGCAACGAGATCAGACAAAGAAGACCCCGACGGGGCCATTTGACCGTGACGCCCTGATGAAGCACCTGGAGAAGCAGGCCCTGGAGCACGAGGACAGGGAGGACCTGGTGCCCTTCACCGGTGAAAAGAAAGGTGGGAAAGCAGATTCTTTGTCTGAGGATTTATGTAGGTGTCCTGTTACATAATATGCAGCAAGTCATTTAATTTTGTTTTCAGGCTAAAGTTTGAACATACAGTAAAAATCTATCTAAGCACTTTCAATATCTCCCCTTTCAATTGGGTATAGTTAGTCACTAATACCAACAATAGAATTTGCAATAAATGGAAACTAGTGATGCAAAAAGCAGATGTTCTTGGGATTCACCACTGAAATTGTGAAGATAAATGAGCACAAAAAAGAGCTGAGAAAGCACCGTGTAGGATTAAGCGAAACCTGAGTTTATTAAAGCTCCATTTGTGATATGTTTTGGGAAAAATCATACAAATAAAGCTTTCATGAGAAGTGAAATTATTAGATAGATAACTTCATTAAGAAATATATATATAAACAAACATCAGATATTTTGTAGTTTTTTTTAACTACCTTTTTTGGCCTTTGCTACCCTTTTGCCTGCTTTTGTCTTCTTATTTATCATCTTTTTCTTTCTGTATCTAGGAAAGCCTTTTGTGGCCAAGAAAGCACCAGAGATCCCCCTGCATGAGCAGGTGATCCTGGAACCAGAGCTAGAGGAGGCCTTGAAAAATGCCACTGATGCAGAGATGTGCGATATTGCAGGTAAGATTTACTATTGCTACTGTTTACTATTACTACTAATTGTTTGGCAGCACTATACTTATGTAGTATATATACAATATATACATTGGTTTTTTACAAGTGCAACTTAGTAAACAGGGCGCTTTTATGACAGGCTTTATCAGGCTGCAGATAATTCCAAAATCTATATTTAGTCTGTATTTCAGGAGCTAAACATCTAACGATCCTACAGGTAATCACAGGTAAAAGGGAACTGCAACTACTACTCTGACCACAAGTTCTTAGAAAAAACAAACAAACTATGTATCCATCCATCCATCCCCTTATCCAGTGGAGGCTTGCAGGGAAGTTGGAGAGGTTGGGTGCATACTGGACACGGTGGCAGTTTATCCCAGGATGCACAAAAGACAAAACATAACAGCAATCTCAAATTTAAGGAATAGTCCTTTAGTTTGTTCTCTCCCTAATACTGTAATGAGGGGAACCAGTGTTGCCTTCTTGAATCACATACATACAATAGGAAACAGATTTCTCAGTCAGATCTGCTCATCATGTCCAGTGAACAGATCTGACTGAGAAATCAAGGAACAATGCATGCTCAGCAACTTGTGAAGTAAAGCACACGCTGCTTTATCATTCATTCCAACTGTAATGAGGACCATAATTTATAAAATGAACATTGTTTTTATTTGATAAGATTTGGAACTAGAGACCGAGACCGTAAACTTGTTAGGGAAATGTTTACTGAGATCACAGGCAAAGGAGCTGGAGGGTCATTTTCTCATAGACTTCTACATAACCAAACATCTTTTTGAAACCAGACCCATTGCCCTCTTGTACTTTTGTGAGGGATGAAATGGGTAAAATAAAGTGTTAAATGCGAATATTAGCAACGGTTCTGTCCCAGTAAGCCGTACTAATGAGCCGGCATTCATAACACCAAGACCCCGACTCACCTATGACATGTAAAAATGTCTGTAATTACATCTTTTTTATGTGTGATGTCATCTGTTTGTCCTCATGCAATTTCCCATCAGTCGGTGCTTATTAACCAACAATGACATGCACAGCATACTGTGACCTCAGTGTTTTCATCACAGCGGCTTTGACCCACATAGTTCTATTATACAGATCCATTCTCTTTCTACTGCTAGCTTTATATTGTTTCCCTCAACACTGAGACAGCTCGGTTAATGACATGGCCAAACATGTGACGGGGTCCAATTCCCCACGCTCAGCAACACAAAAATAAATAGGTCTGGCTCCAGGCCACCGAAGGAAGGGTGGAGTGGACATGGGGATGGTGGAGGCAAAGATATTGTATCTGTTTAAAACATACTGTTTTTGCAGATAAAGCCTCAGTTTTCCATGTTTCCAGAAACTTGAAATTAAAAAAAAAGTTCACACTTGTTGGATTGCTTTGTTCTTGAATAATAAAATCATTTAAGAGGTGATTTTGACATTTTTTAATGTACTAATGCATCTTAGGTTAGTAGTAATGGTAAACAGCCAAACTAAAGAAAATGTAGTGACAGTATGACAACTGCAGCTTTGTCAAAGTTAACAGTATCCTGTGCAATGCCCTTTCTGGGTTTCTTAAATGTTAGAGAGAAATCAAAACCCTTACAGCCTTCCTCAGTGAGTTACGTTGCTCATCAGTAATTGGACAAGACCTATTTGGGGGAGCTGCTTTGCAAATGCAGAAAAAATGAAAACGGAAAACCTTAGATTTTCTAAAATCCTCTACACACCATTAATCCTAAATGCCGGATGGTATTTTAGGCAAAGTCAAACTGAAGCATAAAACATGCTTTATTGAGTGTGAAACCCTGAACAGGCGGTTAGACTCCCCTGATGTGCCAAACAGGCAGGCAGGCATCCGGAAAGGCATAGTAGGGGAACATGTTTGTCCAGCACCATGAGTCTGACAGAGAGACCGCCGTTTTAAGCTTGGATAGAGTCCAGATGGGGATTAAACCTCGGTTAGCCTCTGTCAGTCTATTGTTGGGGCTTTCTGGCAAACAGACTGAAGGGAGTGAATAGCCTGGCTGGCATGTCCAACAAATCACTTAAGGATTTTGATTTATATAAGACAATAGCAGTTTATTTGAATTGGTTTAAATTGATCTTGTCTTGATTTATTTAGATTTATCTCAGTTTATTTAAAAGAATTCCAGCATTAATTTTTTTTAGGTTGCTGTTAGTGTATTTAGCCACTTTAGGATGGCATGGGTGTCCATGGCAAATACTCCCCTTAACCGCCACACACACACACACACACACACACACACACACACACACACACACACACACACACACACACACAAGGACCTTCCCATGGTTAGAAATACTCCGACATTGAATGAGGAGGTTGGTGGGAAGGTGCTATGCAGGGAGGTGTTGCTGTCACAGCAGTTGGTTTGTCAGAGACTTTGGACCTGGCAGGTTTCAACAAGAGCAAAAAAAACACAAAACAACTTGAAGTCTGCCTCCTCCTGGTTGTAAAGAGTAACAGCAATAGCAAAAGAAGCCCCGATTCAACAGCTGTAGAGGTATTCATTAGTAAATATTTTATATAAGTGTAAGTTCTATTTTTGTTTCTAGTGCACATGAATATAATAATGAAGACAACAGTAATTTTATCCAATGATAAACTGCAGAAATTGGGAAAAAAATTATCACAGTATATTGTCACCTAATCTTCAAACTACTAAAACTACCGTAAATATTATGATACTATAATATTACAGTGCATATTAAACACAATAAAATAACACAATACTAACTCCTGCACTAATATGCAGATTGTGAGGTTCTTATTTAATATTTTATTATTTCCAGTTTGTGTTCCTCTTTGCTACATTTCAGCAGTAAATGCTACTTTGACATTACTACTTTAATATGACAGGTATTCTTTGTATTTTGAAATGGTCTTTATAGCATTTATGATCAGCTCATATTGCTACACAGTTAAGCTTAGCGGTATAACATGTAAAAGCAGTAGAATATCTTTTTACATCACAATTTTAGCATATGTTAGCAGTTACTGTAAAACAAAAAAGGTATAAATAATTATTTTTAACATCTAACGCTGAACACAATTATTGTGCATCACGTGAATGTCTTGGTTTTATTGTCCTGCAGTGTTATTGTTTTTGTTTTGCTGAGGTGTCAGCTGTTTAAGAAAATCTGAATGCGATACGCCCGTCCTGCACTACCACATCAAACAGCTGACAGACATGGGTCAGCATATTGCTGATTGTGACCACTGGCAACCTCCATAACAAACCTAAAAACAGGAAAACAAAAAAGCCAGTGAACACTGAACTATAACTTCAACTTAATGCAACAGGAATGATGCAAAGTTAGTGTTACTTAAGAAAAGCAGTACTTCCTTCACCTTTTCTAAATACTTGCTATTGATGTATTTTTAGGATTAGTTTGACCTGACAAATACTTTAGGTGCCCCTAAACAGAGTCTTTTCTTCTTCTAACTTTGTGTGGTCACAAATTAACACTGTCTCAATGTCAGCTATAATAACACTAAGAATTCTAGAGGCCCACAGCTTGACCCTGAAAGTTGTGTATTGTGCAGGGTATCTTTACTTCCTTGGGGGCCCCTCGAAAGTGTAAGATTAGAAGTCCCCACTGAACTCATACAACAGTTTCCTTATCTCATCAAACACCTGTGCACACACATAGACACACACAGGAGATGAAGGAAAAGGAAAAACTAACTGTGGCACTTTAGGTTTTGTCCTCGCCACAGAAACATTTTTTCCTAGCAAAGCAATATTAACAAACTTGCCTTTGGTATATCAGTACAGGGACACAGGACACACCATTAAAACTAGCTAAAAAAAAATAAGTATAACAGGGGCACAACTCTCTGATTTTATTCAAATAGTATAGATATTTTTATCTGAATGTATTCATGGTGATTGTTTTCCTGTATTTACAGCTATCCTTGGAATGTACACGCTGATGAGTAACAAGCAGTACTACGATGCTCTGGGCACCACAGGCACCATCGCCAACACCGAGGGCATCAACAGTATGTCTGAAAGCCAAAGACATTTATGAGCTATTGCTTGTACTCACACAGACAGACGTTGAAATGAAATGCAGACAGACATGTGACAGTACTGTATGTTTTATTGTGTACCGTTTACACTGTAGCCTCAGTTGTGATCATTTATCTCCTTCAGGCGTTGTGAAACCAGATCCCTTCAAGGTCTTCCCTGAAGAACCTCCAAACCCCACCAATGTGGAGGAAACCCTGGAGAGAATTCACAACAATGACAGCAGTCTGACTGAAGTCAACCTTAACAACATCAAGGTCAGCTCATTGGAACGTCACAATTATGGAAAAATTATGCACAGATAAAAAAAATGTTTGTCAAAGGGAGCTTGAAGCTGGACTCAGAGACCTTAAACGCCCAAACAAGATTAATTTCCCATATGACAACAAAGATTACACAATCGTTTCAGTGAACCAGCTCATGTCATATGCTATACTGATCCTTGGCTGCAAAACCCGGATCTGCAAGCTTATCAAGTATTCCTTGTTTGCGAACTGAACATCTCCGTATTTTCCTTGCAGGACATTCCCATCCCAACACTAAAAGAGATCTTTGAAGCGATGAAAGGAAACTCTCACGTGGAGTTTCTGAGCATCGCTGCAACCCGAAGCAACGACCCTGTGGCATATGTGAGTAAATTACCCATTGTAATTATCAACTGCTTGCCAATGACAGCAAATTTCCTCAAAGTTTAAATCAATTTTTATGGTATTTATTTCTTTGATATAAAAATCTTAGAAATGTCTTACAGTTTATATCTCGTTCTAGCCATAGATCTGTTTGTTTACTGAATGACTCTTAGAGGATATTTATTTGTAGTGTAAAATATCAACTTAAGGTACTGTTGTACCTCTACTGTGTTATTATTGTTTCACATAAAAAGAGATTAATTGCAATGACTGAAGTTTTCCTTCAGATTCTATAAAGATCTCCTTTTCTTTGTCACCTGATGTTCAGATGCACTGTGGTAAACTATAGTTTATATCCGAATGTGTCTGCCACCTGACTATAAAAAATATTTTTAAGTCCTTAAGAGCTTTTAAAATGTGGAAGAAAAATATAGTTTCAATGTACGTTTCTGTCTGTGTTTCTAGGCATGCGCTGAGATGCTGCAGGAGAACACCAGCTTACAGAGTCTTAACATCGAGTCTAACTTCATCACTGCAGACGGCATGATGGCGATCATCAAAGCAATGGCTAATAACGCCACACTGATGGAGCTCAAGATTGACAACCAGGTTAGAAACAAATTATTGGACATGCTGTGCATCTACAGCTGATAATTTGCAAGCCACTTTGATACTCACCTGTAGAATAATTTAAGCCTGGCACACAAACGTACCATTTGTGTGCAAAACAATGCCAACATCTACAGTTTTACAGACATTAAATTGTAATTTTGTACCAACAAAGTGATTCCAAAAGAGCTATTAGCCGAAGACTTGGCATATTTCAGCATGATGTGCAGTGTAATCTAAAAAAAAAAAAGAAGAAAGAAATTAAATTGAAAAACACAATGAAACATGGAATGACCTCCCCAGAGGCTGGACCTGAACATTACTGAAGCAGTGTGGGATCGTCTTGGCAGAGAAGCTTTAAATGTCCTTTAAGAAGCCTGGAGAACTGTTCCTGAAGACTATTTAAAAAAAAAATTATAAGTCTGCCTAAAAGAAGAAAAATGGTGGTTACACCAACTATTAATTTTCAAGCTCATTAGAACTGTGCAGACTTTGCCATTTCCATCACTGCATGCATTTCCCATTTTCATGGTAACATATAAAAAAAGACTTATGCACAGCAACCAAAACAAGACATCCTAATTTTTATTGTCCAAATATGAAATAACTGAGTTAATACTCATACCCAATGACATGCTTTTCTTACTGCTTTCAAATTTAATTCACAATGGAAAAAAGGACTCAGTGCTTGATTGTGTTATCCTTTCATGTATCATATAGCGACAAAAACTTGGAGACTCGGTTGAGATGGAGATTGCCTCCATGTTGGAGAACAACTCCAGTATCCTGAGATTTGGCTACCACTTCACCCAGCAGGGTCCCCGAGCCAGAGCCGCCATGGCCATCACACGAAACAATGACATGAGTAAGAAACCTGAATCCATGGTCAGATAGTCTTGAAATATTCATGTATAATACAAGGAATCATTTAAAGTGTTATTGGATTGTGCAACAGAATATGAAATCGGCATCTTCTCTCTTTTACATAGTTCGTCAGCAAAGATTAAGATGAACACGACAAGGAGTGAGCAGAAGAGCAACCATTAGCCCCTCGGGGCCTGCAAAAACGGATGACTCTTGTGCCAGCTCACTGTGGTGCAGCAGAGCTGAATGAATTCTCCCAAATTAATTCTGGTCACTGTGCCTGGGGGAAACCATGTCTAACATCCATGTTCAACCATTCATTTCATTTACTGCAGCAAGAGTTTTGTAGGTTGCTGAATTTCTCATAAAGGCATGTATAGATCACAAGCACAACCTGAAGTGTCTTTTTTGTGCTTTTAGTTTATGCGTCACCAACATCAACCCAAACAAATAGTTAACTATTTTCATTCACTAACTCAATGTGGTGCTATATCATCTGTGGGAGAGGGGGGAAAAAAAATCTGTAAATACTTTAAATAAAAATATATATTCGATTATTTTTTGTAATTGTTTGGTAAGTTTAATTTTATTGTTTCTAATTCTTATTGCACACATAAATATTATACTCAACAAATATTGTTTTAAATGCACCAAGAAAAAAAAAAAAAAAATCATACTTTGGCACATTTAAGGAGACTATCTACAGGTTGTGAGTAATCTGTATTTGAGCCACTGATACTGGATAAACTGCTATTTACAAAAGTGACAGCATTTTCTTTTCAAAATTGTGTCCATCAAATAATTGCCATCTTGTAAACAATGAATTAACATCTGTGATTAACCACCTGAATCAAGAAATTACTTAAATAAAACCTGACTGACAAAGTGAAGTCGGCTAAAAGATTTAGACTCAAGAACAGAAGAAAAACAAAGTCCTTGACATCTATATGGGAAGGCTTTGGGACTCCAACGAACCACGGTGAGAGCCATTATCCCCAAATGGACCAAACTTAGAACAATGGTGAACCATACCAGAAATTGCCAACCTACCAAAATGACTCCAAGAGGACATCAAGAACTCATCCTGGAGGTCACGAAGGAACCCAGCATAACATCTAAAGAACCAAAAGCCTCCCTTATGATTGAACAATAACAAAGAGAGTGGGCAAAAATGGTATCCATTGGAGAGTTCCAAAGAGAGAAATCACAGCTGACCAAAAAGAACACAAAGGCTCATCTCATATTTCCCCCCAAAAAACATCTTGATGATCTCCAAGACTTTGGTGAAAATGTTGGGGGACTGATGAGACAAAGCTGAACTTTCTGGAAGGCTTGAGTGGGGTAAATCTGGCACAAAGCTAACAGCATTTCATAAAAAACAACAGCAAACCAACAGTCAAACCTGGTGGTGGCAGTGTGATGGTTTGGGGCTTGCACTTTAGTGCTTCAGGATCGGTAACTGATGGAACCGTGAATCAGAATATCAGAATGTCCGGCCATCATTTCATGACCTGAAGCATCAAGCCCACTTAGGCAGCAAAACTGAGTCGTTAAACAGGTTCATGCAGGAAAACTCTCCAGTGTGACTGCATGAAAACTATTCTGCAAAGAACAGCAGACCAAAATTCTTCATCCCTTCAATTCAAAATTCCTTATAAAAGCTTGGTTGAGGTTTTTGCCGTCATGGGTGGCACAACCAGTTATAAGGTTTAGGGGGCAAGTAGGTTTGGATAACTCTTTTCCCCTTAATAAATGAAATGATCTTTAAAAACTGCATTCTACAGGTTATCTTCGTCTAATATTAAAATTTACTTGATGATCTGAAACATTTAAGAAATCAGAAGGGGTGCAAATAGTTTTTCACAGCAGTATACATAATCGTAACTGTTATAATCATAATCTCATTTTCTGTGGTAAATATTATATGAAATTATTTCCTAAAACTAACACATACAGCATTTTAGGTAACCCCCCCCCCTCAAAAAAAACCCTTGATTTAATAAATCACAGCCCTTTAATCGCTTACAGTTTCTTCTGATCTTTAGACTTCCTCCAGGCACCTGAGCTATTTTTACATCTCACTCGGCCCAACGCAAATGTGAAACGGATCCTAGCCCACTGAGCTTGAGTTACCTTGTTCCAAATATAAGAACTAACTTTAAGAGGGTTGCACCCTAATGCACCCACAGAAATTTATGAGCAGAAACAGCTGCTAACCTCTCAGGATTTTCACAGCATTGCTTGCATCCCTGCCTTCCACCTCTCGTTTCATTAATCCATTTCTTGAAAGACTTCTCACCTAATGTCAAGTTTGACAAGACCACATATGCTTTTTAGATTTCTCAAAGGTCACATTTTAAAACTGCAAGCTTCACTGACATTTGGCTTTGTGTAAAACTTTCAAGTCAGTGTTGCCTTACCACATCTATTCTGAGAGTTTCTCTTCCACTTCTTAGTTTCCAGTAAAACACGGATGTATTTTTGGACTGTAACCCTGTCACAAATGTATTCACCACATTGTATTTATGCTTCTACTGTTTCGTAAACAGTAATACTGAAATATCAGATTTGAATTTGTCTTAAAACGCTCTAACATACTTCCAAATCCCTACAAAGACGTTTTAAGACCGTGGTGACGCTCTTAACTCCAAACTAATGAAGTGAGTGAGCTTCTGAAACATATTAGCCATGTCATCAGAAACTAACCCATGTTAAGTCCCTTTGCCCCCTTCCACTGACCCTGATGTTATCCAATTTATACCAACTGTGCTGAGAGGAGCTTTAAATGAACGCACAGATTAGCACCAATACAGCCAATCTGCTGCTGATTTATAGGAAAGCTGGCTGAGAATTGATCGTATCAGACAGAGCTCACTGAACTCAAATGGAAAGGACACAATGAACAAGAAAAGGGTAATGAAAATAGTCACAATAATTATAAAGGTCAGGAGAAGTTCAGCTGAAAATTGTTGCCCGAGCTTTTAAACCCTGCTTCTTTCATTCTAGAGGAGCCATGAAAAAGATGTAAGGCTAATGTCACTGAGGATGACACAGTTTATCCAGTCTTTCCAGACTTCTAAGATGTTTCATGTTCAGGCGGGATGTTTTGGCAAAAGAACATTCTGGTGATCAAGAATGAGAATGATTTTCTTATAAAACTAATTTCATTTAATGAACACAAACCCCCAACTACATCACAATAACAAGTTTTAAAAAACAGAGTTATCACATATATTGGGACAATGTTTTGTGAGTGATCCAACCACAAAAGAAGAAAGTTGTTCAACAGTCCAGGATGACTTTTTCAGTCTTAATCTTTATGTCTTTAAAGCTAAGGCAGATGTTTTAATGTATAAATTCTATACAGATTTTAAAAATGTTCTGAATTTCTGCCAGATAATCAGGCAAATGCCAATTTGAGTATTTTCCAACTTCTTAATAACATGAAGAGTTTGGTCAGTCGTATTGAATATGAATATTTCCAAAATCACCTTTCCCAGAATTCTGATGTTACCTTAATCTGCTTGTGCAAGTAGGGAATCAAACATGCAGCAGACAAAAGAGCCAAATCTTAACACATCTTTGGGACAAACTTGCTCTTCCCGCATGAAGAAGCACAACCTGTCGGGGGGGGGGGGGGGGGGTCACAAGCAGAGGTCACATTACACAAATCTTTTCAACAGATTGGAGGAGCGGTGTTGGATTTTAATGTAACAAAAAATATTCACAGAACATTTTAAGGAAAAGTGCCGGTAACTGAGTGGTTTGTCTCTGTCACAGGTGTAAATGATTTCAGACTCTTCCATTCAGGACTCTTTATGGGTGTAGAGGGATTTCCTCCCTGATAAGTAAGCTGTTAGAGAATATAAGTACTCAAATTCAGAGACCATTGGTTAATTCTTGTCACTTTCCTGCAACTCAATGCTTTTCAGGGTGGACTATGATAAGCCAACAAAGGTTCAGCCTTAAGCATAAAATATAACTGGATATGAAAAGTTGTCACTTGAATAAAGACTGACTCTGTAGCAACCTCTATTGATCACATCCTGGATGGAAGAAATAGTTCGACGCTGAACACTCAGTAGCTTTAAAAAACAAACAAACAAAAAAAACAAAAACAAACAAACAAACAAACAAAAAAAAACATAAAAAGGCTGATGAACAGAATAAATCTGTTAAATATTTTTTTCACATTGAGCTGTCTGTTTTATGCAGCACTGTGCCTCGTGAACGTACCACTGTGGTACAGGTTTTATCTGTGCGTCCACACCATTCTGGTGCTCTCATTTATTTGCAGGCGCTGGGGCAAGCGTGAGCGGCTCTTCCTCATCTGAATCAAACTCGACATTCTCGTCTTTAACCCACTTGCCGCTGTGGTCTTGCAGCCACCCGTCACTATGATAAAACAACAACAACAAAAAAAAAAAAATAGATGAAATGCACTGAAAATCTAATAGTGACCTACATGCAGATGTGATAAAAGTAGTGAAAATGTACAACATTAGAAAGTGAAAGTCCCACAACATTTAGGCACCTTTTCAGTTTGAGATAGTGCTCCAGCTCCCTCTTCCTCTGAGCAGTAATGGGTTCAGCCTCCTGTCTCTCTGCAGCCTGACATTCGGCAGTATCTTTTGATGGATGTGGCTCGTTATTGGCTACAAAAGGAGTTGAAGCAAAATCATGACCGAGGTTTGCTCAAAATAAAAGCTGACAATAAAACATTTTCTCTAGCAGACCTTACCTGTTGAACAGACAGTAGAGTTGCTTTGTGACGTGTTCACTGAAATGCCAGACTCCCAGCATGCAGATGTCATGTTGTCACTGGGGTTTGAGCTGGTGCTTGCTGTCACTTTTTCAGATTTTGTACTTAAAAAGAATGACAAATAATTTAAATGGTGTTTTTTATTGTATGGCTTTAAATACAGACAACAACTCTCATACCAAGTAATCACTCACCTGGTTTTTCTATGACAGCTGTTATACGGTACCGTTTTCAGCAAAGCATGATGGGTGAGCTTCCGTGTTTGTGCTAGTAATGGGGCTGAACTGGAGGGCTCCTGAAATCACAACAAGAGTAGCTCATATTTTCCACCATTACACAACTACACTGAATTGTTTAGTAAGGTGTAATTTGTTAGGGTCATATGGTAGTCACACGGGCACCACATAAGTGATTTAACAGGAGACAACATGGAATAACAATGTCATGCAGTAATGAAAGATTACATCTGTTGAGCTTGTGATGTTTTTCCTGTGATGATTCATTGACCGTCTGCTGGCAGAATGACCCAGCTGGTTCTCATCTGTTGTTGCTTTGTTAAACACACAGCTTTTTTCTGTTGGCTATGAGAGACTTGTAACCTTGACAGAGAACGCATGATTATCAGTTACTGACCTGCCTTTTTTCTTCAGCCTGGACATAGTTTTCATGTTGCCGTTTTGTTATTTCAGTCTTCAGCCGTGCTTTCTTGCCATAAAATGCTTTTAGCCCTGAGTAGAACACACAACAAACAATTGGGTTTACTAAAAAGTCAATGTAAAATGAACCAAACCTGAAAAAAAAAAAAAGTCATACTCGTTTCCCTTTGAAGTACAGCAAGTTTGGTATATATCATGAAGACATGCAAAACTTTACCTTCATACTGTAGAAATTAAACTGGTATCGAAATGTAGGTAAAAACAACATTTTTTATATGCTGTAATTTATCTAACATACATGTTATACGGTGATACCCTTATTCAAAATACACTTTCTGGCATTTTTTCATCAGAAAATAAAGAAAACCTCCAGGGTACACATGCTTGTCTTTGACTGTTTGTGTAAGAGACAACAGACAGAGTTTTGCTTTTCCGAATGAGAAAAGTTGGATATTTAAAAAAAAAAAAATAAATAAATAAAAAAAAAAAAAAATGAGGTGAAGAAAAATTAGATAGTTGTACAAGACTCTGATACTTAAAGAGTACAATTTGTTTGACAGCCATTTAAAGTGATGGAAAAACTAACATAAATTCAAAAGCATGGAATTTTTACTTATCCCTATGTACTTGTAAATATACAGTTTTAGCGTAAAAAAGTGCGACAATGTATAATCGTTTGGGTTTTTAATTCTTCCAAATAATGAGGGGATATCAAATCCAGATAATTTGAAAAGAAAAACTACTCTCTGTGACGCAGCATTAGAAAAGACACAAAAAACAGCTTACCAATGACGCAATCCAAAAACTACTGAACTTTCCAATATTTCAACTCTTTGTTATCTTGATTATCTTGACTTGATTATCTACAAATCCAATACAAAATTTCCCCCTGGCTGCTGCTTTTGAGTTTTATTGAGTGTATTCATTTACTCTGTTGGGTTCTCAACTGCTGCATCAAATTACAATACAGGTCTTGTTTTGACTGTTGTTTTGCCTGATGACTTACATTGGCATTTTACTGAGGACACAACTACTGACCAGCACATCTCTTTCTTTGATCCTCAGTTAGTTATGTAGCTTCTCCCTCTCACAACTAGCTTTTCAGTCTTCAGTGTTGTATTTTATTTTTGAGCAGATTGTATTAAATATGCATAGTTTATGTATCTGTATTCCTCTGATTTTGTGTAGCATATGTAGCAAGGATGGCATATTAACCTGCACTTCACAGCACCTCAGATGATAGCACGACCTCATACAAGTGCCCCTCCTGCAGCATTGACTTTAGAAATGCAGAGCCATTTAAAATATGGGGCACTGTCTCAATAAATAGGGCGAAAGACAAGGGATAGAAATGCTGTGCAGATGGCTAACCCTTGATACAGTGCTTCTTAATAAGACTGGGAGCGAAACTTCAGGTCCCCTGGGTCCCCAAATCGCTTTAAATAACTTTACAGGTTCAAGGTGCTCACCGTCTAGATGCCTCTTTCCTTTTCTGTGGACTGCCAACATGTCGACTGTATCAAACACAGGACGGTAGGAACACACAAGGCAAGTGTACCTATAAGATAAGGGGATAAATTACATTTAATGCCATTAGCTACACAAGTTTTTCTTTCCCAAACATATCAATGTTTTGAAGTTCACTTCACCTTCCGTTTTTCATAAGAGCAGCCTCATCTTCTGGAATAAAATTAGACAAAAGGTCTGCCACACGACGTTTCTGTAAAACGAAGTGAATAACGTTAGATAGTATGTAAGTATTACTACATTTTTTTTTCTCCAAAGAAATAACTACAATATGTTGTTAGCTTAAAGATGCTAACACTAGCCGCATGTGTGCTCTTAGCTGAAGTCTCTGTTATTAAGCCAACATAAAATGCTGCAAATTGATCCATACCTTAAGGAGATTCAGCTGGCTTTTATCATCACCTTCTCTTTTAAAAGACATAACTGTTATGATTGATAATCTAAAAACTAATCTGAATAGCAGCGTATAGCTTCTTGGCTATAATATATAAGCTAATAGCAATGCTGCATTCATGGACAAACGGAAGATGGGAAATATAGACAACTCCCCCCCTATGTGCTCAGCTTTGAGGTGGATAATTGTTTCGGCTATCGGAACTACAACGATATCTGCTTGTTTTTATAACATAAAGTCCGCATAGTCGTTTGAAAGCTCGATTTGTGGCTATAGTTCATATTTACTAAATTTACGAAAAAGTTCATATTTACTAAATTTACGAAAAAAAAAACAAACTCTGTCAACTTAATATAAAACTCACATTTTTCCCCTACAGTCTTTAATGCAACACGTTGTGGCGAATCATCGGACTAGTCAGTGAACACGGCAGCCATGGCAACATATGGTTGTAGACAGCTGACTGCAAGAGTTTTGAAAACAAGTTTTTCAGCGACTTTTAGGTGTGTATTTGACAGATAAGGTACGTTATATTTGTAATCCAAGAAATTTTCTATAGAGTTTAAACGGCTGTCATTTGGAGAAAATATTGAACGCTTGGAAAAATAACGCGCGACGACATTAATTAAGTTGATAGCCTTAGCTAGCAGGCTAACTAAGCTGCTAGTTTGATAGTTATGGGCTAAAGCGGAAGCCATTATTGTAAAGATGTTATCAGCAGTGAAGTTCGCTGGTAAGCGCATTTTAGGCCCACATGGTTGTTTACCACCACACGAAAAAAGAACAATATAAGTGTTTTACGACAATGTCAGGGGAGCGAGCTCCACTACCAGCCGGAGGGGACGGCCTACTCCGAGGGAACCGCACAAGATCTTACGGCAGTTTGATCCGATCTCCGCTGTCCCCGGTGCACCAGAGACGCATTGAACATATAATTCAGCCGGGAGAGACACTGCAAGGCCTGGCGCTGAAGTATGGAGTGTCTGTGAGTATGACTGTGTTGATTTGACTCTGAGACTGAATTAGTTCAAGTATTCATTTTTTGCGCCTTTAACAGTTCATATTAAGCTTATATTGAAATTTACTTGTTGCGATATGATGTCTTCTAACTGAATACTTGATTTGCCAATATCCATCCATCCATCCATCTTCATCCGCTTTATCCGGGACCGGGTCGCGGGGGCAGCAGCCTAAGCAAAGAGGCCCAGACCTCCCTCTCCCCAGCCACCTCCTCCAGCTTATCCAGGGGAATACCAAGGCGTTCCCAGGCCAGCCGAGAGATATAATCTCTCCAGCGTGTCCTGGGTCTGCCCCGGGGCCTCCTCCCGGTGGGACATGCCTGGAACACCTCACCCAGGAGGCGCCCAGGGGGCATCCTTGTCAGATGCCCGAACCACCCTCAGCTGGCTCCTTTCAATGTGGAGCAGCAGCTGCTCTACTCTGAGCCCCTCCCGGATGGCTGAACTTCTCACCCTATCTCTAAGGGAGAGGCCAGCCACCCTTCGGAGGAAGCTCATTTCTGCCGCTTGTATCCGCGATCTCGTTCTTTCGGTCACTCCCACAGCTCGTGGCCATAGGTGAGGGTAGGGACGTAGATCGACCGGTAAATTGAGAGCTTCGCTTTTACACTCAGCTCCCTCTTCACCACGACGGACCGGTGCAGCGTCCGCATTACTGCAGCTGCAGCCCCAATCCGTCTGTCGATCTCCGGCTCCCTTCTCCCATCACTCGCGAACAAGACCCCGAGATACTTGAACTCCTCCACTCCTAACTCCTAGTATTAGGAGTGGAGGACAAAGAGCGATTCATAAGACCCTTATGAAAAGGACACCGAGGGAACAGTTTACCCTGCCCGGGATAGGGTTACCGGGGCCCCGCCCTGGAGCCATGCCCGGGGAGGGTGCCCGAGGGCGAGCGTCTGGTGGCCGGGCCTTAGTCCATGGGGCCCGGCCGGGCACAGCCCGAAGAGGAGACATGGGCCCATCCTCCTGCAGGCCCACCACCCGCAGGAGGCGCCATAGTGGTCGGGTGCATTGTGTGCCGGGTGGCGGCCAGGAGCGGAGGCCCTGGCGGACTGACCGCCGGCTGCCAAAGACTGATTTGCCAATACTGAAATGTAAATGTGGGTGAATATTCACTTTTCTTATAGTCGTTGTTTTATTTTCATATTTATTGAGGTAGGTTATCTCAGTGGTTCAACAAAACGTTCAACTACATAATTAAATTGTTTATTCAGCTGTTAGGGCATGCTATGAAAAAGTGTTTGCCTTAAAATGGCATGTATTTATTTGGTTTCCTGTCTGCCTACTGATCTCGGTAAAAGTGAGACTTGATTTAGCCAAGTCTAATACTAATTAACAAAAGGTTCACAAGGACATCTTCTCTTTCAGATGGAGCAAATCAAAAGAGCAAACAGGCTTTACACCAATGACTCAATATTCCTGAAGAAGTCTTTGACAATCCCTGTGATATCAGACCTGGATGACTGCAGTAATGGGTTGGATGTGGCGGAGGAGGATGGCAACAAAGGCAGTGGTAACTCTGCTTCACTTCACAATGGACACATAGGGAGTTCCTCTGAGAAAAAGCAAGAAGACAGGAAAGATCTCACTCCAGGGGATTTTTTGAAAAGGTTGGATGACTTGATAAGCCAGTCCAAGCAGGCTGCAGTCAAAGGATGCCAGGAAGCAGAGAAAAGGTATAACTGTGCCTGTCGCTGGTTGCTCTTTTCTTTGCACAGTTGTTGTCCAGTCAGGGTCATTTGTAGCATTACAGAGACTTACTCTCTTCGTATTTAAGTCACTAATAGTTAGATCAGTTGGTCCTGCTTATGCATATGTTTTTAGTCATAATCCCTGGGCCATTATACTCATGCCATTCGTATTCCTAAACACAGTTCAGTGGAAATATTATGTTACTCAGATTAACATTTTTTCCTCCAGGTTAATATTGGAACATATTACTGCATGAGAAATGGTCAGTGGTAGTGTAATTTGCAAATATTGTACCTTCACTGATGTGTAAGTAATGTTGAGGTCATGGTCAAATATAATGCATTTTGATGCTAAGCATAGATATACATGGATAGTATCTGATAGTCAGATTAGCCTAGATTGTCATGTCAAGTATAGTCATCCACCTTTCTGGCCTTCTTAATATTTCATCAACCACTCACAATGTGGCTGTTCAAAAGATTCCCAATGCTTAATAGCTGCTTTAAATGCAGTTTCTAATGGCCTGGTGAAAGTACCAGTGCAACAGCGATATTTTTTTTAAGAATACCAATCAATTTAGCCTAAGATCAGTACACTCTGAATGACTTGCTCTGTTATATATTTATTTTATTTGCCAGGTTTGCTGCACTAGAAGCAACTTGCAACAACAGGACATCAGATTGCCGGCCGCTTACGAGGTCACAGAGTGTCATTTCATCTTCCAGGATGGCAGTACAGGGGACAGTACCGCTCACTGTCACCAAACTGACCAGGAAACTGAGAGACAAGGAAGATGAGATCTTTGAACTGTGACATGTCTGTCACTCAGAACATTAATGGAGCTTTCCCAGGGAGCCGTGATGCGCTGTTTGATCTCCAGAATAATGGAGCGTTACGGATAAAGGAATGAAAAGGAATCCCCGGTGATCCCGCTGCTACTTAAAGTATAAAAGTGTTTTCACACTTCCATTTAAAAATTTATATTGCACAATTGTAGACTTGTTATTTATTTGGTGAGACATGCTGTAGGTTGTGAAAAGCTTCATATGACTATTCACATCTGGGAAGTTGGAAACTTGAAATTTGAAGAATTAAAAATCAATCATATTTATAGTCAGATGATCATATGGTCAACACAAAAAGGGTTTGTGTGTAACTGCCTCATATTTTCAGACTTGTAACGTTAGGAAATGGAATCTAAAACACAAGTTGTGTTTACTGTAATAATGATGATGACAATGAACTGGTTAGAATGATGGTTTTTCTATTAATGCTGAAAATGCAAGAAAAAATGTTGTAGGCTTTAGAATATTTGATAGCAATGATTGTATTGTTAAGGTTATATTTCTAATGTCTTTTCAATTTTGTATTGTTTGTTTTAAAATACATATTTTTATCCCATGTTAAATGACATTTGTTCACATTACTGCTAACAAATATTTCTTTTAGTATAACATGTAGATTTAGCTGTTTTGGGAGATTTAATGTCCAATTGGAGTTGATTTTTATCTGTTTTAACTGCCATATAAGACCAACGAATAGTCAGTAGGCCAATGAATTTAAACATTTTTTAAGCCCTACTGCGATCCAAAAATCATGAATTATAGATTGGATGTCCAAGCAGTCATGAGTAAAGAGTCTGTCTTTTTGTTGAGCTAAACATGTTTTTAAAATACAGTCATGGTCGCAGTAATTGTGCACTCTGGGGTCATTATCTTTATTTTTGGCTTGATTGTTGTCTGGACACCTCAGTAAATACAGTTTGTTTGTGCTGCAGAAGCATCATCTTAACCACCAGATGGCAGTGCTGTACTATAGTGGTATTGTTCCCAGGCCTAACTTGCTTATGCATCGGTCCAGCTGATTCATATCAGTGATTATAATGCATAATATCAGTAGTTCTGAATAATACAGTTCAAAGTCACAAATATTAGATGATACTTTGTGTCCTAGTAAAATAATCAATGCAGAATATATCTGTTTAATTTCAAGTTTGTTTTCTCTGGACACTGTCTGAATAGAAGATTAGCATCACTTACATAATATATATTTATGGCCCCAAAATATCAAAAACTTGAATGACTCCACAAAGCTCTTTTTGTATCCCTCATGTTCTTTGAGAAATATGGGAAAGCAGGTTGGTTCTCAAATGACTTGTTTTATGTTGCCAGTCCTCAGTAACAGAAAAACAAGCAGTTCGGAGTCCTAGTTGAGTCTGTCTGTTGATCTCCCAGTGTCTGTTTGAAATTTAGTTCTGATGTCATATTGTCCCATCCTCCACTAGTTTATTCAGTCCTTTACAGATCTTGGTGAGGTTGGGTCTGAAGGGCCCATCAGGGTTGTACAGTTGGGTCAGGAGCTGTGGGTCGGAGTAATGGTTGAAGACATGGTTGATGCGACCATGAGATTTAGTGGTGAGGTGGGTGTTGACCAGTTTCAGCAGCAGATCCCTGCAGCTGGTCAGGATGTCTGCCATCACTGTTTTTTCAAAGGTAAAGTCCACCTGCATCAGACAAGACATGCATTCATGTTACGTATTTCATACAAGTCAAATTGTATAATATCATAACGTGAAGTAGCAGGATATGATGTATGAATATTCTACCAGGTTTAAAGACTTCTTAGAGATTGCATATTTTTGTTATTTTGCATCATTAATCTTCCTGCATATTCAGTTTTAATCCCAATACAGAAGTTTCAATATCAACGTATTGTTCTCTCACATTACCAAAGCAGAGAAACAAGCACTTGATTATGTGGAACTGAAATAAAACAAGCGACCCTTTAAAGCAACGTCTGAGCCACGCGTTGATGCATAAGAGAATCCTATTCAACAGTGAATTAACCTGGACGTTTTGATGCCATGTGATTAATATATTTATTTATCTGTTTTAATTGGAAATATTAACACAACTGCAAATTGCATTTATTGTGGAAAAACTAAGGTCAGAAACCTCTTGAAGTTGCCTGATTTTCCAGCCTTGAAGTTCATGCTGCACACAAAACATTTTCCCCATTTGAGAGTAATTGGCATTCTTTTGCAATTGGAGCTAGAAAACAAGTGCATTGGCACAAATTTCTTTCAGGTGATGTATGCTTACTCATACATCATGGATTAAAAAATTAAAGTTGGGAAGTGTACCTCATAGAAACTGATAGCTGTCATTGCTCCCTGGTGGAGCTTCTTCTTAAAGTCTTGGGCCACTGCCAGCTCTTCTGTGCTGAAGCGGTTGTTCCTGAAAAGGACGCCAATCTTGACTGCAATCTTGATGAGGTCTTTGATGACTTTCTGAGCCTCTGATTTATTTCCCAAGTAGTCTCTGGAGACCCGGTACAGTTCATCTAGGATCTCACTGGTGGTGTCATCAATGAACATTTGTACAGAGCTTTTTGTGGCCATGCTGCTGAGGATTTTCTTCTGTGCCTTCATGGCCATGTCCTTGGCATTGAACGCATCCATTGTTGCCTGAATTATGAACAAAAGGAATTATGAAAATTAATTTAATTTTTCATTTTAATGTCTGTCCTGATAAAGTTATTATACAACTATTCAACTGTTTTAATATCCACATAAACATTTTACAGCTCAGTTTGAGCGCAATTAAATTTGTGTATAGACAAAAAAATTTCATAATTATACCTGCAGAAAGAAAGCAGTGAAAAGAAATAAAATATTCATACTTTATGCTCATAAATAGCCCAACAGGATATCATTACACAGTGTGTAGTTCTCTCAGCTATAGAGGCAGAATGTTCAACATTTACAGTTTCAGCTTCCTGTGATTAAACTGATTGGTAACCATTTTCAGTTTGAAAGTTTGAATTTGTCTCTTCAGGCAGATTTCCTGTCACTACCCATACCCATCACAGTAAATCGACAGCAAATCCTGTTGGTAGGCAAGTAAAGACTAGATTGCACAACTTTTTTTTGGCTGAATGAATTAGCATGGAAGTGCTAAAGAGGTCCTGTTTAAACCTGAAAGGAGAAGACACACAAGTACACTCTTAAAAGAAAACAGTTTTTCTTTCTGCCCTCGATTTTTCTGCCACAAAATCTTCAAAAAAACAGCAGTTCCAGTTGAGTAGTTGGAGAATGATTGCTGACTACAAGGTTTAACTGTTGGAAAGGGAGGAGAAACATGTTTTTACAGCAAAGTGGCGAGTCTTCCCTCATTACTTTTTAACTTTCAGATTATCATCCACTGACCCTTCTTACACATCATAAAACTCCATCTTAGTGTCAATATTAGTAACAGTTCAAGCCTTTTATTTGTCATCTTAAAATTAGAAACGTACATCGACACAAACACTGAACATGTAGTGTGTTAAATTCTGAAGCAATGCCTTCATGTTATGTTAGTTACAGTGTTTGTTTTGATATCTGACATGTACTTACATTGCCAAAAGGGAAAACTACCATGGAGGAGCCTCCACAGAGGCACTTAATTTTCACTCCTGGGATTCTAACCACACCTAACATCCATCACAGAACCCCCCCCCTCGGGAAGTCATCAGCATGCATACAGCACACTATGACAGAACTACAAAATCCACAGTTTTATCTTTGATTGTCAACACAGTTTGAATTAATTCTTTTTTAATTCCATCTAATTTCCCTCTAATCTCTAACATGGAAGCAAGCAGATATGAAGTGGATCACTCACAGAGGCAAACTACATTTGAATTTGATTTCTCTGATGTTCTTGTTAGAGTGTTACAAAGAGTGGGCAAGCAAAATAAGATTTAATTCCCACATCACCAAAAGAACAAAGATTGAAAGTATCACAGCAATAAGACTCTTACAATAGATGAAGCAAACAAGTGTGTTTGTAGAATATTAATGCTAAATAGATAAGCTCTAGCCTTATATCTCCAGTTCCAGAAACACGGCAGCTTAAGCATGAGCCTAAATGCTTAGCTTCTGCTTCATATTAATCCATGTTTTATGAGTAACACAGAATCAACAGATATGCAGTATCTTTAGCAAACATCAGTGCCACCGAGGCAGCTGTGCATTCTCTCCTACTTCCTGTGTCACTTAGTATTGTCACATGTGCAGAATCTCAAAGTCTAAACAGGTCTCCAGTTAATAAGACTGTTTCTGAACCTCTTTCTGAGTCATTTTCTGCACTAAACCTGACTTGTGGCCTGTATGGACAAGTATATGAGGGGTGCAGGGAGGCTGCATAGCTCAAGCATGTCCGCGCCTGCTTTTTTCACATTGCATCAGTGCTAGAACAAGAACAGGAAGTGAGCACCCTGAATCCACACACTACCTCAATTTTTCTAACTGGGTCTACCTTTGAGTGGAACGTCGAAACAGGATGTAAACACTATTTATTAAGCGCATATTTTCTGTAAGCTGTCAGCTATCAACAACTGTAACTCCTGTGATGCATTTCTTTCCTCCCTGTTTATTGTTATTAGCAACATCATTTAAAATATGATGTTCAAGTCGCCCAGTGCCAGCGATGCACAGTCAGCAGTGTGAGCAAATGACTCCACCATTCACTCATGAATGAAAAAGTGATCGAGTCACATTAATGATCATATCATGCAAATAAGTAGCACTCGCTGTGATTCTCCCCACCACTGTTATGCATCCCACTCCCAGCTCCAAAATTCATTATAAGCAAACAGTCACTTTTATAGCATATCTCTAGTAGGGTTCATTTTACATGCACAACCATTAATTTCAAACAAGTGTCACATTTCTAATAGCTCCCTTTGTTACAAAAGCTTTGGGGTCCCTGTGGGGAATTCAAAAACATTCATAAGATTAATTTCCCTTAACAGTGATAATGAAAGTAGAGCAGTGTGACAGCTATTTCAGTTTCATACTTCAGTCTCATTTATTTGCTAAAAAGACTACTGGGATCGGAAGGATGTGCACTGTGCGCAGTCATCAGCCAGTATTCCACACAGTGAAACTCCCACAGCACGAGACAGGTCGCTGCTTGGCCTTTTGTGCATCAGCATTGTTTATTTTATGCAGCGCTGTCAGGGGGTTGAGGCTGTTTGGGTAACACTGGAACATTTCGATGCTACAGCAGCATATTGCCATAAAACCAGTGTTTTGTAATGGACATCATTCAGTCGATCATGTCGAGGATGCGCTCAATGTTGAGCAGCAATTTTCTGGTACAAATGGATAGAAGAGGGCCTTTGAGCATTTATCAGTTTGTTGTTGACATCCACAGGGAGTGACTCCATTATATGTTCAAGTGTTTGTTTCCCTCCCAAATGCCTGAAACTGCACGCTGTGTGAGATCTAATGCTGGAAGGAAAAGCACAAAAATGCAGAAGTAGAACTATCAGAGCAGAGATGGCCTTAATCAGTTTCAGAGCTGCTGTAACATCCAGGCAGTGCAGAATCTTTAAATGGTAGGTTAATGGACAGTCAGAGAGAGTTGTCCTTATTGGTGGAGTCATCCAGGCAGGCAGGAGAGGTAAATATTTAGCATTCCTCAGATGACTCAAGCATTAAGCCTGAGTGTTTTTGTGTTTGTTCGTGTTTCTACATGTTTTTAGTTGCAAGGATGACAGAGTGTATGGCCAAGCAAAAGTCATTTTCCTGCAGTTTTTGTCTGCAACTTTTTAGCAATAAAAGATTTGTTTGATGTTTCGTGTGTACTTACGTGCTTGCATCTTTGTTTATTCTACTGTTTTTGTGTTATGAAAATAGATCTGCTCGCACGCCCCCTTTGACTGAGCCAATCTAAATATTCTTTGTAATGTTCCTAGAGTGCAGCTGAGCATTATCTATGAAATCCTCACTGTTTCTCATACCAGCCCTGAGATTTCTATACTGGATTGTAGCTTCTGGGACCTAAAGGAATGTATGTTCCCTTTAGTTGCCTTTTTTCATACTGAACACTGAGAATATTCTGGGAACAGCTCAGAGACACGAGTCTGTCATGCCATTTTTAGAAAGGTCATCATTGATTGGCGGTAGTTGCATTAGTATCTGATGATATTCTGGACAACCTGAGACAATAACAGCATAAAAAATAGGAGAAGTTTCTGTGTCCTTACTCAGCAGGTTTTTGTAATAGATCAGTATCTTGCTGAATGAAATGTCACTTCCGTTGTATGTTTTGAACTGTGGGTAATTGTTGTAGTTTGTGATCCTGTTTTTCAATGATATAAATATATAAGTATATAAAGTGTTTTATACAGGTTTCTAAGAATTAATTTTGCTTTATGTTATTGTTATTAACCAAGTAATACTTTTGTTTCAGTAAAGATGACTGCTTTATAGGTTTAGGTTAAACGAGGAAGCGTTTTGAAATCCTCTTAAAGCAGATATTGCAGTTTCTCTTTCAACATTGCACAACTTAGCAGAGTTGTTCAAGCCTGCCACACATCTGTCCTGCCTCAAAAGGGAAGCGAAACAGAGCCGTTGGCGCACTGGCGAGGAGTCATTACCAAAGGCCCTCAGCGTTGTATTTGTCCCTTGAATGTGTGCGGCCATGAGAGCTATGTTGCAAGCTTTCACTGTCTTTGGCTTGGACTTAACATGCTTCAAATTAAAGTAGGCCAAAGAAGAACAAAAGTTCACTGCCTTGAGATTTGAGTTGAGCAACTCTCAGCCTGTGCAAACAAAAAAATGAGAGCTCTACATCTGTGCCTGTCACTGTACTTGTCCCAGCATGACTGTGAGCATACATGCATATCTTCCAACTCGTGTTCAAGATGGGGAAGTGAAGCAAAGTCACACAGTTTCCAGTCATCCCTCTTCTTAGCTAACCTCTGTTGAAAACCCTTAATTAATACTCTTAATTTTTAGGAGATTAAAGAAATGGAGAGACCACAGATATCTAGTCCCAGAGGTTGTTTTTTTTACTGGCATATGAACACAGCAGAAGTTTCTTACCTGTGTGTGCGTGCTGAGTCCCCCTCCCTCCTTGTCTGTGTCAGATGTCTGCCTCTGCTCTGTGTATCAAGTTGACAGCACAGGCTGGTCAATTTAACGGGATCCCTTCATCTTAACTACGAACAGAACCAAAACCTAAAAAGAGCCCTCCTGCAGCGCTTCTGTCAGTGCTTGCCACCCTTTTCTTAAGATAATGTTGAGTTGTACTTCCTTGAGGAACTAAATTGCTGTGACACACCCCTTAGTGTGTGTGTATGTCTCTCTCTCCCTCGCTCTCTCTTCCTCTCTCTCTCTTGCTTTTTCTCTCTCTATACGCTATCATGTGTTTCCCTCTGAAATTCAAATTCAAACTCTTCCAAACCACTGTATTTCTCTCTTAGCCTCGCTCTTCACAATTTGGCACTCTGAATCGGCTTGTCTCTTTCCCTGCTCTTCTCTGTATTGCTGACGCTGTGCCTCTGCTTGTTCTGACTAGTGAAAAACCCAGAAAGAATTTACGAATAATCCAGTGATGCAGCCCATTGAAAGGGGAGAGGCTTAACTCTTTTTTTACTGCTGTTCACCTTCGCTGGAATGTGGCTCCTGTCAGTTCTGCTGCGCGCCATGTCCCTCCCCGCATGTCTCTTTTTGAAGGTAGAATCAAAACAATGAGTAGCCAGGAGTGTGTCTGACGTACACAAACAGTCAGAGATCACTAACTGTTCTACACCTTTTTTTTAAATGTTTAAAGATTGTGTAGAAACACAGCACCAATGTGATAATTAACAAAGTTAAAGCTTTATATTAGTTCTTTTCTTTAGTTGTTTAATAATGTTGTAGTAAGTTGTCCATTTTTAAATTTTTTTAAATCTTTACACTAACATTTTAATTACAAGCTAACTTAGCGCATTGTCGCTGAAATGTTTCTGTTGTTATCAGATTAAAATAAAAACTAAAGTCCAAAAGTGTTGCTCCCCTGAATGAACTATTGTTCAATCAGTGGCCATAAAACTCATAAAGTCTTATCTGAATCGGAGGCATGCAAATACACATAAAGGTCTCAATAAGTCTCAGCAGTTACAGCAAATGTCTGCGAAACTGAGGTTGTGAATTCAACGATTCATTTAGAATCAGGAAGTGTCCCCTGCCTCTTGAGCTGTGTGTTTATCTATTTTTTTTTTTTTCTGAATGACAACCAGCTGTGCTGAAAGACTTTTGGCCGAGGCCTGTGCCATTCAAAAAGACATGTCCACTAAGCATTTGCAAATGGTAATTGTTGTCAGATGTTGAGGTTACAAGTCGCACTGAGACCCAGCTGGACTAAGAGGAGTGCCTGGACAGGATACAGCCCACCAGTATCCGATCGAGCACACCTGCCTCTTTGTTTTGCCACCTACCTTGCCCTTCTGCAAGAAATTAACATGAGTAAAGTCGTGGTAAACTTTTCTGCAATTGCAGAATGAGGTCTGTCGCCTTGGCAACAGACAGGAAGTAGTGCTTAAGCGGTTTCCTGATGGCTTCCTCTTTATCATGTAATGACATCTCACAAGGAAACATCAGCAGGGAGTACTCAGCTGTATATCTGTGAGTGAGAGTTTACACCCTTGCCTATGTTTGTGCATATGAGCAAGTGTGTTTTTGTGAAGGAAGGCGCACGCGGTGAAATTGAGTTCTTAACTCTCTCACCTTCATACTGTACACATCTGACGCATGCTCCTCTTTTGGTCATGAGATAATGTGAGCATCTTAAATTATGTCTGTTATGTTTCATTAAAAGATCACAGGAACCTTCAAAGCCTCCAACTTTGCACACACACACACATACAGGCACTCACATAATGGCAGTGTGTTATCACCAGATGACTAAGACAAGAATAACCACTGAGGTCAGAAAATTGGACCTGAAGATTTGGAGTCTGAATTGGATGGAGGATTTGGTGAGCTTAGGTGCTTTCTGCACTCATGCTGGCTTTGTGTTATACGGTGAACAAATGCTGTTTCAGGTGAGGCTAGAGGCGTGATATGGTCTTTCTGAAGGTAACAGAGAATCAGTTTTTAAACCCTTACAGCTCAGCTTTTTTTTTTTTAGCTGTGAAGAACCTCAATGATCCAAAAAATAACTAGGTCATGGTCTCTAATTCATTTATTTGTTGCTGTGTGTCTAGTGCATCACCTCCTAGTGGTTGTTAAAATTAATGCCATCTGTTTACAGATAACACCTGAACAGTATTTGTTTATCATCATCCTTTTGCAATCTTGTGCTTTTTTAGACACACCTTTTTAATGTCCTTACAATTTCAAGAATCTCCTAAGTTTTGGGAAACTACAACAGCAGCTTATTATCACCACTTAAGCTGTATTTTGTAATTCAGATAAACTTTTAGTTGTCCACAGTGTAGACTTTGTCTAATAGAGATTGACCATTATAGTTATAATGAAACAGTCATAAATGAATATTTGCTTATTTCAATGAAATTCTTCTTTTTTTTATATGAATGTTATCAAGTGATATAAGAAATTGCCTAATTTTTAGGAATTTATGCCTGTGTAAATTGAGGTCACCTCATTATCATACTTAGAAATCAGGATTGAGAGTTCACAAACATTCCAAGTCAAGAACACATTAGATGTGTATTTCTGTAGGTCAGTATTTTATCAAATCATCACTTAGGTGTCACTGCACTGCCGTGTCACTGTCGTTTCCAAAACAGAATTATTTGAGGTTGTAAATGCAGTTGTTTAAAAAATAAACACAGTCAGCAAAAGAAAATTGTAATCACAAACAGGAAGGAGAAAGTCTATCATAGATTTTTCATATACTTGGACAAAACAGAATAAACAAGTTGACTTCTGATTGTCTCTATTCTTGATTAATCAAACTTCCATTTCTGTATAATCTCGCACCTCTTTTAAGAAAAGTGGAAAGTAATATCACTGTACTATTAGCAGTGACTTCATAAATGTTTTACTGATATAAACTGCAGCAAATAGCACACGAACAATTCCCATGCTGGTCACTACCTGTAGTACAAGTTTTAGGTTCTCTGCTTCTGTATATGCCTGCTGTTCTCGCATGTAGAGGAAATTGGACTTCCTCTTTTTTGAGAAAAAAAACAAAACAAAAAACCAACCCATAAGGCAGGCATGTTGTAAAACCTGCACAGTCTCATTATTTAGAATAGTAACAAACCTATAAAACAAGACAATGTCATTACAGTTCTGTTCATTAGTAAGAATTTTTATCTTGTCCCTAATTGACGTGAAAAGATATAATTTTTTTTATTTGTTTTAATCGCACTACAACACTGCTTATAGGATGCAGCAGGCAAAACTGAACAGAAGTGGGTTGGCGGGCAGTTTGGCGTAGTCCTGTTTGAAGCTGTTTCTCTTATTATTGAGTAAAGGACCAGGGTTCTCCAGCCTATCAGCAAGGGAAGAGGATTCTGACATTATTGAGCTTTCGTCACTTGTTCTTCGCCTTTTTGGCTTCCTCCTTCGCTTGAAGTTTTGCTGAAGTGGTGGGGGGCTCATTAGCAGGTTTTCGTGTAGGCAAGGTGTTGCAGGGAAGGTCACTTGGGCTTGGTTTACCTTCTGAATATGCCTCATTGCCATTAATGTGCAGACTACAGGACATGTGCTTAGGATTGGTGCTAGTGCAGTTATACATTAGTTGAATTCACAGATACAACATAGAAAATGTTCAGAAATTCTACGGCTTAAAGCAGGCTTTGGTACATCTGATCACACGGGCAATAGTTTGGGAAAAAAAAGTCTTATTTTCTTACAACATCTTTCCTTCAAGTAATACTATTCCATTAAATGGAATATTTTCCCTCAAAAATAAAATGTGTGCATTTCTAATCCACTCTTTCAACAAACTGTTGCTTATTTTTAAGATAAACCTCGGGAAATAAGGGAAACATCACTGAGTAAAAAGTGCAGTTATGTTGCTAAAGTTAATGAATCTTTCCCCTTCTTTTTTCATTGTTTCAGGCCCAATGTGAGGCTAAGTTGTGTTCTTGGTAGGCAGTATTGCTCCTTCCAATAGACAAACACACCTTAAGTGCCTTCCAGTTTGCTTTCTGTCTCATACTGCAGGGGGCAATGAGCACAACTCTGACTAAATCAACAGGGGGCATCCTGAGTCCACACTGTGTGAAGAAGATAAGTGATTCTTTGGTGCTGACTGCTCTGCTTTTCTCTACTCACCCATTAGAGCTCATCAGAGTCTTTCTGTTCACTGCTGTAGTGCAGCTCTGCTGGGGGCTTGAATGATAGATCTTTCTTTCCTTTAAGCCAGTAGTTTTTCATGTTTACCCTGGAAAAATGTGGAAGATATATTATTTGATTAAAAAAAGAAATTCTTGTGTACATTTTGGAATGAATATTTCATGCAATATCTCAGAGAGTGGCTTAAGATAGGGGGCATTTTTTAGGAATACATAACAGCAATGTTCCCCTGAATTTTGCATCTCATCGTAAATTAAATTGCTTACAACTGCAGTTACAACAACAACAGAAAGTGTGTAAAGTTGTAATCAAAATGTTCATCTCGATGCTTTCTGGGAGGATAAGAATGCTTTTTTTGTCCGAAGCATGACCGACAGCAAAAAGATATGTATGCTTGGCTTCTACTCGCTTTTACAACAATTTTGCCCTTGGCCTCAGTTATATAGGGCTCATGCTCCAAGTGGTCTTTGGTGGTCTAATGTATGTGGATCTGCATGCCCTGCTCAGTCACACAAACACAAAACTAAGCTAAAGCTGGCTATTGAGATATAAGGCCTATTTGTTCTGAAATATCTTTTTTTTGCAGTTTACTGAACTCGTAAATGACAGTTCTTTTACTTGCCTTGTGGGAATGTATAGCGAGGAAATTATGTCTGCACAAGCAGCTTCCTTTTTTTCCTTTTCTTTTCATCAAGAGCAGATTTCATACACAACATGACATCAACTTCTATTATTGTAAGTAATTGAAAGGAAATGAAGTGAATAGCATGTTGCATCAACCAAAGAGTAACACGCATAGTGGCATCATTACACGGAAAATGGTTTTCTATTCTAAACTATATGAAATTTGACTGCATGAAGTCATGAATATTATTACCGTTTTTTTTTTTATATTTTTGCTGTTGCTTATTTGGAACATTTTGCAGGACAGTTGGTTATTAACAAAGTTATTGTTGTCACCACTCCACTGCTCTTCATCCTTGAGGCTGCGTTAACAGTGTCACCACGCAGACAGTAGCAAGGCATCTTCAGACCCACAACGCCAGCCACCCCCATACTCGAATGAATACCTTTAGTGTAGTTATTGTTGACATATGAGAAGAGGTTTACATTTATTTCTCTAGCGTCCACCCATAGTTTAAGCAATTAATTCAGAATTAATTCACATTAATAAAAAACTCACCATTCTTTCTTTGAAGGTGCAGTAATTTTAAATGTTTGCTATTGTAAACATAATGATACATGTTTAATCACAATTCATAAGTGTCTCCAACCTGCAAATTTTCTGCCAGTTGAAAAACAAAGTTTTCTGTATAGCAGTGCTTCCTTCAGATGTTTAAAATCTAGAATATTAAAATTGAGCCAATAATGATCTACAATAATCTATCTCAGTACATGCTAGGATAGGCTTCACGAGAAGCTGATCAGAATAAGCTGTTTACAGAGTAGATGTACAGTTTAGTACAGTGATATTTTAACTTAGCTTTGTGTATATGTCACACCCCAGTGCAACATTACGACTTTTCATTTTGTTACAGATGGTAGGAAAACACATAAAACAGCTGTTCTGTTGCGTAGTATAGTACATTAGTCATGCATTGTTTAATGTTCCTTTAAATAGAAGCATTTAGATTTCCCCCGTTTGCTCTAATGATGTCAGGGACAAAATCAAAATAGAGACCCTTTGTGATCTGTGTATTTGAAAAAAGATGCATCTGTTAAACTTCTGTCTCTCAAAATTTCTGTTTTTGAACGGTTGCTTGAACATTGCTGAATAGCTGAGTAGATAAAATGCCAAAACCAAGACTGTTTGAAGTGCAAGGATCAATCCGCTGAATCCTTTCAAGAAGTATAGTTAATTGTATACCATCACCAACATATGAACAGCAATATTTAAACCACAAACATCCAAATAATCTAGGTGCCTTATGACTTTGAAGCCACCAAAGCTCCAGACAGTTTTACTTGTTTCACCAACTCTGATTTGGATGTTATTCCCGGCGGAAGGATCTTTAATATGGTCGATGTAGCTCCATGTCCAGGGCCACATCACAGATATGGTGAGCATGGAAGGTGCTCTTGTTAGGCGCACCTGCAACCACCATGTAAGCATCATTATTGTTTCCACCTGGACAGAAAGTGGAAATTCAAAGTGAAAATATAATTCTTTCTCTTGGCCAACAAATGCCAGAATGTGTTTTATGCTTTATTTTAAAACTAAAATATACAGAATAAAACAAACAAACAAACAAAAAAAAAAAAAAAAACTCGGTGTATAAATAAAGTCAGTAGGTATTTTAAAGTATTTCTAATTCATTAAATATTAATTTCATTTAATAACTCAGAAATGTTTCATTTTTTTAATCATGTATTTATTCACATAAGTGATATTTTCCTTTTCCTTTATCAAATGAAGTGTTTCCACCTTTGCCCCATGTCAGCTGGGATAGGCATACGTGGATGGATCTGTTTCCACAGAATTGCATGCTGAACAGGGAAAAGGCCAAATGTAACAATCATCAGTTTTTCTTTTATTTTCCAGAAATAACAACCAGACTCCTACACACTGTTCAACTCGCAATAAATATTTATATGTTCTGCAAATAAATATATTTCTCTGTTTGCAACCTGAGATGTGTTTCCCTCCCTTTCCTATTTGTTTTTCTTATCAAGTAAATGTGCTAAAATATATTTGTCATATTCTGAAATATGAAAATAGGCTTCAGACAGACCCTAAAAACTGCATATGTCAGATAATTTGGTTCAGAGTAATATACAAATACAATTGTTTGTGTTGCTTTCTTGGACTGACTTTGTAGACATTGTGTTTAAAATGTCAAAGACAATGTAGATCTCATTAACATGTCTACCACCTGCATGGGTGTAATGGGGATACAGATCTCGCTAAACGTAACTATGTCCATGGACAGGACAATCGCATCTTGGAAGACCCGGGACACAAGACGTGTATTTCAAATGATGACAAACCTGCACTGTTGCACTTGCCAGGAAAAAGTGCATTTAATTCATAAAGTGTTCTTCTGACACCTGAGTTCTTTTGTGAATGAATAAAAGTTACTTTAGATGCAAGATGTGCTTTCCCTGTGCATGACTTGGGTGCTTTGGTGATCATTTCTTAATAACTAGAACAGCAGGACTTTCAAATAACAAGAAAAGTCTATGACCTCAATTTCCCTCTTGACCATTTTTTAAATAGCATAATGTTTTTATATGTAGTTCAGACCAAGCATTTTTTTCTACCTGGCATGTCTCCAGAGCAGTGATTCCCTTTCTGAGGCGGTCAGCATCGACTTTACGGTACAGCCCAAAATCGCATCTCTTCTTCTCTTTGTCCAGCTCCTTGAGAATTTCCTAAAGCTGAGTAAATTTTTGTTGCTTTTACAGGATGAGAAATGGGACACAAGAGTCTATAGTTACAGTCTCACCTCTTTTAAAGCTCAAAAATCCCTCTTTGCATTTTCTAATCCTCTTAATCCACATCTTTCCTGCATGACTGAAGTGGATTTAATGGGTGAAATCAATAGGGTAGCAAAGCTTTTCACCTGGGTTCACTTGGTCAGGTTGCTTTATGGAGAGCTGGCATTATTTTGTGCACTTAGTGTATCATTCTACAAAATCACTGATGCTTTAAGCCATACAAGCCTTTTACTTTTTATAAGGTTATGCGAGCTACCTCAAACTCCCTTTAAAATGCAGTATTGTTCGGTTCTCACTGTTGAAGAAAAGTCAGCTCTGTTGGCATAATGTGCTCTCTCTCCCTCTCTCGAAGGAATGGGCATTCTGGGTATTTTCTTCACCTGATCCAGGGCCAGCTGCAGCTCTGCTGATTGCTGTGTTCAGGCCAAAATCAGCTGTGCTAGAATCATGCAGGTTCAGATCGTTCACATAAACACCCATTTTCAGCACGTCCTCCGCAGTCTCTATACTACAAGAATAAAGAAAGAAAATGAGGCAGTGATTGGGAAGCACACAATTTAGTATCAAATGTCAGCACGTTAGGCTAAAATGTGGAAGTTCTGTTTTTTCCCCTGTTGCACAACAGAAATAGCCCATTTTCTGTTCTGTTCTGAATGTTATTACTTTTTTCTGATAAGCTGATATTAATAAAACCATTTCACTGTAAGGAAATCAAAGGAATATGCTGTCTTGAATGATCTTAAACAGTTAAACAGTGTCAACAGCAAATTAAGACCACAAATAGGAGGAAATCAGAATGTAAATTTGATATTAAGAGAGCTTGAAAAGACATTTTACCTCTTATCTAAGAGACTTCATAGGATCTAAAACTGACTGAGAGTCTGCTTGGGCCTATCACCAAGATGCCAAGATGTGAAAGATCTGTAAGATAGTCAAAAATGTGAACGCTGGGTTCCTCAAAAGAGTATCCTTTCTCTTTGAAGTGCAGGTGTACAGTAGAGTCTTGTCCTGTTGAGGTTGCTCTGCTATGTTGTGCCTTAATTTGTGGAGTGGTTGTGAGCAGGGCTAATATACTTTGTACTCGCCCTCACTTTGATAAGTCTCTTCGAGCACTCGGGGATATCTCATAGTATGAAGTCTGCATTCTAATCTTCTATTTCTGGTCTTGATTTGTTGATGATGCTGTGTGATCCTTCAGGTAAAGAGAGCCTCAATTTATGTGTTTTTAATACTTAGAAGACAAATAAAATCTACTATAATGATTAAACATGATGTAGGCGGATCCATATTGGTGTTAGGCGCAATAAGCTACAGACTAACACGACTGTCTGATTGACCCTCTATATGGCCAGTCAGACATGATTAGACTGAATATACCCAGTCTTTCTTGCAGCTTGTGTTAGGTCTCCATTATTAAGGATGTGCCTAGATGTCTAGTCCTGAATCAGTATCATCAGTCACTATTGTCACAGTATGCCTTGGTCTTACATGGGTGTTCCTAGGAAGATGAGAATCCCACTAGGGGACTTAATCTGGCTCTTCAGGTGTAGAGGCTTCTTAGGAGGCTCCCACATGTCTTCAGAGATGGTCTCGCTACATTTGCCTGAATATCATTTAAGAGAGTTTTTTTTAAATTGCATTTTAATTACAGAGGTTTTTTTTTTTTTTTAATAAAATTAATTTAAAATATTTTCATTAAGATAATTAAGGAGGGACAGTGATAGATTGGTTTTCCTAAAACAGCTATTTATTTACAATCCTACTGATAAGCACAGGGAAAGTACAATAAATATATCAAAAATGCTTCTGAGCTAGAAATTTAAGATATGCTGTGTTTTTGTCTTTTCAAGACAAAGGCTGTTTGAAAAGGGTAAAATGTTCTGACCAGTTACAGTGTGGAATGCCAACAATTTGATGTCCTCGCCTACGGAGTTGGCAGAGCTGTTCTACTGAGTGAGAAAACTGCTGTACTCTTCTACCCTTCATTTCCTCCACTGCCTTTGGCTCTGATGGAGGGTGAGAAATGGAAATTGTGAGAGGATAGGTGGCCGAATGAACCAGGAAAAGTTAACTATGCAAAATTAACAATGTGTCAAGATGCAAATCCAAATCACACAGTTGGGCAATAGCCGAATAACGCTGGCCGGCAAGAGGATAAAATAAAGGGGATATCCTCTCGAAATAATTATACACAGTATTGTGCTTCAGATTAATTTCCTTATTTCATTTCCTCTAATCCCCTTTTATTCTAGTGATGAATATTTGAGACATATTACTCAGTCTGTACTGGGTCTACAAGGTTTGCATAAGGGTCTCTTATGTACTGAAAGTTTATCTATTTCTTTCTACATTTTTAAACTTGATGGGGACTTTTATTTCCATCAAGTTGTGATCCCATTTATTAAAAATGTTTTTAATACACCATGAATTTGACATTGAAACGACAAGCAAAAAATAAATAAAAAATGACATGGCAAGACCAGTACCCCTTTCTTCTCCTCTTTTTGCTTCGTCAAACTCCTTCTTTTCCTCGTCTTCCTCCGTACTGAGTTTCAGGATATTTATCTTCTGCTTGCTTTCCACCACAGATTTCGACAAAAGCTCAAACACACTGTTCAAATGGGCGTAGATCAACAAGTAGAAACAAGTAAGAAGATACATTTTTGTTAAGTATATTCAATAGTGACGATAAAACAGGAAGGTGGGACTTTAAACTAAATTTGAATTATGACAAATAACTCCTGCCAAACTCACATTATTCCAGCTGAACTCCACATTGGTCTGACCAGAGTGAACTCTTCATTGACTTTCTTGCCTTGGGGGTTGGCGAAGATCTCTTTGAAGCCAGTACATGTTCATATTGATCATATTAAGATTTTGTTTCTTCCCAGTACACCAAGTAGTGAGCAAATAATTTGGATAAAGTGCTGGTTTACTGTTTCAGAAACATTAGCTCGAGGAACAGTTCTAGAATAATAAGGATGACAATGTCCATGTGACGCCTAATATGACATTCACTTATATACCTCTTTTAACTCCCAAGATGTGTCTAAATGGATATTGCATAGGCACTTAGACTCTATTAAAAGTTGGTGGACAATTTTCTTCAACTGAGAAAACAGGAGTCCTTGTTTGTGGCCCTGACAGATTTGTGCCTAAGGTAATGGAAACTTTATATTCCTTTGTCACTGTTGCTAAATCTTCTATCAGGAACCTGGGACTTTTGACTCAGCCTTCACTTTGGATACTCACATGAAATCTGTGGTTTGCTCTTTGTTGTCACTCAAGAAATGTTGCCAGGTTAAGTTCTACTGTGTCATGGTCTGAATACAAAATTATTATTCATGCCTTTATTTCACCACATCTGGATTATTGTAATTCAGTGTTCGCTTGTGTTGGAACGTCTGCTGCGACGCCTCTAACTACTCACATTTCACACTGTTGCATTGCACTATTGTTGTGGTGGCTGACCATTAACTTCAGAGTCCGCTGTAAGATTCTGGTTTTGACTTTTAGAGCTCTGCATGGGCAAACACCAGTGTACATCAGTAAACTTTTACATCCATTCATCCCCAGCAGGTCCCTAAGGTCATGTGATCAGGGCCTGCTGGGTGTGCAGTATACAGGCCTGAGAACTAAAGGAGACAGAGTTTGTGCAACAGTGGCCCCCATAATCTGGAACGCTCTCCTACTGAGACTGAAATCTGTGGACTTGGTAATCTGTTTTTTTTTTTAAAGCAGCTAAAAACTCATTTTATTAAACTTGCTTATGGTTAGTTTTTGTCTTCATGGTTTCAGATAATGTTTTGTTATAAAGCACTTTGTCATATTTATCATGAACAGTGCTATAAAAATAACATAATATCCCAATTCACATGTTTTATGTTCTATGGTTGTAAAAGCCAAAACAGAATAAACATTCTCAAAAGAAGTCCTTGTCAGTATTAATGGCCTCAAATGGATTGACATTTCAGTTAGTTTCAGGGGCCCCAGTTAAATATTTCTGGAAATTGATCAGTGGAAAAAAATTGTATAATGCCAATGATTCAACCATCCATCTTTGCTGTAAATGTGTGGGTCCATTTTTGCTCTTTCCAAAAATGCTGGCCTTTAGACTGAAATGATCCTCTGCAGAGAGTTTAAAAAAAATCCTGTTCTGTCTGGCAGCTTTTGCAATCAGAGTTGTGATCTGAATGCACTGTGGTGCCAAACACATTTTTCTTTTCCAAGAACAGCTATACAAAATCTTTATAGCCTCCTCTTGTTCATGTGAATCATTTATCTGTTTATTTAGTAATTTCTATTTGGGTAATTTCATTTATTATATGTTATAGTATGACAATGTCCAAAGCAGAAAAGGCAGGGGGGTAAAAGGAAGAGGGGGTGGGGATTTAGGGAGAATGCATAATGTATCACCAACTGCTTCACCTTCACGAAAAAACAAACATACAATACCTGGAACACAAAAATTTGAAAATGCACTCATATGTAAATTAACAGTCTTCTTGTAGTGTGAGTGTTTGTGTTTGTGTGTGTGAGAGAGGCAGAGTGCCTGTGTATGTGTCTTTGTCACAAATGTACTTGTAATGAGTAATGAGGGTGGGAAGCCGCAATAATAGGGATTTATTTTTCCCAGTATGGATTTCAGTTGCCGAAATTCAAGAAATTTACCTTTGCTGATTCTAGATTTTGATACAAATTCTTCAAATGACATAAACTTTCCATCTTGTACAACATGTTCTAGATTTTTTTAACCTTTTCTCTTGCCACAATGAAAAACTTATTATATTCTTCTTCTGATAAATATCTAGATTGTTCCAAATGGGTGTTAGTTTACATGGATAAGTGATACATATTTATTTTTTTAGAATTCCCACCAGGCTGTCAGAGAAATGTTTAATAGTGGGGCTAATGAAAGGCAGTTTTACATTTTCACAGAATGCTTGTTCTAGGCCCAGCCAAGAGCTGTCGAATACGCTTGGTTTAAAACACTTTGAAAGATATAGCAATCTATTGGCTAGGAAGTGGTGATAAAAATTTGGTAGTTCTACACCACCATTGTGTTTTGGTTTTAGGCTTATCTGTGATGGTTTGATTTTCCATAAAAACTTCCAAATGTTTGAATCTAGTGATCTAAACCAAAGAAGAGAGGGTTTATTAGGGATCAGTGAAAATAAGTAGTTTATTTTCAGCAGAATCATCATTTTCATGGTCTCAGCTCTTCCCATGAGTGATATAGGTAAAGTTCTCCAACGTGTGAGATCATCCTCTACTGTTTTTAATAAAGGAATATGATTTAACTGTACCAGGTCTGAGACCTTGGTGGAAAAGTTAATACCTAGATATCTAATGTTACCTGACTGTAGTGAAGTGGTGGTGTTTTGAAAATTACAATTCAAAGGTAAAACTATTGACTTACTCCAGTTGATCGAGTAGTGATTGTCTTTATAAGCGAGGTTTGTGAGTTCCCGAGTAAATGTAATACATCATCAGCATATAGGCTTATCTTACGGTCGGTATTTTCAGTTCTTTGATATCTACACTTTCTTAGATTACTGCTGCTAATGGTTTGATAAAAATAACAAAGAGGGAGGTGAAAGTGTCTGGTGCCCCTCTGTAGGTTGAAGCTTTGTGAAGTAAGATCATTTGTTCTAACACAAGCATTTGGAGTGCTGTACAGTGTTTTAATCCTGTATATGAAGAATGAACTAAATCCAAATGTATGTTTTCCAGTTTACTCAGTCAAATGCTTCCTCTGCATCTGGGGAGACAACTGTGGTTTCAGATTTCTTGATGGAACAATAGCCTATTATATATATTAGTCTGTGTATTATTCGATGAGTGTCTGCCTTTAATCAAACCTGTCTGATCAGGTTGTGTTATGAATGGAGTGATTGTTTTTCTAATTTTCTCTCAAGGACTTTGCAAAATATTTTAAGGTCTATGTTTATAAGAGATACTGGGCTGGATGGGGAAGCAGGATTCTTGCTTGGTTTAAGAAGTAGACTAATAGGCCATAAATCTTTGTAAAACTCTGCTGAAAAAAACACCTGGATCTGGGGCTTTATTGTTTGGGAGGTACTGTAAGGTTTCATGGATTTCAGAGATTGAAAGAGATGAATCCAGAGCCACAATCTGTTCGTCATTTAGTTTTGCTAGATTTATATTGTTAAGAAATTCTGCGACATCAGCATTGGAGGGATTAATCTGTGATGAGTATAAAGCATCATAAAATTCTTTAAAAGATTTGTTTCTTTGTTGTGGATCATGAGTAATGTTTTCCAACTACCTACTACCATCTCCAAAGTTCTCCCAAAGCAAACTGTGCATCAGAAGGTTTGTTCTTCTGTTATTTATTTCATTTAATACTACTTTTAGTTTTCTCAGGTTATTAATTACATGTTCTTGTGGTGAGGCAGCATAGGCAGATTCTAGTGATTACATTTTTTGTTCTAGTTCTAATACCAGCATTTTCCCCCTTCTTTTTCTTATATGAACAGTAAGATAATATTATGCCTGCCATTACTACTTTTCCTGCTCCCCATAAAACACACGGTGATATTCCTGGCAGGTCATTATTATTTAAATGCATTGCCCATTCCTTTTTGAAATAAATTAATGAAATCTTGTTCTTCCAATAATGATGTATTAAATCTCCAGCTCATTATTGGTGGTGTGACTCTTTTCTCTGTCAGAGAGATAGATATCGGTGCATGATTGTTGATAGTGATAGGGTGAATCTGAGTGTCTGTGATATCCCTCAAAATGACACTGCTAACTAAAAACTAGTGTAAGTGAGACAGTGAGTGGTGTACTGGTGAAAAGGTGTAATCCCTGAGAGTGGGGTGATGTTGATATGAGCGCCAAGCATCGCAAAGACCAAATCACTCATGTATTGTTTAAGAATATCTGTAGACTGCCAGTTCCTTTGACTCACTCCAATTATAAGTGTGGTGTCAAAGTGATCCAAAAGGGAAGAAAAGAAGGAAATGATCCTCTGCAGAGAGTTAATACTCTTAACGAATTAAGAGCAACACAATAACAAGATCTAGGAGATAGATATTTATCTTCAGGAAGCTAATCAAACACATGAAATAAGCTATTCGCTCTGGAAGAAACATGCATGACATATTCAAAACTTGTTACATTGTTTCCATTTAATTGCATCTGTGCATGTAAACACCAGAGCGAGTCCCATTTCATGTAAGCCAATCTGAAATCACAAGTAAATATGGAAGAAAAGAAATGTGTACAAGTAACTGCAGACAATACTGACAGAATCATGCAGGTTTCACTAGGTTGCATAATTCATATTTGTTCCGTTGTGAATCCTGTCTTTACCCAGAGTCCCATCCCAATAAACACTTATCTAGATGCAGTAACCACTTGCTCTCCAAGTGAAAACACAAACGCTGCCTGGTGCCTCACTGAAGAGGATGATATCTTTTGCATGCTCAACAAACTGACATAGGGTCAAGGTCAGGCATACAGTAGCTGGACTGATAGTTCAAAGTCTGAGTACGTACCACATATGTCATTTTCTCAGTTTCCTCCTAAGATAGGATTTCTACTTCAATATCTGTGTCGTAGAATTGTCGTCCCACTTAGGAGAGCGACCCTGCTGCAATCAGACAAGCGCATGCTGCTCATGAATGTGTAGAGGTCAACTTCGTGCACAGGAAATTAAGTTACAATCGGCTTGCGTAACCTTAATTTATGAGCTGTCTGTAGTAGGTCTATATTTAGTTTTATTTTAAATGAAGGACTGAATAGGTTAAACCTTTCCGTTTCAACAACTGTGCTCATTCATTTGTTGACAAAAGGTTTTTCTCTCCATTTCCTTAAAATACATATACATATACTCTTTGAAGTAGTTTGGCCAGATTAAAAGCAGAGCTTTTTTAATATACTACAGCAGCTATAGTATACAGTACATACACATGTACACACTTTGTATGTATACTATAGCTACTGTAGAGTGTTAAAAAACACTCATTTTGTGTTTTTGGCACAAATTGGCCAAAATACTTCAAAGCAACTTTTATTGTTAAAGAACTTTTTCTTACTTGATCACACTTAGACCTGTTAGACTAGACCCTTTCCCAGCATGCAATAAAAAAGAAAGTCACACAAACACAGGAGAGATGTAAGCATTGCATTACAGAGAGGTCTAGGGTTTGGGGTCAAACCAATTTCCTGTTGCTCTGGTAAACCATTTTGCACACCCGCTGTTTACCCCATCATGTTTCTTGTTACCTTTGACAAACAGGGTGAAGCCCTTGCGGGTGCTGCGGTAGTACAGCATGAGGCTCGTCTCACAGTCCTCCTCCACACAGAAACTTGGTGGCTGCAGCTTGGGGAAGCAAGTTGTCAAACTTATTGATGAAATCATGCACATTTCTCCCCAAAACCTAAAAAAATGGTCCCACAGTTATTCATAAGCAGTAAAACAGAATGTTGTTTGTATAATTTAAATAACATTTAATGTAAAGGTTTTTTTTCATGTTGCCACAAAACGTAGTAGTTTGTAATCTGTTCCTACTCTGTGCTGTTTCTACACACTCCTCATTGGGGTTGAAGATCACAATTCAACCCCACTATTGCTATATAAGGTACTTATATACAGGTTTCCTCCCCCCCTATATTACCTTGCAGGAACAAGTTGTCACTGTATAAAAGAGAGAATACCCTTTTTTGGGTATTCTCTCTTTTGTGCAGCATCATTAGTTTCTGTTCAGAATTTGATTATTTCTGTTAAAGTACAGAAATCCAAGATATTGTGAAGATTGTTCCTAAACCAAGCAATCATCACAATATACTGTGGCATGAAAAACAAAAACAGACTTATACATCTGATGTCTCAGAAACTTGAGATTGGGTCAGCTCTCAGTCTCCATAAAATAAAAAAAATCCAGGGCATACAGTTCATATTGAGTCCACATGTATTCATTGATTAGAACAAGATAATATCCTTTTTACCTGTGACACACACAACAGTCATGGAAACTCGGGCAGCTTCTCCAGACTCCAGCTACATCTAGGAAAGGATGTCAGGGAAAGTATTAAACAAAAAACTGCTATAGCTGTGCACACCCACTGCTGCTTTGTTTTACACATACTGTAAAATTTTATTGTTATAGAAAATACAAGGCACTGAAGATGCATCGCTAGGTAATCAACCAGTGTGTAATGCTTGTAATCCGTCAGTTATCGACAATAAAATCCATAAAATGAAGACAAAAAACTCTGCAAAGCATGAAAAAGTGCAAAGACAAGGCCCCTTACCTACATTCACTTAGTGCTGTATTACCCAAGGCTCTCCGACTGTGCCTGCCAGCATTACCCAGTGCTGAGAGTTTCCACCTGCAGCTGACGTGTGCTCTCCCCTGACTCTTGGATGCCAGGTCAACAGATGACCTCATCCAACATAGTAACACCAAGGCATGTTTGTGGCAGGTAATAAAAAAATAAGAAAGTTTAATTTGTGAGGCATTTGTTAAGAAAGAGGTCTGTGGCTGGTTGTGACTGGTTATGGGAATCCCTTAAAAAGAAGCTCAGTTTCCATCTTAGTTCAGTGTCAGGCTCATTATCCGAAATTAGCTTGTACTCTTTTGCAAAAACTCATTAGGGCTACAGGTTGTTTGACTAATTACTTTAAATTTGCATAATTACAGTCAGGTGCACATTAAACTGACAGGCATTGTGTTGAGATTGGCATTCGAAAGGTTTTGTTGCTTTGTGAAGTGTAGCTAAATGGATCCATTCAAAACATTCGGGCCTCCTGTTAAGGCTACTATTATCTACCCCTTGATCAGTGAAGGTTAAAATTTGACAAACATTTGTGTTTTGACTCATATCATGACTGTTTTGACCACCAGAAAGTACTTTTGCATTTGAAAAGAGTATTTTGTCATACTGGAACAGGCACATATGATAAGTGAAGCTTTATTTAAAATAACAAAAACAAAACAAAACAAAAAAACCTGTCAGCTAGTGGGGCTTACTCAGTTTCTAAGATGAGGTAAATATTTAAACATATCCACAAGGGGGCACTGTTACAACATCTTTTATTTATTACTGGCTCTTCTTCTGCTTCCACTGGCAGAAATTAAAAACTAAAAAATGTGTGGCTGTGGCCTTTTGGTAAGGCCAGACAGCGAAGATCAAGCATTCTGTCATTTTCTGACATTTGTGGCCTTTTATATTTGGCCTGTTGCAAAATATACAGACCTAGTTCAAAATATCCTTTTACTCTATGAAAAGACTGGTTTTAGTCATGAACAAAGAGAAATACGTTTTTTACTTTAACTTTTTTAATATTTAAATCTTGACCTGGAAGGTTGAGAGACTTACTCCTATCATGTGGAGGTCTAATTAAGAAAACACTTTGAGCCATCTAGCCACCGCTTTCCACCCCACCTACTCTCCACCAGGCAACCAAAAGGGTGATGACAGCTAACCTGTAATACCTGCTCTGAGCGATAATGAGGCACTCTCTGTTCCATTTATTGTATGGCTTCCTGCCCCGTTCCCTGCCTCTTTCTTCCAAGCTGTCCCCTATATTCTACATGCTGCCTTCTGTCTTTAATGGCCTCTAGTGCAGCTTTTACCACACTCTGGTCTGGGAGGTCTGCTGCTGCCTCTTAGCCTGGGAACAGAGGGAGATAACAATGTGCTGATGGTGCCAACCACAACTCCACACAGATGCTGCGAGAGCTTTCATTAAAGATGACATGACTCATCTTCTTTTGCTTCACCAATATTACACCCCGCCTTCCTTCCGTTCTCACAAAGACAGAGGTGCCGCTGTTTCAAAAGGTGTCCATTCATACCATTTTTCAAACGCTAACAGGGAGCCAAGGAACACCTCCCTCCTATTGTTTGATGTGAACAACAGAAACACACACAGCAACACACTTACACAAATGGGCACCCAGCCCTGTTTTTCCTATTACTCCACCGCATGTACCGGCCGTATCTTTTTCACTCTTACTCATATATGTTTCTTTTCTGTCCTTGCTGGTTATCTGGGCTGGCTGACGCTGATAACTCCCCTAACAGAGCGGGGATCCAATCTTTGGAGAGAATCGGGGTCACTGGAGGAAGCCATGCATAGTTGGGCTTATTCAGCTACGGCAAAAAGATAGCGGTTTATATAAGTTTTATATCATCGAAGCACGAAACGACTTCACCATTCAAATAAGAGACATTGATTAAAGCATCAGCACAAAGCACAATCGGGTTATTGGAGCATTTCAGCAGACTCGGGCGATGGAGTTATCGGGTGACAAACTCGCACCATAAACTGCTGCTTATATTTTATAACCAGCAGCCCTTCAAGATAAAATTACACATCCCTTTGCTGTAGCAGGGCTGTGACTGCACTAAAGCTGCAGGTATGAATCCTGCGATGTGACAAAATGGAAATCTCTGCCTCTGTGGAGGAGCTGTAACTGCTGTGACCCTGTGGTGGAATACTTAATGGGAGTCTATCTGTATCCCAGCCGTCCTATCTCTCAATCCACTGAACCATGCCCCCCACACCTACCCCTTTCTCCCCCGCATGCACACACACACATGCACGTGCACACACACCTCCCACTGCAAACGAATATTCCATATTTATCCTGCACAATCCCATGATACCACACTCTTATTGGTTTTACTGTAGACACAGCAGGAGCTGCTCCATAAAGCGACGCTAGCTGAATGCTAACAATGTCGAAGCATCTTATTGTGACTTTATGCAGCAACCAAGGTCCTCACTTTTGCTGTATTTATAGCTCCTCTGTGAGTTCTTCCCCCTGTCTTCCCTCCCTCTCTTTTCAGTTTCACCTGTCAGCATCTCTATCTTTCCCCCGTACTCTTTACTTCACCTGATACTTTTCCCTCTCTCTCTCTTTTTTTACTATTTCTACAAAGACCAACTCTCAGTCTCCTCCAACACCAGCTGTCTCCAGCTTTCCACCATCATTTAAGGCAGCGTTTCCAGATTATTGCTATGATTCATCAAATAAGGAGCCGTGAAAACGTGTTTTCCATCTCCTTGATTCCTTAGTTTCTTTGCACATTTGTCACACTTCAGATCATCAGACAAATGTTAATATTAGACAAAAATAACCAAAGGAAATCCAAAATGTAGTTGGGTTGGAAAGTGTAGCTTTTTTTCCTTTCATAAGAGATGATTTCATTTATTAAAGGAAAAAAAAGATCACCAAACCTGGTTCACCCTTGGCACAAAGAACTACAATCAAGAATTTGCTTTTACTGGCAATGTTTTTTTTTTTCCATATAACTGTGAGTGATTTTTGTCCCAGTCTTCTCTGCAGAATTATTTTAATTCAACCACATTTGAGGGTTTTCAAGCATGAAAGGTCCGATTTAAGTCCAGACTTTGATTAGGTAACTCCAGAAGCTTTATTTTGTGTTTTTCTTAGCCATTCAGAGGTGGACTTGCTAGTGTGTTTCAGATGTTTGTCCTACTACATAACCCAAGTGTGCTTGAACTTCAGCGCACTTGGGTCCTTCATGGTTTTCTTTTAGAGAGCAGAATTGCGGATTTGTTTTGGTCCCTAAAGCAGCCTAAGAATATCACTCTAACACCACCATGTTTGACTGTTGGTATGATGATCTTTTTATGAAATGTTATGTTGCTTTTATGCCAGGTGTAATGGGACTCTAAAAAGTTAACAGATTGTCTTGTCAATCCATAGAATATTCTCTCAAATGTCTTCAGGTTATCAGGATGTTTTGGGGTTTCGCGCTGTTTTTGATCAGCAGTGTTTTTTTCCTTTGAAATCTCTCATTGATGCCATTTTTCCTCAGTCTCTTTCTTATTGTATAATCATGAACACTGACTTTAATTGATGCAAGTGAGGCCTGAAGTTCTTTAGACGTCATTCTGGGTTATTTTCTGACTTCACTGATAAATTGTTGACGCTCTCTTGAAGTAATTTTGGTAGGCTGGCCATTCCTGGGAAGTTTCATCAATGTTCCAGTTGTTCTGCACTTGTCGATAATGGCTCTAACCTCAGATTGCTGGAGTCCCAGAACCTTAGAAATGGCTTTTTAACTGCTTCCAACCTGGAAGGAGGTTAATGACTTTGTCTCTCAGCTGCTTCTTTAGATTGTGGTATGATGTGTTGCTTTTGGAAATCATTTAACCAACTTTAATTTATCAGACAGACTCTATTTAAGTGTTTTCTTGGTTTAACATATCTAGTAACCCCCCGTCTGCGTCACTCTGCATTAATTTAACTGAATCTTCCTTTGACATTTAAAAGCATGTGGTGTGAGGATGTTTTTACGCCTATTTCTGTGTGCCATTGCGAGGTGAAGGTAACAGCACCTGACCAAATGCTGCTCATATTCACTCAGTCTCTCTACAGGCCCTTTCAACTGCAACCAATGGAAATACAGTGCTCTTGGAGGTGTAAAAATAGTGTCAAATCCTAACAAAGGCAATTCTAAAACTAGAGATAGGAGAAAGGGAAGTGCGTAGGGGGGGTGCTATTCGGAAAGAAAGAGAATTCAGGGTTCCGCAGTCTGCATATAAATATTCTATTAACTTCAGCCGGCTCCATAACGGTATGGCTCTGCGGTTTTGTATTCAGTGCCTAGAATTTGAAATGAAATTATTGTGGAGGTGGAGGTAGAGAGGGAAGTATTGGTGGTGAAATAGCCGCTTCCTTTCTTCCAATTTTCTCTTCTTCCCTCTTTCGCCCCTTCTCCTTATCACGGGTGACACTAATCCAATTTCAGCTCTGCTTGTGACAGCTCTAACGTGGTTTGGTGTACCGATTCCACCCGCCTTATGCACCCACATAAACACATAAGTGGTTCATGCACACTTTGAAAGGTCACATACAGTATCTACACAATGCACACACTTAGGGATACATATATGTCCAGGTGTGCACTTTACAATGCATACACACAAAATCTCACACACATTTGCATGACTTTCAAAACACGGACTAGTAACACAGTATGAAGGGAATCTTTGCTCAAGTTCTAATGTATCAATCAGCAAGACTTACCAAAATGAGACTGGAAACCCATTATAAAGGCAGCTACAGTAGTAGCTGTCCAGCCCAAACTGTCCTTTTCCACCCACTCATAAAAACAGTAAGAAGGGTAAATCATCATCATCAGACACTGGTCGATGGTTTTGAGATTTGATGAATGCTATCCACGCGGACGTTTTTACCTGCTAGAAGCCTTTACCTGCTTCAAGACTACAAATCAAAAAGCTTCCTTAATCAAAAATAATTTCAAGAAACAAAAATCTCCACAATAACATGCCTTTCCAAAAACTGTTACTTCGTTTCTCTTAATAATGCACAGGCTTCATTCAATATTGGAAGAACTGATCCTTTAAACCCCACTATATTACTGTGATAGAGCAAAACTCAAGGTTCACTTGCTGCTGAAAGCTTGAGCAATATCTAAGTAAATGACAAAATGCTATAGTATTGTATTGTGGCAGTAATATAATTCCAGAGTTGAGTGTTTGCTTCACTTTCCAATCACATTCTGCCATATTACTAAGAATTCATTAAGTGTAAAAATACACTCCAATTTTGTTAAATTAACATGACTAGACTTCTGAAGCAGATTTAGACATTGTGTTAGTCTTTCTTTTACTCTCAGCACGAAACATGGCTGTATTGCATCAGCCTCTTGGGGATACTGCTGGTAGAGAAATTAGTCTCTGTGCGCCTTCCATGATGGATTTCTCCCTCTTTGATTATTGAATCTTGGTGCAGAATTGTGAGATTAGGAATAAGTCCATGGCTCTTTGATTCAGAGTGACTGACACCAACGGCTGACATTAACCGATGGTATAGAAATTGCATTATAGTTGCTGGAAATGAGAAAATTGCACTCCCATACAACAAACTCGGTAAGAAATGCAGCACGACACCAAAAATGTTCTTTAAAGGTCTGGTACAAATATTACTGCTCAATAGAAACTCAAAATTGGGTTGTGAACTGTTAATTGAAATTTGTAGATCTTTTAACACACAAACACAAGGCTGCATTTTTTTTTTTTTACCTCAAGAATATATTGCATCACTTCACAATTTTGTAGGCCTCAACCTTTTATTGCTCTTATGTCCAGATTTCTGGCAACCCAAGATTGAGGGACCTCCAGTGGCTGTCATATCATCAGTGAATTATGACTTTTCTCCATCAGAGATGTGGCTTTAAGTAGTATGACATTGTTCTTGAGCTGCTAAGCCTTGAATGAAGGATGGTAAACTTCATGAAGCAGGAATATGTGGGAATGGGAAGGAAAGTTTAATATTTCTATACAAACAATCATATTGAATATTTCTTAACTTAAGACAAGTTAACAGCAGTTCTGAAATCATAGTTACTCTGTCAGAATGTATTTTTTGTATCATATTTACTTAAGCTGGCATGTGTAATATGGTTTATAACAAGGATATTGCTGGATTGGATTTTTCCTCCAAATTAGTAGACAAGCCAGTGATCTGTATTTGGTAAATTTAGTCAAGTCTGTGTGCAAAGGCAGCATTTCACCAGAGTTAAAGCATTTTCTTCCAGACAAGAAATTCAATCGTTACTGGAGTAACTTGAGTTTGCAAACAGATGCTACAGCTCTGTGTTGATTTCACACCTAGATTGTATTATTAGTAGGCAGGAGACATTGCATGCACAGAGTGGGTGAAGTAAGGACACTGACTGGGGAGGGTGGCGGCATGGTATTTAATTTAGATTATGACTATCAGTACTTTATGCATTTGCTCCATTTATCTGTTTTCTGTCTGTGGGTTTCTGCATTAACTGACTTTTATATGTAATTTACTGCTCAGCCATCTGCCCACATTGATTTTTATGGTCCAAACAGCCCACACTGGAATGAATGACACCGAAAAGCAGATAATTGAGCACATTGTAAGTAATGCTGGCATCAATTCTGTTTTGATTTTATGCTAAAAATAGGTAGTGACTTCACATGCAATTTCATAAATGACAACCATTTGGCACATTGCATTTTATATTATTCGTACAGATCAGTTCACAATTATGATTTGTGTATTCTTGTTTTGCAGGCTTCAAAAGTGGAAACAGACAGTTCCAGTCGTGGAAGTTTTTCTGCCCCTGTGAAGTGGCAGGCAAAGAGTACGCACTGAGAGAGTGGTTGTGAGGTAAACAAAAGTTTTGCATTTTATTTTGGTAACTTGAACAAGTGCTGAAGACAGCAGTTCTTCTCTTACCTGGTATTGTTGCATTGACCACACAGCACAGGAAACAGGAGACAACAACTTAAAGATGATAAACCTTCAGTGCTTTCCTTCATCTCCTTTTGTAGTTTATTGTTGCCACATCAATGCACATACACAGTGGCACACACACACACACACACACACACACCTACACACACTACACACACACACACACACACACTTTCCACACACCATTGAGCATCCCATTTCCTATTCCTATCCCCCATGTTTCCACTGAGAGTCCTTTGACAGTTGTCATCATCCCGAACGTCTCTAAGAGTAGCACATTTATTTTTTTGCGTGGCTGGGTATTGGTGTCTAAATAGGAGGCAAGGTCACAGAGTGTTTGTGAAGATGGTCCCCAGAGGATACACTGACAAAACAAAAGATGGTGAGACAAAAAGCCAACATTAGTTTCCAGCAAGAGGGGTAATTGCATCACAAAGAAGTAATTTAAAACAGGGTCATAGCCCGGCTGCTGTAGGCCCCTTTACGTTTGTGCATGTGCAGTCGTGTTGTACAGGGAGTGCAGAATTATTAGGCAAATGAGTATTTTGTCCACATCATCCTCTTCATGCATGTTGTCTTACTCCAAGCTGTATAGGCTCGAAAGCCTACTACCAATTAAGCATATTAGGTGATGTGCATCTCTGTAATGAGAAGGGGTGTGGTCTAATGACATCAACACCCTATATCAGGTGTGCATAATTATTAGGCAACGTCCTTTCCTTTGGCAAAATGGGTCAAAAGAAGGACTTGACAGGCTCAGAAAAGTCAAAAATAGTGAGATATCTTGCAGAGGGATGCAGCAGTCTCAAAATTGCAAAGCTTCTGAAGCGTGATCATCGAACAATCAAGCGTTTCATTCAAAATAGTCAACAGGGTCGCAAGAAGCGTGTGGAAAAACCAAGGCGCAAAATAACTGCCCATGAACTGAGAAAAGTCAAGCGTGCAGCTGCCAAGATGCCACTTGCCACCAGTTTGGCCATATTTCAGAGCTGCAACATCACTGGAGTGCCCAAAAGCACAAGGTGTGCAATACTCAGAGACATGGCCAAGGTAAGAAAGGCTGAAAGACGACCACCACTGAACAAGACACACAAGCTGAAACGTCAAGACTGGGCCAAGAAATATCTCAAGACTGATTTTTCTAAGGTTTTATGGACTGATGAAATGAGAGTGAGTCTTGATGGGCCAGATGGATGGGCCCGTGGCTGGATTGGTAAAGGGCAGAGAGCTCCAGTCCGACTCAGACGCCAGCAAGGTGGAGGTGGAGTACTGGTTTGGGCTGGTATCATCAAAGATGAGCTTGTGGGGCCTTTTCAGGTTGAGGATGGAGTCAAGCTCAACTCCCAGTCCTACTGCCAGTTTCCTGGAAGACAGCCTTCTTCAAGCAGTGGTACAGGAAGAAGTCTGCATCCTTCAAGAAAAACATGATTTTCATGCAGGACAATGCTCCATCACACGCGTCCAAGTACTCCACAGCGTGGCTGGCAAGAAAGGGTATAAAAGAAGAAAAACTAATGACATGGCCTCCTTGTTCACCTGATCTGAACCCCATTGAGAACCTGTGGTCCATCATCAAATGTGAGATTTACAAGGAGGGAAAACAGTACACCTCTCTGAACAGTGTCTGGGAGGCTGTGGTTGCTGCTGCACGCAATGTTGATGGTGAACAGATCAAAACACTGACAGAATCCATGGATGGCAGGCTTTTGAGTGTCCTTGCAAAGAAAGGTGGCTATATTGGTCGCTGATTTGTTTTTGTTTTGTTTTTGAATGTCAGAAATGTATATTTGTGAATGTGGAGATGTTATATTGGTTTCACTGGTAAAAATAAATAATTGAAATGGGTATATATTTGTTTTTTATTAAGTTGCCTAATAATTATGCACAGTAATAGTCACCTGCACACACAGATATCCCCCTAAAATAGCTAAAACTAAAAACAAACTAAAAACTACTTCCAAAAACATTCAGCTTTGATATTAATGAGTTTTTTGGGTTCATTGAGAACATGGTTGTTGTTCAATAATAAAATTATTCCTCAAAAATACAACTTGCCTAATAATTCTGCACTCCCTGTATTTTGTTACATGTACACACGGGCCTCCAGTGGTGCAGCGGTTCAGTCAGCAGTGAGTGTCGTAAATCATTCACACAACAATGCGGCAGAGGCTTGGAGATCACGGCTGAAGTATTGTTTACACTGAAATAATGGCTGAACTTCAATCTCAATTTTAACCACATTCGTCACTAACTGTCATTTAGCACAGCCTGAAACCTAAGAATTCTTACTTGCAGGTCGATGATAATGGTAATGAAATGCTTTGTGGGTAATAATGGGTCATGCTTACTACCCAGCCACTCTGTTATTATTTCAGAGATAATACTATATTATTCAATAACAATTGAATAATACTTGACTGGTCAACTCTTTTTACTGTAGTAAAGTTTAGTAAATATAACAGTTTTGTCAAAGATGCTGGTGCCACTGCACCTCTCATGTCAATAGTAAAGTAAAGTAAACCTGCATGGTGAGTGTTACTTAATATAATTAAAAAAACATCCATAGTGATATTTTTATTGTTATTCAAAATGATGAAAAATGAGTAGACATAATTTCCCTATAGGTAATGTTCAGCTTCGATACAGCGATATGTTCAAAGAAAGTCATAAAAACTATTTTTACAATCCAGTTAGCGAAAATGAAAAGTTTACAATGCAGCAATAGCATGGTTTGTCTTTTGATGTATTATATATGATGGATTATATACCCTTTTCTACCCAAAACTAATAAAAATAACTGCACACAGTTTATTTTTCAGTGTTGGAAAATCAATTCTAGAAAAGTAAGAAACAAATGTCAGAGTAAAGATTAAAAAAAGGTCTACAAACATGTATATCACAATACTTGGCCATAGAATATCCAGAAAACACAACATAACAAAGAAAAAACAGTCTAAAATATGAATTGTCCTTTAAAAAAAATCTTGGCAGCACGCAGCAGTAAACAGGTCATCTGGCAGGCAGCGAGTCCCAGTAGCCCTCTGAAGCTGGTTAAACACCTCCTGCTGGATAAAGCAGCATGGTGCTTTTGTCTCGACACTGAAATGGTGTGAGTCTGTCAAAGCCCTCTGCACGCTCCCCTTCCCAGCACAGGGGCTGATGATGAAGCCCTGCAGCATGGGTTGGGAGTAGATCTATAATCCTTTTTATTTCTCTATAGATTCTTCTGGAGTGCAGATGATACAAAAAATTTGAACTTGACCCTCGCTGTCCCCGTGCAGTGGGAGGTCCTTTTATCATTCATGGCTGTGTGCATCAGTGTCTGCTGTCATCTTTGCAGCAATGTCATTCTTATCTAAGATGTTTGATGTTTTAGGCCAGTCTGTTCACACTAAAGAGTAAAAGACAAACAAAATTGTATTTTATTTACTTCTTACAATTGTCACCAAGTCAGAGATCTGCATTTTTTACCTTTTGATTTTGGGCAAAAATGCTTTTAGCACGCCAGGAAACATCATCATCATATACAGTGGTGTAACATTGAGCTTTATAATACAATGCTATGAGACTACAGCATGTGCACTGCAATAATGTTACACAAATACATAAAATGTATTAAAACAAAAAGAGACAAACATAAAGAAAAAATGAATTCTCCAGATTTGAATGTCACAAAATTTGATTTAAATCATAGGCTACTGTTGTTCATTATTGTATCTCCATGTTTTGGAAATCAGGTGGCCTATTAGTTTCTATTTTGGTATAGATTAAAGATTACAAATATAGTATAACACATTTGATGCTCAACAAATCTATGTCATATATCTAAAGCATTTACTCGTCATATAAATGTGAATCTTAAGGGTTTGGCTAAAAGAGAAGTACTATAAAGGCATAGCAGTGATACTAATATAGTGCAATGGCGTACATTGTTTTGTTGTAAAACTCATTAAACTGTGTGAGACATTGTTGAAAATGAATGTGTTTTGCCATAATGTTTTGCCCTTGTAATGTGTTGGCTTGTTTGCATGCCAGTGTAGATAAGACACTGCTGTGTGTTTTGCCAGTGTGTTCAATGTATCGCTGTGCAGCTCATTTTGGATGCTGTGAGGCCAGGTCTCTGCCAAGTGATTGGGTCTTAGCAGGAATCTCCTCACAGGCGGTAAATGGATACCAGATTGTTGATCTCATATGTTTAAACTCATTAACGAGATGCATGCTAAAGTGCCAGGATGCATATCTGTGTAAAGTACTGGTTCTGTAAGAAAATGTGATAAATGTTAAATGCACATGGTATCGTGAAATTTGTTAGCCTAGAGATGACAGTTACAACAAGATGTAATTATGGACAACAGAGACTAAAGAAGATGCAAACTACTTGGGTTCATATAATGTTGAAAAACTTCTGAAATGTTTCCGCCTTTTCTGTGTTTGAGCCTTTTTTGAACTGAGCACCAGGGGAAAAGATCCCCTATTATAGCCATTAGACCCATAAATGTGTGCAAGACCAAGACGAACCTTACAAAACGGCCATGCGGTGTGTAAGAGGGTACCGCTTGGGAGCTCAATGTGTACAACTTCATCAGTTCATTGCAAAGAAGGTTGTGCCATGGGAGTAAGGCTCCCACCTTTATAACAAAACCTCTCATTCACAACAGCTGCAAATTTTCTCTATGCTTCACTTCCCTGCAACCACCCAGTCCTGCATGACACCATCAGCCCTGGGATGAGATTATCATAAACCTTGAGCCATGCACATTCATATCACAAAGAGAAATGCTCCAGCAACGAGGGGACACAGACACGCTAGAATTTCACTGTCCCATTGTCTTCATAGATGCTGGGTGGTGCGATAAACCGAATATAGAGGGGGGAGGCGGGGCTGTCGTCAGCGATGAGGGTGGCGGTGATGTTGGTGGGATGCACGTTCCTCTTGTGCCAGATGCTTGTGGTGTGCCAAAGACGGCCACGTGCCACCCACCCCTCCTCTCTCCGTCGTTCTCTGCCAGCTTGACACAGCCATCTGCGCGCTTGCTTGGCAGCGTCTCCCTGTAGTCAAATTTACATTCTTGCACAATTCTCATTCCTTTCCGTTTGTGCCCTCGAGGGAATGTGTCAAGGTGTTGCAGTCCAAGAAGTCCCTTGAGGATGCCTGAGAATGAGCTCAGCAATTTGTAATTCCTAAACTCTACCCCAAGCAGTCTGTATTCTATTAACATTTATTAAAGCTTATCAAAGGCCTGAGAGGAAGCACTGAGAAAAGTACTTTGTTGATGCTGTGCACTGACAGTACTCAGAGTTTTAGGAGGTATGCAGCTCTATCTGTCTACCTTTATCCTGAGTTTGACATCACGAGGAGCCAAAGGTGGCCACGTTCTTCTTCTTCTTCTTTCTTTTTTCTTGTATGATTAGATTTTCTGTGATGGCCGCAGATAGAATCATTCTATTCTGGACTGAGAGAAAATATACGTGTGTCGAAAGAGGCCTTTTGTTCATTTCGTTTTTTCATCTCTGTAGAAATTGAGGTACAGTTAGACAATCTTGGCCACTGTTAGAGCGAAGTGCAACATAAGAGAACAGTTGAGTAAGAAAAACAACAGATGGTGAGGCGTATGAAACAGGCGGGAGGATAGAGCATATTGTTTTCGTGTAAAATTAAATCTTAGGTAATAAAGGGGAACATAATGCAAACTGATCTGTGATCACATGCTATCTCTGAACTTTCTCATTGTGTTTCCTCTGCTGCCATATCTCATTGTCTTTCCCATCCCAATTAGCGTTGTTTAAAATTGTTCAAGCCGTTTTTATTGCCAATCAGATAGCCTTCATGCCCTGGAGGTCTGTGTTTAATATTTTATCTACAGCTGTGTGGATATCATCAGCGGAGATTTCCCCATTCTTGTTTCATTTTAAGCTTTCATTTAAAACCGGCTTCTCAGGATAGAGGCATCAAAACCCAGTCTAAATAATGATGATGACATTTACATGACTAATTGATGCTGTGGTGCCATCCCAGCTCGTTCTTTCGGAAAACACACAAGTGATGAGAGTGCTAATCCATGCTGATGTAGGGATCAGAATCATGCATATTTCGAACTAATTTGACATTAGCCAGAGAGGATATACAGTAACTAAATATTCTCAGGGCATACGCTGTCAGTTGTTTCATTTTATTAAGAAAGGGGGATGTAAATACTTGTGTTATAAAAACTGACCTTTTACTTTATTTTATATATAAGCCTTTAATTCACTTTAAAAATCTGTGTGTAAATGTCTTCCTTTTCACTAAGCATTGGTGTGTCTGTTAAGTAATCAGTTTCTGTAGATTGTCCAGGATTATTATTCATATGGGTTATGGGCAGCACGGTGGTTAGCACTGTTGCTGCACAGCAAGAAGGTCCAGAGTCTTTCTGTGTGGTGTTTGCATGTTCTCCTTGTGTTTGCGTGGGTTCTCCCCGGGTACGCCGGCTTCCTCCCACAGTCCAAAGACAATCTAAATTGCCTATAGGTGTGAATGCGGGAGTGAATGTGATTGCGATGCTGTTTCTGTGTGTTAGCCCTGCGACAGACTGGCGACCTATCCAGGGTGCACCCTGCGTCTCGCCCTATGACAGCTGGGATAGGCTCCAGTGCCCCAAGCGACCCTGAAAAGAATAAGCGGAAGCGAATGGATGGATGGAAATTATTCATATGTACATTTGAGATGACTGGACCTTGTAAATTTTCCATGAATTTTCTTTTCTTTTCTTTTTTTACAAGCATAGGGTAAAATCTTAAAATACAAATTTCCTTGACTGGTATACATTTAAGTACATATTAGCACTGTTGTCTCACAATAAGAAGGTCCTAAGTTCAACTCCACCATCCACCATTTCAGTGTGGAGCATTAAATTATTTAAACCTTTGATTTCATATATTTCACTTGGATTTTATTGAAAATGATGAATTCATATTTGTTGAGGCAGAAGAATTGTTTTTTGAATGTACAGTACAACTGTAGTGATCCCCCCCCCCCCAGAAGTAAAAAGTAACCATATTTAGACAGGAAATGGTGTGTTAAGTCATCAGCTAAAGTAACAGTTCATAAACTGCATGTGTGCTAACACAAATATCTGCAAATTTATAAAAACAACAACAACAACAACAACAAAAAAAAACAAGTTCCACCAAAGTTTCTCCAAAACTGGATCAGAGACTTAATTTGAATCTCTGTTAAACAGTTAAGTATTGTAAGTTATATTAGAGGTGAAGCCTATTAGATAGTTAGTGGCCTAACTTTAAGCATTACTTACAGTTTGTGTGAAGGAAATTAGCTATAGAGTCCAAAAGTGTTTTGTCACAGTTTGTAGACATGTTTAAAGACTTGGAATTTTTTTTTTACCCATACAATTTATTACTTATGATGGTGGAACGGGTTAGCAGTGTCACCTCACAGGAAAACGTTTCTGGGTTTGAATCTGCTGGCCAGCTGAGGCCTCTCTCTGTGGGGTTTGCATGTTCTCCCAAAATGCATTCCTTCTGGTTACTCTAGATTCCTGCCGCAGTCTAACGACATGCTTGTTAGGTTAACTGGTGATTCTAAATTGTCTGTTTCTGTAAGCCCTGTCATGGATTAGTAATGCGTCTGTGGTGGTTCCCACATCTTGTCTGATGTCAGCTGGGATAGGCTTCAGCACCCCCAAGAACCCTCAATTGGATAAGTGGTTAGGAAAATGCATGATGGATGGAAGGTTGGTTAACGAATTTCTGTGTCTGTCACATCCTCTATTACTGTTGAAAGGAAATCAAAAGCACTCAGAATTTTAGTGAGCAGCACTTTTAGCTCCAGTATGAGCGAGTAGCAAATTTGACATTGAGCCCAATGTTTTGGTCTATGGTGGGGACAGAGTTACAAACATGTAAGGAGAGACTTCTGGAGTGCTCTCAACTGTTGTTTTTATGGATGTGTGTGCGCCCACAGATAAATTTAAGTATTTGGTTTTCACCGTTATTGTGTAGTCTTTGACAGTTTCTTTTGGTAGAGCGTAGAAGGTATAGCAAGTCTCCTAAGCTCCATAAGCTGTTCAGAATTAATGTCTCATTGACCAACAGTAAAAACCATGCATAGGCTCATGTGTGCACAACACTTGATGAATCTCAAACAGGAATATATCCGAAGAGTGGCTTCTCCACCTCCACCATTGTCATATTTCTTCATTTTAAAGAAAATTTCACTCAAACATACTGGGTTTAGAGAAATAAGGCCTCAAAGTTGCCGTCGTTATTGCGTAATTCTAGCATACCTCCGAAAATTCATTTATGCTCAGTAAATCATTGTTTCACAGAATATAAACGTGACAACTTCATAGTTTTCTCCCTGGATGAAAGCACGCTGTAAAGTCTCTGTTACTTAGAGTTATTGAACCATTTGCAGAGGTTGTTGTTGATGTTTTTGGCACTTAATTAGAGAAGTTGATGCTGCCGCTGGAACCTAGTGATAAAATGTTGATGTGTTTTATTAGAATAAAGCTTTCTAGCAAGCCTTTGTATACTGTAATAATTTACCTCTCCAGACACTATGCTCTGTCATCCAGCTCCAGCTCTTGTTTTATGTCTTTAAAGTTATCTTATATCACATCATTGTGTTCAGGGTGGGAAAACACACAATGTTCTGACTTTTTGAAGCCATATCTTTTTATGAGTATATACTGTATATAACACTAGGTGCTCACAAATATCTGAGACATCTCTTTTTCCAAGCTACACGGAGCCTCATCCAGTATTCCTCTATGCAAGTGTGACCTGGATGTTTCTCACCATTTAGACATGTAACAGTATTGATTTACATGTAAACAGGATGTGGTGCTTGTTTGCTATGCTGCAACCTCACCTTAACTCATACATCAGTAGAGTAATGCTCTTTTCTCAGGCTTCAATGCACACTAAAAAAAAAAAAAAAGATAGCCATATACTGATGACAACACAAAAATGAGTATTCGCGTTCAAAAACTGAACCGTAACTGGCCCGAGAATCTCCTTTGTTCCTTTCTGTGGCAGCAATACTCTGAAAAGGTCATTGACTGAAAAGGACTATTTTAACCAATATTCATTTATGGCATAAAAAGATAGTTGTAGTAGTACATACAGTAGTCCTTAAACACCGAAATTAAAGACTTAAATCTGCATAAATCTTCAGGTATGTTTACTAATGTAAACACACAGTTAATAATTATTCATAGTGTTGATCAAATAAATTAATAAAGAATAAAGTTAGAAACACTGATGGACCACAACAATTAGAGAACTCATAAATGTTGCCAGTAATCGCTTCAGTTTTTACATTTACATGACATTTCACTGCCATTTTGTAACAAACCAAAACAATTGAAAACTCCTCAAAAAATTCAGACATTTATGAGGATTTTTAAATCTCTAGGTGGAGGCCCAGCTCCAGCTACGCAGTAAGGCTGCCGCACTGATGCATTATTCCAATAAACAGCGGATCCCATGTGACATCTATGTAGATATATCTATGCAATAGCATAAAATACAGGGCATAAATATGTTAACTAAATCATAGAACACTACAATAGCATCAACAGATACGCATGCTTCTCTAATCCTCATTTGTTTCTAACAAACAACGAAAGACTACAATGAAAAGAATAATACAAAGACTTACCGCGCAACAGGATGATGTTCTATTCAGCTCAAAACACTCTTTTATAAAATAAATATGTAAAAACTGGAGCCCTGCAGTCTGCAAGCCGTTTGGATCTCTTTTTTTTTTTTCATTTTTTTGCTTGTTTTCAGCCCCCTTTTTCAGCTTGCGTATATTCTTAGTATCTAATGAAGTACACTAACTTTCCATTTCAAAACAGACACCTGAACACTTTCATTTCTTTCATGCTTTGGATGATAATGAAAGGTTTGACTTTCCCTGGTGCACATTTTTTCCTTTAAAAAGTCAAATTTATACCCCAGATTTTCACAAGACTGGTTTATCTTCCCACACTCCACTTAGGCTGCAACTGTCCCAGATAAACAGCTAACCTGTAAATCACTCACTGCATGTTCATTTGCAGCCAAGCAGCTTCATCTAACTCAGAAACCACTCGTGCTGCTGTTTCTCGGTTATAGTAGATTGCTCTGCAGTTGTGATGCTTATCATCAATTTCAGTTTAGAGCTGTTTTTAATGGCCCGGCCTTATTTCGCGCTCTAAGGTGGATTATATGCATTATTCACATTCTAATATTGTGGTGATATTACAAATCCTCCCTACTCCTCCTCTCTCCACCACATGCACACATACCCACAAACACCGCACACGCACACGCACACTCTCTCGCCTCGGAGTGATGAAATATGTGCATACTGTTTACAGCTTCATAAATTGAGGATGCAGACTCAGACATAAAAGATTACATAAAGCAATTCCTTGTGGTTATTTTTCTCGGTTCATTTTCAGCACATGGAAATGAACTGCAGAATTCCTCCACTCACTGTGGCTCCGTGAACCTTTGCCTAGCTTGCCAAGCCGACGCACAAAACATTAGAAACAGGAAAGCAGAGCAAAGAGCTGCAACCAGGGAAGCTGGTTTTCCCTGTTCATGTGCTGTGTAAAGAAGTGCAGTACTGTAGTCTTGTAACCAAAGGCCTCGGAGGCTCCCCGAAGCAGGAGGAAGACTTGACTAGCTGACCACAATCTATTATTAAGGAGCAGATGAAAGTTGTATCAAGATGGGCATCTGCAGGACTATTGGGGTGGACTCAATGGGTTGGCGGTACTGAGATTATAAAAGCCAGGAAGGAGGAATTGTTTCATTTTATATCATGCAAATCATGAGTTATGTCAATTTGATATTGATTTTTAGTTGTTGGGGGAAAGGTGCAAGTTTTCCATCCTTTTAACATTCTTGAAAGAGAGTGACTCAACTGGCTCAGAGAAAGTTATTTTCAGTTTTCTCTTTACTGGGTTAAAAATCCATTTTCATGAATGCCAACTCAAACTATCAAAACGATCACAAACCATTACAATATGACCTCTACAAGATACTGCAAGATATTTCTTAAATTTAACAAGTATGATGGACAAGAATCCAGCTCCAAATGTAAGCAATGGAGGAAGGTTTAATGAAAAAACACTAAAGCCTCCTGCAACAAATGGAGCACCTCAAGTCTGAATGCCAGATTTGTTAGTGCTATCTGAGCATAAAGGAGACTGCAGCATGCTAATCACGTTCAAGCAATTGCAATGAAATGGGATATAGTAAGTTATGCGGTAAGATAGAAGGTGAAACATGTAAAAAGGTAGTTTTTCATTGGTTTGACTGCATGAGTACTTTGATATTGCTTGGAAAGACAGAGCACTTCTTTTGTTCGTTATGCACAGAGCTACTGTCAGAAAAAATAAACCACTACTGTAATTCTGTTGGCTCGCTCTGTATACAAATTCACTTTTTGTTTTGAATGCTTCCCTTGGGCACCTGCATGCTTAAAAAAGGCAGATTGTGGTTGCCAAAAACAATGACATCAATGGCAAATATACAGCAGAGAAACTGTATGCATCCCACAGCATTCCTTGCGAACATCTGGCCAACACCTGCTGTCTTTTGCTGCATCTCTATATTGTATTAATCTGCGGAGAAAATTCTTCATATCGGGTTACAGTAAGTCAAGAGAAACTTTGCAAAGAAGTAAACAAAATTGCCCTGTTTTGAGACTTGCCAAGAAAAATATAAACTCACATTTTGCTCTTTTATAGCGGTGTTTAATGAAACTTGCCCCACTGAGGTAAAATATCTTTTTTTTGGAATCAATCAGAGAAATGGTTGCACCCAGATTATTTCAGAGCACTGCCAATATTCCATTATAGAAAGGACAAGAGTTTGTTTTCGGACAGATTTTCTCTGTTAAATATTAATTTTGGCTCTTTTTACTACCAAGCCTAATGTCTCCAGGCAGGTGCATAGTTAATAAGGCATAGGTGCAGAGATAGCACACTCCACAGCAACCTTTATGCCCCTCTTGTTGACATTACTGGATCAATAAGGTAATACAAAATACTGGAAATATAAGGGCAAGAAGTCACAATCCACCAGCCCGTGACCTTTTAAGAGAAATACAGGAATGGCACATTGGAAAACACCTCATGCTGCCACATAAACTGCAGCATAGGATTGCCAAGGATTTGTTGGACCTCTGCAGATGGAGCACAAAGTGAAAATCTAACAGAAAGAATTGGGATGAAGCAGAGCGGCAACAAAGTGTTGCATCACAATCCTCACGGCTTCTTAAAACACCCCCTTTACTAAAATGACTTGTTTGTCTGCCGGGGGGGTCCTGTCGGGGGCTCTGATGCCATTAATATTTGATAGAGCTCGATGGAGCTAACCTTTAAGGCATCCCACTGCTATACACTCCCAGGTGACCTTTTCTTTTTAGCTGGACTCTCCTTCCTTCAGTAGCTACTGTAACTTGTCCTGATGCTGGCTGAACAAGTAATGCATGAGAGAACTTTTTATTTGCTTTATTCAGTAAGAAGACTGTCAAACATTTTCAGCATAATGAAATGAAATTTTATTTCTAAGCTACAAAAATAAATAATAATTGCAGAGCTGATTTTTTAAGTAGGTTTTAAATGGGTCTTTATATGTTACTGGTAGGTATTGCCTTCTTACTTCATTCTGTTTTCACAGTAACCCTAATCTAACAGTCTTTCATCACATTTAAGCCAATGAAACCACATGCCTTTTGCAAAATAGCTGGAAATGAAAATAAATATAGTTTTACTTATTATATATTTTAATATTGCTTTTCAACACTTTCAACATTTAAAAATGTGATTACATATAAGCTTAAGATTAATGAAGTCTGTTTTTATTTGCATTATCTGCAGCTCCTCTACTTGTATAACCCCAAAAGAGTGATAAGATCTTCTAGGCAGATGTTCTTACAACCAAGGTCTTGGCAGAAGCCCAGAGGGGATCATGCCTTTCCAACTGCAGCTCCTAGACTCTGGAATAACCTTCCTGTTGACATTTGTACTTCCGAGTCTATTCCGTCTTCTAAATCACGTCTTAAAAATCACTTTTTTACTTTGGCTTTTGAATCAAACTAGTTTGACTATCATCCGGCTTGCTTTTTATGTTTGTCACTTGTGTTGTTTGTTGGTCTGTCTTGTTTGTTAATGCTTTGTTTTTAACTACTTATTCTCTTTTTGGCTGATTGTAAAGCACTTTGGTCAACACTGTTGTTTTTAAAATGTGCTATAGAAATTTTTTTTTTGATTTGATTTGATTTGAAATCGCAACTTTTTTTGAAGCTGAGGTGTAACTTTGCATAACAAATAAAAAGTATGGATAACTCAAAGTCTTATCAAATAGGTACTAGTGAAGTGTAACAGCAAAAATTTATAATGGTTAAATGTGAAGTCTTAGTGTTGAAAGTTTCTTTGAAGTGGTACTGTATGTTAGAAATGTTCAATACAATTTCCATTTTAACAAAATAGCACTCTTCGCTTCAACTGAGCTCCTGTTTGATTTCCCAACAGGCATTCAGCACCATTCCAACTCATGTGAGTGCAATTGCTTCAAGACAAATGGGTAAAAAAAAAAAGAAACAAAGACATGATCACAGCACTTACATGACTTGTTAGCATTGCTCAAAAGCCTTTCATTTCAAACTGATGCATTAAATTTGATATATATGCAACATTTAAAAATGAATCTTTATATTGAGAAAAAAAACTTCTTCAATTTTAACTGCATACATCAATAATTAGATAACATACACCTCTTTTAAGTCCAACTGCATCATAACATTGCAGCCAGATCTGCAATGAAAAACTTAGACATGTGCTGTTATTGTAAGGGAGATCATCAAGGTTGTTAACACATGTCATCTTGCACAGTATGTGTTGTCAGTACATACAAATGGTAAGTTGAATACCAAAACTTATAATTTGATTTATTTCCAAAGGCAGTTTAACTTGCAAAACTAGTCATGGGGCCAAAAAACTAAATGCTGAAGATATTTGAATGTCCTAATTCTTTTAAAATATATATTTTTCTTATTTTACATTATTTTAACTCAAAAGGGTGTTCCATCTATGATTAGTTTTTATTGCACAAAATGCACAAATAATTGCCTCATTTTTTTTTCTTGCAGAATATATGATTATTCTGTTATTGTGCCTGTGGCTAAGTGAGACTATTCAAATGGGCCACACTGGGGCTTTTTTATATTATGTAGAAGGATGAAAATGGATGGTGGGCATTCAGCTCAGTTCAAAAACAGATAGCATGACACACACAACCACTTGGTTGTATTAACTGATGTCAACTAATTCTGACAAAACAAATTAAACCAGTTTAATAAATATAGTGAAATTTGAGTAGAGATGTTGTCATTAAACTGTGTCTTGTCATTGAAGTAGCTGCCTAATAAAATGCAAATATAAAATGTAGGAGGGAATTGTAGAAACCACCGTGCAATTCAAAATCCCTATAATTATTTTACGTGTCCAGATTATATAAAATAAATCTTATGGATAAGAAAACTGGAATTTGGCGTTGGTGACCTCAGTTTGCTTTGTCTTTAATAGAAAACATATTTTATCAAATTGAGATTTTTTTGTTTTAGATTTATTAGAAAGTTACAGTAACTGTGACTTTCTATTTGAAATAATTTTGTAGTAGCCGGATAATAAGGCGGAGACAAGAATGTAATATGTGGAAATAGCATGCCTCTTTATTACCAAAGTAATATTCAAGTAACGTCTAATTTTCTTCTATTAATAGTAGTTATAGATGAGCAAAACTACATTAAAAGTTATGTAACTGGGTAATAACAGGCCAGAAACCGCATGGAAACTAAGTGGAGACCTATGAGGAAAAACCAATTAGTAATCATATAGTAATATTTTGGTAACAAGATAATAACCTGCTAGCAATAAAATGCCATATCTGCGTATTTCTTACACACTGATTTGTGGTAGTAACTTCATAATAATAAACTAATTGTTTTGATACTTTAACATGTAGGATTTTATTGCCGTTATGTAATGCTGAAATGAATCCTGCCTTATGTTTCCAGCATTCTTATTTGTTTGAAGGTAGCAATGTAAATATTATGTTGTGCTTTAATACCTGGAAACACCTGTGGTTGTTATAAATAACTAGGATTTTTTTTATCAGGAGTGTGATGATTACTTGGAAATGTGTGGTATCAGCCCCAAATTCTGGTTATTACAGAGAAACCAACACGCTTGTTTTCAGGTAAAACTTCACTGTATGATAACACATGTAATTTACTACATGGAAGATTACACTACCTAATGTAAAAAAAGAAAAAGCCCAGGTATCTAATCACAGACAATTCCATTGTGTATCTGAAGAAAAAAACATGTTCTAGTTTAGTCTGAGACAGTTTTGAAACTGTCTTCCTACATGAGTCTTCCCAAACAGGTCAATGGATGTTGTCCTTACGCTGTGTTGGATTCAGAGGACGAATAGGTTTAAAATAGCTCTAGGAGCTCCTGGATAATGATTTTATTTCATTCCTAGTGCAGTGTCCAGCAATACCCTGGCAGATTGTTCTGGGAGCAGATGTGTTTGTGCCATTGATCTTGGCCATCTGATAAGGAAACCCAGCGACAGGCTGTTAACCTCAAACAGTGGGAGCATTAATCCATTTCAAAACATCCCGCTGCTTTTCGCTTTGCTCTGCTCGATTTCTCCTGTGCAGGCGTTCCAAGGAAGAATGGGACTAAACTACTCCCACCTGCCCCATAACTCTTTTTTTATTTTTCCTAGAATGCGAGCTGTCATTAGTTTTATAGAACACAATCAAAACTCCTGATGAACTTTTAAGAAATGCATGGTTATCGGTCAAAGGGAATGGGGTTCCGGGAAATCTTGTTATAAGCTGCAAGCTTTTCTCTGACTGCAGCTTTATACTGGTAGAAGATTTAATACAGAGAATTATATAGCCCTACAGCGGTTTAGAGGGGTTTTGAGTTAACAGGTCATCCTGTTTCAAATGTTTACCACTGTAATGAGAGACGGTAACTCTGAAAACCATTTTGCTCAGGGTGTGCCTGAAGAAATATACAGGATTGGGCACTAATAGATTTGTTATAGGGGGTTGCATTGAGGGAATTTTATCATTAATTGATGTGTTTTAAAAAGAGCTGAAGGTTAATGGAAAGTGCCTGAAGGCAAAACATCAGATCACTTAACATCAAGGGATGTTACTAATGAATTTTGTGACTGATAGCTGCTTTGAGATTATTGTATGTCATTATAGGTGTGTGCCACTTTCTAGCACATGGAATCTGATGTAACCGTTTCTAATTAAACTAAAGTCAGAGGAAAGTCAACGGGATGACAGTCCAGATGAGGACTCTATGACTAGACAGCTGATTGAAAGCATCAGCAGAGACAATATCAAAATGATGCTGATGTCCAGAAGATTGAAGTCAGCCAGCCTGCCCTGTATAAACTCTGGGTTATTTATAACATTTGAAAATGAATCATCCAGTCGAATGAGTCTGTCTTTGTGTTGTCATTTTCAGCATCTAGAAGAACGTGTCAGCTGTTCAGCAAATCTTGGATAATGGTCTAATTCCATTCATCTATGTTATTGTTGATTCTTTACTTTACAATATAAAGCACCATGAGGCGACTGCTGTTGTGATTTGGCGGTGTGTAAATAAAATTGCACTGAATTGAACTTAATACATTCAAAATTAAGGAAATATGGTTTGATGTACTGAACACAACATAAGTAATATTTTAACAAATCAGTGAAACTTGACCGTCTGGAAATAACGACCAATGTCTATTAATCTGTACACAGAAATACACATGTGAATGTAAAATGACCATTTTTTCTTTTACGTGTGCTCTGGGTAATTTGTTCTATTCCTGCATGCAAATATTTAACCTGTTCTCATAGCAAAATGTGACAATCATAAAAATGTATTGGTTGTGTGAATGTCACATGACAAATCTGCAGCATCATGCAATTGCTGCAGATTTTTCAGCTGCAAATCCGTAGCATCAATTTCCTGTTCCACCACATCCCAAAAGCTCTTGGTAACTCTGGAGAATGTTTGAGTACACTGAACTCATGTTCAAGAAGCCAGTGTGATATATTTTGAACTTTTGGACGTGTTATTGTGCTGAAAGAAGTCATTAGAAAATGGGTACACTGTGGTCGCAAAGGAAAGGACATGGTCAGCAACAATACTCAGGTAGGCCGTGGAGTTTAAATGGTGCTCAAGTGGGACTAAGTGGCCCAAAGTGTGCCATGAAACACCATTACATCACCATCACTAAACAGCCTGAACCACTAGCACAATCGATGATTGCAAATGCTCACTACCATCTTAACGTTGTGGCAGAGCTGTTTGTAAACCTTTTATTTTAATCCGAACTTTTCTAAACATAACAGTTACCGAAGTTAACTGTTATGAAACTGATAGATTTGTCTTCTTAAACTGTATTCCTATGAAAAGCTGTGATGACTCAAGTTCAAGTTCAATTTGGTGTAAACAGACATGCATCAATACATATGAGCCCTGACTGATGAAAGTATTTGATAGGGGACACAAAATTAATGATGGAAACTGTTTACATGACCAAAAGTTATTAGATTGCAGGCATTGACTATTTATTGAAGCTAGTTGAAAAACACATGTTCACTATTTTGAAATCAGGACACCTCCACTCCAATTCCGTTAAACTGGCAATACGTCTAAAAGCATGGATGATCAGTCTACTTCTCTTGTCCAAACTAAAGAAGAGCAACAACAGACTGTCATGGCTTTTCATCCGGTCCTACAGGAACACTTCATATTAGAATGAATCCTAATAGCATTGGTGATCTCCTTGCCAATAAAATGTCAGTTCGTGTAAATTTAGAATTCATAATCTGATTATCTTTTCATTGTGAGCATAGTAACATGCTGACATTTCGATTCGTTACACTGCACTGCATGCACTGATAGCACTGATGTTGCTAAGCAAAATCTCAGCACTCTTGCCATCACTGTGCTCTTGGCTTTGTTTCCATTAATATATTCACAATAGTTCAGAAGGAGACTACTCAGTCTCTATGATAATAATAGTATAGTTAAGTGCTTCTCTTTTATCTCTTTGACATAGAGTTACTTTAGAGAGTTTAGGAACAGCTGAAAAATAAAGAACTGCTTTGTCAGATATGTCTGTCATATCTAGTGTTTGGTGTTTACTTGTTGTTGGTCTGACAGCCATGCGGTAATTAACTTACACTGCATATATACATTCTGACTTATATTGTTGGTTCAACTGGCTTCTCTGGGTTTAAGTGAGCCCACATTTTAAGGTTTACCTGTAAACATTTACAGACTCATAAGGCTGGCGAAGCACTGCTTACATCCTTGAGGTTTGGCAGGATATCAAACATATTTCAGAACATGTGCTTAACATTTGCTGCTGTAGTTGAAGCTGGGCATTAAAGCTGTTGTCTGTGGAGAAAGGTACTGAGAGGTAGGTCTTCAGAAAATGGCTTTTGTATATGAATGAAGTCTCGTTTACCTTCCATTGACACTTGTTTTCTCCATGCCTTGGCCATAACGACCTGTATGTGTGAGCATAATGCAGTTTGACCCGTCGCTAATGATGTCCTGACACTTGGTTAGCAGAGCTTTACATTTGAATAGCTGGCATCTAATTGGAAGTGACAGGACAGCATCTTACTCACCACAGTATTTACCAGGAAACTGTAAGGCGGTGACTGTAGGAAAAGAGAACTTGAAATAATCTGCTGGACACCTTTTCAATAGTTGTTTTGCACACATATTGTTGCACCCGTCACTGAGGTGATTTATGGAATCCCTTAGGTGGAGCAATAAAGGAATAGTTTAAATTATCATGCTGTTTTATTCCTGTTGATATTAATGAACCTCGGAAGTTCAGAATATAGCAGCTAAAAGTCTCTCATCTATCTCTGTCCTACTGTAATTTGTTACATATATAGAGATAATCATTGCAGAGTGTACCCCAAAATTGCATATAATGTATTATTTATGACTGAAGGTTTGGTTAAGATAGTCATGAAAAATAAAAGTACTGTACATTAATACTGTAAATAATGTACTCCATATTGCACTGGTCCGTTTTGTTGCTCCATTAACATCATGTTAAAGTTTGTTAAGTTTCTCTTTGGTGAGTGGCTGCTTATTCTATGATTTTAGGTTTAGCAGTCCCTGTTTTATATCTGTGGAATGTTTTTTGACCTATGAGTCGTTCAAGCATAAAAAGGCACCTAACTCAAGTGATGGATCACTTTAGCAATTAACCAATTTTAAATTGTATCTTAAAGCACTTTGCTACCAGCAGCTTGTCACAAAACCACACCATTTGTAACATTTCTTTAGATGACTCTATACAAAATGTCAAAGCTAACGCAGTTTTTAAAAGCATAACATAGTATTTCTAGACCAACAAGGTGATTCCCAACGAGCTATTACCTGAGAAATTGGCATATCTTGGCATAGTGCACATGCCAAAATTGGACAAGTGGAAGACAAAAGAACCAATGTCAGACCTAAAAACTATCTACAGCAGATGGTAGCTGAACTGTCATGTCTTTCAGAAATAGGAAAAAAATCCATCAAAGACCTGACACAGGAAGTGTGAGACACATCTGGCCCTTCAGTTTATCCATCTACTGTTCACTGAAGCCTTATCAGGTGGAAAGATGGCTGTCAAGAGGTCATTCTTAAAGAATCAAAACAGAGAGAAAAGGCTGATGTATGCCAAATTACACAAGAAATGGATTTAAAATAAGTGACAAGAAGTCTTATGGAGTGACGAAACTAAATTTGACATTTTTGGTTCAGATTATGGTCAGTGTGCACGGAGGAGGTCAGGAGAAAGGTCTGTAAGACACAGTGGAGACTGTCATGATTTGGGGCTATCTTTCAGCTCCACAGAAAAGTACCAGATTTTGATCTATCATGCAATGCCATCTGGAAAGCATCTAATTGGCTATGGCTTCATTTTTCAGCATGACAATGATCTCATATGCACTGCCATGGCAGTAAAATCATAACCTGGGCAGAAAAACACACTGAAGCACTATCAGTCATGGACTGACCTCTCCAGAGCACAGACCACAGCATTATTGAACCAGTGTGGGATCATCTCGACAGAGAACAGAACAAAATGAAGCAAGCAGCAAGCAAAGAAAAGCTTCCCATGTCTTTTAAGCAGTCGAGAGAACTATTCCTTAAGATTACTTAAAGAAATTACTAGAGAACTTGACTTTGAGAGTTCATAATGTGTTGATGAATAATGGTAGTTGTGCCAAATATTGACTTTCAAGCTTGTTAGAATTTTCTAGCAAATTTAAAGAAATGTGGGTTGGATGGGTCTTGAGACTACACAGTACTGTATAAAATATACCCCACATCCAGACTTATTCTGGCTTCTGATGTTTATGAAAGTGAAAACTATGTTTATTATTTTCATGTCTTGTGATAAGAAAAAACACCAAATAGTGACTAAACCTGTGGGTATGCAGTTTGATGACACCTCAGTCCCAACAAGACTTTTGGATCAATGTAGGTGTTTCAGACCTGTAATATCAAGCACATTTATAAGTTATGTAGGGAAGTAAGACTAAGATTGCTTTGTGATGTTCAACCCAAACAGCAGACATCAAATCCAATCAGTGCTGTTTTTTACGTCTACTTATCATCTTAATAAATGTCTTCTAAATGTAAAATATTTGCTTGTTGAATTCCTGCACTGTTGATTTACCTTTAGTCAGGTTTGAAAGAACAGGGAAGATGGAGAATATGAGTTTGGAGAATAGATTGTTCATAATCAACAACATCAGAACAGCTGCTGAAGGCTGTCTCACCACATGTGTCCATCAGTGCAGGCGACAGCACTTTTAAACTTTTCCATTTCTGAAATCCTGTGTCTCTGTCTCAGTGAGCCCTGTAAAATGAACTCTATTTTTTCTTTTTATCACCCCAGCACAGGCATCTCAAGGAGTTAAGAATGAAAAGAAAAGACTTCATATTTTTTCTTATCCTCATTAGGTGCTAGCAAAGAACTCCTTCTTGCGGCCATACCCGCCTGCCTTTGTCTCTTAAATCTGTCTCTAGGCCAGGCAGCGGGAGTCATGATAGAGCTCAATGCCATACAGGGTATGATCTTCTCTGGCGATACTGATGCACTGAAACAGTACTTTAGCAAAAAAGAGGAGAAATGAATGTGCTCACAAATCCTGCAGCTTGGTATTCATAGTCAGAGCCAACTTAATTTCAGCACAAATGGCTACTAATCAAGGCATCATTTCCCATTTTAAAGCCCATTTCAGTTTCTTACATGCCTATAAATTCTGCAGGGTTAGTTATTCTTTTCTCATTTCAAAATGTCAGTATTTAGTCTAGCCATTATGTACTCATAGCCATCTGGATACAGAAGAGTTTGGCAACATAAAAAAGGTGAAATATTGAGGCGTTTATCATATTTAAGTTGCATTATGTAGGACATGGAATTGAGTTTCTGCTACCCAGTCAGCCTAATAATTGTGAGGTGTGACACTTTTTCTTGTGGATTTGTACTCTACTATAAGATAAGTATGGTTTTCCATTCTGATTCTTTATATTTAAGTGCTATTATTTTTTAGTTACTTAAAAAAATGTCCTAGAAGGTCAATTCCAATTTTTTTAGTTAAAATGGGTAGCAAGGTTGACCTGCCACAGCTTTAGATGTGTCCTCTCAAACTGTATTCCTATGCAAATGTGGTTGTTAGCAGCAATTTAAAAAGGAAAGGGTCGATGAAGATGAGATGAAGATGTGTAGATTGCTTTATCTGCTGAAGAGGAAATATGTTGTATAAGTTGTATTTTTACTCAGTTGTATATAGCATTTGTATTCTATTTTTATCCTATTGTATATAGTATTTTATTTTATTCTGTACAGTTGTGTACAGTATCTTATTCTTATTGTATTCCAGTGTTCTCTAATTTTTGCTATATAACTTTGCACTGTCCACTTTCTGCTGTGACAAAAAAAATTCCCACATGTGGGACTAATAAAGGTTATCTTATCTTATCTTATCTTATGTGTTTAGATCCCATCAAAAACAGATAATAGATGTTAAAATAAAGTTATCCACTAATGTGGTGGAGACCAAAAAAGAGCCAAAAGATACAAAGTCACAAAGTTTCCAAACACGTTAATAAAAACTTCTTCTTTAGCTTCTTTTAAGTTTTTTAAAACTCTCTGGTAGCAAATTCTAGCTTCAGGCTTCAGGCAATGAAATTATTTTAGTAACCTTTGTAATGATTTCAGCTTAAAAATGTAAACTATTTAAGATGACATTAGTGTCTTGAACGATATTTTAAGTTCACATTGCCACTGTGCCACATTCTGATACTAAGCAGAAAATTGGTTTCCCAAATTCTTCCTTGCCTGTTTAACCATGACAGTTTTGGTTATAAGGGTTTCTAGTTACACTTAAAATAACCCAGATAAAAGACTGACTGATGATCAAAAGTGAAACGTCAAGATGAAAACACACAGCAGATTATGCTTTATTTTACTTTGTTTCTTCTCTTATTATGTGACCGTTGGGCTTGTCAGATAAATCGTTCATAGGTTTTATTGATTGGCAGCACAGCGTCCAGTTGAGATACGACTGATAGTGGATGTAGAACACAACAGATACAAGCTTTTTGCCTGCAGATTCCCTTTGCTATGTTGAGTGCTGTTGTCAATATTGTAGATTAATGCATGGAGATAACCACCGTATGACTGTCTGTTGTGTTTTTGTGGATTTTTTTGTTCATTATTGTCAGTGGTTTGGATGGTACCTATCCATCAGTTCAAAGAGCAGAATAACCAAGAGTGACATTCAATTACAGTATGCAAATTTGTGTTCTTTATTTATTTATCTGGCCTCACCATTAATTTACTTAATTAACAATTTTGGACGTGAGCTGTCATGAGCAGATTGCAATATTCTTTCCAATAACAGGCCATAATGAAATATATTATTAGCAATAAAGTTAATGAAACAACTGAAGTGAGACTCCTCATCACCACTGGATGGATGGCAAATTAAGGATAATAAAGGGAACAAACAAAGAAGGCAGACTTGAGAAAATGGGTCCTGTAACTTATTAAGGTTCTTGGAAGAAAATCTATGGGCTGTACATTGATGCATAACAGTACTGTACATTGTCAAACTGCCACTGGAATTTCTTAAGAGAACCTTTTTGCCTTGCTGTTAGCGCAAATTACACCTTGTTATCAATTAAATTGTAATTAGAGTGCTAATGGAAAGAGTTGGATATTTTGACAGGCTCAACTGAACTTACTTTGCTTACAGGTAATTAAAAAAAATTCAGGCAGGGTGTGCAGTCTGGAATTCTCTCAGAAATCATGGTTTGATTGCTTTTGTGATGTGCACAGGGATTTTCATCTCATTTAAGAGAAGTTCTTCCCCCCAAAAATTGTTGAATCATGACATTAAATATGAAAGATCCGTCTTCATTGTTAATTTCTAATTTTCTGGATGACTTTAGCAGGTGGTCAGAAATTTGTCTGAGTTTACCATTAAAATATTGCAAAAACCTTAAATTTCATGCATGCAAGTTGTTTAAAAGTATATTCATATCTTCGTAAATTAATCTTTAGTGCAGTCTCAACTATATGGATTTTCAACTATATGAAATCAGGTTGACTGAGTTTTTGATCTATTGAAACAGCCTTGCTAGCAACAGTGTTTTCCCCGCTGCAAGTTCATATTGTATAACACCAATTAAAGGGAAAGACAGCAAGTAACAGTGGATCTTCTGACTTCTGAGACCAAGCTGGGAATTCAGGAAGAAGGAACTGTTTTTGATGTTGGCCTCAAACTGACTGAAGTTCAGTCAAAGGCTTTGAGCAAGTACCATTTTAACTGTCCAGGTATATCCCTGAAGCAAAGACGCTGACCACATGAAAAACAAAAGAAAAAGAAATATCTGGTTCAAAGCACTTAAGTCCATAGAAGATATCTTAGAACAAATATTTAGGAAGGGCACAGAACAAACCTTTAAGAAGAATTGTATCATTAGAAGGCACTTTATCCATAATTTGATGTCTAGTAGGGTGCAGTGCACACTCTAAATGCTAAAGTGCTAATGTTAACAACTTTTTTCTGTATGATTGTGTTTGAATGACATGTTCCTAATGGATAGTTTTATTACTTTGTCACTCGTGTGATTAGCTAAAATGGACTTTCTTTGGTATGATGAGTATTGCTGTACTTGAGTGAAAATATTAAATATTTCATATTGTGCAAATCTTACTTGGTTGATTACACTGTGGCTTTCTTTTACTTTTTTGAGCCTCAAATTGCAGAATCAATGCAAATTGAGATTCTCCTGTGAATAAGTTTTAATTGTATTCTTGGTAAATGATAATGAGTCATTCATCAGACACATATTTGCTTGACATAATACCCATGCGTGCATAAAATTTGGAAAGCTCAACGTATAAAAGGAAATCACTATAATTGCTTGCTAATCCTGTAATATTTATGCCCTGAAAGTTGGCTGCATATAGTACTGTTCTATTTTATGAACTGACCATGACAAACCCGACTGATTTAGTATTCTTTTTCAATATTTGGATGGACAAAATACAATTTGTAATAACTTCCTTTCCACCCCATCACCTTGTCCCAAGGCTGGAGAAAAGTATGAAAGATGAAAGCACTGATCTCCAGGTCTTGGCGGCTCTGTGACATCAACCAGAAGCAGCTCCATTAAAGAATGAAAAGGCAGGTCTCTTTTGTTGCTTCCACATCCACTTGTTATTAAGGAATCCCATTAAACTGTGGAAGAAGGTGACTTTTCCTTTCAGTGTGATGACACATGGAAAGAGACCCCTGTCAGGTCGGAGATGGGAGCCGCTGATGAGGCTGGTGAGGTGGTTTTGGCCCAAGAGGAAAGGAGTTATTGATTGACCGAGCCAGCGCTGCGTCTCCTGCACTCTGTCAATCACGTGTGGACCCTTTTCTTTGTTTCTCTTTTTTGCTCTGGCCACAGGTGATCACCCATTTCCCGAATGCTCTTTGTCGAGTGTGTGCCCTCATTTAACTTCATTACTGTTGGGCTGACAGCCAGGCAGCAAGGGGAACAAACTGCATCCTTCGACCCTGCATGTTCGCCATGTCCTGCAGACACCTTTCCTGCTGCCATCCATCCTCAACTCCCCCTACCTTCTCTTTCCGTTCTTTCTTCTTCTCTTCTCTGTGGTTGTTCTGTCACCATCTTTGCCTTCCGTCATGCCCTCCCCGTCGCGCCCACAAATGCAGCTCAGCAGCATTGATAACAGTCTGACAGACCACAGTGGAGCACTGGCGTCAGTTCCTTAGTCCCATCCCTTCTCCCCCCTAACTCGATGGCTTGCCTTTGTTGTCAAGGTCACCCTGCTGCCCATCTGCAAATAGAGAGAGAATGGCAGGTTGTGAATGGGAGGCTTTCACCTGCCACTACTTGTTTCCTTCCTGAGGTTTCTTACTCTGAAAGAGAAAATGGCTGTAGGGCCAGGCTGTCAGAATCATGGGAGACATGATAAGTGAGTGATGCAACCCTGTTACCTTAAAAGTTTTGACTAAAATAAACATGAAAAACAAACAAACACTGAATTAAAAATCATATAAAGACAATATATCATTGTTAAATCTAATATTTTTTTCAAAAGCTATATGATCAGTTTGAGTGGCTGTATCCGGTCTTTAAGAGTGGAGTTTAGGCCCAGACACGGCTAGTGACGTCAGACTTAACGACCGGATAGTGCAATGATTTACATATTAGACCAGCAGGGGAAAGATCACAGGAGGAAACACAAATCCTTCAAATCCCTTTGGGATGACATTAGGGAGGGCATCCAGCATAAAAAGAAATATGTGACACTACTTGCGGGGGTGATCCCATTTTAATAGTGTAGCAGCTGAAAGTAGTCTTAAATTCTCAATTTTATTTCAACAACACATTTGAAATGAGACGAGAACAACAGGAGATTAGACATGTGTGTGTATATGTGTGTATGTATTTTGAAATATGGAAATTTTAGAAGATTTAGAATTTTAGCATCTAAAAGTATATAACAAGAAGACAGTTAGAATCCAGTGATATCTCTGTACAAGTGGGAGAAGGCCAAAGACAAAAGAAGGCCTGAACCAAGGAGCAGCTGAAACAGTACATTAAGCCAAAAAGTTTGCTTTCAGAACTATAACGGGCTTTCCTACTTCCTAAATGTTTTAAAGTATTGAAAAAAGGTGATACAAAAAGTAGCAAACTTTACCCTTTCTCAACAATTTTGAAATGTGTTGCAGTCTTCAAAGTAAAGGGAAAAAAACAGATTTTTTAAAAAAAATAATAGAATTTCTGTTTAAATATTTGAAATAATGTCTGTCTGTCATAATCAGTTAAGTAATATATATTAATTATTATACTGTTTGAAATTTATTTAGTACCAATTTTTCCAGATTGAGAACAATAATTACAGTTTTTAAATATTTTTCAATTCAATTCAATTTTATTTATATAGCACCAAATCACAACAAAAGTCGCCTCAAGGCGCTTCATATGAAATCATTCCTGTTTTCCACATATAATATTATTATATTTGAAAAAAGAGGATTTTACTTTTGACTTGTTAATGTGTAGGGTGCATCACTTCATTGTAACACTTTATCGACACTTCACTGTCACTTATCTAAACTCCGACACATATGCACTCCATATTGTGCATAAATGCCATTTTTGCACAATATTCATCTGCTGACTTCTGTATATATATATATATATATATATATATATATATGCTTGTGAAGCTGGCACACAAGAATTTCACTCACATGTGCTGCACCAATGTACCAGTAATGTGGTGCGACAATAAAAGTGATTTGATTTGATTTGATTAGATCAAAAAGAATCATACCATTTGTAAGTGCATTCATTCTTCAGAGTAACAGTTGGAACAGCTGCCAGTCGCCAGCGTAACAACAACAGTGACCACTCACAGGTTCACAAAAATATGGGACACATTTGACTGTTTTATGGAAATATTTTAACAGCAATAATAGTTGTCATAATTTTAGTTTTGATAATTAATTCATCTGTTAACACAGCTGTCTTAAACATGAAAGATCCTTGATTTGACAATGAAGGGAGACACAGAGAGGAACAAACTAGTTTACTCCTAACGCTTCTCAGAAGCTTGCATTAATGGGTTTCATCAGAATAGGCATCGCCATAAAATCTGTGTGAAATCAAATATTTAGATCCTTCCGCTGCGGCAACACCTTGGGGGAAAAAAGGGATGTTAACATCATCGCTGATCATACCCAGTATCTTAATAATCTGGTCCAAGTACAGCACCAACCAGCAAACATATCTTTCAGAATCATTCACTGGTGATGTAAAAATGTAGACTTGATAATACGAATATACCTCAAAATGATCAACATCTGCTTCTTAACAATTACAACTGAAGTAAAGTTCTTGTATAGAACTCATTTGTAACATGATGACATCATCATTAGCCTAAGAAATCCCAAGCAGGTTGTTTTATTAATTCTGTGTAATTCTGTCTTTCTGCAATATTTGTTTTAAAATCTAACTTAGATGCCGGCACATACACACCAGATATTATTTAGCAATCCAAGATACTAAAGCCCAAACCACTTAAACATTGTTTTATTGTTTTTTTACTTCTTTTTTTTTTTTTAAATAAACGTTGTTAAGAATATCCGCCTTTGTCATGCAAATTGTGCTCAGGAACTCAAGATGCCTGCAAACACAACCTTAATTAGGATGTCAGGAAAAGGAACTAGTCTCATGAAAAGTCTGTGTTGTGTTACCGTCTGTAGAAGTTGTAGTTTTCCTGCCCCCTCTGGAGTATCTACTCTGCTGTCATATATTTAACAACTAACTTCAAACCAAAGTGTCTTGCACCTTTGATTTTGACTGGAAAAGTAACACTTTAATGCAATGTGCAAATTCTGTTTTTCTCTCATAAGCTTCAGCAGCCGCACGCAGTGTACTAGCGTGGCTCACTTAGGCACAGTACACCTACACACACACACAAACAGAGCTGTTTGAGGGTGAAATATCCCAGAGGGGGAAACAGTGAAAACTATAGTAATATCCTAATATATTCAATTCAAGCTTACTGCCTGTTTTGTATATGAAATACATAGTTGTAGCAACTTAGAATAAATATTTGTGTGTAATAATGAATACTTTTAGCTGCCCTTGCAGTAACTTCAAAGGAAATGGACATACTCAAATATATGATTTCTTTTTTGGCAAACGTCATCAATAACAATGCATATTATCAATATTAGTGCCGTTATCTATTCTGCTAAGAAGTCGGATTCTTTACCATTTCAACAGATTCGTGTTCAGCTGAGGGGTAAAGGGGTTAAAAAAGGTTGCACTGATGCAGGCTTACAGTTTCAACCTTTATCATGTCAGTGTTTGAACACAGTGTGGAAGCAAGGGTTTAAAAAAAGGTTTTATGTGACTCAACAGTGCAAACGCTCCACTGTCGTAAGTTTGACGTCACTGGTTTGCTTTGCTCAACTGGCAGAAGAAAAAAAGAGTATGATTCTGCTGCACTTGATCCCTGTTGCTGACAAAATACATATCAAGTATTTAATCATCCTTTGCTGGTCTTTTCCATCAGTCCAGTAACATTCTTGATCATTTATCCACTGCAGGGGGGTCTGGAGCATAAACCATGTGTGTTACAGGGGGGTACACAGTCCATCAGAGGATCAGCACATCTATCTTCTCTCTCTCTGTGTTTTCAAACGAAATATTTAGAATGATGTGGCATTAATATCTATATTTAAATAAGTGTTATTGCATAATGTACAGGGTGGGCCATTTATATGGATACACCGTAATAAAATGGGAATGGTTGGTGATATTAAAGTCCTGTTTGTGGCACATTAGTATATGTGAGGGGGCAAACTCCTCAAGATGGGTGGTGACCATGGTGGCCATTTAGAAGTCGGCCATCTTGGATACATCTTTTGTTTTTTCAATAGGAAGAGGGCCATGTGACACATCAAACTTATTGGTAATGTCACAAGAAAAACAATGGTGTGCTTGGTTTCAACGTAACTTTATTCTTTCGTGAGTTATTTACAAGTTTCTGACCACTTATAAAAGGTGTTCAATGTGCTGCCCATTGTGTTGGATTGTCAATGCAACCCTCTTCTCCCACTCTTCACACACTGATAGCAACGCCGCAGGAGAAATGCCAGCACAGGCATCCAGTATCCGTAGTTTCAGGTGCTGCACATCTTGTATCTTCACACCATAGACAATTGCCTTCAGATGACCCCGAAGATAAAAGTCTAAGGGGGTCAGATCGGGAGATCTTGGGGGCCATTCAACTAGCCCACGACGACCAATCCACTTTCCAGGAAACTGTTCATCTAGGAATTCTCAGACCTGGCACCCATAATGTGGTGGTGCACCATCTTGCTGGAAAAACTCAGGGAACGTGCCAGCTTCAGTGCAAAAAGAGGGAAACACGTCATCATGTAGCAATTTCAAATATCCAGTGGCCTTGAGGTTTCCATTGATGAAGAATGGACCCACTATCGTTGTACCCCATATACCACACCAAACCATCACTTTTGTTGTTCCAACAGTCTTGGAGGGATCCATCCAATGTGGGTTAGTGTCAGACCAATAGCGGTGGTTTTGTTTGTTAACTTCACCATTCACTTAAAAGTTTGCCTCATCACTGAACAAAATCTTCTGCGTGAACTGAGGGTCCTGTTTCAATTTTTGTTTTGCCCATTCTGCAAATTCTGTGCGCCGATCTGGGTCATCCTTGTTGAGATGCTGCAGTAGCTGGAGTTTGTAAGGGTGCCATTTGTGAGTAGCTAACATCCGCCGAAGGGATGTTCGACTAATGCCACTCTCCAGTGACATGCGGCGAGTGCTACGCTGTGGGCTCTTGCTGAGTGAAGCTAGGACAGCCACTGATGTTTCTTCATTAGTGACAGTTTTCTTGCGTCCACATTTTGGCAAATCCAACACTGAACCAGTTTCACGAAACTTAGCAAGCAGTTTGCTAACTGTAGCATGGGAGATGGGTGGTCTCGTAGGGTGTCTTGCATTGAAATCTGCTGCAATGACCGGTTACTGCGTTCACCAGATATCAACACAATTTCGATCCGCTCCTCACGTGTTAACGTCTTCGACATGTCAATGGCTGTGAACAAAGAGAAACTTTTAAATAACTCATGAACGAATAAAGTTACGTTGAAACCAAGCACACCATTGTTTTTCTTGTGACATTACCAATAAGTTTGATGTGTCACATGGCCCTCTTCCTATTGAAAAAACAAAAGATGTATCCAAGACGGCCGACTTCTAAATGGCCACCATGGTCACCACCCATCTTGAGGAGTTTGCCCCCTCACATATACTAATGTGCCACAAACAGGATTTTAATATCACCAACCATTCCCATGTTATTACGGTGTATCCATATAAATGGCCCACCCTGTATATTAAACTTTGGGTGGCTGTAGCTCAGGTGGCAGAGCAGGTCAGCCACTAATCAGAAGATCGTTGGTTCGATCCCAGGTTGCCTCCTGGCTGCATGCCAAATATCCTTGGGCAAGATACTAACCCCATGTTTGCCTACTGGTGGTGGTCAGAGGGCCCGGTGGCGCCAGTGTCCGGCAGCCTCGCCTCTGTCAGTGCGCCCCAGGGCAGCTGTGGCTACAATGTAGCTTGCCATTGCCAGTGTGTGAATGTGTGTGTGAATGGGTGAATGACTGAATGTAGTGTAAAGCGCTTTGGGGTCCTTAGGGACTGAGTAAAGCGCTATACAAATGCAGGCCATTTACCATTTACCAGGCTAAACTCAACTCTAGAATACGGTATTGATTTTGAAAGAGCTCTACCAGAATGTTTTTCTACAATTGTCTTTCTTGACCAAACATCTAATATTTCAATTGGAAACTTGAGAAATTGGCTTGATGGCCTGGTGGCATGATGGTTAGCACTGTGGGACGGTGTCTTTCTGTGTGGAGTTTGCATGTTCTCCCCGTGTTTGCATGGATTCTCTGCAGGTGCTCCGGCTTCCTCCCACAGTCCAAAGACGTGCACTTAGTGGGGATAGGTTAATTGCAAACTCTAAATTGCCCATGGGTGTGAATGTGAGTGTGAATGGTTGTTTGTGTCTATGTGTTGGCATAGACATAGACCCACACCTCCCTGAAAAGGATGAGTGGATGGGTGGATGGATGGATGGATGGATGGATGGATGCATGGATGCATGGATAAATGACATGACTCAATGGATTTCATTTGGGTGACCAGTACTGTTGTTACTCAGAACAGCATCATTAATATTTTAATTGATGGAATCAGTCATATGTTTAGCCTTTCAGATATGAAAAGTCAATTTCACAAAGATTTTTATGCTTCCACTGCAGCACTTTCACTCACTCAAAAGAAACATTTTCTTATTTTATATATATAATGTTGAATTCCCCAAAGGGATGGTGTTTTCTGAAGGTATATTTTTAAAAAAGGATGAAGAAAACATTTGTTTCCTAGAAAGTTTACTGAGTGGCCCCTGGAGACCTTCTGTGGGCACTTGCCAGTAGCATTTTAGCTTGTTTTATAACTTTTGAAAAGTTCTGGGCCAGGACACTACACACACACACAATATGGTTCAAAAGAAGAACTGAAAAAAAATTATCACTTCATAGGTGTGATGTAATTTTTGATTTGTGTGCTAAAACACAAGAGCGTATTCTTATTTATTTGTGTTGACAAACTGGAAACTATTTCTGTGTATGTTCTGACACAGTAAACACTAATTGGAATCTGCACACCTGTTAATAATCACACTAATGACAAGAGGCTGAACACTTCCCTAAGCAGTGCTCAATGCAAGAGGCGAGTAACTATTAACAGGGAGCAAAATGAATAATGAAATTAATGATTTGGGGAAATAGGCTGTCGTATAGGATGATTTCTTCTCTTGCATGCATTTTAATTTACTCTGCTGTAATGGATATGTACTTCTACACATTATCTTAGTGACAAATCCAAACGTATACCCTTTATTGAAGCAGATATCTAATTATTGCAGCGTCTTGTTGCTATAAAGTTTAAAGAGTTTTTAAGCTTATTTTGTTTGTTTTGTTTCTTTGTTTTCTGGCAGTGCAGCCACTGGTACAATATAATGTAAAGCGAAACATATGTAACAGGGCTCTAGAGTCGCAAATGCGACCAATTTGGTCGCAAATGCGACCAAATTTTTCAGTGGTGCCAGTAAAAAAAAGTATTTGGTTGCACCTGTGCGATCAACTGTTCGGGTAGCAAAAAAAAAAAAAAAAAATTCTGCAACCTTCCCTGTGGTCAGCAACAGACACACATTATGCCCCTATCGTGGACTAAACCAATCAGAGATAGTAAGGGGCGGGACCTCTCTGATTGGCCGTGGTCCAGTTGAAAGTGCAGGTGGAAGAGAGATGTGAGTAGCTTGAATAAAGCGATATCGATTCATTAAATCCTGAATCGACTTTTAAATATAACTGTGTTTTGCCAGAAACGCCAGATTCTCAGATTAAAGCTCACAAAACCATTTCAACAACAACCAAACAGCAAATGAGAGCAGGTACACGGATTCCACACAAAAACGTAAACACAGACCCGACGCATCAGAATCAACTTTGTCTTTCTCGGCTTTCTCACCCGACGGCCCGCAGACGGACACGCTGTCGGAGCTCGGCGATTCTGCGTCGGGTCCGCGCTGTGTTTACGTCTTTTTGCGCTGATTCTGAGCTGCAGGTTTTGTCTCTCTCCAACCAAAATTCACCGAGCCAGCAGCAAAAGAAGCAGCAAACTACGCTTCACATTTGATCAATGTCGTCATGAATTTTGCTGTTTTGCTTCCACGACTATTAAAATCACACTTCATGCACAGCTAGCTCTCTCTCTATCTCTCTCTATACTTCAAGAACAGTTTCCCGTCTCCAATCTCTGTTTTCTGTATTATTCATTCGCTTATTACCCACCAGTCTACCGTTGTTTACAGCGCTGTCTTTTTCTTTTCTTTTTTTCACTTAAATGACCTCGGACAAGAAAGCCTAATTTCTGTTGTTCAATACTGAAGAAATTTAAACTTTATATGCAGAATATTGTAGAATATTTTTAAGGTTATCTGCTATAAAAAGCCAGACCAGGAAAATCTCCTTCATGTTTTTCTGTGTTTTATTCTCAGTTACTTTCACACAAAGGCATCTGCTGTGATGTTCACAATTCTGATAAAGTCTCACATGTATCAGTACTGATAAATGATCAGAATTATAATATTTCTGACTGTCTGAGGCAGTCTAAGTTGAATCGAATCAGGACTTTGAAAACCGGAATCGAATGGATTATAGAAATCAGTGATGATACCCAGCTCTAGTGAGCAGCCTAGGCACGACAGAAGTGGATGTAGCTGTAATAAGAAAATAACTATTGCTAACTTTTCTGTTAAGTTAAGGCCTGATCCGTCTGAAATTCATAGCCAGTGCTCTGACATGGTGTCATCAATCTTTGAATGCTGAAAAAGCACAGTGTATCCAGAAAAACACATTATATTATATAAATTATTATAAAATTTGTGTGCGCCTAACTTTTTTGCCGGTACGCCTAACTTTTTAAAGTTAGGCGTACCGGTACGCCCATGGCAAAAAGTTAGTCTAGAGCCCTGTGTAAGAAAACACAATGATGGAAGTACTTTATGTAATTATGTTGCTGTGGATAGTTTCTTCAGTACTGCCATGTTTTCTTCTTTCCAAACTAAATTTCTTATTTTTGTCTCTCTTCTATCTTTCCACCTCATTAGCAGACTTCATATGGTTCATCGCATATTTCATTCAGGGGTGACTCATTCATACCATACTGATTCATATGTTAATATGTTCCTGAGACAACCCCCCATGGCTCGAACAGAGTCTGATATATAATTCTTTTTTTGCTTTGCACTCCATTTGTCTTATTCTTTCACAGCAACCAAATGCACCATGAAAAACCAAGCTTTATCACATTTCCCACCCACTAGATTCTGTTGACCCATCTCACTTATTTCCTGCAATGGGAAAGGCATTTCTGGGATAAACAACCCATTGAAATGTCACCAGATTCCATGGAGTCCACGAGAGTTGTCCTTGTGCCTGAGGGACTGGAATGTTGACATTAGACATTAAGCAGCATTTCATGTGATATTATAGCCTGACAGTATCATACAACTCCAGTTTTCAGAGATGCCACTCTCAAATGGTGGGCTATGAAGCATGTAATGTTGGCATTATATAGTGTAGAGCACAGTATAATTTTAAAAGAATCTGCATGGAGGCACAGACCCTCTTATACTCTGTGCAGCTGCACAAGTTCTTATGTTAATATTACTGTGGTGCAGAGACAAGGCACTTGACAGTGTATGGCTCTGATTTAAAACTAAGCCCCTGCTGAGAAATCTACTTGCACATTTAATGAGACCTCAATAAAAGAGAGAAAACATTTTTATATTACTATTCTAAGTATTTTCTCCCTGCAAGCAAAAGGTTAGTTCAGGTTGTTTGTAAACATACATGATTTCTTTCTTTCGGAAGAGTTTGATTTTACTATATTTTGACATGAATCACACATACATGTGCATTTCTCCCCTGCTTTTTAGTTTTTAATTTGTGATCTGGTTAAAATGTTTTTGAATATTTATTGCTATTCAGGAATTGGAATCTATCTAGCGTATAGATTTCAAATGGTGAATGTAAATGGGGAGTCCTCTTCATACACAGGGTTCTGTGCTGAGACCACTACTGTTTACATTAAGGATGTTCCTGTTGACTAATTTCCTAGAAAAAAAGCCAACTCTAAAACTAAAAAACAAAGACGTCAAGCTAAATTTAAGAAGTGTCTGATGTCAAAAACTCAGTAAACCAAGGCTTTTTAAACCATTAATCACATTCTACAATAATGAATCATGCCGCTTAACTGTCCTGCACCTCGCATTGTGCATCATTTACGCTGCATGTTATACTCCAGGTAACGAAGAAGAAAAACACATAAACCAATGTTAAATATGATATGAAAACATGTTATCTACATAAAATGAATACATTGCGACTGAAAAGTGTGAGGCATTGTGCCGAGCATAATGAATGATACATGCTGTTTGAAAATTCATGACATCCAATTCAATACAAGTGAAAATCTAAAATGACAAAAAAAACAAAACAAAACATCCATCCATTTTCTTCTGCATCTCTGAACTTGTGTTGTGGACGCAGCAACCTAAGCAGGGAATCCCAGGCCTCCCTCTTGCCAGCTACCTCACCCAGCTTATCCGGGGAAATTGTCGAGGTGCCTCTTCCTGGTAGAACATGAGGCGTGCACCTCAGCTGCCTCCTTTTGATGTGGAGGAGCAGCAGCTCTACTCTGAGCCCCTCCCAAATGACTAAACTCCTCATCCTCTAACTAATGCTGGGCATACATTGGGCGATTTTTGTCTCATTTTTGAACTGATTTTTCAGTCGTGCGACCGTTTTGGTGATCGTGTGTCGTGCATCGTGTAGTAGCCTATACGTGGGGTAACGAGAAGTGATTAACACCTCAAGACCAGCTCCCGATCATCAATTGCTTGGTCGTAAGAAAATCGTAAGAAAATCAAACCTGTTTGAAATCCTGTCGGCCGTCATGAGGGTGTCACCGCAGTGCGCACGCGCAAAAACAGAAATGAACATGAAAAGACAGGGCAGCACGGCAGTGCAGCGTGCAACACAAGCGATGGAGGCACAATTTGTAGAACTTTGGCAAGCTCATCTGAGCCTTGTCATGTGGCCTTACAAAATTATCACGACCGCAACAACCGTGAAAAGACTTGCATGGACATTGCTGCTCAATCACAGCTGCCTGATCAATGTTTTTCTTTAGCAATTTAGCAAAGCTGATGGTGGTGGTGTGCGTGTCTGTGTGAGTGAAAGACAGAGAGGGAGAGCGAGTGACAGATTTTCTGTTATAACCTTCATGTTATGGATGCACAGTGTGAGCACTGAGGTCGCGTCAGAGCATCGGGCCATATAGTGTGAAAACCTGCATCATGACGAACTTCTAACCCCTGCGAGTCAATCGTGCAGTTTGAGAAGCTGAATAACGCGACTGAAAAAATCTCATAGTGTATGCCCAGCTTAAGAGAGAGCCCATCTACCTTTGGAAGATAGCTAATTTACATCCGCTTGTATTTGCTATTGCATTTTTTCACCTTTAAAAGAACTACCAATAATGTGTTAATAAAAAGATTAGGGTGAGATTAACAGATTTATGGTGTTTCCCACCAAACATGCTCCATCTGGTGGCAGATGGTTGCATAACATTAGGACACAACTATTTACAGGCATTGGGTATCAATTAAAACGTAAAACAATTACATTAAACAACTAGTACATCTTGTACCTACTAGTGACAATAACAACGATTAGTTGACTAATCAACTAGTCAAGCACATCCATAGTTTAGATTATACATGCTTCCCCTAGGCAATATTATTAGAAAACGCCACATAGATTTTAACCGTCGTGCAGACGACACCCAGCTTTATGAAGTCAAATGACACACATGAGTTAAACTAAAGGAAGGCCTTAAAAACCATTTAATGAACTCTGATTTTCTACTTCTGACTTAGCACATTTAAGTGCTTTCTATCTAAACAGTCAGAAACATTCATTCACCTCCTGACCTACAATCATCCCCAGTGATAATGTATAGTATATATTTTCTCCTTCTCCTCTTAAATTGCTGTGCTTCCCTGAGCCTGGCTTTGCAAGACGTTTCTTCCTGTTAAAAGTGAGTATTTTCATTCCCTCATAAGGGGTCATTTGATTGTTAGGGTTATCTTTCTAATTTTATAGGATATTTCCCTACAATACAAAGCACTTTAAGGTGACTGCTGCTATTAACTGTTCTATAAATGTCTTATCTCTCGGTTTCCTAATGCTTTACTATCAGACTCTTGTCTGAAGACAATCCTCAGTGTATACTACACTGGAATAGTTTGCCATACTGTGCTCATACTGTATGGGAACAGAGCTACCAAATCTTAAACACCTTAATCCAAATAAGACCTTAACTTCAACACTGTAAATACCTGCATTACTTCAGTGCAACTGTTCCTTTAGCTTTCTGTCACTGTTCACATTGCATTTTCTCATTGTGAAACACACATAGTAATTATACTATTTAATCTCACAGAAGCATTTTGGTATTAAAAAGAAAATTGAATGTGGGGATCATGAAGGAAATGTTTTCCAGGAAAAAGCTTCCTGCAGAATGGAAATGCTGATGACTTTTACCACCTTTAAATAGGCTTACAAGCTTAAAACTTCCACACTTAAAAAGGGCAGCTTTATCTAAATTCAGTTGTTTACACACTGGATGTCAGTGTCATGTTTGCACATATGTTATGTTGATATAACAGCCAGTACTTGTTAAAACCTGTTCTAACTCAATACAGAACACTGATATTAAAAAGTAATCGTAAATGAAACATATTTAACAACAGGCCTATTACACTTGAGAACATGTAGGCTTAATCCTGCAACAATATTCCTTTCAACTGTCTTTACTTTATCTGTGTTGTCCTTGAAATTAATTTCTTTTTCCTTCATACTGTCTCAGCCTGTCTTCATTGCCCTGAGCAACTCTCAGTGGCTGGAGATTGAGCTAGTTTTATCTGAGGTCACCTCACCTCCATCCCAAGCTTCTGTTCCTCAGAGAAACCATTGGATCCTATGAAGCACTGCCCTGCAGTTTTGATTAGTGCTGGCTCCTCCTCCATAATGTTTCCTGTAGGGAAGAGTGCAAACTGTCAGCACAAAGCATAGTTCTCCAACAGGGACAACGGTGAATATCACACATAAACTCTAACAAACTTAGAGTAAGAATTCAATTTTCTCTGCACCTGCAACCTTGAAACCATCACCGATCAGAATAGTGGTCTTCATATGTAGACACTGGTGGGCAGATTTGGAGCTGGGGGTCTAGTTCCAAATGCCATGTTCTTGTGCCAGCTAAAAAAAAAAAGAAAAAGAAAAAGAAAAGAAAAACAAGCAAATTGCAGTTTGTAGAGGTAATAAGCTATCTTCACTTGGTGTCTTGCAATATTTTTTGGTTTGAGTCTAAAAAACGATTTGTAATCTTAATAGTTTGTTACTTTTAAATCAGAAAGAAGAAGGCAAATGTTGGCTCCAATATGTTGGCCAACACCATTTCTATGCTGTTGGCCAAGATTATCCTAGTACTCATTTCAGCTAAATATGACATCTTCAATAGACTTCATTCAAGGGTCAGTCACTGCTTGGGCAACTGCAGTTGGTTAAAACTACTGGCATGGCAAGTGAGATGATGTATCACCCTTATTGGCTTCCTTACATTGGCTACCAGTCAGTTTTAGAATTCATTTTAAGATCCCATTGATTGTCATTGCATGGCACCTTGCACCCTTAATGAGGTTTGCAAAGCCAATGTTCCTAACTGTTCCAAGGTCCAGATCAATACATAGAGTCGTTGTAACTACTTGTAAACTGTGGAATAAACCGCCTCTTCACATCAGGGACTGTGTCACATTAGACACTTTTAAGCCAGTTTAATCCAGTTTTTTCATTGGCTTGTAAACTACACTGAGATATGATTTCTTTTTATTTATGCCATTTCACGTGCACTTTTTTCATTCTATGTTTCATTTGTTAGATCTGTTTGATAGTTTCATGAAGTTTTATTTTTAGCTGTGTAGCGTTGTGAGGGGGGCATAAAGAGTGCAACAAAAACAGCAACATTTATTAAATTGTGTTTTATATATATATATATATATATATATATATATATATATATATATATATATATATATATATATATATATGCTACTTTGTCACAAATAGCAGCTTGTGCAAAATATATATAGGGTAACATTTTGGTGGATGACAGTCTCAAATGTTTATAATCACTATACCCATGGCAACATAACCATTCTTAACCTCCTAAGACTCGAACTCTTCCATAGCATGCATTTTTAATTTCTCATTGATATTTGGGCATATTGAGACCCGATGAATGTAAAAACAAAGAATCACCAGATTTATTTTTTTACCTGATTTTTGTTCCTAAAAAAAATGAGAGCCACATATGAGGATATTCGGTTTTAATGTTGATAAAACAGAGGCAGTATAATGTCCTCGTAAGTGGATATCAGGCCCTTTTAGAACAAAATTAAGTATTTTAGTCTAGACAACCCAAAATGTGATGTAGCTTAGAGAAAAAAGGGGCATAAGTTCTATCAATTTGTAACAACCATGATACTTGCTCCTAATAAAAGATATTTGAAACGAAACAAAATGTGATGTCCACATATGTGGATGCCAGGTCCTAGGAGGTTAAGCAACTAAAAGTGATTGTTTAAAATTAATATAAATAGTGTTTTTATAATGACAATGTCCAGTGACAAATAATCTGTCAGAGCAATGAAACCACAGAATAGTTATATATACATTGTTGCAGCCTTCTTAACAACAACGGTTTATCATTTAGCTGTCCGTCCTGTAACTCTACTTTCTGATATATTCTAACTGAACTGATAGTTTTGTTCGGCTGTGGCTTTCAGCAAAAAAACAAAAAACAACAATAAAAAGTCTGCACGCTCACTATATACTGTCTTATTAGCACCAAATAACAAATAGGCACTTAGTGTGTAACAGCCACGCAATCAGATTTTTCAGTAAAAAGGAAGTAAAAGACCTTTTTTCTTTGTGACAAAGGAAATGATTTTTTGTGAGTATCTACAGATTCCAACATCAGTTTTAATATGACTGAAATGTTGGAATACCTAATTGTGTTGAAGTTTCAACCATCTAGCTGTTGAATGGAGATGAAACTGAAGTTTTGGAGATAGTCCTACTACTTTATTACGCCATCCACTTTGTGTAATGTACCAGTATACTGGCAGGAAAACAGCCCCAGAGCATGATGCTACCATCGCCATGATTAACAGTTCTTAGGTTTGAAAGCCTTTAGCTGTCCAAACATGCCTTTTGTCATTGTGAAAAATAGCTCAATCTTTGTCTTTTTTCTCTCCAGACAGCATTTTGTTTTTTAGGTGGCTGCAAGTTTTAGGTAAATTTGAAGGTCTCAATTTTAGAGCAGGCGCTTCCTTCTTTTTTGGCACCCTTTCAGTCCATGACAACGCCAAATAAACTTCACTGTAAAACTAGTGTTCCTGCAGCTACCTGTTCATGGCAGGCTTGAACATCCTAAGCTATTTCCTCGCATCTGAGCATGACAATTTGGGTCTTCTAAGTCATCAGAATAACTTATAATAACTGTAGTTTTGTAGATGTCATGTCATCCTCATGTGCAGACTGCCTCTCTTTGTCTCTCCTTCTTCTGCTCTCTCTTTCTCTCCTATATCCGTGGCAGTGTGTGTATGGGTGGAACTAAGCCCTTTCAGGAGTGGGCATGGTTCACCGAGGTCTCAGTAGCCTTACCTGTCTTCCATCCTGCAATCTGTGGCAAATACTCAAACCAGGCTATCACCACTTGTGGCTATATTGTTACCTACTTTATGTGGTAGAGGCCACTTGTGATTCAGCCTCTAGTTCAGTTTGTTTGTTTGTTTCCTAGAATTACAAGAGCTACTAACCTATCTTTCTGTCCCCTCAGTGAATCCAGTTGGGCCTTTTGTAAGATCCGCACAACTGCCTGCCTCCCTCTCTTACCCAGAAGTATAAATGGAAATTAGACTTCTGTAGAGGTTTAGAGACTTTGAACAGTTCCTAGGAAAATGAGGGCAAGCAGAAGCAGAAACCTGAAAAAACGCACACACCCCTGACCATGTAACAAATACACACTTTTATTGAATTAATTCCTCAAAGAACCTTGGAAAAGATTCATTTACATATGAGGATGGATTGAGTAACTTACCTTCACTCCCTGGCTGATGAAGTTCTAGACGAAAATCAGTTTTGAGTGTTTCATCTGTACCGTTTCTACCTGTCTTAGCTGGATTATTGTGGCAAAAGATTCATGATTCTATTCATTAAATCCTCTGAAATCATTTCCAGTGTCTTGCTTTTGAGTCCCCTTGATGACCTGAAACAGAAACATTGTTTGAAATGATGAGTTTGGAACCTGGAGTTCTTTAGAAATGGTATAAAGAAACCTTTCATACTTGTGTAAATCTAAAGTTCTCTTTCTTAGAGCTTCACTGAGTTCCTTGTATTTTGTGATTGTTCTGAGTATTGGTCAATCCAATAATTGTTGTCAAAGAAATCCTTTTTATGCTAGCAAAGAGAAACCAGAGCCTTGCCCTTGTCAAGTTAAAAAGCATTGTAGAACATTATGCTCTACTTATTAAAGGACTTAGGTCAGCGTATTTGAGAAAATCCAAAATAGTTTCAAACTTCCACCCAATTCTCATTTCCAAAGTCATTAAAGATGCATGCTGTATAATCATGCCACCCTGGAAAAAGAACAATTTAAATAAGTAATTAAAAGCCAAATTGCCATGAAATTCATTTCCATGATGAGTGTATAATATAATTCTGACTACAACTGTATTGTCTACACCAGTCCCATGGAGTACAGCTCTCACCACATTTGAGTCCTTAAAAAAAATGCACTCATCTCAGAGTTTTAGACCAATGCACTCGTTAGTGTCATTTGTCTTGACAACTGAAAATCAAGAAGAAGGTAGACCTATTGACATGAAAGTGATCCTAGATGTCAATTACAAGACAATTATTCACACTCTAATATCAATGTAGATGTTTTTTGTAACCTAGCAACAACAAGCACTTAAGAGAAGTTCTCTAAAAATGAGGTCATTGGGGCCTTCAGCATGAAAAAAGTGTTGTCTGTGAGCATGTATACATTGCTGGTTTAAAGTTGGGAAACACTGTGGTCTTGGCTAAATGCTGACAAAAACAAATCCGAGTTCACAGTATTCAGAAATAACCTAAACAAAGTGTTTCTGTGGCCGTTAAGTAAACTGCTATGCTAAAGCTAATTGCCTGTGTCTACTCGGGTCCTGACAAGGATTTGTGGGATAGATTTAAATGCTTTATTTTGCAGCATAGCCTTCAACTTTTATCTTTGTCTTTGGACTTCTGTGATCATCCCTCTTTTTTTATCTATCCTGTAAAGCACGTAAAAAATATCTCTAAATAAAATTTTTAACTTTTTTCTCCTATTAGTTGTAGTGTGGCTATGACTCACATTATTAATATACTTATTGTACTTAAGGGGAACATACAAAACAACTGATTGGATTACTATCAAGATGAAATAACCTTTAAATGCCACCTTCCATCAGTCATCTGATTCACTTTTAACTAAGAAAGCTTTCACTGACATCTCCTGTAGATGAATTAGTCTATGTTCTTAGCGTCCCAAAAATACAAATCACTGGAGAGAAATGCAGCTATTTCTAGTCCTTTATGTATTGCAGCTCTGTGCCACTCTGAGCTCTGTTTGTGCAGCATATCTATTAAGTAAATTAGATGTCAATGGTAAATAGTTTTACCAATGACAAACGATCTCAGTTTAGAGGCCCTTCACAAAGCCAATGCACTGAGTAACACAATGTGGTAAAGGAGGCTGTTCTTGAATGGTTCCCAGCTTTTAAATGGCCAGCCTGGTCGAGTGCATCATGCCCATGTCAGGGAACAAACAAATAAGATGAAGTGCTCTCTCAAAGTCAGTGGAAAGGACAACCACACTGGCTCCCAACAAACAATGATAGATGAGCAATACATGATGGTGTGGGTAGAGAACGGGGGGAGCGTTCAATTAGTACAAGGAGAAATGGCAGTTTAACGGTACGGTGAGAGAAGCTGGCGGGCATTAAGAAATGCCAAATTGAAAATGCATACATCTCTGATAGCTGACAGCCTCATTCCCCTTCCCAAATTGGTCACAAATTTATGATTTTTCGTAATTGTTCATGTTTTGACACCTCATATTTCAATCTTGAAAACGAATGAGAGAAAATCACAGATAAGTTTTTTTCTTTAGAGTTTAGTGTGATCCCATGTGAAAAACTTACTCTAAATGCTAAAAGGGTGAATTCAACTGCACACTCCATTCCCTCACCCTTCTCAACTTTGCCATTCAACTGCAGGATTTGTGGCACACTGAAGGCTGCGTGCCAAGCTATTGTGAAGAGTTACACCTTCAAAAGTACTCTGAGCTGGACTCATGAATATTTATACGCTGATTAGGTGCCCTGATTTATCAGGCTGCGACAGAAAGGAATGATGGGTCTTAAGGAGTTGAGGCACGCACCGAGACAAAGGTATGGCTCCCTTAATGCAGATCCTACACTTCACATAATAGGCTGTCCATTAGAGAAAAATGTGGGCTGTGTAAAAAACTTTCCCACCTTAATCTTGGGTTTTTAGTTTATTGCTATGGAGATAATATATAGGGCTGTGGGATCATAAATAATTCAGAAAAATAGAATACCATTATTGCGCTTTTCACTTAGCTTTTGTACTTTCAAAAATTTGTGTGACAGGTTTGAGCCAGTAAAACTCAACACATTCTCACAGCTCAAACTGATATATGTTGATTTACTTACTGATATTGTAGCATATTGTTTGTGGCTGCCATAAGCCATTTTCACACTTACACTGCAGGCTTGAATTTTTCTATACATTCCCCACCAAAAATCAACAGTCTTTATCTGACAGCTCATTAATACAAAGTTAGTGTATAGTCTGATTTCATCCATGTGAGAACACTGCAGGTTAAAAGTCTGTTGAATTCATAGTGAGTGTGTGTTGTCATGCTGCCTCGTGTCGCCGCCAATCCAGTCAGCCCATCCAGCCAGTCACCCATCTTCTTCCCTTAAGGCAAGTCATGGCTGCAAGAGTAGACTCTCAACTCTCAAAGGGCAAGAGGTGGGGTACATCCTTGGCGGGTTGCCAGTCCATTGTAGGGCTAATGCAGAGAGAAAGACAACTTCTCATGCTCACATTCATTCCTTTGGCAAGTTTAGAATCACCAATTAACCTAACATGCATATCTTTGTACTGTGGAGGAAAGCTGAACTACAAAGAGAAAAGCCAAACAGGCAATGTGAGACCATGCAAACTCCACACAGAAGGGCCCAAGTTGAGTGCCGGTGTTTGCTGTCTTGGCCTGACTGAGGTTAAGCAATAGTTAGACAGGTTTGTTACTCACATCTAGTCAAATACAGTGGCTTCTGAGAGAGTGCTTGGCATCGCAATTAAACCCACTGCATAAGAGTGATTTTTAAATGTGCAGAGCTAACGCTAACCCAAAAAACACTCTTTTCCTCACTGTAACCAAGCACTTTTCAGTGTTAAAATGTTTGAAAAGGTCTAGTGTTTAAAAAACACCTTAAAACAAACATTTAGTGGACTTAAAAGCTTGATATTGAATTTTACTTCTGGTTTTAGTGCTCAAAATAACATTTATTATTTATTTTTATGTGATGATGAAAAGATTAAGAATAAAAATACAAGCACACATACTGTTTATATTTTAAAATAAACAATTGCAGGATCTGGCTGATAGCTGACTGGCCAATACCACCATGCTTTTTTTGCTGGAGCCCTTTGATTTGGCATTCTAGTTGCACTGCAACATTAGCCCATTTTGAAGGAGGTACTGTCAGTCAGAATGTGCCCTAAGAATTATGAATTGAATGATAAAGTGATACCAGGGAGCCATTGAACCCAGGGATTTAATATTAAAGCAATGCATCACATTCAGGCACCTCTATTAAAAATAGAATCCGAGTGTGAGCTGGAAGTTTAATCTTTTTCAGAATTAGTCATTATTTACAAGTCACCTTGTAAATAGCTGCAATGAGCGTTCAGTGTTAGCTTTCACTTTGTTCTTGGATTTGTAATTAATGACTATATTTAACTATTTAAATTCAATTTGATTTTTTTTCAGGAAAGTGGCACAGAACAGTACATTTTGCTGCTGTTTTATCCTTTAAGTTTGCACTGACTGTCTTTTATTTCATAAGATACATAAGATGAGACGTGATCCGAAGATCATAAACCAACATAGGAAAATTAGAGTGTATTAGGATGCAACATTACTGAGCCATTCATGGTGATCATATCATTATTTTCAGAAGAAAAAGCTATTTAAATATGAGTTCGCTTTAGGTTTTTGTTTTTTTAATGACTGCTTCAGTCAAATTGAAGTATTTTTATTCAGTTTAGTTAGCTTTCGTCTTTGAGCTAATGTGTTCTTTTGCGCCCTTAAACCTTTTTAAAACTTTTAGACATGAAATATTTTCCATTTGATGAAACAACACTCCTTTTTGTTAATAATGAGCTTAATCTAGTCACATTATGTTTTTTATTTCCTGAATGTCCCACGATAACAGTAGCATTGCCCTCTTTCTTTACACGTAATTTTTTCCAAAGGTTCATCTCATTATATTTTTGTAATATTTTCGTTTGTAAAAACTCCATCATATCGGGTAAAAGGCGAGGGGGGGATTTTCTTTGGTTTTATGCCCCGGAGCTCAGTGGAATGGCCAAACGTTTGCAGATTATGCAGAACATGAGAATTCAAAAAGCTATACTCCTGATATAATGGAGTACATTTTCAAATGTGACCTCTGTGTGATGTCTATTGCCAAAGGGAGCTTTGGTGAAGCCTGTATTGCATTAACAGTAGCTAGTTGTGCTAGGGATTTTTACTGGGAGTAAAACGAGTAAAAACAAACGGGGGAGGTAAAGTGAGACAATTAATATCCAGCCAAACAAAAACACTCTAACTTTTTAAGCACTTTGCCAGACTTTGCTTATCCTTGATCAAAAACTTCCTAATCTTCACCAATGACTTTTACATTCCTAAATACGGTTAGAGAAAATAAATTGACCGTATTGTAGTGGCATCTGATTTCTCTCTACAATTTTACCCTTTCATTGCTAACTGAGACCTTATTTTAAAAAATTTTCCAGTTCCAAAATAATAACACAGTAGTTTTTAACGATGTTAATAAGTTTTAATCTGTTTTATTACAGTTTTTTATTATTTTTAGACTTGGATTTATTGTATGTATCGCCATGAAACTTTGGCATTTTGCATGATGATTTATTTATTTTTACTGATGCCTAAATAACTGAAATGTTTTCAGCGTAATCCACACCAAATAAAGTCAATTCTTTGTTTGTTTAATTCCTTTTTATTGTGAAATCCGGAGGTAAAACTCTCCAGATAACTCAAGCTGTTTACCATAAAGTGCAATGTGTGCATTTGCATTGAATCCATGTGATAGGTCCCCTGAGAAAAGTAATCAAAAACTTCTGGCTCACCTCCCTCACACGCTTCCCATGCTGTTTTGTTCTTCATTCATGTCCACCTTCCCTCCCAGCTATTTGAGTGACAGGTGAGATTAAGCACCCTTTGAACTCTATCTGGTTATTGGAGGAGCAGTCTAAATTGAAGCAGTGTTATTTCATGCTGGCTTGCTGAGTCAGTGGGAAAGTGGGAGCAGGGGGTGGCACTTCTCTGAATGAATAAAGAGGTTTTCAGAAGGAAAGGTGTTGAGCCAGATCTCAAATGCATTATACAACTATAATGAGAATTGTAAAGGGAAGAGGAGAAAATTTAGATTAAAAGGTTTTGAACAGCAGCTTTGCTTTCATTTAATCTTATATGGAAAAAAATATGACCTGAAAAATGTTTTTGCCGCCCCCAGACCGGGTGATTTACAGGAGAAAAAGACAAACATTAATAAAGTGTTTTATTCAGTCCATACATAAACATAATAAATGCCTTTAAGTGTAGATAATAATTTAAGAAGGAAAAGTATGACAGCACATTTGGTCTGATAGAGGAGAGGAGAGGAGTAATCCTTCAAGAAGACTGAAACTGAGTTTAAAGTGGTAAATTTAAGTAAAAGTAAGTTTACTTTTCTTATTGAGTTACAAGGTATTAACACTGAAGTGGTAAAGTAACAAAATTCAGTTTATATAATGTTGCCTATTTTGCTTAAACAATAGTTACATTCGAATTCCATTTATTTATATGGTGCCAAATCAAAGCAGCCCGAGTACCCAGTACTGCTGTTAAGAAAATATAATTCTGGAAAACAGAGATCTCAGATGTCGTTTTTGGATCTGCTGGAGGCAGATTCAATGCCTAGAGGTAACTCTAGGCACTTAAGGTGCTTTTTTTTCCCTTTACGATAAAAGAATTTGTACAATTATAATGAACTTGAAAGCGAATATATGTGAATATTTTGTGAATATTTGGTATGACCACCTCTATTCTTCTATACATCCTGAATTCTCTTAGGCAAGCTTATTTTAAATAGTCTTCAGTAAGCAGTTCTCTAGGCTTCCTGAAGGACATTCAAAATTCTCTTTGGATCTTGGCTTCCTTTTGTTCAAGATAATCCCAAACTGCTTTAATAATGTTGAGGTCGTGTCACTGTCAGGCTAATGCCTTTGCCAGTCAGCTGTTTCCAGATGGAATTGGATACTGGATCAAAATCAGGCAGCAGAAACCTTAGAAAGAAGAAGAGCAAGAACACGAACCACTATGGAAGGACAGGAGTCTGCACGGCATGCGCCACCAGCAGATAGATGAGGTGGCTGATTTTGAAAAATTCAATGTCTGGACAAGGCCTGGACTGAAAGACCACACAGAGGCACTAATCGTGGCAGCACAGGAAAAAGCTCTGAGCACATGATTGATAGAGGCTGGGGTCTACACACCAGGCAAGAAACCAGGTGCAGTCTGCACAAATATGCCCCTGAGGTGATCCAGCACATAACAGCAGGGTGCAAGATGCTAGCAGGCAGGGGATACATGGAACGCCATAAACAAGTGGCTGGCATAGTATACAGGAACATCTATGCTGAGTATGGCCTGAAAGTCCCAAGTTCAAAATGGGATACACCCACTAGGGTGCTTCCTGGTTAAGGAAGACAGCCGAAGCAATAGATGTAGCTACACCAATCTCAGGAAGAAAGAGCAAAACAGAGAAAAAACAAGGTCGGAATAAGGAGCTAGAGAAGATGTGGAGGATGAAGGCAACTGTGGTCACCATGGTAATCTGAGCACTTGAGGCAATGACCCCAAAACTGGACAAATGCCTCCAGCAGATCCAAAGAACGACATCCGAGATCTCTGTTTTCCAGAATTATATTTTCTTAACAGCAGTACTGGGTACTCAGGTAGTGAGGACCACCTGTGAAAGAATATTTGAGTATTTTAGTTGAACTTCAGTGACAGTGTCAAAAACAAAGTGACAATACTTAATGATTTTTCAGAGTGCTTTACCTCTGTGAATACAACACTGAGGGGAATAACACAATGCTTTTTGCATCAGGCTTTTGTTGAACCAAAGAAAGAGAGTAAGATACTTCAATTTGTACTTTAGTAGTTTTGACAGAGATGATACAAAACATCTGCAAAATGTTCTGTAGGAAAAAAAAGAAAGAAAAGATCAGCAGAATTTCACTCAAAATCCCAAATATGTTGTATTCATTTTGGTCTTCCGAGTTCTGTGAAATAATTCAAGCATTTAATATCAAAGGAAACGTTTAGAACTGATTATTTCTGGACCCTCAACACACACCCACACACTCACACACAGCTTCCCAGCCTCACCTCATAATTCAAGTTCAGTGTGACTGCACATTCAGATCTGTTTTGTGATAGTGTAAGTGGAAAAATATTCTAAATGGAACTGTAAGCCAAACTGTTGGCAAATGAAATGCACTGTGGATAAAGTAAGCAGAAGAACAATATCTCTATCTCTACTGTATCAGTTGTAGATACAACATTGGTGAACACGTGCAGCGGTAATTTAGTGGCGTTCTCTTTTAGTACATGATGTAGCTGCCAGCAATATTTACTTCATGTCTAAATAATTATGAGAAAAACTAAATAGTTTCTACAATGTGTTGCCTGACCATTACACAAAGCACAGAGTTTCTGCAGCTGTTCTAAATATAAACACTGAAAGCTGCGGTAATAACAAAACTATCATGAAAGGGACAAACTGTACACATGGGAACAATGAGGTACACTTTTGGACAGCTTCACCTTAAATGGGTTTATGGTTTTTCCATCAGTTTTACTGGTCAAAAATAACAGATTTTATCCTGTCTCATGTGTCACCTTCAAACAGCTGGTGACCTGATGTACACAGCCCACCAATTTCCAATTCTTTCCTTAAACATAGACTTCCACTCAGCTAAAGCCACTCAGCCAAAGAGAAATTCAGTCTGAAATGAATGGTTAACATTATGGGATAATCTTATTAACACATACTCTACACAGGCAAGCACAGTTACTGCATATGCAACTGAGATTTTCAGTAAACTCAGTATTCAACTTCTGACAACCCCTGAAAAACTCTATCGGACAGAACTGGGGCTTGATTGTGTTGTTCAAAGACAAATTACCTTTTTTCTTGAGAGAGAGCGAGAGAGAGAGATCAAAGATTAGTCTGATACCTCATCCGACCACATTCTCTGAGCTGCTCAAAGCCAAGCATTGATCATTTACACCCAGCGTAACATTCTTCCTCTGCAGTCACTCACAGCAGACAGACTTCGATCTGTAGGTTCCCCCCACACTTCCCCTCTCTGCTGCTCTTCAAATGTCACTTCCTGCTACTGAAGAAAGAATTTAGGTATGTAGTAAAACAAATGTGAGCACAGCCTAACATTTTGAATTTTAAGACCACGTGGAAATAAAAAAAAAGTATGTTTTCATTTAACTAACTTCTAAAAAAGAAGAAAAAAGAAAGTTTTCTTTAGCTTAAACATTCAGTTTTACTATCAAGTCAGTGAACCAAGTGAGCAAAGTGACATCTTAGTGCATTTAAGTTTCTTCTTCTTCTTGATCAAAGCAAGCAGTTCTGCCTACCAGCCATCATACCGACACTGCCATCCTATCGGGCGGCCACTGAATGGCAAAAAAATGCATAAAACCTTTTCAACACAGGTCTCATTTATCTCACTGATAAATACACAGTCATTCATATGAAACATGTTATCCTAGTTAACTAAAATGAAACTAAAACTACGAGTGAAAAAAAGTTAAGTCAAATAGAAAACAGACTTTGGGGTGTAAAAGTGGTGAGACGATAGCGAGCATTTACAAAAGTAAGCAAAATAAAATGATAATAAAAACAAATTTACTTTCCTGGGAGGCGTTGGTCATGACTACAAGGTACTGAATAGGTTAACATGGGTAGTCATTATAGTAGAATAGGTATTGTAACACTATACAAACTCATTACTTTTTGCGTTTGAGAAATTCATTTCATTTTCACCTTGATACCATTGCATTATGCAGCTCTGCATGCAAAAACATCGCCCTCTTGTGAGGATGGTATAATAGAGTGAAAGACAGTAAGTGAACAAACATCTGAGAAGAAAACAGATTTACAGAAAAACAGCCTCCCAGTCCCTGACTTAAACTTTGTTATTCCCACCAAGGTTCCCGTGGCTTTTTGTGAATTAAATATAGTACACGTTACACCGTCACTAGTCATTTTTTTTTTCTCCAAAGGATTTGATTGAATCTATTGAATCTATCCTCCACTGGCTGTTGTAACAGTTAGTGGAAAGTATTCCTGCTGTCAGTGCTTCTCTGTCAGCTATCGGGCAGCCCGCACATCAGAGGAGCAGCTACCGAATGTCTTAGTGACAACCTGTGAAAGAAAGCTTCTCTTTTCATCCCTATAGTAGAGTTGAGCCACGAAAGCCAGAGTCATACAGGCACAGCGGAGACATATGTTTCTGTCAGACAGTGTTAGGTTTGATTCTCATGGAACACAGATGCCATTAGAAATAGATGTCACAACACTCCTGGATGAATTGGTCAGGGCTGCAACAATCTGCTGACTTCCATCCATCACTGGCCTGTGGAAGCAGGGAGCAGCACAGATACACTGTATGCCTCAGTTCATTTCTCCAGGCGTTCGGTTAGAGGTCTCGATTTTACCTTTTCTGTTCCTGCTTTACATGCTTGACTTGTTCCTCTTGAACTGCATTTGAATCATGCTTTTCTTTTTAAAAAATGATTTATCTTTCTGACATTTATGAATACAGGATGAAGAGTGGTAGTGATACTTTAAAGTAATATCTGAACAGAGGATGGTGCAGCAAAAAGATACAGTAGACTACTGATCAAAAGTTTCAAGCCCCTTAAAAATATTCTGGTTTTTAAAAGAAGACTATGATGTAATGTGATATATCACGTCTAATATACGGTGGGTAAAATAAGTATTGAACATGTCATCAATTTTCTAAGACTGAAATTTATTTAATACTTTGTATAAAAGCCTTTGTTGGTGATAGCTTGAGATGCCATCTGTTTGGAGAAACTAGTCGCATATATTTCTCAGGTGTGATTTTGATCCAGTCTTCATCAGTCCTCACTGGAACCTTTATAGTAACCAATGCCATCAGTATGTTTCACAACAATAAATTTGTGAAGGCTTTGAGAGAGCTCATTGGTTTTGCCCATCATGAGATTTTTCTTGTGTGACACCTTAGTAATGAGACACCTTTTTATAGGCCATTGGCCTTGATATTAATTTGCAATAAATGGCCGGACTGCTTTCTAATTTCAGATTTCAGCTGGTGTCATGACTTCTCATGCCTTTTCACTTTTCTTGTCACTAGCACCTTTACAAACATATTTACTTAACAAATTAGTGGCATGTTCAATGCTTATTTTTCCCATTGAATCATTAATTGGTATAAACCATAAAAGATTAGGCAAATATAATAAACATGAAGCCCAATTTTCAGTATCCAAATAAATATGTCAGTGTCTCACCAAAAACCAGAAAAAGACAGAACAGAACTGACATTTAGAATAAATGAAAAGATGCTTGATGGTGCCATCTGTCAAGGTGGAGGAAAGTAACGGTTTGGCAGTTCCTAAGTGTGAGATTTGTACAGCATTAAGGGGTCTCGAACAAGAAAGGTAACCAGTCTGTTTTGACAGTATCATGACTGTCATGACTTGTGGATCCCATCTGGTTTGTGTCACTTACCATCTCAAACTGGACAATAATGCAAATTACAGCTTCAAACTGTGGAGAGATCCAGTCAGCTGGCATTTTGTTGAAAGTCTATTGACCCACACATGCTCATGTGAGACCAGCCGCATGGTAAAAGAGCCCGTCACACCATTCGTGTCATAGGAGCATTTCAGGACATGTGTGCTGATTACCATGACAAATTATCAGCTAGAAAGCCAGTGGTCTGCAAGGCTCTGATAGCTGCAAATGGAAAAAATTTAATGGCAGTTTGAAGAACAAAATTGTAATTTCGAGTTTTAAAAATGACATTTGTAAGTTCAGATATGGTGTTCTGACTCTGTGCAAACACTGAATTATGTCCCATCCCAGGAGAGTCGTTTTCCTGAATTTAATTTTTTAACTGTGGTCACCTGCAGAAGAAGGCATTTTAAAGTTTGGCATTCAGAATAATAATAGTAATCGTTTTTTTTTCCTCACAGAATGTTCACTACCAAGTCCGGGATTTTTGCTTTAGATCCTGGCAGGCTTAGTCCTACACTGACAGAGTGTCATATGCACTGATAAGACAGGTTGCTAATGCAAGGCTCTTTTAAATATTATGGTCCAGCAGAGACATCCAGAGGTCAAAACAGTTTTGAAATTTAATGTATGCTGCTCAACTTTTTCTGTCAAAATTGAATCAATACCTCAGCCACTTTTACTTTAATTTGATGTTGAGTGGAGTGCACAGACTACCACTTCAACCTCCAGCAAATCGGCAGACCCAAACAAAAAAGGAGAAAAAAAAAAGTGAGTGGATTTATCTGATTGTGTCTGGAGGTCTTTGGGTCGACAGCCTCTCCTTGATTTATAAAATAAGCTTCTTAAAAGGAAACATCTAAAAAATTACAAGGGCAGTCAGTGTATTCACATCATAGACAGTATAAATAATGGACATAGCCACCATGATGTCACTCGCTGGTTTTGGACTCTGCTTTCACCATGTTATTTTTTCAAAGCCAGAAGTTACTATATTTGCACGAATGGTTAGTGCGCTAAATTATCAGCTAATGAGAGCTAATTTTGTTTGCAACACAGCGATATAATACAAACTCTCCAAAACTGAAGCGCAAACTTTGTGTATGGTTTGTACCACATGGAAAACCAGAATATGTAAAACATCATCTCATAAAAAAGGCACTAACACCACAAACATGCAGAGATGCAGTTCGGTGACTCTGTTCAGATACTGATCACCTTCAGCTGCCTGCTTAGGAAAGTCTGTCAAAGTGCCCTTTACTTTAATTTCCAAGATGGGTGTGAGAATTCAATCTTCTCAGATTTATTATGAACAGGGAAACTATCCATAAAGCTCCAACTTGATATTTTGGACTAGGCTGTAAATATGTTTTTTCATTTTAGCCTGCCACTTTGTGAAGACTGACCTGGTTTTTGAAGCCAGTTCAAAGCAGCCAATGTAACAAATGCAGTTTTTGGCACTTCTGTATCCCTTAATTTTTTTTTAGCTCTTTTAGTTGCTTGTCGATTCACACTAGTAGAGGTTTTAAATCCAAAGATATTTTTATAGGTAGGTGTCCTACAATCACTGCAGGTGAGAAATGCAGGATGCACATAGATGAAGAAGGATTATTTGCCAATCAAATCTCTGTTTGTGGTAATGCACAACAGCTCTAAAAGCAGAAAAGCAAACAATACCTTCGTAAGAATCTCTTCTAAAAACATGACATGTTGTTCCTGCAATCTTGGTCCTTACATCTGACAACTTTTTCAGGGAAGATAGCCTGGACTTGTTTTCATCTACTTTGCCACCAGTAGTTTACCCATGGGAGGTTGTCCGACCTTGAATGAAAAGAGAGATGTAAATGAGGAAAGCAGCTTTTTAAGTCACAAACATCCTGTCAGCATTGTATATAGTAATGTTTGTGGACTTTGTGGAGGCGTAGTGCCTCAGGTGTTTGTTGTCCTCTTTTAGGATTACAGACGAGTGTGGATAGGTGCATAATCCTTTCAAGTTTCTATCTGCCTGGGACCAGTGGCAAAAACAAACAGTCTATCCAAGCAACATTGCCGATATATCCAGTCCCTCATCGTGACCACTATGACAAATACCACCTAGTCTGCCAAGAGGGCCATGTCAACTCGCGAACTTTCCTATTTCTCTTTGTTCTTGCTTTGTCCAGGGTTGATCACGTAATAAGCAGAAAGGCTCTTGGTGTGTGATCCGAACACACGACCCTCGTGACAGTACTGAAACTCAGTTTTGTAGTTATTCATCTCCAGTGGAGCAACACAGCTTGTCTCACATGGATTAGAGGACAGAAAGGAGACCTCCAGGGAACATGCTTGGTTATTACCTTTGTGCTTCGCTGTGCTAAGGTCAGTGACCGCCATTCAGCAGCAGGTGGATACAATCCAACTGGTTTTGTTTGCTTTTAAAAAAACTCTGATTGGATTTCTATTTATTTTTAACCTGATTGTGTCACACAATACATGGCTATATGTTATTGCGCTGTCTTTACTGTATGCAGTCAGGTGATCTGCTGAAAGGTCAGCATGGGTTAAGTTAGGCTTATGGAATATTGATGTTTAAACCCACCAGTGCTCCCAGTTTTGGAGAAAACGTCCACATTCCTTACCTGAATCAAACAAGTGGATTAAAAGTGGATGGGAGTTAGATATTCATTTAAAAGTGGTGGGAAGAATGGCATGAATAACTTATTTGATAGAAAAAAGGTCATAGTAAGGAGGCCACATTGAATTGTCTCACAACTATATAGTTTCGCAAATCAATTTTAAGCTTTCTTTTGTTCTTTCTTGTTGTGATTGTTTATATAAAATAAAGACTTTGAAACTCTTTGAAACCATTACTTACCAAATCTATATCATATGTACATCATTTGTCATTTATTTTACCTCCGTGATATCTAAGCATTCCAGAACGATACAGTTCCTGAAGTGGTCAAAAACATGTCTTCATAAGGCATTCCCCATAACAACTACTAAAGCAAATGCATACTGTTGCATTCGATGGAAACAGCTAAGCACGTTCATAGTCCTAAGCAGTGTTGGTCAAGTTACTTGAAAAAAGTAATCAGTAACTAATTACCGATTACTTCCCCCAAAAAGTAATCCCGTTACTTTACTGGTTACTTATTTTCAAAAGTAATTAATTACTTAGTTACTTTTTAAAAACATGATTTACAACCTGAATAGGTGATAAAGTGATAGATCTTTCAGCCCAATTCTACTTTTTCTGCATAATCCATCATACAAAATGTAATCAAATGGAAAAGTCTCTTTTTAAAACTTGTTTTATTAGTTTTAACCTTTTAACTTTATGCATCAAGATCAAATTTAATTATATGCAACATTCTCTGACTGGAAGAAATTTATTTAACATTTAAACCTATTTTCTGCACATTCCAGCACATAAAATATATATATATATATATATTTTTGTGTTTACACTCACTCTTTCAAATAGATCCAAGTAAAACACAGCAGAAAATAAATAACATTAAAGACTAGCGGTCCTGTTGCTCTATTTTCACCTGTAAAGCAGGAGTTGGGTAGGCGGAGGTTTACCCCGGTGCAGGTGTGCCGCAGCGGTCAGTTGAAGAATCTGCGAGTTTCTCTGTGAGTTTCCCATCACGTGGCAGCGCGCTCGGTGCTTGCTCGGAAGTTTAGGGGGTTTTTTTTCACCGTAAAAAGAAGTTTTCTTCCCACACACAACGGGCACTAATGTTTTTGTCACTTTTTATGGAATCAAACTCAAAGTAAGGTCAGTGCTTCCACGCTTTAAACGCTGCACGCTCATACTCTCTCCCGCACTCGATATATGATCCATTGTTGATCTGCACACAGCTGTTGCCACGAACATCGCACTTGCTTACGTCACTGTCATGAGACGTTCTCGCAAAAAAATCACGGTTTTAGTAACGCAGCGTTCCTACGGGAAAGTAATGGTAATCTAGTTACTGTTTTTGCAATAGTAATCCCTTACTTTACTCGTTACCTGAAAAAAGTAATCAGATTACAAGTAACACGTTACAGCCCATCTCTGGTCCTAAGGGACATAGACCTAGATTTTACCACAGTTTTAACTTTTTTCTATTTTTGTACTACAAACCCACTCTCATATGGGTCATTCTGTCTCAAATCAACCAAACCTTCTGCTAGACCATGCCCGATTTGTAAAATTGTAAAAAACTGTAAAAAGTATTAGCTAGTTAAAATACATTAAAAAAGTTCAACACTCAGGCAAAATCCAATATTTGAGCACACACTAATTAAAAATTTTTGATTTATATACTACTGTAAAATAAATCATTTTCAATACTTTTTAATGTTACATTTTTGTTACAAAAACGTTCATGCTGAATTTACCCAAGTTGTACCACCAACAACAAATTAATATTAGACTGTCCTGTCCAAATATAACCAAATACTGGAGCATCCAGATGGTACTGTAATTATAACTCAGAAAAAAATTTAGTTAAATATGTGCATATTTTTCATGCGTAATTTAATGTAATTTAGTGTAACTAAACACCCCCGAACTACAAAAAGAATGTGTAACACAGAACATCCGTGCATTTTTTTGTTGCTTATTCACGTCTGGGTTGCAGGGTACAGACATCCGGTCCTCCCTCTCCTCACCCACCTTATCCAGCAATTTGAGGGGGGCTTCAAGACGTTCCCAAACAAGTCAAGAGACGTATATCTCTTCAGCATGTCCTGGGTCTGCATCAGGGCGTCCTCCTGAGGTGGTTCAGGCATCTGAAATGATCAAGGACCTCACCCTGTCTCTAAGGCTGAGCCCAGTCATCCCTCAGAGGAAGCTCATTTCTGCTGCTTGTACCTATGATCTCATTCTTTTAGTCAGTTCCCAAGGCTCGTGACCAAGAAGTGAGGGTAGGAACAAAGATAGACCACCTTTATGCTCAGCTCACTAAACACAGAAGAGTTTTTGAAAAAAAATGTTTTGTTTTTCACCCATTTTGTCTGTTTAAGAAGATGACAGAATCATCATAGCTTAAACATTACTTATGAACATCCACTATTTAAGACGTGGGCAGGAACGTTCTGTATTCCTGTCTGAATAATTAGTTTAAAATTAGTTGCCATCTGTGATGAAACTGATGGTGAAGACAATGCTAATCATTTGCAAATCAAACTTGTTCAGCCATTCATTGCTTTTCATCATTTCTTTTTCCTTTTTGTTTGTTTGTTTGTTTCTATCATCAGTTTTCTTCCTATATTGAAATTTAAATGCAAGTTTTGGTATTTTTGACAAGAAGCTCAAAGTTTTCTTGTCTAAATTTTTGAAGTGACAGAAAAACCAAATGCTAAAATGTCCTGGATATTGCAGAAACATTCACTCTCTAGCGTTAATGCTTTTCTGTAAATAAAGAGGCATAAATTACATGGGAAGCTCTCTCTAATACAAACAATGGTAAAGATAATGTAAATGCATGTGTCTGCGTGAGTCAGTGTTCAACAAAATTAATACTTCCCCCCTGTGAGCAGAAGACTGCTTCCGTGGATGATGACATAGTGACAACACCAAAATCCAACACCCTCCATCTTTTTTTCTTGTCAGTGTCACTTTACCTCCCAGACCGCCATCATCACGCTTCGATTTGGTCTTCAGACTGGGTCATGTTTCAACATGGCAGGCCTGGCAATCATCACTTAATTGTACCCTCAGTTCAAGGCAGGGGACACTCACACAGCTGTGACATCCTGCATTCTCCAATTAATTCCTCACTAGCAAATTATTAATTAAACTCAATTCTTCGCATTGCTGTGAAAGCAAATGAATGGTAAATCATTATGATGGTAATTGCACGTTGCAGTAATGGTGAAACTGGTCATTAGTGCTCATATTTTATGTATGCATGAAACTCTGTTCTCGAGACCTTGAAGCAGTGTTAACCACAGTGAAATAAAAGCAGATGCTGAGGTGATAGCTGTGCTTGCACTGGTTTCCACACAAGTCCAGTATACTGGAGTAATGTTTATACTTTACAGTCACCTGCGTGTTCATTTTTGTGTGTATGTGCATGCTGCACGAGTATACTAGTGGTGATCACTCATTATTTATTATAAACTGCTCCATTTCAATTTGAAATCTGAAAGTGTAGAATATATACAGTAGAACAGGGGGCGAGGTTAAACTATTTATACTATCCCCACCTGATTTTGTAAGTTTGCTCACTTACAAAGAAAGGTACAGTCACTATGACTGAATGTCAATCAAAAATCTAGGTGCTCGTGTGGAACATAGATTACAATTAATCAGTCAATTACTGCTATTCCCGATCTCATTATGTCCACACCTATCCACAGAGTCAGTTTCTTTCATTCCAACCTCTCCACCACCATGGGCAAAACCAACCAGATCAGGACCAGGGACAAGATTGTAAATCTGCACAAGGCTGGAATTGGGTACAAGACCAGCTGCAAGAAACCTGGTCAGCACTCATGCAAAATCTTCCTGTGGTTTTTTTTTATAATGTTCAGCAACGGAAGATCTTGGCTCATTGGGTTGGATGATCATTAGAAAGTGTCCCAGATCCACCCAAAACTATATGGGAGGGTAATAATTATTAATAATCTGAAGCCAGTTCAGGCTACAGTCCCCCAAAACACTATTAGTAACACGCTATTGTTTAATATATTGAAATCTAGCACCCACAAGGTCCCCCTAATCAAGAAAACACATGTACAGGCCTGCCTAAAGTTTAATAGTAAACATTTGAACAATTCAGAAGCCTTGAGAACTAAATAAAGGCGCTCTGGCCTGAGCTTGACCCGCTGTGACTGGAGGAAGAGAAATGCTGAGTATGACGCAAAGAACACAATCTCTATAGTCAAGCACTTTGGGGCTGCCTTTCTTTCAAGGGTGCAAGACGACTTCTCCACACTGAAGGGCAAGTGGGCCAACTTCCTTTCAGAGCCAGAACACTGAAGCTGGGTTATAGATGGGTCTTCCAGCACCACAATATACCACCAAGGCAACAAAAAAGTAAAAGCAGCACATTAAGGTCATATAGTGGCCTAGTCTCCAGAGCTTGCTCTTATAGAAAATCTGTGGAGGGAGCTGAAACTTTGAGTTGCCAAGCGGCAGCCAAGAAACCTATAAGATTTAGAGTTTATGTAAAGAGGAGTGTCTTAAAATCCCTCCTGAGATGTCTGCAAACCTGGTGCTCAACTATGAGGAAAGTCTCACTGCTGAGCTTTGCAACATGGGTTTCTCTACCAAGTACTAAATCATGCTTTGCTTGTGGCTCAAATACTTTCACTCAGTGATATGCAAATCATTTCTAACTTTTATGTAATGTGTTGTTTCTGATTTTTTCATGTATATTCAGTGTCTCTCCATTAAAGTGAAACTTAACAAACTTATAGCAGGGGATCAAATAATTATTTCCTGCACTGCACTGTATATACTTCCAGTTCCCTACAAAAATACTGAGAAAACCTCAACAAAATTGTATATAATCAATCATCCAAATAAAAATGTTCATAAACACTGTGTATTTAGCACTTTGTACATGCAGACTATTTGACAAAATAATTGTTAATTCAATGATGCGCAGTCTGTTAATACTTTTAAATCACAGGTGTTGTTTTGAGCATGTTTCTGTCATGATATGCTCAACTCCCATTACTGAAAATATTTCTCTTTCTGCTGTTGTTCTCGTCCCTATTCAAGCAAAATTTTAAACCACTCACCGCTTTGCCTATGCTTGGCATCATCACCTTCAGGCTGTGACTGTTGCCACTGCCGGCACAAGCATTGCTGGCACAAACATGTCTACATTTGTTGCATACCCACCCAAAATCCTTCACTCTGCACTGCCAAACACCTACACAAATGGACACAAAAACATTACCGTGAATAACGATTTAGACAAACTTGCATCACTACCAATAAGAAATAATCTAAACGCACAGTTTTGAGATTTTAATATCGCAAATAAGCTACGCCATGATATGATGTTTCACAATCTGTTTGACAATTAATGGGCTGCTGCTATAAATCCCCAATTGTCAATGCAAAGTATCAGCAAATGTGCGCAATATTAGAATTGATCAAAACCAAATACTTTTTTTTTTATAGGAAAGAGGACAAATATCCCCTGGCATCAAATTATAACTTTTCCCATGGGGTCATTTATGTTGTTATTTTGTTCCTATGCTTTGATCCAGGTCAATTACTCAGCGACCCAGTGTTTTGTGTGTTTGCTTTAAGTTTTATTCTGTGAGTTATGGTTTTCTGTTTGTATTATGTTTATAGTTCCTGGGGTTTTAGGTTTCTGTTCTTTTTCTGTGCCTGCTCTGTGTTCTTGGGAAGGGTCACTGTATTACATTTCTTGCTGCTTACGTGCCTTGAGTTCAGCCTGTGTGTTTCCTGTTTTACCTTGATAGTCCTGGTCCTTTGTCAGTATAGTCTGCTTTACTTCCTGTGTCTCGTTATGTCAGATTTATCCCAGCCCTGTCTCCCTCCTGTTGTCCATTCCCCTTTGTTAACTGGTGTGTATTTATGGTGTGTGTTGTCCTTTGCTCTTTGTTGGTCTGTGTGCCAGTCATCCCCTGTGTAACCTCTGCTCTCTGTCCTCTCTCATTATCAGGTGTTTATAGTTTCTTGTTTCATTCGTGTTATTTTATGCTTAGGGTTTGGCTCATTTTCTCCATTCCACCTGGTGGTTGTTTTGTTCAGCCATCAATAAAGGCTCGCTTTCTGTTATCCTCCACCTTCGTCTCTATTTGCCTGCGTTTGGGTCCACTCCTCACTCTCTCAACACGATTCGCCTTTGCAAATAGTGACAGATAATTATTCTTATATGAAGTTCCTTACAATTGAGTAGAGGCTGTCAAGACAAAGTTTAGCTCCAAGACAGTTTTCTGGTCTTGGACAAAAATTGCCTATCAAGTGAACTTTTAATGGAACATGTACTAGAACTAAAATTGGAACATCTTTGATGCCAAAGGTGAACAAATAAAAGGAACTGTGAATCCCATAATGAGGCTGCTTTAAGAATAACTAAATAAAGTAAATGTGCATGCATGTTTCAAAACTCTATAAACAAAGAGAGATGGAGGGCTCCAACTGTGTCTCATCACAATCCGGCCCTTAATTGTCAGTATGTGCTGACGGGCATATGTTTTGGTCACTTTATGTTGAAAGCCCTGTCAGAGGATCCATCTGTGTGTGTGTGTTTGTGTATGTGTGTGTGTGTTGTATCCATCTATGTGTATATGACGTTCACCATATGTGTATGCTCCATCTAAGTGTTTGACAAGTGGTCCAAGGCGAATGTTGACACTTGGATTAGAGATGGGGCGGAGGGATGGGAAAGGACTTGGATGTGAAGACAGCATTACTTTCCAAGGACAGGAGTGGAAATAAACGATAAGGTGGAGTGGGGACGGGAGTGGCAAACTGCAGGCAGCTGGCTTTGGCCTACTCTGCACAGTCAGGGATTCGAAGGCCTAAAAAGACTGCCACACTCAGAGATTCTTCCCCTGAGCTGCCTGATTACCACTTCTCAGTTGTTTTTTTTATCTATTTTTAGTGGACTGTTGTATGAATCTCCATTCCCTCATTTGTGATGGACCCCTGTGTTTGGTATTGATTTCCCTCCCCTTGCCTTACTTACTCATCATCCAGACTCAGTGGCACGTCCTGGGAAAATTTAAAGGTTACTTTGTCCTGATGCACACACGAGCAGTCATGTTTCAGATATCAGATGTTAATATCGCAGATAAATTTCTCAGAGGAGACTCTAAATCAGATTTTTCTTTGTTGCTCACTTCTTCTCATCTGCTCTCCCATGGTAGCTGTCCTCAAAGGGAACAGGATACAAAAGCCCTGTGTAAAGCTCCAAGTAACCATTCATTTCCTTCTGACAGATGACACAGAGTGATGCATAGCCTGTAGCTTTACTTGATTTATCAAAAATACACAAAGAGCACAACAGACGCTGAGAGAAGACAAGAAAAAGACCATTTGAAATCTGCTGAATGGGCTGGTTTTTTTTGTGCTATTTGCATAATTGGTTGTTTGCTTCAAAATGATGAATAAACCAAAATTTATGCTCAAAACATAACAAAGTTTAAAGGCAAAGCAGTGTCCATTGCCAACCAAGCATGCGGTATAATATGAGTGCCTCTGCTTCTTTGCTAATGAAATTGAGATTGCAGAATGTCAGTTTGAAGCATGATTCAAATGACAGAAATCAGAAGAAAATCAAATTGTATTATTTGGTGTCAGCCAAGGAAATACGATAACATTTGAACCCACACACTGAAACAAACTTAACCCTGATACAAACCAGAGCTTATAGCAACACATGATTATCTATCAGAAATGACAGCTATCTGTGCTTTTGCTTTTAGTAATGAAAAAGTCAGGGAGTGCTGACAATATTAAATTCAGTTTTGTGTATGAACATCTGATAATACAGTTATGTTATGTGGTTTTTGTTCCCGATATCCTAACTTAATAAATCTACCCCTGCCTTTTTTAATGTTCAGCAGCTAAATGTGTCTGTTCGCTTCAGTTCGCTTCACTTAAGTCTAAAAAAAATTTTATTGTTCAGATTAAAGTGCAATCTAATGTTTTGGAGAACAAATAACAGGCCAGTGTTCTTTGTTTTTGCTCCAATGGCAGCAGGCGGTCGACACCTTTTCCTACACAATCAAGCCCCCTTTATAATCAGCTTGAGTGTGGCTGACCCAATCAGAGTCATCAGCAAGATTGATTTTTTCCTCTGTGCTCCAGGATAATTAGCCAATTTCAACAAGATACTGAATTGGGTGATTGATTAGTTCAATATGGGCTTGCCCAGACTCTGGTTTTGAGCGCCACTACTTGACTTTGCATTACCCAAAAAAGGTGGCTGTTGTAAATGCTTAGCCTTATTTGACCTTTTTGGTTGTTTTTCTTAGTTTTCGACGATAGAATAGAGAAGAAAATAAAACAGTAGAGATACCGTTTTTCCTCTGTACATCACCACAGTGCAAACTTTCAAGTTCAAAAGTATTGCATCAACTGTTTAAAGATATTTTTTTACACATAGTCATCTATTTTCAGAAGCTCAAGAGTAATTTACAAACCAACATTATTTGAGATATTGGGATTGTTTTTATTACTTGGATGGAAATCCTTTGCATTAAATGACTGCCTGAAATCGAGAACACATGGTCATCACCACATGCTGAATTCCTTTCAGTGAGATGCTCTGCTGGGCCTCGACTGCAGCTGCCTTCAGTTACTACTCATTTGTGGGTCTCTGTGCCTTCAGTTTCAATTTCTTCAATAACTGAAGAGCATGCTGTATTGGGTTGAGACTGTTGAAGAATATCTGATTTCTTTGTGTTGACAAAAAGCTTTTGGGTTGCTTTTAGAATATGCTTTGGCTCATTATCCATTTGCACTGTGGTGCAGACTGATCAGTTTTTATTAATTGACTGAAGTTGAGAATAGAGTATATCCCTGTATACTTCAGAATTCATCCTTGCTTTAAACCTGGTATTTGTATTTGGGAAGCCATATTTTAACTGTCAACTTTGACAATGATTTACCTGCCTGTTTGAGAGACCTCGTGACCTGGTTAGATGTCGTGAAGTTGCTCTTCTTAAACATCAAAAATAATTCTATCATAGAGTTTAGTTGTCTTGTGTGGTCTTTCAGGCCTTTTGGTGTTGCTGAAGTGGCCAGTGCATTTGTTCTTTTTAAGAATGTACCAGACTGTTGATTTGGCCTGCGGCTTTTGCTGCCTCTTGGGTTTATTTAGTTGTTTTACTCCTGGCCTTCCTGGCCTTCACTGACATCTTTCCTTTGAAAGTTTTAGTGAAGAGTTACTAAATCTAAGTTCAACTCTTGGAATCACTTCCAGATCTTTTAGCTTCTAAATTTGCCTCAATTAGCCATGACGCTGTTTGCCAGTGAATTGTCGACTTACTATTGTGCCAGGATTTAAATAGAAATGTGGGCCCAAATGCAAACTCTTGGGACTGAGTTACTTAACAAAAGTCAAACCTTTATTATAATAAAGAGAAGTCCAAAAGGCAGCCAAAATCAAATGTTATATATTCAAAATATGAGCGAAATCACATAAGAGCCTAAGAACTTGACCTACAATATTTAGTTTGTGTGTTGCTCTTAAGGTTATAGTTGAGTTATTTTGTATTTTTGAGTACTACGAGATAATGTTAAGTTCTAATATTATTATTGGTGTGTCCTAGTTCAATCTTAGTCTGGTTTACATTTTAGGTCTCCATGTTTATGAGTCTTTTCCTGTCTTCTTAGTAGTCTACCTTGTCCTTTATGTTAAACGTGCAAGTTATGCTCGTGCCTCTTCTGTTCCCAGTTACCTCTCCTTGTGTTCCATGCCTCCCCAGTCTGTCATGTGTTTTATGTCTACATGTTCCATTGTCAAGCTCGTGTTGTCATGTCTACGTCTCTCCATGTTTCCTGTGTTATTTTTTTAAAGGTCTAGTGCAGGGGTGGGCAATCTCAGTCCATGAGGGCCGGTGTCCCTGCAGGTTTTAGATGTGTCCTCGAACCAACACAGCTGATTTAAATGGCTAAATTAGCTCCTCAACATGTCCTGAAGTTCTCCAGAGGACTGGTAACGAACTAATCATGTGATTCAGGTGTGTTGACCCAAGGTGAGATCTAAAACCTGCAGGGACACCGGCCCTCGTGGACTGAGATTGCCCACCCCTGGTCTAGCGTGTCCATGTTCGGTGTGTTTAGTTTCACTTCCCCTCTTGCGTTATGATCGTTTGTGTCAGCTGTGTTTGCCCAAGTGTTTCTATTTCCCTCATTACACTCCTGTGTATTTGAGTCCTCTGTCTACTTCCGTTCTTTGTCGGGTTGTCTGTTTCTCCATGTCAAATCATGTCAGGTCACAGAATTTTCTTACAACAGTTCAGGTTCATGTTCATGCTCATGTTTGGATTATTTCTCGTCTACGTTTTGCATGTGCCTGTTCAGCTTCATTTTCATGTCCCCTGTCATAGTTTTCATAGTTTGTTTAGTTTATTCCCAGTTTAGGTTTAGCTTAGTTGCTTTCCTTTGTGTTTTGTTTTTTAGTATTCAGCCAAATAAACTGCTCACTTTTCGTTACGTTTCGTTTCCTGTTCTCCTGTGTCTGTTTTTGGGTCCACTCCATAAACACACCAGCGATCCCCACTGTGACAGAACTACCAAAACAAAATGGGAAATAAGTAAACATGGGACATCAAACACCAAACTGGAGACTTGACAAGTAAAACAGAGGACAGGACACAAACTCATGGGATTAACTATAAATAATAACTTTAATTACCAAACACAAAAGAAAACAAAACTTAAGCTGAAAAAAAGATCATGGCAAACAAAACAGGAACTAAAGATAGAATATGAAACTCTAATGAACAAATAACAAACTAACAAAAGAAAACAACGTTAAACAAAACTGAAATGTTGAACGCTGGGTTGCAGACCCTGGATTGTGACATTTTAAATGAATTAAAGATTAAAGTCTGTACTTTCATCACATTTATATCGGTTTGATTTAAAATCAACTGAGGTGGTGAAAGTTGTTTCATTGTCCGAATACTTATGGACCTAACCGTAGGTCTCAGCTTGAGAGACAAACTCAGTGCATTTATTGTGAACAATAAGCTCATCAGGTGGAAAATCAAACCTCTCCTTTTCACCGATTTCCTGCAAACCTCCAAACTGTCATACCACAAAGAATAATCGTCAGGGATGTTAGAGGGCAGAGGCGCAGACATCCATCAAGCTTATTGTCAAGGTTTTCCTCATTTCTCAAAAGAAACAAAACGCCCTAAAAACCAAATCAAGGAACAATACTTCCGGTTTTTCAGCGTCCCGCCATGGTCGGGTCAGTGCCGAGTTTCCCATCCTTTAGCCCCAACACAAAGTCTCCTTTTCCCCTGCCAGGGAAAACTGACATATCCAGCCCAGCCTCTTCCATCGCTTTCTCTTCCCCTTGCCCACATGTGCTTTGTCTCGTCTGCCCTGCCTCATTGGAGCAGTCAGCTTCATTCAGGCAGGTTCACGGGGGGCATTTAGTCACGCATTGTCAACCCTGCTGTAGTCCTTCGGTTCCCCCTGTGAGGTGTGTCAGCGGAATGACACATGCGCTGTACCAAACCTGATCCATGCCTGACATGCATGAAGGCCATTCACATACACACACATATACAGATCATGCAAAAGATCAATTTAGGCAGGTCAGCTTGACGCGATTCTTCTTCTTTTCTTTCTTTTTTTTTTTATTGCTTAGCGTCAAAGACAAGTGGTGAGTAATGACATGGAGGACTATTTTAAAAATAATATCCTACCAACATATGATTGTATTTGGACAGAGGTTGGAAGCAGCACATTTACTTTTGTGATGTACAGTCCGGTGGAGAAGTGTTTGCCCCATTGCAGATTTCTTCATCTTTTGCATATTTGTAACACAACTTTTAATATTAGACAAAGCCTAAACCCCCTGCACCACAATTAAGGAAAATGTCAGGGTCATCTGATCCAGTCCTAACAATAAGTTAAATTTTTTTTTTTTTTTAAGTTTTATTACTAATCTTACAAATAGGGAGGGTGTCTGTCTCCTGAATTCAAACTGGGAGCTATTTCCATAGAAGAAGGACCTGAAATCGAATCATTATCATCATGTTTGGTACGCACATTTACGTCACATGTAACATGACTTAAACCTTCCAAAACGTTCAACTTCTTCTTGTCATGTCTTGTCAGTCCACAGAAAATTTTCTCAAAGTCTTGGAGATCATCAAGATGGTTTTTTTTTTTTTTTTCAAATGTGAGACGAGTCTTTGTGTTCTTTTTGTTCACCAGAGCTTTTGTTGTTCCCATTCTTTTGACCCTGAATGAATGCTGCATTAGTGCTTTCAGCTCCCTTCCCAGCATTCCTTTCCACTGCCATATGAATGAACACTGTTTTAATCACAGCTACTGAAGTTTAACTAAACAAGTTTCCAGCCATCACTGTATAATCAATCTTAATACAAGAAAAACCAGTGTTATATTATTTGGCCATCCAGATATTTTGGGTGTTTCTCACCTGCATGCTTGCCCCTTACCACCCTACAGTAAATAACTTGGACAGTGAGTTAGCTCTTTAATCAGTTTTCACTAACTAAGAGTGTTTTCACAAATCAAAAAACTGCTTTCTGTGAAAGATCTGCAGTTATAGTCAGTTATGGTATTTTTTCATCTAGATTAGACAAAAGAATGTAATTTTATATATGTTTCAGTGCACCATCCATCTGAAGTCTAAATCTAACACAACTATTACAAACGAGGGTAGATTGCTAAATTGATGTTGCAGCTGACCTTTGGAAATAATTACTGCTTTGTATAGGATCTGCCCCAACACTGGTTATTTTTAGATTCTTGCAAAGGACTACTTTTATGTTAATAGCAACTTTTAGGGCTAAAAAATGAAGCCAATGCATAAGTGCTAAAAACTGAAGTTACTCTAGCAGCACCTGGATACTGGAGTTAGAGGCTTGCCACTTTGATTGATAGACACAGATGGCTATAGCCCAGGTACAACCCATCCAAGAGGTTTTTGCTTTGGTGCTGTAGAGTGAAATTATAGTATCTTATTAGTCTGTTAATTAGAACCAGTTACCTGGTCCCTGCATGTGTGTCACACCCTTGTGATGTATTAATGCACCTTGTCAAACAAAATTCCCTGCTTTTGTTACTAACTCAGCACTGCAATCTCTCATAAACCAATGAGTCAGTGTTGTTTCCGTCAGGACAAGCAAAGCAGTGCTTGCCTTGCTTGTCCTGATGGAAAATTAAAGGAAAGGAAAATTATCTTCAATGGGATGCTTCAAATCAATGTCTCCAGAGGGACAGACATGCATATTTTGTCATGGTAGTCTTAAGAGGTTGAAATAAAGGGACCACAACTTTTTGTTTTATGAAGACGTACCTATCATCTAAAACTTGATGGAAAGTCCCATGCATTTAACCCCTAGAGAACTTGACCAATTGCTGATGGTCCTGAACATCACTGACATACCATGTAATCATGTACGTGATTAATTCTTACAGATAAGAGATGAAATGTCTCCACACACCAAAAATGAGACAAGCTGTCTTCATTTCAAGAACTTAAAACTTTTTACTATGTTGAGCAGCATTTTGGTCATTGTATATTATTTTGAAATGTGCTCTATAAATAACTGTGACTAAAAGAATTTAGGATTATATGACTTTCGCACAGCATCTTCATCTAATGGACAAAACTACAAGTTAAAATGAGTTATGAATATTGATACGTTTCTCATTGTCTAAATATTCAACTGTTTACCACTAACATAAAATAAATAAATTAGATAACTTGGCCAAAATATCACTTATTGCCAGATCAAACACTTAAATTCCATTATGGAGTTATTAGAGTATTGGTCTACTATGGTAATCCCAGTCTTACTTACTGTAATTACATTTCTAGGTTATTTTAATAGGCTGTGCAGTTACAAGTCATGTGTTAGTAGATGTGTGCACATTAAAGGAGCACTGAATTAGAGCGACACAGGAGTTAACCTCGGTGCTCATTGTCTATTCACAGAGCATATTGTATCTGCATATGAAATGTAATCACAGGCTTGAAGTTTTATTAAAGTAAGTGATGTAGAGGATGACTAAGGCAGTAATCCGCTCTCAGCTCTGCTCACCCTGTCTCATAATGATAATAGTACGAAGAATTAGTTTCAGCCTGCCATTCACACACATGTAATCATGCACATGCGTGAACACATGCACACACATGCATATATACTGTCATTTATCTTGCTAAATGCAAACTGTAACGAAAATTGTGAATGAAAAAAATCCATGCTCACATTCTCACAATTGAAGGAAATGCAACACATTTTTGCACCCCAGGACACACACGTACACATTTTGAGTATTCCTGCGTGGCAGAGTGCTGGTGAGAAGCAATTTCCCCTCCTTGTCATTATTAGATTAGTGCTTGTATTATTTGGGAGAATAAATTGGTCGCAATTGAAATGAATGCCATCAGCCAGACTCTAGTGCATATCTCCTCTGTCTCTTCAGCATGTTGTAAGTTCCTGATTATGAAATGCAGACATGGGGTGCCAGAGGGAGCGCACCATCAACACCACCCATCAAACAGCACACTCACTTTGTTCCTATGATGTGTTTGCCTTAAGCTGAGCCAAGTCAATCAGTGCTGGATGATTTGAGAGAGGTCTCTCCAACGTGAGAAAAAATAATGGCTTGGTGCTTGGTGTGGATGCCAGTGAAGAGTGACCCAAGTTCCCGTCTGCTTTGTGCAAAGGAACCGTTTACTGAATCTCAATACACCAACCCTGCTTTCCCCTATTACAAATTGTTTGATTCCCATATAAAATGTGACAAAGCCACAGCACTAAAAGAAGCAAGTCACAAGCAAGTAACTTGTATCCCTCATTTTAGTGTCAACGGAAGGGAAATGCTGATATACACGACCCCATTAGAAGGTTATACAGGTTTGTGCAATGTGCGCACTTCACTTAAATGCTTCCCTTCATTTTCCCCCTTTGATTTGTCGACTGCTGAAATAAGCTCAGTCAATGCTGCCTGATGACTTTGGCTGTGAAGGATAATTGATTGGCGGGGATTATCCCCCTCCAAGTCGCCTGCTGATGGAGCTAAGTCTGACAAGGTGAAGCAATCTGTAACCAGTGTGATGGCGAATCCTGTGATGATGACTGTTGCTGAATGTAAAATATATATATATTTTATTCTTACATAAATATGATGCTTTTCACAGACATACCCATTTAAACCCTTTTGAAAAAGATTGATAGTAGGCCAAATATAAAATATAAAATGCACTTTTTGCTGTATATTGCCTACTAAAATACCTTATTCAGTCTCCTTACATTTTATGAAAGGTTTTCTTTTCTCCCCAGTGCTAGAAAAAGAAATAATCTTTAGTCCCGTACAAAGTATATGTTCGATTCTGACCTGAAATAGCTGCAAAAGTAGTTGAGTAATTGTGTGAGCACTGATGGAGACTGAGTGCCACAAACCAGAATTTAAACAGTGTCTTACAAAATTCAAGAAAAATGACCATAAGTGCATTTCTAGCCAGCTAGTTTTATGCTTATTCTATATATATATACATATTACAACATGAATAAAAAATGAAATGTCGCACAAAATATATTTGAAAGCTTGGCTGTAGGGATACATTTAGTTGTAAAAATGATGCATGTGACTTAAATGTCAAAATGTTACCATGTCATATGATGATAAATTATACAAACAAGAGGCACCTATTTCTTCCAGGTGAGAAGCTGTCACCTTGGTTAAAAGCGTGACACAGTATATGGCATCAGGGCACACTCACTTTGCTCCTGTGATGTGCTTGCCGTAAGCTGAGCCAAGTCAGCATATAATTTGTTATATTGTGTGAGTAAGGCATGCATCACACTTAGACATAGGCACTTGCATGTTGTTGAAGCTAGATATGTTTTAGAACTAGGATAGTCGAATTAAGTGTATTTTTCCATGTGTTATGAAAATGGGGTGTAGACAGCGCAACAAATGTTACTTAGCTTTTGGTAAGATACAGATAATAAATGATTTTAATAAACCTTGTTCTTTCCATAGCTTTTTTTATTATTGTTTGAATGTGGTCATTATGTGTTTGTCCCAGGTTTTACTGTAGGTGATGTCATCAATTAAATATTCTCAAATGTAAGGATTTGGTTGACCTCACAACTGCAAAACAATGTTCAGCAAGTCAGTAGTAAGGACAAATGTAAAATATCACAGCATTACAGTCACAGGAGTTAGTGTGTGGAACACCTGTACAGATGAAAATTAAGAAAAGTAATTTAACTTACAAAAATTCACACAATTGTTTAAAAATAATAAATTGCATGAATATAGGAAATCTTCCTCTCAGTGACTGAGTTGTCTCATTGTGCTCTATTGAAGCCTTGTCCTTATTTTCAGCTCAAGGCCAGAGTACCCCAAGCTTAAAGTGTTCTTTAAGGTGTTTGTCACATAGATATAAAATAAGCTCAGAGATTAAGCAGGTATTAACAGTGCGTTTATGTTAAAATGTAGTTTGCTGTCATTTTGCTTTACGTGCTAAAATTGTTTTATTTGTGTATGTCCATGTGTTGCATATGAGTGTAGACTCGTATATAGTTAAACATGTATGGATCATATAATGTCAAATTCTGAATATGGATTTGCAAGTAATGAAATCTGAAATAAGGGGGTAGGAACAGGAAAAGTGTAAACGTCATCCTACTCCTTTCAAGCACACACATTCTGTAGACATAGACATATACATGAAAACTTGATGTTTTTTAAGTTTTCTTTTTCTTTTTTTCTCTTGTTATTTCAGTTATATTTGCATGTTTGAAATAAAATTATTTCTATCTATCTATTTATCTATCTATCTATCTATTCAAACTTTTGAAATAGTTTTTTAAAAAAATGATAAAAAACATGCTCTTTTCTTGTACTGGAGCAGCAGATACCTCAGGATTAGACATGTGATTTAAAACAATTACAAAGTAGAACATCAGCAGAAATGAGCGGTTCCCTGCAGAGATGGGTAATAAAAGAACAAAATGAAAAACCTTTCAAAAATAATCATTCATTTTATCACAATTTTTTAAATCTCATTTTTAATTGCAACTGTTCCAAATTAGCTACCTTCAACCTTTAAGTAAAGGTCTATCTACCTAATAGAAATCCAAGCACTGTAAAGCTAAACCTCTTCTTTCTGTATTTATGTGTGTGTCCTTTCAAAGATTGCCTCTCCAGAGGCTTTACATCCTCCACGCCTGTCCATCAGCCTGCCTAGCAACATAATTAGAGCGCTTACAACAACAGTATCTGCCCGGTGGGACTTACCACACATGAATGCTTACTCCACTGCCATTATACACTCAAGACACTATCCCAATTCATTCTGTCCAACACACTTGAGTTACAGTGAAGTTGCACCCCTGTCATTGTGTCTTCTTTCTTTCTTTGAAGAAGCACCGTATACTGAGTCCTGGGGAACCAGCTGGACTCTGTGGGTTGCTGCCGATGCAAGGTGGTGAAAAAACCCCCACTAAACACAGAGAAATCAGAGAGCCCTAATTGTTTTTTAATGTGCTTGGCTGCAGGGCAGTTAAGCTTGTTGAGGGAATGTGAGTGTTTGTTTATGCTTTTTTTACGTGTCTCATTTGTTTTTAGAAGCATTAAGGTGTGTGAGACATTATGCTTAATGTTTAGAGGGATTCTTGCAACTGTATATGTAGTGCATTTGTTCTTGTGAAGCAAAAGTTGTGAAAAGAAAAGTTTAGTTTATTTAATAGGAATAATTTAAGTTTAACCCCTGCACGTACTCACTGTTAGAGTCTCCTCAAATTGGAACCCTAATAAGTAATTCCAAGCTTTTTAATGTGTCATTTAGAAATGACCAAGATGATCTTTTAAAAGAATTATTAATGTTTTTCATTTTCAATTTTGCTATTTGCCTATGATGGCTCAAAGTAAGCCAATTACTACATGTTGTGCTAATATTGTAGAAACAGAAAGGAAAAAGTGGTGTTTAGTTACTGGTGTCTAAAAAAATGCAATAGTTAGACTGCAAAAGTGTTCAAAATAATGGATTTGATAGTGCAGCTCTCTATTTTTGTTAGGAAGAACAAATAGCTTTATCTGAACTCAATGGAGTGAGTTCAGATAATCTAATGTCAAGTAGCCGTTAGTGTCACGGTGGCGGAACGGACTCAGGCGCAGACTGAGGTAGCACAGTTCAACAAGACTTTATTAATCACTCCGGTGCGCTATGTACACGTGAAGGGGGGGGAAAACACCAGGGTCCCGGGGGTCAATAGGGGGGAAACGCACGTCTTCACACTTGCTCCGCTCCTCGTCCAAACACTCCTCACACGAGCAACCCACTCACACTCACGGGGTCCAGGAATCAAAACGGGTGGGTCCAGATAAACCTATAAACATAGACGAGGGTAAGTCGGCGGCAAGCACGGGAACAACTAATTCACAATGAAGCCAGGCAATACTGACGAGGGTCACTCAATATTTCAGCGACGAATAGCTCAGAGCCCCAGCCTTAAGAAGAGCCAGAGATCAACTGCAATTCACTCGAGATCAGCTGCAGGTGCGTGGGCCAAGGGCGGGAGCCCAATCAGAGCTCCGCCCAGGCAGACAGGTAGGAGAGAGAGAGAGAGCGAGAGAGAGAGAGAGAGAGAAACAACAAACACTTGTGGCCACACTGGGCTTGCCGGGGAGGCACAGGGACCATGACAGTTAGTTACGTCAGCTACATGCTACCATGGGTCTTTCAGTTTGTGTGCCAGGTTTCTGTATTATCTATATCACCTCACTCACAACTGGCATTGATCTGATAAGAAAAATCAATAAGGGATAACAGCTTCTGTCAGATTTGACCTTGTTAGACATGTTCAACTACAGTTCATGTAAGTTATTTGGTAGAATGCTTGTGTACCCCAGATAAGAACAGTCTAACATTTTCTCATATTTTCTTATAATATATTGTATATTATTCAATAAACACAGTGGAGGATAAGCACAGCAATTATACTTTATACAGAAATAAAGTGGCAAACTGTATTGAACCATGTTTATCAGCATATTAAGGTTTAACATTTGTTCTTCACCTTGGAAATAACTGTCAGCTTAGCAAATGCCTCCTGAAGCCTACAGCCACACACTATGTGATAAAAATGGTTTAAAAACTCTAGATGGTAAACAGCCATATAATATGCTCATTGTAAGGCTGTTTACAGCTACATTAAAATCCAATATAATATGTTACAAGCCATTATTTGTTTGCAGGGTGTTTGAAAATTTTGGAATAAATTTAGGCGTTACTACCATTGTCGATGTGCACTCCTGCCACGGCTGTATAAATTCTGCTGGAAACAAAAACGTCTTCATATGTCAAACTGCATCAAAATTATACTGTGAAAATTGCCTCTCATACTTCAAAGCTTTCACCAACAGCAATGGATTCTGGGTCTAGTGATGATTTGTTCATAATGGCGACGCCACTTTTAGCATGTTTTGAAGACGTTAGGCTCACAGCCAAATGTTGTAATTTCTGCAGTGCTCCTTTTAAAGGCACCACTCGGAGGCTTGAAAAGACAGATGAAATTACATAAATCTAGTAGTGGAGCGAAACATCTTTCACATAAATGAAAAGCTTCTGTTAATGTGTGAATTATTTCTGATTTATCCACATTAGCAGCAACAATTAAATCTCCTGGCATTTCAGTGGCATTTATTTTGTCATCATTAAACACTTTGATTGATTACACAATGGCTTATTTTCTTTCTAGATGTTAATGTCAAAAAGGGAGACATTTATTAATTAATAGTGAGTGAAGTTTGCCATTTATTACTAACAATCACAGCTATTATAAGAGAACGTATGTTGATTAAATGAACTTTAGAAAGTGCACTCCACCCAAAATGCTTACAGGTGCTAAATTTCCCTGACCTGCAGCCGAGCTCTCAGGTGAAAGCTGTGTAATTATTTAAGCTTTTAGTCTTAGAAATAGTAGTTTCGCACTTTCCATACTGGGATAGTTCACTTTAATCATGCATGTTTCGCCAAGACAAGTGTCTCTCCTGCAGCCTCACAGCAGGGGCTAACTGTGAAAACCAGTTTTATTGTGATCACGCCAAGTAGTAGAGGCCAGCCTGGGAAAGTGGCCAAAGATAAAGCTTTGCTTTTATAAGTGTCACTTTATCCAGCTCTCAGTACTTTTGTAGCTTTTAACTTGATATCAAACATTACCTTTTTAGCATCACTCCAAAGCTTCCCTGTTCTTACATGTAGCAGATATTAGCGTGGCTGTTACAAAGTTGTTTTCCTGCAGTGTTTAACACACACTGCTGCTGTTTTAGACGAAAATGTTGGTGGATTGTGAAGCAGTGGGAGGCTTTTTCTGTAAAGAAAGAAAAGAAAGATGTTCTGTGATTTAGATGAGATCCAAGAGTCTTTTATTTCTAATGAGGACTTTTGAATGAATCTTCCAAAAACTTATATTATAGTTTAGGCAAAAACCTGCTGTGTAAAGCTCTGGTTAGAAAATAAACTTCAAAAAGTACAAATATTTAATTATTGCACTGATATATTTGGTGTCCTAGAAGTCCGTGTGGGCTGGGTCATTACAGTAAATGCATATAACACAATTAATAACCCAACAAAGTTGTTAGTCAACATTATTTGGTCAGCGAGTCAGTTTTCAATATTGTAGAACTAACGAGCCAGCGTTTCTATGGTTAATGAAGCTTTGCACCTTGCTATGCCATCGTGTACAAAACCACAACTTGCATCATTATCCTAATCTCTTTAGCCATATGGTAACAATAAGGAAAACATAACTATGAGGAAATCAAAACAATAATCGTAAATCTGTTTGAAGTCTATAAGCAGCCCAGATCTGAATTCCTCTGGACACCAAAAGAGCTATTTGGCAGATGTAGTTCAGTCTCAGACCATGACACACCTGATTATGATTCTACAATATGGATGTTGGACTGGGAACTGCATATACTTGTCCAAACCTGATACCGTAGCATGTGTATGCATTTTTTTTAAATGTGCTTTATAAATAAACTTGACTTGACTTGATATGTACATATCTAAAATTACTGGAAAAAAATCATCACTTACAAAATGCAGGAGTCTTTATTTGGCTGTTTCAGTATTTTGTTTTTATTAATGACAACTCTTCTGCAGACAAGTGCTGTACCGGGAAAGAAGAAACAATGAGAGACCATCTGCTGTTAATGCAAAACGAAAAAAGGGGAAAAAAATTGAAGCAATGTTAAACACGAGATCATTGTGGGAAAAAAACGTTGCACGCCAAACGTGGCACTGAGCATCCGCAAACATATTATATTTAGTCCTAGTCTCAAGGCCAGTACTCAGTTTTTGTCTATTCCAAGTGATCTGGAAGCACTTTTTATTTTCTATTGTTATTTTTATTTATTTATTTGTTTATTTTGTTGGTCTGATAGAGTTTTTGAATAATGGTGGATCACCGTGTAGAGATATTTTAATCAGAAAACCAAAGACATGTAAAATGTAAAAGGCACTGAAGATAACATATATTTTAATAATGAATGATAATAATAATAGATTGCATTTATATAGCGCTTTTCTAGGCACCCAAAGCGCTTTAAAATTCCACTATTCATTCACTCTCACTTTCACACACTGGTGGATGCAAGCTACACTTAATTTATTCGTAAATTAGGGTGGAAAATAAGTATTTGGTCACCTCAAACAAGGAAAATCTCTGGCTCTCACAGACCTGTAACGTCTTCTGTAAGAAGCTTTTCTGTCCCCCACTTGTTACCTGTATGAATGGCACCTGTTTGAACTCATCATCTGTATAAAAGACACCTGTCCACAGCCTCAAACAGTCAGACTCCAAACTCCGCCATGGCCAAGACCAAAGAGCTTTCGAAGGACACCAGGAAAAGTATTGTAGACCTGCATCAGACTGGGAAGAGTGAATCTACAATAGGCAAGCAGCTTGGTGTGAAAAAAAATCAACTGTGGGAGCAATCATCAGAAAATGGAAGACATACAAGACCACTGATAATCTCCCTCGATCTGGGGCTCCACGCAAGATCTCATCCCGTGGGGTCAAAATGATCATGAGAACGGTGAGCAAAGATCCCAGAACCACACGGGGGGACCTGGTGAATGACCTGCAGAGAGCTGGGACCAAAGTAACAAAGGTCACCATCAGTAACACACTACAACGGCAGGGAATCAAATCCCGCAGTGCCAGACGTGTTCCGCTGCTGAAGCCAGTGCATGTCCAGGCCCGTCTGAAGTTTGCCAGAGAGCACATGGATGATACAGCAGAGGATTGGGAGAATGTCATGTGGTCAGATGAAACCAAAGTAGAACTTTTTGGTATAAACTCAACTCGTCGTGTTTGGAGGAAGAAGAATACTGAGTTGCATCCCAAGAACACCATACCTACTGTGAAGCATGGGGGTGGAAACATCATGCTATGGGGCTGTTTTTCTGCCAAGGGGACAGGACGACTGATCCGTGTTAAGGACAGAATGAATGGGGCCATGTATCGTGAGATTTTGAGCCAAAACCTCCTTCCATCAGTGAGAACTTTGAAGATGAAACGAGGCTGGGTCTTCCAACATGACAATGATCCAAAACACACCGCCCGGGCAACAAAGGAGTGGCTCCGTAAGAAGCATTTGAAAGTCCTGGAGTGGCCTAGCCAGTCTCCAGACCTCAACCCCATAGAAAATCTGTGGCGGGAGTTGAAAGTCCGTGTTGCTCGGCGACAGCCCAAAACATCACTGCTCTCGAGAAGATCTTGCATGGAGGAATGGGCCAAATACCAGCTACTGTGTGTTGCAAACCTGGTAAAGACCTATAGTAAACGTTTGACCTCTGTTATTGCCAACAAAGGTTATGTTACAAAGTATTGAGTTGTATTTTTGTTATTGACCAAATACTTATTTTCCACCCCGATTTACGAATAAATTCTTTACAAATCCTACCATGTGGATTCATGGATTTTTTTTTCACATTCTGTCTCTCACAGTTGAAGTGTACCTCTGGTGCAAATTACTGACCTCTGTCATCATTTTAAGTGGGGGAACTTGCACAATCGGTGGCTGACTAAATACTTTTTTGCCCCACTGTAGCTTGCCTCCACAAGTCTTATAAAACTTAATATGATTTGCTCTTTAAAGTGTCTCAGTGGTTTGAAACTGGTTGTTTATAGAACTCAACTGAAGTTTTTAGGAGAAGTCTGTAACATCAAATATCCCAGTCATGTTTCTAAAGAGCCGGTTACCTGCTTTATAACAAACAGAAATATTATCAACATGAGTCTGGTAACATGTTAGTGAGCAGCTACACTTTGATAAAAGATAGATCGTTATCATTGTCATGGGTTATCTATGAATTTCTAGTATTGTTATTTGCCTTCATCCACCACCCCTGTCTAAATAGCAGCCTAACAGTTGTCTGATTCTGTGATATGTGTAAGCTCTGTGATGGAACGGACGCTTGTCCAGGATGTTCCCCTCCTTTGACTCAGTGTCAGCTGGAATAGGGTACACACTGCCCCTCCTGCTTGTGACCCTGAATTGGATAAGCACTTAAGAAGATGGATGGATGGCCAATGTGGAATTAGCCAAACTTTTTTTTGCTGATAACAGCCTGCAGAAGGTTAGAAAGGTTGTGGAGGGCACTGGGATTGAGCCCAAAATCCCAAACTGGGTCCTTTTTTATGGGGAATAGTACTTATCCTTATATATTACTCACTTGATTAACCCTCTCAGGCCCAAATTAAGTTTTTTGTTGCTAATGCACAACCAAGTCCTGCAGTGGTACTTCTGAGTAAAAAAAACTCATAAAATATGTATGTGGGGTAATCAGGTTGTTAGTTCTTAACTGTTGCAAATCTGCAACGTCTGCCTGGAGAGGGTTAATAGTTAATTTTACCAATATTTGTAAATACAACTTTACAGAAAGTGCTTACTAATTAAAACATACTGCACTACTGCATCCTCTCTTCGTGTAATTCTTAAGAACAAAGCAACTATGTCCATTTCACTGCCTGTAATATGCATCTGCTGTTGCTTGGAATCCATCTCCATAACAACAAAGTCGTTCCACTTATTCATGGAATAAAAGGAGAGAAGAGAAAGATATAAATAGCCATCAGGCATTTATAGCATTTATAGACAAATTGGCTTTTATCCATTGATGGTGTATGCGCAGTAGCATATGCATGGATTTTCTCTAAAGTCAGAACTGCATTATTAAGTCAAATTAAGCTGTATTCTGCATGCAGGAGCTGAGTGCTTGACCCTTTCTTGCCGGAGGAGGCCATCTCGTTGTACTGCATTAGGAGGTCCAATTGATCCTGTCTACAGTTTAAATGAGCCCATCTTTGGACTAATGCACCCTTCGCCATTGACAGTCCAGATTTTAATCTCTTTTTTTCTCACCACAGGGCTCACCACTCTGAAATACTCATTAACACTCCCCCAATTCTGACAAACTTGTTCTTCCCACACCTCATCGTCTCCATTTTTTCTTTGCTCCCACGGCCTGTCTTCTTAGTACATCTTCCCCAAGCAGCATAGTGTTGCACACTCTTTTGTCGTTATTTTTATCTGTTGGACCACCTTATCTCAGTTCCGTTCAACTGTTACTGTTATTGTCGGTCGAACTCTCCATAATCCTCCCTCCCTATTTTTGTCTGCCTTGGACTTAGTGAGGAAGGCTGACAGAGAAACTGAAAGGGAATTACAGAGTCCTGTATGTCATTGAAGCCACTGAGACTGACAGTGAAAAGCCAATAATGAGCCCTCCATCCTTATTTTCCTCATACACTGACCGAGCTTCTTTCTGTCCTCCAGTCCTGATCTTTTTGTGGTTCAAAGGTCATTTGTCTCGGTACGGCAGAGACTATTACGCTCACATACTTTTAAAATGACTCACCTACATACCCATTAGAGTTAAATAAACCTAATTAAGTAAACATTTTGGGTGATGGATTTCAGTAGTCTCATAGCAATTACTGAGTTTCAGGACTATTGATTTATTTCATAGTAGAGCTACAGGAGATTCCGCTGAACCTTGCCAGGAGAAGAACTGTAGTTTTAGATATATTATATATCCTCTGCTCATTAATGTCAAGGAGGCACACTGCAAATCAAACAAATTCACTCTCTCCACACAGCCATTGACTGTCTGTGACATTCAGAGCATCTGAATCAACATCAACATCTTATACTGAGGATCATTTCATTAACAGGCATGTTTGTGAACCTATATAACTCATACAATTCATTGCTAGACAATATTCGCTGTGTTAAGCAAGAAACTATTGATCGCGTTGTGTATGTACTACTTGTAAAATCAATGGCATAAATCTTTTTCTTGTTTCAGCTGCTCCCTTTAGGGGTCGTCACAGTGGATCATCTGCCTCCATTTCACCCTATCCCTTGTATCCTCTTCTGTCACATCAGCAGCCTGCATGTCCTCCTTCGCTACATCCATGAATGTTCTCTGCGGTCTTCCTCCTTTCCACCTGCCTGGCAGCTCCATATTCCTCATCCTTTGTCCAGCATATCCCTCCTCTGCACAGGTCCAAACCATCTCAACTTTGCCTCTATAACTTTGTCTTCAAGCCACTGAATCTGAGCTGTCTCACTTATATACTCATTTCTAATCATGTTCACTCCCATTTAAAAATAGATGCAAAATATAACGTACATATAATATGAAGTCTTCTTATATAAAATTTCATTAACACTAGCAACAACAGCCCTGGAAAAAATAAAGGCATAATTACTTAAGCTGGTATTTAGCATTACCTCGTTAAATCTACAAGGCGATTAGTAACAATCTGACAGCATATAATTCTATTTAAACCTTTTGTTTTTATTTCAATAGGTCTTTTAGCAAAGCCCCCCACTGAACAAGTTAGAGGGAAGGTTTTCAAACCAAGAAAGATTACTTTAGGATGTAATAAACGTTATCTATTCAATATAAAACTGCTTTAGAAAGGCCACAAAATATGTCAGCATGGCTTATCGTGCTAGCATTGTGCAGATTGCTGCAATTGATTTGAATAGCATCTTGCTGGAGGAGGCCCATCCAGGCTCAAAGCAGATGGTGATAGCAAAGAGGTGGACGTAATTAAAATGGCTGATCCTCAGCGAGACGTTGTATTGATACCTTCTCGGGGCCTATACGACGCTAAACATGCGGCAACACTCTCTAAACAACCTCGACAAAAGGAATACATCCACAAAATTGATCTTATCATGCTCACGTTTGTTATGAATTCTTTTTTCAGCTTGGCACAGTGACAAAGCCTGAGGGCACAATTGCCAGACACACTGCGGTTATGATTTCGGAACTAGTTTTGGATTTAGAATAGTTTCCATGGTGAGACTGGGTTATTAGTCAAGATTGATCCAGTAGGTGGCCTGCTTGTGTTCACTGTGTGCTAAATCTGCTCAGATCAAAATAATGCATATTGCTAGATGTGATTTTGCCTAAAATTTCAAACTCGCTTACATTATTTTCCACTTATAGAAACTTGTAGAATGTGCACTTTTTCTGATAAACTGTTTGTATTCATCACTCCCAGCTGCTTCCTTTTTATTCACAAAAATGCTTTCTTCCTCATGCGTAAGTATTAAGTACGTTCAACACTACTGCTTCTTTCGAGCTTGCACAAATTACTTTTATGAAATACATCATATACTCTTACCTACCTCCACAGTTTTTATTATAAAGCTGTAAATCAGGACGCTTTGGTCCAACTGAGGTCTAGTGGCTCGTGAAAGGATGAATACAAGACATCATTTCCTCTTTTACAATGCTGCGAGCAACATGTTAACACACCTGTGTGGTCAATAATGAGACAAATGTTGGCAGTAGGTGGACTTTAAAAATGTTGTCGGCAGTTATGTCTCGGCTGAGTAACTATTTACATTCACATTGTGCGACCTTCACGAAAAATCCGGCTCTTGCTGGCCATTGGGAGCTTAGTGGTGTGTGCGATAGAACGCTGAGGTACATTAATCCAGCAACGAGGTGCAAGAGGCATTGTCATAAATGGGCGCTAACCTCTAAAGTGTGACTTCAGTGAGTCTCAGTGTGAAGTTTTGAACTTAATGGTGGCATTTAGTGTTGGAAAAGTGCCATGTTTTCAAGTCCAGAGCTAATATCTGTCACAAGAATATTCCATGAATATTTTTGCAGTGACCTCAAACTTGATTGAAGGATATGCACTCATTTGAACTCTTTATATGAAAAAACTTGCAGTTAGATTTGCCTAAAAAAAACAAGAATATTTTACTGAGGACATTTTTTTTCTGTTTTTTTTTTTCTGTTATCAAACTGTTCTCCCACTAGGAGCTCAGTCTGAGTGGAGTTTTTTTCTCCTCCTCTCACCTCATGTTAGGTATTTTCGTTGTTTTTTTGTTTTTTTCCTATCAGCCTACCTCTCTGACATGTCTTCCCAATGTGTTGTTTGTGTTTAGTTTGGTCAGAAGGTTCCTTTGTAGGTGCGCATGCGCCATTAGCGTGCTGCCTGCTGTAACCCTAATTTCCTTCGGGATTAATAAAGTATTCTGATTCTGATTCTGTCTGGCAAGGTTTTATGCTTTTTCCTGTTTTTGTCTGAGATATTGTGAAGTTGGAAAAAAAAATAGACCGGGCCCCTGGAAAAGTAGAGTATGTTTGTTTTGAGTAGGAAAGCAAAATCAACAAGCACAGAAAGCTGAGATAGTAGTTGTGTGATTTTTGCATGAATGCAAAAGCTAAATCATACTTAAATGTATTGTAGTGATTAAATTTTTTCCTGACCCATATAACTCACATTTAAGATGGTCCTTGCTTGTTGTGTCAGACCAATGGCTAAAAATGAGCTGTACGTATGCATAGGCATACAACTCTTTTTCTAGGACCTAACACTAAGGTGCTTTGGCTTTCTATTCCACTATTTTTTGACTTTCTTTCCACACTATTTTTGTGCATTTTTAGAGACAGTACAACCTTAGCCTCAACTGATAATGTGATTTATTTGTGAGCTCTTCATGAAACCAGGCAATTATAAATGCTTATGGTTCCATACAGGGTTCTTTGAATTGCTCTGCAAAATTAGAAATACATTTTCTCCCATGGGTCCGTGATAGCACAGAATAACAGTCACCAATAGCAGGGAATTACAAAGCTAAAAAAGAAAGTTGATGTGGAGGTGCCAGAAAAAGGATGTTTTGGCCACTTGAGGCTGACTCCAAAGGCAAGTCAATCACGAAAGACTCCCACTTCAAATGCCCAAGTTAACTGTATCAAAACTCTTTGGTTTCTATGAATTGTTTCCCCTCACAATAACTTTACAGAGAGAGATTTTTTTTTAAATTACTTATTAATAACAGTAAATACAGTAGTATACCAGTAAGGCTAAAGGTCGTGAGCATGACCCCTTGTTAATTTGAGTCACTGAACTGGACGCCCAAGAATTCATTCTTGGAGCTTGTGCTTTGTGCAGAACAATGTGCTTCCACCTGGAAACAAATGGGCTCTATCAATAAAACTTGGCTTGCTTGCTCAGTGAATTCAGTTCCCATATTGTTTTTTAGATTGCCTATCCTTATTATGCATACCTACAGCTAGGGATGGGTATTGATAAGATTTTCACGATTCCGATTCCATTTTCGATTCTGTTTAACGATTCGATTCTTTATCAATTCTCTTATCGATTCTTTTTTAAAAAAAAGGAGAACATTAAGGTCGAATAGCTTAGAACTTTATATCTTCTCTTTGAACAAGATAGAAATTTAGGAGTAACATGGCCTTACAAACCCAACAGTGAGATCTTAAGAGATCCAGCCTATGGCTATTCAATGGGGTGTCACAGGGTCCCCAGGAAAAAAAATTGTAAATGTAAAACAATAAAATAAATATTCTTCTGTAGCAATAACAAAGTATAACATAAATTATTCTGTAGCAATTACACAAGAATATCCAGGAATGTCCCTGCCTACAATTAAACACATTCACTTAGCAAAAATCGGGGGCATCTGCTGTGGCAGCCTTTTCAAGGTTCAAGGTTCTTTATTTGTCACATGCATAGTTATACAAGTATAACACACAGTGAAATGTAGCTTTTACCACAAACTTAGTCACTGCTCGGCAGAGATGGGCAGTAACGCGTTACTTGTAACGCGTTACTGTAATCCGATTACTTTTTTCAAGTAACAAGTAAAGTAAGGGATTACTATTGCAAAAACAGTAATTAGATTACCGTTACTTTCCCGTCGGAACGCTGTGTTACTGCGTGGGGTGGGAATGCACGTCTGTGTCCACGTGTGCCTGTTCGTCTGTGTCTATATGTCAGGTTGGGTCTTAGACTCAACCTCTCTGGGTACATCTCAGGCCCTCTAAAGTACGGAGGCCTATCTCCCCTCACCACACTCCCTGCTGGTGGCTGATGCCCTCAGACGTTGGTGTGTTGGTGGTCCTTGTCGTCTGGGGCTGGGCGCTCATGTATGTACCGGCTCACTCCTGGTGGCCGATTGGCGGGGCTGGGCGCCTGTGGCCCGGCTGGGCTCCTTCCGGGGGGTGGGATGCCCTCAGACCTTTGGCCTCTGGGTCTGAAGCTCGGTCCTCTCTGGCACAGCTGGCTGCCGGCAGAGCCCGCGGGCACGCCACTGCAACCCCCTCTGGCCTCTGCTCCGTAGCTGCGGGGTGACCTCTCCTTTGGGGCTCTACTCAGCTCTTCCCAGGAGGGTGGCACGGTTCCCCCCCCTTTGGTGGTCCTCCTCGGGTCCTTGTACTCTGGGGCCTCTGGATATCTGGGGCCTGGATCTCCTCCATACCTGCTTCATACCCTGGTGGACGGGGCTGTGGCTCCCCACACTCCCTAGCAGATCGTTACATGGAGAAACCTTTGGAATACAAGCATGCTGATCCACACAGGTGTGCACACAGGTGTACACACGGGTGTTCACAGACGCGGACTACACCTTTCTTGGCTGCTGCCTCAAAGCACATTGTGCGCTGTCTATCTTGCGTGCTGCACAATATCGTTTGTTATTTAGTATCTACTGTTATCTACTGCTAGCTAGTTTATTGTGATGGTGCTGTTTTTTTATTATGTTGCTCTTTGTTGTTTGCTTTCTTTTCTGTTTTTTTTCTCCATACAGGTGATCCAGGTGTTTTGTTTGTTTGTTTGTTTTTGTTTTTTTCTTTCTTCCCCCCCTTCTCACCGTCTCTTCTCCCCTTTGGTTTTCTTTCTCTCCCACTCTTTCTTTCATTCTTTCTCCCTGTCCTATCCCCCAGTCATGTCTGTCCCGTTTGTAGCAACTGAAAATAAAATAAATACATAATTATAATAAAGGTCAATCAAATGGACCAATATGGCAAGGCCATGATGATCCACTTGGTAAAATAAATCCGCTTGGCATCTTTCTTGGCTTTAAGACAACAATTCTGATGGCTAAAGATCCAAACGGGACAAAAAAATAAATAAATAAAAAATAAATAAATAAATAAATATATGAAGTGCACTCTATACAGCTATAAAGAGTGGGGCCCAGACAAAGACAGACAAATCAGGCTATTCTGGTAATTATGCCTCATGATCATGAGACATCATCTGATCTATAGCTGCAATAGTGAACGTCTGTGTAGGGACAGTAAAACACTCTGACAGAGCTGACATCTGCTGTTGTGACAGGTGCAAGAGTTTACATCCATGAGCTGCATGAGATACAAAGTCACAGCTACATTATAGGACCATGATGCACTTGGGCTCAGCATGAACTTTTGTTGAAACAGCAGTGCATGCCAAAACATGAGAGTAATGCTAAATAACCGGATTATTAGTTATGCACGCAAGCTGATACAAAGTGGGGGAAAAAGAGAGGGAAGATGCATGCTTACAGATGAAGAAGAAGCTCTTCCGCTAACATTATTTATTAGTTTTAATCCAAAGACCGAATGTGGCCAAAAGTGTTCAAATCCTTCTTCCTTTTAATGATCTGTCAGCTTATTTTTTATATAGTGGATATGGTGTCAGGATTCGAGACACTGACACTTCTTTGCTTTGCTCATATGAAAAAGCCTAACGTTTTTCAACCACAAATAACTTTGAAGTGGGAAACTCTCATTAACTCCCAAACTCTTAATCTTAAAGAGGATGAAAACATGAAGAAACTGAGACAAATCCATTCAATGACCAGTAAAAGTCTTGCTCTGCAGTGAAGCAGAATAACTGCAAGGCCTCCCCATTTAGCTTCATTTATTCTTTCTGTGCTTTGCACAACAGTTGACAGGGTTTTCCATGGAATCTCAGCTCAAGGTCCATTTAGTAAGTATTCAGGTACTTTCAGTGATACAACTCACTTTTATTTCTCTGAATGTCAGAATGTCATATGCATTATCCTGGATTTCGGCTTATCAGTTTCTGAACTATCATTTAAGATCTGCTCAGCTTGGTGTTTTATTTTGTTGAAAAAGAAACATTTTCAACACCTGTTTGACTACTGAACCATTAATTTAATGACAAAACAATATCTGACAGTCACAAGTGTTTTCACATGACTTTGAGCAATAGTTCAGTAGTCTTCCCAACCGTTATATGTAATTTAAGGTCCCTCAAAATCGTCTTGAAAATTTGATACTGAACTATTTTTTAATTACTTATTGATTTTTGTTTGCGTGCAGTAGTAAACAAAGGTTTTGTTTTACTGACAGAAAGAGAAACAGAGAGACAGAAGGAAGAAAAACAAGAAAGAAAGACAGCTGACCAAGTGGGACATAAACCACTTATTGATTTTGACTGCTGATCCGTGTCACAAAATTGTCAGGAGATGCGTCTTACTGTTCGACTGTGTGAGAAATGACAGAAAAGAACCTGGGAAACAGAGTCAAGAACCAAGTAGGCTACTTAATTCATGAAAAAGTGACAAGTCTGAATTAAATATGATAGAATTTAATCAACAACCAAAAGCCCTATAGCTACATTACCACTTAGATAATGAATTGCCATTCTGAGCCTTTAGTAACTTAGTTTACTGACAAACACTTCCAAAGGGCTCTGAAATTTGGTTTGCACATCTCTAAACGCAGATTAGACAATTATAAGTCTTTTTTTTTCTCCTTCATTTTGTCAGTCTTATGTTTTATTATTGAAATGCATGATAGTACGCTATTTTTGAAAAATACACTGCCTCTCTTTTCTTCCAGGCACTGGAATGTGAGGATATGCTGAATTTTGAAGTCTCATTCCTTTATCTGACTTTTTTGGCCATTGCTTGGCTGCTGTGATGCACCTTTGTCTCGCACATTTTTAAATAATTATTTTTACTTGATAGGTTAATAGATTAAAAAATAAATTAAAATATTAATGAATAATGGAAATAACAGTTGAAGCTCAGTGTGAAACTCCATAATGACCCACTTACTGGAGTCACGCTCCCTGAAGTGAAAGATAATGGCTCTCTCTCTCCTTGTGGTACAGACCAGACTGTTGTGTATCGCCTCAAGTGAGAGAACTCTATTTCTGTCTTTAAAGGAACAGAAATCACAGTTATCTGTATCTGTACTGTGTATGGTATTATTACTGTCAAATCAGGAATATATGCTAAATCTAACAACTCCCTTTTTACATCTTCTGGGCATGCCTAATGAGAGGAGAGCATAGGGTCGACTCACAATTCCCCATAGAGACTATATATTTCGTCTCACCTGGGAGATCTACATCTAGATGAGATCTCCCAGGTGGATCTAGAAAATGACCTCTGCAATACCCTCATGAACTGCTGCTACTGCAACCCAACATGGGAGAAGGGAACAAAAATGGATGTACGATAAGTAGATGAATGAATGGAGCAACTGCCGGCTTCTAAGCTGGTCACAAACTAGCACATTTCACTGGGCCCACTGTATCTAAATGAGCTAATTAGTCACAGCTGATGGCTGTCCCTTCCCGAGCCTGGTTCTTCTGGATTTTTTTCTCATATGGGCTTGTTTGATTATTGGGGCTTCTTTTGAATATTGTAGGGTCTGTACATTACAATATAAAGTGCATTGAGGTGAGTGTTATTGTGAATTGGCACTATATAATTTTTTTATTTAAATTGAGTGCTTTAATTGACTGTTTGGTGGTATTGAAATGCAACAAGATCAAAGCCATTATGCGACAAGAAGCTCTGTGTTTTGTGAAGGATTTCAGTTTTCCACCACTTTTCATCTTTACTTTATTTTTCAATATACACAAGTGTCACTTTTTTCTTACTAGTGATAGTGAAGGGGACTGAGACACAGGCAAAAACAAAATCAGGGCTCAAATCCTATGAGGGAGAGAAGGAAAAGTTGAAATGCACACTATGTTAAAAATAACTTGGACACATCACTGAGTCATGCTGGGAATAGGGAGCATATACCTTCAACAGATAAAATGTAAGTCCAAATGGAGCTGATTGAAAGTCTGTTTAATTTGAAACAAGAATTTTTTTCATGTTACAGCCTATTGTGTTAGACAGGTTTCCATTCAACTGCCACCGGTTTGAACCTGCACATTATAGTCCTGAGTGGACTATCAGACCGGATTAGTGGTTGCATTATTCATAATCATAGGATAAAAATATCTTTTTTCAAGCTAGACAGAGGGCGTGAACTGTGAAGTGCAGGAAACATGACAGGTACGGCTGCTCTTTAACTACGATTGCTTGTTAATTGATAGAACATTGTGTTCTATCAATTTGGTTTTTTTTCTCACTAGTTAAGTGCACATTTTAGAGGTATAGGTTAAATTATCCTTTTGTCATTTTTTGAACTTTTCTGACTAACCTCTGCTCCCTTTTGGAATGAGAAACTGGAATGAGAAACTCAGTTAAACTGAAAATATTCAGTTTAATTCAGTTTTATTTACATAGCACCAAATTACAACAACAGTCGCTTCAAGACAATATGACAATCTGAATCAGTGTGTATAGTTGTAGACATTTTTGAAGAGTTTTAACTAATTGAACTACTTTCGTCTTTAATTTGATATGTTTTAACTACACCTTTATATACATAAATTGGGACATGACATCAATTACTTGGCTGGTCTTTTGGACTGAAATATCTTGTTCAGTGGGTGTAGGTTCAAGGTCCCTTTATTTGTCATTGTACAATATAAAATAGAATTACTCTGCAGCACTGCTTAAAAATGTCTCTCTTTATAAAGTATAAAAATAGTAAAAGTAATAATAGCAGAAGAGATTAGAAGAGAATAAATAAATAAAATTCACTCAGGCAGAGTCATTTCAATGTGCCAATATATGCTACAAACATAAATGTCATTCCCAAATCATTGTTTGGGTGACTTCATAGTAGCATTTAGGGGAGCGGTGACATTTGTGTAAAAAGTGTTCAAAACTGGAGTCATGTGTGTTTGTAATGTCCTGTCTGCCTGAGGGCAGAAGTTCAAAGAGATGGTGGGCACAGTGTGATGAGTCCTTTATGATGGTTGTTGCTTTCTGAAGGCAGCAGGATGTGAAGATATTGTTCAGGGCAGGTAGGTGTGTGTTTGTTATTTTCTCTGTAGTTCTGATAACTCTCAGCAGGGCCTTTTTGTCCTCCACAGAGCGGCTGCTGTACCACACTAAGATGCCATAGGTCAGGGCACTCTCAATGGAGCGGTGATAGAAAGACACCAGCAGACGTGGCAGGTTGATCTTCCTGAGAGTCCTCGGTAAGTGTACTTGCTGCTGTGCCTTTCCGATCAAACAGTCTGTGTTGTGTCCACGTGAGGTCCTCCGCTATATACGTGCCCAGTAACTTACATGTTAACACCCTCTCTACACATTTCCCATTTATCACCAGCGGCTGGTGATCCACCCTTTTTCTTCTGGAATCAATGAGGAGCTCCTTTGTTTCTTGTTGTTTGAAGTCTGGTTGTTAATTGCACCCAGTCTGTCAACTTCTGCACCTCCTCCCTGTATCCTGTCTCATCTGCTCTGTTGATCAGACCCACCAAAGTTACATCATCTGCAAATTTAATGATGGCATTGGTATTGTGGGTAGGCTTATAGTCGTGTGTTTACAGGGACTACAGGAAAGGACTCAGCACTCAGCCCTGTGGGATTACTGTATTGAGAGACAGGGAGGAGGAGCAGTGTTGGCCCACCTTGATGGAGTGTGATTGGTTGGTTGAAAAGTCCTTTGTTCCAGAAGATTTCTAACCTAGGCTTCCACCACACTATCTACCTTTGGACAGTTTGCCTGGAAGGATTGTATTAAAGGCAGAGCTCTAGTCCACGAATAACCTTTCATATGTCTCTGGTTGTTCCAGGTGGACCAATAGGATTTGGAAGGTGGTGGAGCTGACATAATCTGTTCATCTGTTGTTGTTTAAGCATATTGGTGGCAGTCTAGTTAGGGTGGGAGAGCAGCCTTGATGTATTTCAGCAGAAGTCTCTCTAAGGATTTCATAAGGTGTTAATGCCACTGATCTGTAGTCATGGAAGTCTGTTATTGCCGTATTAAACAAACAGTTTTAGACAGGTGGAAACAGAGAACCATGGCAGAGATATATTAAAGATGTTAGGTGTACATGTCATATGTTGTATTTTGATGTAAGATGCATGTTTGAACAAAGACTTAAATTTTGTGTGGATCCGAGAAGAGTGTGACAGGATGGTGTGGCCAAAATCTAAGTTCTACTGTGAAATTTGACTTTGACAATCCAAAAGTGATCATAACAGGATTTCCACAGATCAGTCTAAAAACACAATAGCTGCCACAATGAAAGAGATGTTGACATAGGCAAGACGATGACCTTGACTGAGAGTATGACCAAATCTATATCCGCTAATATTTTTTAATTTTTGTTGCCTGAGTCCCAGAACTCATAAAGTTTAAGTGTCGATGTAAATGTTAACTATAGTGCTCGTTTGAAACCAAAGTTCCAATTTCTTTTCTGAGTTCACTGCAGTTTCTAACCCCCTGGATCTTGTTCAATACATTTACATAATTTTTAGATGATCTAAACCACAAATGCATGTAAATTATCAATATTTTTCAGGAGATGAATTATGCCACATTGTTGGAACTATGCGTGAATGCTTGTGTGTGTTAGTAGCTTCAAGCACTGAGGCAATTTCTGTGCCAATGACAGCATTTATCAAGTCTTTCATATCGACTGTGAAGCTATAATGTGATTTCAAAAATAAAAAATGATGCACAGTATAATGCACCTATGGCACACTGCATTTTAAGCCTATTATTCACTAACAACTTGTCATCAATAGTCATTTTTCTACCTGCTTAGCGATGTTAAATGGCAACAATATTTGTATGAGTGTCAGTGTAGAGTGTAGAGTCTGATTCACGCTAGTTTGCGTGGTGCAGATGGTCAGCCCTATAACCTTTTTTAATTTCTTCGAGTGAAGGTAAGACACCAGGAGAAAGGTAACACAATTACACAGAAGGCAATTAGTGCCTTGCTCTCAGCATTATTGAACTGGGAGGTGTAATTACGCAGATGAAGTTTGTGACGACTATGAATATCTTGTATGAGACAATGCCATTACCCAACCCTGTTTTTTTTTAATTAGTATTTTGCTCATGTTTGCTGTGACATTAGGGGTAATGTTGCAGAGAGGAGAGCAAGTGGAGGACACGGGCATACTTTACATACGTTAAACCATTAAAACCTGGGATGCAGTGTTATTCTGAATAACAGACACCATTAATTAAATCAAATGATATCTTTACACATTTCAAGAGTGTCATGGACCGTTCTATACATATTGCAGCTTTGTACTGTCACCAAAGGACAGTCTGAAAATATGCAGAAAAGGCTGGTCTTGTGATTGTGCTGCTGCTGGTTCTTTAGTTTAGGCCCTGCCTTGGAGACCACAGACATTATAACAAGTAAACTCTCTATAATGAAATAATTTTAAGGTTCTGAGTATAGTTACATTAAACATTAAAATATCATTGCTGAAATATTTGTAATAGAAAAACAAATCATTTTAGTTGTTTTAGCACATAAAGTATACATTTTTTACATGTCTATCTGTATAGCACTATGTTCCTTTGTACACAGATATATGACACTCCCACAAACTGACATGAGGGTGACTCGGTGCATCTTACATGGACATTTAATGCTTTAATTGTTAAATCATAGAGTGAAAAAAAAACAATCAAATAATGCACTGCTAGTGCTGTTGTGTCAGTAACACATTAAAAGTGTTCATTTATAGCTTCAGCACTGTAAGATAATTTATGAGTATCCAAAGTATTCCAAAGAAAATTTAATTATCTTTTTTGCAAAACATTTTTTAGCCTTTATACTTGCATAAGATTTATTCTCTGGTTATCCACATCTTAATACTTAAATGCGTTATTATGCAAAGAATGTAAAACGCAGTACACATTGACTGCTTAAAGTCAACACAACTTAAATATATTTATGAATTAAAAATATTAGTAGTAGTATAGATATATAGATATGTTTATCAGTATCCAAACATTAAACGCTATCAAGCAGCAGTGGATCATAAACGGTGACATCATCTACCCTCCCAAGACTTGGTGTGACTACCCCCCCCGACACTCAGAGTTCAGTCCACAGATCTGAAAGCCAGGGGTCCCGGCCTTTTGGAGGGAAAAGCTTGTGGCGTCTCCCATCTGTCATCAGCACAGTGGCCAAATGAGCCTGTTCTTTACTGGGAGCCAACAAGATAGATTGAGCCACTTCATCACGGCTGTATGGGGCAGAGTTGAAGCACTGCACTGCATGCCTCTTTGACAGCCTGCCCTCCCCCTCTGTGCCTCTCTATGGTTACCATCAGGATAATATAGAGTACAGCGAACTCATTAGCAGTACTACCACTGTGACTGCAATTTTCAATTACTGAATAATTATTTGCACTCATCAACATAACAGGGAAGCTTGATCCTCAGCTTATATTACCCATGAAAAGCTGGTTGTTATGAAAGACCATGGTGGTCCATGTGGTTTACTTATTTCTCTGAATCATCTGGTTTGTTTGTGCTTCAGTCACTGACAAGCTGCAGGTTGCATGAATCTGAGACAGAATTTGTGAACAAGAAATTCAACCTTACGATAAAACTTTAAAGCAAATAAATGAACATTAAACAAATTGCTTGCTTCCTGGGAAAATCATATGGCTTAGACAATTCTGCACGATTTACATCAAATGCCAAAGCAAATATTTTGTAGTATGAAAAAGAGAACTGTCAGGTCACACATCCAGCTCTTTTTAATTACAACAATATAAAATTAGCAATTATTAATAATATTTTTTAAAGGCAAGGCATGTTGAAAGTGGGCATAGTCCGCAAGTTAATTGGAACACCCACCTTTAATGTTCTTGTTTGGTGGTGCTGATTTATTACCCCCTTGACGACCTTTCAATCCAACCAACAAAATTAATATAGTTTCAAACAATGTGGGGAGGAAAATAGTGTTCTTTATTATTTATAATAACTAATGTTCTTTTGCCTCTACTGAAATAACCCTAAAACAATGAAGATAAAATCCTTTTTTTTGGAATGATTTACTAACTTAAACCACAGTTGACATTATAAATCCATCTGTCAGCTTGTTGTTGCTGAAATTATTGCAAGTAAATACTGAGAAAATGGTACAGCAGTTTCTCTTTTAAAAACTAAAGGAAAGCCATATGAACTGGAAGTCCACTAGCCTGCAATTGAAGGAAGAAAAATAACTGTCAGGGGTAGGGAAGTGTGTTCTTCTTTACCTGCTATATTTGGCTGATCATGCTATACCAACAGTTTTCTATACGACATGAAAAGATAAGATAGACTGATAGATAGACAAATGCTGATGGATCCTTGATGTTGTTGGGCTTAGTCAACATAATCTTTCCTGTGGAAGTCAACCGCAATCCCTTTTGTCTTGCTAACATTCAAAAGAGGAACATTTCTTCTGGACCACTCCACAAATGCCCCTTTTCCACTAGTGCCTACTAAGCTCTGACTCGGCTCGTTTTTTAGGGTACCAGTCCATGCTCCTTTGGGTGGCAATCTCACTTATTGTTGGCTCTTTCTCTTTTGGTAGAGTATCACTTCCTGATCTTATTACAATGCACAGTGGTGTTTCACTAACAGTATTCATTCACTGTGTCTTTGGGGATTTGCTAGCTTAGCTTAGCTTGTAGCCTACTCGCTAGCAGCATAGCCTCTTCAGGTCCCTCCACCACTTTTAATTCACTGTGTCAGATGTTTAGTTACTCCTCTGTTTCCATTAGTAATAACGATACTTGTAATACATGTAGCCTATTTGCACCTCTGGAGATCACTGAATTGGAGACCCAGGCTAGACACCTTTGAAAGACCTGTAGCTAGCCAAGATGTTGGTAAAATCCAAGTCAAAACATCAGTTTAGCTGGAAAAAGAGGCATCAGCTTCATTTGTCATGGTTGAAAATCAGATTATCCATCTACATGTACAATGACATAAAGGGTTATTCTGTTATTTTCATTTAGCTACAGCCACCATCATACGAGGGTGGTAACAGCCCACTATACCAGCTAGTAGTTGGTGGGTGTGGCCTACTAGCATTAAGAATTGGAGTGGCAACAAGTCATATCCGTAAGTCCATTCAATGGGTTGACAAAAATCAAAACTGCTCTTGTTTCTTTCAGGAGCTCAGATTTGTGATATAATTAAACTTCGGCAGGCAACCCATTGACAGACTAAAGGCACAAACAAACTTTCTGGGAGCCTTTGTTGAAGTTTTACTCATTAGTTAAAGAAACAAACTCACACAACAAACTCTGACCAGCAAATGCTGCTGAAAAAGCATGTTACTTAAAGTGAACCCCTTTGCTTGCACAGTTTGTGATTATGATTGCATTAAAACAGATGCTTCCATTGCATGGGCATGTGGAAAGAATAATTATAAGACTCATTTCATTCACATACCATAGTTATTCCACCTGCCTCGTACCAGGTCTTGGAACTGCTTGAAGTAAATTATTACACGTTGAGTTCTATTATTAACTCATTGTCAAAATGAGATTTATGAACAATTACCACACAACGATATTAAGTACAAGAGATTCAATTGATGTTCAAAACTTACAGTTTTACATTGTAATTTTAAGTGCTTCTGCCTTGGGCGTTTGCTTGGTCTCTAACCCTTTTACTATGATTTCATTTATATGCATGACAGACTGCAGTCAAGTGCTTAGTCATCAGTGAGCTTATAGTCCAGCTTGAAGTGATTTCCAGAGTTTATAATATTCCAACTAACCACAGCTAGGCCTCAAAATGTGATCATGTCACCGTAACCCTGACATCATTTTTATTTAATGATATTTTTTATATCTTGTGTACAATTATCCAAACTGCAGTCTGAAGTACAGAGTGCAGAGAAGTGCACTATCCACTGTTAAGTGCTGAAAGACAAGGTTTTTTTCATTGGAATTTTGATGGGTTTTTGTTGTTTTTGTTGAAATGAGATCAGATACTACTACCAGCTATTTTGTTAGTTAACATGTTTTATGAATTTTCCATCTTAAACAAATATTAAATTACCTTAATGGTCAAAGCTTTATACTTAAAAGAAACAAATAGCCCACGCATCAAGTCTGCGTTTGTGGGGTTTGTTAAGATTTTAAGTGACCTTCATTAATCCCATGTTGATAGAAAAAAATGAGCAACTACACCTTCAGCAGCCTGTTCCTTATTTTTTCACTGCTTTCTGTCTCTCACCATGCTTCAGACACACTCAACTTTTCACCATGAATTAGAGTTCACAGTCAGGCATCAAAAAATGGCTCCTTTCCTTGTGGAGTCTCTGTCAGCAGTCAGAGCACTCTGCTGTCCTCGTATTTCTTTTTTTTTCTCCATTCCTTTTTGGCTCATTGTCCCTCTTATCTGTAGCTCTGTCTGCTTTCTCTTTTTGTTATCTGGAGCAACTATGAAATAATAAAGGGGAAAAAGAAATCAGAACGAGACATACAAGATGAATACTGTAGGTGCTGAGGACACAGAAATCTCCAGATGGGCTATCGCTTTTTTGCCACCATTAGTCTGTGTGCACTTGAAAAAATAAGCATGGGCCTCTAGCATATTGGTGATCCTTTACAATGTACGTCTTTTATTTTTTTTTCTATATTCAAGTGTCACTGTGAAAAAAGAAAAACTTTATCTTAATGACTAAAATGTCTAAAAACAGAATGTACATAATACACACCAGATTTTTTGTTTTCTGCCGCTGAAAAAAGATAATCACTGATCTCTTGATCTATAACATCCCTAAATTAAGGTAAGGTAATAAATTATTGTTGTTGTTTGCAAGAAGTATTTTGACCTCATTTGTGGGTCTTTGTGAGTGTAAGTACTTTAAAGCAAAGTGTGAACCTCTCAGTGATGTATACATGTATTGCTTTATATTTTAAGCACACATTGATTGTTATAGCATTTCCATAACCATCAAGAATACCCATAATAAAAAATACAACAGTAATCTGGACTGTCAAAGCTAATAAAGAAATCTCCCCAAGCACAGACATTTACACAAATGTACATCATGTAGAATCTGAAATCAAAGTGGAATAAAATAAAAGATTAGGATATGCAAGTAATGTGGGTGCACACACAGCAGTAGGAGATGCAGTCCACAGGAAAACTCGGTCTAAAGGTGGTGGCTCCTTGCTTATTCAACACCCATAACAATTTATTTACAGATACTAGAAATGTACGTTATATCATTGCCATGCAATAGAGAACACATATAAAAGTAAATACTTAGAATTTACCTCGTTTAAGCACATTTATAAATAAAATTACTATTGATGGTTTCTGACAATATGTAATAAAAACAAAGTCCATCATAACCAAGAAATAAGTCGAAAGACCATTGTTTAGCATGAGCAAATATATATATATATATAGCAAGGTCTCTCATCACTATTAATGTTTGGGTTTTTTGTTGTTTTTTAATGAAGTAGAAGCAGATTCATGTCAGTCTATATCACAGAAGGCCATTCACGCTCAGCATTTTTTGACATCGATATTTCTCCCCTTGCTGCTGCGATTGGCTTCTTTTGGAGCTGAACTGATGATCAGTCTCAACGTCGTCTGCAAACTGACTGTCAGACTGATTAGACAGTGGGTTCTATAGCTCACACTGGTGGAGCAGGTGACCCATGTACTGAGGCTAGAGTACTCACTGCAGGGACGTGACCCAGACCATTTCCTGCGAGTATCGTTCCCTCTCACTCTGTCCCCAACCTCCAGCATACTGTCTGCTTTGTCCTGTCCAATAAAGGCCCCATATCTGAAGTCTTCTTCATCTTTCTCTTCGAAAATCCCTGAAGCCTTCTCTGAATAACGAACATTTTTGCCATCTGGATCAACAATGAGCACACATGAAGAGATAGTTCTCTGTTGTGTCAGACCCCTGAATTACAGCTGGGACAGAACATGAGGAAATATAGAATAGATCCTGAAAACCGAGACCAAAGCGTGCGGGAAAGGGAGAGCAGAAGGTGTAGGTGTTTAAAATGGAACAATGTAGGAACCTTGCACAGGAAACGCAGGAACAGAAAGACAAAACACACAGAGGCACAGAAACAGGCATAGAAACAATACAGCCCCATTTCTCCCCCCTCATCTTTCTCACATCTTCCTCTCTCTCCACACAAACACACACATAGATATAGATACAAATACAGCCCACATTCCCTACCTCATCCCACAAACACACACAAGCTGACAACAGGCTATGCAGGTTAAGGACAGAATGAAAGGACACATCTCCTCCAGACTTTTATAATCCATGGGTACACTGGATCTGAACACCACATGTGTAAGTGTGTGTCTGTGTGCATAAAGCATATGCTTTCAGTCACACTCTATAGCCAGGACCGTAAAGCTTGTAAATTCTCTTTTGTTGTTATAAAACCCAACGAATACACATCTCTGATCAAATCATCCTCCAATTTTTGCATTTGTAGTTGTGTTCCCTCCAAATATCAAGTTAGCATTCTGACTAGCAGTATGCATAGAAACAGAAAAAAAGCCCCGGGAGGCATGCAGTTTTGGGAGGAGTACAGTTTGTAGTTACCCCAAGAGAGTGGTGGGTAGTGTTTTGTTCAGTATAACCAGTATTAGTGAAACACATAGTCAGAATGTCCAGAACTAAAGTAAACAGAGGATATCCCACCATTCCCTATGCGAAAGTAATCTCTTGTGTACTTATATATGTACAGTATGTCTCATAAGACTTTTGTGTCTCATGCTGTGAGAGACTGTGGGCCCTTTTGCATTTTTCTCACACAACAATTAGAGATGAATGGATTGCAAGTTTCTTGACCAATTCCAAAGCATAACCTGCTGATTCTAATTCTCTTTCCACTAACTGGCAGTATGTACATGCAAAAATCGAATTTTCTTCAATGCAAAATATTATTTTCGTAATAAAGAAATGATTAGCCTTTACAGTTTATCCTAAACTGAAGTTACAGGAGCTTCTCTGACTTAGACAACAACTCTCAGCAATCTCTGTGAAGACGTAGAAAAATGAACTGAAGATGAGTTTTTGTACACCCACCTTTCCCTGACATACAGCACCACCAGAAAAAAGCAGATAGGCAGCTGCTTTCTCTTTAACTTTCCTCATAACTACTTTGATCCTCTGCTCATACCGAGGCTCATACCAAGGCATTTTGCTTGTGGAACTTTAGCTTTAGCCATTTTGCCTTTGTGAGCTCCTTTAAAGGGTCCACGTTCAGCTGGATAATGGTGATGTAAGTGTCTTTATTCTTTTGCCAGTGTTTTCATGAGGGTTCCCTCATAGTTTAGTTTGGTGAACTTTGTGTCTACCCTCACAGTAATGAGCTTTACGCTGACAACATGTTAACATTTGGCTGCAAGTGTGTCACCAAACGTAAGTCGACAATACCGGATAGGCCTATTCCAGTTCCTGGCTGGTCGATCGGTGTATTTCTAATCATTTTCTTAAATCATATTTAATTTGCATGTTTTTGGTGAATAAAAAAATTGTGAAAGAGAAAGCTTTATGAATAAGGACATAAATATAGTTATAAAATAGTTATTATTTTTTCCTATATGTTGCTCTTGGTTGTTTTAGACTTCCTTTTCTGTATTGTTTTTTCATCCATACAGGGGAGCCAGGTGTTTTGTTTGTTTGTTTGTTGTTTTTTTTCTTTCTTACCCCCCCATTCTCAACCGCGTCTTCGTACCCCTTTGGTTCTTTCTCTCCACTCTCTTTCATTAGTATTCTCCCTGTCCTATCCGCCCCCGCCCCAGTTCCACCCCCCCTGTCGTCCCGTTTGTAAAGCAACGAAAAATAAAATAAATAACATAATTATAATAGAGAGGTCAATCAAATGGACGCAATGGCAAGGCCAGAGATCCCTTGGTAAAAATAAATATCCGCTTTGGCAGTCATTTCATATGGCCTTAAGACAACATTCTGAGGTAAAGATGCCAAACGGGGACAAAGAATAAATAATAAAAAGAAATAAAATAAGTAAATATAAGAAGGCACTCTAGTACAGCTATAAAGAGGGGGCCCAAAAAAGACAGACAATCGGCTATGTCTGGTAAATTATGCCTCATGATAGAGAATAGCACTGAAGGCTTAGCTGCAATACTGAACGCGGTGTAGGCAAGTAAAAACACTCTGACGAGAGCTGACATACGGCGTTGTGACAGGTGCAAAGAGTTTACAATCCATGAGCTGCATGAGATACAAAGTCACAGCTGACATTATAGGACCATGATGCACTTGGGCTCAGCATGAACTTTTGTTGAAACAGCAGTGCATGCCAAAACATGAGAGTAATGCTAAATAACCGGATTATTAGTTTAGGCACGCAAGCTGATACAAAGTGGGGGCAAAAGAGAAGGGAAGATGCATGCTTACAGATGAAGAAGAAGCTCTTCCGCTAACATTATTATTAGATTGAATCAAAGACCGAATGTGGGCCAAAAGTGTTCAAATCACTTCTTCTTTTAATGATCTGTCAGCTTATTTTTTATATAGTGGATATGGTGTCAGGATGCGAGACACTTGACACTTCTTTGCTTTTGCACTCATATGAAAAAGCCTAACCGTTTTTCAAACCACAAATAACTTTGAAGTGGGAAACTCATCATTAACTCCCCAAACTCTTAATCTTAAAGAGGATGAAAACAGAAGAAACTGGACAAATCCATTCAATGACCAGTAAAAGTCTTGCTCTGGCAGTGAAGCAGAATAACTGCAAGGCCTCCCCATTAGCTTCAGTTTATTCTTTCTGTGTGCTTTGCAACATTTACAGGGTTTTCCATGCAATCTCAGCTCAAGGTCCATTTAGTAAGTATTCAGGAGTACTTTCAGTGATACAACTCACTTTTATTTTCTCTGAATGTCAGAATGTCATATAAAGCATTATCCTGGATTCGGCGTACAAGTTCTGAACTAGCATTTAAGATCTGCCACTTGGGTGTTTATATTTTGTTGAAAAAGGAAACATTTGTCAACACCTTTGTTTGAACTAATGAACCATAATTAATTGAAAAACCATATCCTGACAGTCACAAGTGTTTTCACAGGACTTTGAAGGCATAGTTTCAGTAGTCTTCCCGAACGTTATAATGTAAGTTAAGGTCCCGTCAAAACCGTCTTGAAAAAGTTGATACGGAACTATTTTTAATTACTTATGGAATTTTGTGTTTCCGTGCAGTAGTAACAAAGGTTTTGTTTTTCACGGACAGAAAGAAAACAGAGAGACAGAAGAAGAAAACAAGAAAGAAAGACAGCTGACAAGTGGGACATAAACCACGTTATTGATTTTGACTTGGCTGATAACCTGTCAACAAAATGTGTCAGGAATGCGCGTTCGTACTGTTCGACTTGTGAGAAATGACAGAAAGAACCTGGGAACAGAGTCAAGAACCAATGGACTAATTAAGGCATGAAAAAGTGACAAGTCGCGAATTGAAATATGAAGATAGAATTTAATCAACAACCAAAAGCCCTATAGAAACTACATTAGAACCTTAGATATGAATTGACCATTCTGGAGCCTTTAAAACTTAGTTTACTGACAAACACTTCCAAGGGCTCTGAAATGTTGGGTTGCACTCTCTGAAACTCAATTAGACAATTATAAGTCTTTTTTTTTCCTCCTTCATATGTTTGTAATCTTATGTTTATTATAGTGAAAGGCATGATAGTACGCATTTGTTTGAAAAATACGACGAAGGCTGCCCTCTCTTTCTTCCAGGCAGCTGGAAATGTGAGGGATATGCTGAATTTGAAGTCTCATTCCTTTATCTGACTTTTTTGGCCATTGCGCATGTGGCGAGCTGTGAGTGCACCTCTTTGTCTCGCACAGTTTGTAAATATTATTTTTACTTGAATAGGTTAATAGATAATTAAAAATAAATATAAATAGATAAGAATAATGGAAAATAACAGTGTGAAGCCAGTGGAAACTCCATAATGACCCACTTAAAACTGGAGTCAGCGCTCCCTGAAGGTGAAAGATAATGGCGGGCTCATCACCGCTTGTGGTACGACAAGCTAGGTTTGTGGTATCGCCTCAAGGAGGGAACTACTATTTCGGTCTTTTAAAGGAAAGAAATCACATTATCTGTATCGTACGGTGTATGGTATATTACTGTCAAATCAGAATATATTGCTAATCTAACAACTCCCTTGTTACAGCTTGCTGGGCATGCCAATGGAGAGGAGGAGCATAGAGGTCGACTCGACACAATCCCCCATAGAAGACTATATTTTCGTCGCACCTGGGAGATCTACATCTAGATGAGATCTCTCAGGTGGAAATCTAGAAAATGACTGCTCATACCTCAGAACTGCTGCTACTGGCAACCCAACATGGGAGAGAGGGGAACAAAAATGGATGTAGATAAGTGATGAATGAATGGAGCAACTGCGCGGCTCAGCGGGTCAGCAAACTAGAACATGTCATGGGCCGACACTGGTATCTAAATGAAGCTAATTAGTCACAAGCTGGATGGCTGTCCCTCGTCCACGAGCCTGGTTCATTTCTGGATTTTGTTTCTCAGAGGGCTGGTTATGATAATTGGGGCTTCTTTGAATATGTTAGTAGGGTCCTGTACATTACAATATAAAGGCGCTTGAGGTGATGTTAGTTGTGAATTGGCACTATATATTTGTTTATTTTTAAATTAGTGCTTTAATTGACTGTTGTGGTGGTGAGTGAATGCAACAAGAATCAAAGCCATTATGAAGCGAACAAGAAGCGCTTGTGTTTTTGTGAAGGAGATTGCAGTTTGTCCCCACCACTTTCACCTGGTACTTTATTTTTCAATATACAACAAGTGTCACTTCTTTTTCGTACGAGTGGAAGTGGAAGGGGACTGAGACACAGGCCAAAAAACAAATCAGGGCTCAAATCGTATGAGGGAGAGAAGGAAGTTGAAATGGCACACTATGTTAAAAATAACTTGGACAATCACTGAGCATGCGGTAATAGGGAGCATATACCTTCAACAGAATAAATGTAAGTCCAAATGGAGCTGATTGAAAGTCTGTTTAATTGAAACAAGATTTTTGTCATGGTTCCAGCCTATGTGTTAGAACAGGTTCCATGCACGCCACCGGTGTTGAACCTGCACAATTATAGGTCCTGAGTGGACTATCAGAGCCGGATTAGTGGGGGTGCATTATTCATAATCATGGATAAAAGATAGACTTTTTTCAAGCGGAACAGAGGGCGGACGTGAAGTGCAGGAAACATGACAGTAACGGCTGCTCTTAACTAACGATTGCTGGTTAATTGATAGAACAATTGTGTTCCTATCAATGTGTTTTTTTGTTCACTAGTTAAGTGCACATTTAGAGGTATAGGGTGAAATATCCTTTGTGTCATTTTTTCTGAACTTTTCTGACTAACTTGCTCCTTTGTTGGGATAGAAAACGGGAATGAGAAAACTCAGTTAAACTGAAATAGTCAGGTAATTTTAATTACAGTTTATGTACAATAGCAACAAATTACACAAAAACAAACAGTCGCTTCAAGACAAGTAGACAATCTGAGCAGTGTGTATAGTTGGTAGACATTTTTGAAGAGTTTAACAAATTGAACTACTTTCGCTTTAATTTGATATGTTTTAACTACACCTTAGATACAGAAAATTGGGACATGAATGCAATATACCTGGCTGGTCTTTTTGGACTGAAATATTTGTCAGTGGTGTAAGGTTAAAGGTCCCCTTTTGTGTGTCATTGTACATATAAAATAGACATTACTCGCAGCACTGCTTAAAATGTCGTCTCTTTATAAGAGTATAAAATAGTAAAAGTATAATGAGCAGAAGAGATGAGAAGAGAAGCAATAAAATAAAGATCACTCAGTGCAGAGTCCATTTCAATGTGCCCAATTGCTAAAACATAAAGATCATTTCCCAATCTTGTGGTGGGGTGAATTCATATAGCCTTTAAGGGCGGGTGACGATTAAGTTGGTAGAAAAGTGTTCAAAAACTGGATCATGGTGTGTTGTAATGTCCTGTCATGCCTGAAGGGCAGAGTTCAAGAGATGGTGGCGCACAGTGTGCATAGAGATCCTTTATGAATGGTTGGTGCTTTCTGAAGGCAGCAGGATGGTGAAGATATTGTTCAGGCAGGTAGGTGTTGTGTTGTTATTTTTCTCGGTAGTTTTGCTTTGGGATCACGTACTCCCAGCGGGCCTTTTTTGGTCCATCCAACAGAGGGCGCTTGTACCACACCAATAAGATGCCATAGTCAGGGCACTCTCATGGAGCGGGGGATAGAAAGACACCAGGCAGACGTGGCGAGGTTGATCTTCCTGGAGATCCTCGGTAGAGTGTACTTGCGATGTGTGCCTTTATCCGATCAAGACAGGTCTGGGTGTGTGTCCACGGGTGATGAGTCCTTATCCGCTTAGTATACGTGCCCAGGAACTTACAGATTAACACCCCTCTCCCCTAACATTTCCCATTATACACCATCGGCTGTAGGATCCACCCTTTTTCGTCTCGTGGAGATCAAGAGGAGCTCGCTTTGTTTTCTTGTTGTTTGAAGTCTGGTATGTTGAATTGCACCAGATTCGTCAACTTCGTGCACCTACCGCCCCTGTATCCTGTTCATCTGCTCTGTTGAGCAAACCCCACCAAAGTTACATACATGCTGCCAAATTTTAATGAGGGAATTGGGTATGGTGGAGTAGAGCATATAGTCGTGTGTTTACAGGGACATACAGGAAAGGACATCGCACTCAGCGCTGTGGGATTACTGGTATTGAAGACAGGGAGGAGGAGGCAATGTTGGCCCACCTTGAGATGTGAGGGATTGGTTGTTTGAAAAGTTCCTTTGTTCCAGAAGATTTCTAAAACCGTAGGCTCCACCACACGACTACCTTGGACAGTGTTTGCCCTGAAGGATTGGTTAAAACCAGAGCTCTAGTCACACGAAAATAACCTTCTATGTCTCGTGTTGTTCCGGTGTCCGCAATAGGATGTGGAGAGGTGGGTGGAGCGACATAACTGTGTTCATCTGTTGTTGTTTAGAACATATTGTGGCAGTCTAGTTAGGGTGGGAGAGCAGCCTTGATGTATTTGCAGCAGAAGTCCTCTAAGGATGTTTCATACAGGTGCTTAATGCCAACTGATCTGTAGTCATGGAAGTCTGTATTCGAAGTAGCCGTATAAACAAACAGTTTTTAGACAGGTGAAACAGAGAACATGGCAGTAGATATAGTAAAGATGTTAGGTGTACATGTCATAGTGGTGTAGTTGATGTAAGATGCAGTGTTGCAACAAAGACTTAATTTGTGTGGATCGAGAAATGTGTGAGCAGGATGGTGTGGCCAAAATCTAAGTTCTACTGGAAATTTGACTTTGACAATCTCAAAAGTGTATCATAGCAGGATTTCCACAGAATAGTCTCCCACCACAACCCAACACAAGAAAAATAGACTGCCACAATGAAAGAAGAGTTGACTAGGCAAGACGATAGACCTTGACTGAGAGTATGGACCAAAATCGTATACCGCTATATATTTTTTAATTGTTGTTGCCTGAGTCCCAGAACTCATAAAGGTTTAAGGGTCGATGTAAATATGTTAACTTAAGTGCTGCGTTTGAACCAAAGTTTAAATTTCTTTCTGAGTTCACTGCAGTTTCTAAACCCCCTGGATCTTGTCAATACAGTTACATAATTTTGTAGATGATCTAAACCACAAATGCTGTAAATTATCAATATTTTTCAGGAGATGAAATTATGCCACATTGTTGGAACTAGGCGTGAATGCGGTGTGTGTTAGTAGCTTCAAGCAACTGAGGCAATTTCTGTGGCCAATGACAGCATGTATCAAGTCTTTCATACGCTGTGAGAGCTAAAAGTGTGTTTCAAAAATAAAAATGATGCACAGTATAATGGCACCATATGGCAAACTGCATTTTGAAGCCTATTATTCAAACAACGTGTCCCATCAATAGTCTTTTTTTCTACATGCTTAGGGGCGAGTTAAAGTGGCAACAAAGTTGTAGTGTAGTATCGTCAGTGTAGAGTGTAGAGTCGGTATGCAGCAGTTTGGGGTGCAGATGTCAGGCCCATACACCTTTTTATTTCTTCCGTGAAGGTAAGACACCGAGGAGAATAAGGTAACACATTACACAGAAGCATTAGTGCCTGGCTCTCAGCATTATATGAACTGGAGAGGTGTAAATTAAGCAGATGAAGTTTTGTGACGACTATGAATATCTTGTATGAACAAGGCCATTTACGCCACACGCCTGTTTTTTTAATTAGTATTTGGCTCAGGTTTGACTGTGACATTAGGGGTATGGTTGGCAGAGAAGAGAAGCAAGGTGGAGGGACAGCGGGCATACTTTAACATACGGTTAAACACATGTAAAACCTGGGGGCGTGGTTATTGCTGATAACAGACACCATAAGATAAATCAAATGATATCTTTTAACACATTTCAAGAGTGCAGGGACCGTTCATACATATGCACAGACTTTGTAGCTGCTCACGACCAAAAGGACAGTCTGAAAAGAGTGCAGAAAAAAGGCTGGTCTTGTGATTGTGCATGCTGCTGTTTCTTTAGTTAAGGCCGCTGCATGGAGACCACAGACATTGTAACAAGTAAGACTCTCTAATAAGAAATAATTGTTAGGTTATGGAGTATAGTTACGTAACATAAAGATACATGCTGAAATATTTGTATAGAAAAACAAAATTTTGTTGTTTAGCACATAAAGGGGTATACATTTGTTACATGTCTCAATCTGTATAACGCACTGATGTTCCTTTGGTACAACAGATTATGACACAAGACACCCAAACGGCATGAGGGGGACTCGGTGGCATCTTACATGGACATTTAAGGCTTTAATTGTTAAATCTGGAGTGAGAAAAAAAAACATGCAAAAGTAATGCACTGCTAGTGCGTTGTGTCAGTAAACATCTAAAAGTGTTCATTTAGAGTAGGCTTCAGCACTAGTAAGATAATGAGAGTTATCCAAGTAGTCCAAAGAAAATTTAATTATCTTTTTGCAAAACATTTTTTAGCCTTTATACTGTGCATAAGATTTATCCTGGCTATCCACATCTTAAAACTTAAATGCGTTATTAAGGCAAAGAATGTAAAACGCAGTAACACATTGACATGCTTAAAGTCAACACAACTTAAATATATTTAGGAAAGTAAAATTTAGTAGTAGTATAGATATAATAGAGATGGTTTACAGTAATCCAAAACATTAAACGCTATCAAGCAGCAGGATCATAACGGGACAATCATCATACCCGCCAAGGATTGGTTGTGAGACTACCCCCCCCCGACACTGCAGAGTTCAGTGCCATCAGATCTGAACCAGGAGGGTCCCGGCCTTTTGGAGGGAAAAGACTTGTGGCGTCTCCCATCGTCAGCAGCACAGTGGCCAAATGAGCATGTTGCTGTTAGCTGGAGAGCCAACAAGATAGAATTGACACTTCATCAACGGCGGTATGGGCCAGAGTGGAAAGCCTGCACATGCATGCCAGTTGGGAAAGGGGATGGTCTTTGACGCCTGCCCTGCCCCCTCTGGCCGCTCGATGGGTACCATCAGGATAATATAGATAAAGAGAACTCCAGTAGCAGTACTAACCACGTGATCGCAATGTTCAATTATGAATAATTATGCACTAATCAACATAACAAGGGAACGGACTGATCCCACTTATATTACCGCTGCAAAAGCTGGTTTGTTATGAAGACCATGGTGTCCGTAGGTGAGTTACTTATGTCTCTGAATCATCATGGTTTGTTTGGTGCGTTCAGTCACGTGACAAGCTGGCGGTTTGCAATGAATTGAGACAGAAATTGTGTGAACAAGAATTCAACCGTACGATAAAACTTAAAGCAATAAAGGAACATGTAAACAATTGCTTGCTTCCTGGGGAAAATCATATGGCTGTAGGACGACAATTCTGCACCGAGTTTACATCAAATGCCAAAGCAAATTTTTTGTAGGATGAAAAAGAGAACGTGTCAGGTCACACGATCAGCAGCTCTTTTAATTACAACAATAGAAATGTAGCAAATATTAATAATATTTGTTTTAAAGGCAAGGCATGTTGAAAGTGGGGCATAGTGCCGCAAGTTAATTGGGAACACCACTAATTAATGTTCGTGTTTGGTGGTGCTGGATTATGTACAGGCCCTTGACGACCCGTCAATCCAACCAACAAATTAATATAGTTTCAAACCAAGTATGGGGAGGAAAAGAGTGTTCTTTTATATGGATAATAACTAATGTTTCTTTTGCCTCTACTGAATAACCTAAAACAATGAAGATAAAATCCTGTGTTTTGGAATGATGTAATACTACGTAAACCCACAGTTAGACATATACAGAAATCCAGCTGTCCGCTGTTGTTGCTGAATTATTGGCAAGTAAATATGAGAAAATGGTGACAGCAGTTCTCTGTTTAAAACTAAAGGAAAGCATTGTAACGGAAGTCCACAGTAGCACGGCATTGAGGAACAAAAATAACTGGTCAGGGGTAAGGGAAGTGTGTTCTTCTTGTTACCTGCGTATGAATTTGCTGATCATGCTAGACCAACAGGTTTTTTTCTATAACGACATGAAAAGATAAGATGAGAGACTGAAGATAGACAAATCTGATGGAATCCTGATGTTGTTGGGCTTAGTTCAACAGAATCTATTCCTGTGTAAGTCAACCGCAAGTCCCATGTTGTCTTGCTAACAGTCAAAAGAGGAACATTTCTTCTGGACCACTCCACAATGCCCCTGTTCCACATGCCTAACTAAGCGCTGACTGCGGCTCGTTTTTTAGGGTACCAGTCCAAAGCTTCCTTGGGTGGCAATCTCACATTATTGTTGGCTCTTTCGCCTCTTTTGGGGAGAGTATCACTTCCTGGGAGCTTATTGACAATGCACAGTGGTGGTTGTAACTGACATATTCATTCACGTGTGTCTTTGGGGATTTGCTAGCTTAGCTTAGCTGTAGCCGATACTCCGCGATAGCAGCAATAGCCCTCTGCAGGTCACTCCACCACTTGTAAGTGCAATGTGTCAGATGTTATTACTACCTCTGTTTCCTTAGTAAGAAGAGATACTTGTAATACATGTAGCCACCATTTGCACACTCTCGAGATCACTGAATTGAGACCCAGGGGCTAGACACCTTTGAAAGGATCCGGTAGCTAGCCGAAGAGTTGGTAAAATCCAAGTCAAAAATAGGGGGAGGGGGGGGGCAGTGTTTAGGCTGGAAAAGAGGGCAAGCAGCTTCGATTTGTCCATGGATTGAAATCAATTAGCCATCGACCAGTACAAGTGACATGATAACGAGGAATTTATTGGTTAGTTTCATGTTAGGCTACAGCCACGAATATACGAGGTGGTAACAGCCCACTAACCATACTAGAGTTGGTGGGTGGGGCCTACTACATTAAGATTGGAGTGGCAACAAGTCATATCCGTAAGTCCATTCAATGGTTGAAGCAAAAATCAAAACTGCTCGTTGTTTTCGTCAGGAGCTTCAAGTTTGTGATATAAATAAACCCGGCAGCCAACACATTGACCGAACTAAGGCATAACAAACAACTTCTGGGAGCCAGTTGTTTGAAGTTGTTACTCATTATATAAAGAAACAAACTCACACCAACAACAAAATCTGACCAGCAAATGCGCTGAAAAAGCATTTACTTAAAGTGAACCCTTGCTTGCACAGTTTGTATTATGATGCATTAAAACAGAGTGCTTCCAATTGAAATGGGGCATGTGGAAAGATAAGTTATAGACGCATGTTCATGTCACATAACCATATTATTCAACCGCCCGTACAGGTCTTTGGAACTGGCTGAGTAATAGGTTACACGTTGAGTATCTAATTAATAACCATTGTCAAAATGAGATTTTATGAAGAATTACCACACACACGATATGGAGACAAGAGATGTCAATTGATGTTCAAAACTTACAGTTTTTACATTGTAATTTAAGTGCTTTCAGCGCTGGGCGTTTGCTGGGTCTTAACCCTTTTACTATGAATTTCCATTTATATGCATGACAACTGGCAGTGCAAGTGCTGTAGTCATACAGTGAGCTTATAGGCCAGCTTGAGTGATTTCCAGTAGTGTATAATAGTCCAACAACCCAGCGTAAGGCCTGCAAAAGGTGATCATGTAGGACCGTAACGCCTGACTCATTTTATTTAGAAATGATGATTTTTTTGTATATCTTGTGTACAATTATCCAAACATGCGCAGTCAAGTACAGAGTGCAGAGAAGTCACTATCCACTGTTAAGTGCTGAAAGACGAAAGGTTTTCTTTTTTCATTGGAATTTTTGATGGGTTTTTTTGTTGTTTTGTTGAAATGAGATTACAGAATACTACTGACCAGCTATTTTGTTTAGTTACAGTTTTAATGATTGTTCCATCTACAACAAATATTAAATGTACATTAATGGTCAAGCTGTTATACTTAAAAGAAACAAATAGCCCACGCATCAAGTTCTGCGTGTGGGTTGGGGTGGTTTGGTTTGTTTGTGTTGTAAAGGGAAAAAATGTTTGTTGTTTTTGTTTTTATAGTGACCTTCATTAATCCCATGTTGAATAGAAAAAAAATGAGCAACTAAAGCCGTGCAGACAGCCTGTTCCTTTGTGTTGGCAACTGCTGTTCTGTCTCTCACCAGGCTCAGACACCTCACTGTCACCATGAATTAGAGTTCCAGTCAGGCATCAAAAAGGGCGCCTTTCCGTGTGGAGGTCTGTCAGCAGTCAGAGCACACGGCTGTGTCCTCGTATTTCTGGTTTTATTCTCCATTCCTTTTTGAGCTCATGTGCCCTACTTACGGGAGGCTCGGTCTGCGTGTCTCTTTGTTGTTATCTGGAGGCAACATGAAGATAATAAAGGGGGAAAAGAAAGCAGAACGACATACAAGAATGGAATACTGGTAGGGGCTGGAGGACACAAGAAACTCCAGAAATGGCTATCGATTGTTGTGCGCACCTTAGTCTTGTTGCACTTGAAAAATAAGCATGGGGCTCTAGCATAGGTTGATTCGCTTTACAATGTAAGTCTTTTTATTTTTTTTCTGATATTCAGTTGTCAATGTGAAAAAAGAAAAACGTTTATCTTATGACTAAAATGTCTGAAAACAGAATGTACAGAATACAACCCCAGATTTTTTTTTCTCTGGCTGCCGGGGAAAAAGAGATAATCGCGAGTCGTGATCTTAACATCCTAAATTAAGGTAAGGTAATAAATATTGTTGTTAGTTTGCAGAAGTATTGTGACCTCATTTTGGGGTCCGATTTGTGAGGTTAAGTAACTTTAAAGCAAAGTTGACTCTCAGTGAGGTAGACATGTATTGCTTTATATTTTAAGCAACGAGTGATTGGTTAGAAAGCATTTTCCAGAACCAGTCAAGAATACCATAATAAAAAATAAACAGTGAATCTGGACATGGTCAAAGGCTAATAAAGAAATCGCCGCACAAGCACAGAAAGACATTTACAGCAAATGTACATCAGTGTAGAAGTCGGAAAGTCAAAGTGGAAAATAAACTGCCTGCTGTAACCCTAATTTCCTTCGGGATTAATAAAGTATTCTGATTCTGATTCTGTCTGGCAAGGTTTTATGCTTTTTCCTGTTTTTGTCTGAGATATTGTGAAGTTGAAAAAAAAAAATAGACAAGCACAGAAAGCTGAGATAGTAGTTGTGTGATTTTTGCATGAATGCAAAAGCTAAATCATACTTAAATGTATTGTAGTGATTAAATTTTTTCCTGACCCATATAACTCACATTTAAGATGGTCCTTGCTTGTTGTGTCAGACCAATGGCTAAAAATGAGCTGTACGTATGCATAGGCATACAACTCTTTTTCTAGGACCTAACACTAAGGTGCTTTGGCTTTCTATTCCACAATTTTTTGACTTTCTTTCCACACTATTTTTGTGCATTTTTAGAGACAGTACAACCTTAGCCTCAACTGATAATGTGATTTATTTGTGAGCTCTTCATGAAACCAGGCAATTATAAATGCTTATGGTTCCATACAGGGTTCTTTGAATTGCTCTGCAAAATTAGAAATACATTTTCTCCCATGGGTCCGTGATAGCACAGAATAACAGTCACCAATAGCAGGGAATTACAAAGCTAAAAAGAAAGTTGATGTGGAGGTGCCAGAAAAAGGATGTTTTGGCCACTTGAGGCTGACTCCAAAGGCAAGTCAATCACGAAAGACTCCCACTTCAAATGCCCAAGTTAACTGTATCAAAACTCTTTGGTTTCTATGAATTGTTTCCCCTCACAATAACTTTACAGAGAGAGATTTTTTTTTTAATTACTTATTAATAACAGTAAATACAGTAGTATACCAGTAAGGCTAAAGGTCGTGAGCATGACCCCTTGTTAATTTGAGTCACTGAACTGGACGCCCAAGAATTCATTCTTGGAGCTTGTGCTTTGTGCAGAACAATGTGCTTCCACCTGGACAAATGGGCTCTATCAATAAAACTTGGCTTGCTTGCTCAGTGAATTCAGTTCCCATATTGTTTTTAGATTGCCTATCCTTATTATGCATACCTACAGCTAGGGATGGGTATTGATAAGATTTTCACGATTCCGATTCCATTTTCGATTCTGTTTAACGATTCGATTCTTTATCAATTCTCTTATCGATTCTTTTTAAAAAAAGGAGAACACTAAGGTCGAATAGCTTAGAACTTTATATCTTCTCTTTGAACAAGATAGAAATTTAGGAGTAACATGGCCTTACAAACCCAACAGTGAGATCTTAAGAGATCCAGCCTATGGCTATTCAGGGGTGTCACAGGGTCCCCAGGAAAAAAAATTGTAAATGTAAAACAATAAAATAAATATTCTTCTGTAGCAATAACAAAGTATAAACATAAATTATTCTGTAGCAATTACACAAGAATATCCAGGAATGTCCCTGCCTACAATTAAACACATTCACTTAGCAAAAATCGGGGGCATCTGCTGTGGCAGCCTTTTCAAGGTTCAAGGTTCTTTATTTGTCACATGCATAGTTATACAAGTATAACACACAGTGAAATGTAGCTTTTACCACAAACTTAGTCACTGCTCGGCAGAGATGGGCAGTAACGCGTTACAAGTAACGCGTTACTGTAATCCGATTACTTTTTTCAAGTAACAAGTAAAGTAAGGGATTACTATTGCAAAAACAGTAATTAGAGTACCGTTACTTTCCCGTCGGAACGCTGTGTTTACTGCGTGGGGTGGGAATGCACGTCTGTGTCCGACGTGTGCCTGTTCGTCTGTGTCTATATGTCAGGTTGGGTCTTAGACTCAACCTCTCTGGGTACATCTCAGGCCCTCTAAAGTACTGGAGGCCTATCTCCCCTCACCACACTCCCTGCTGGTGGCTGATGCCCTCAGAAGTTGGTGTGTTGGTGGTCCTTGTCGTCTGGGGCTGGGCGCTCATGTATGTACCCGCTCACTCCTGGTGGCCGATTGGCGGGGCTGGGCGCCTGTGGGCCCGGCTGGGCTCCTTCCGGGGGGTGGGATGCCCTCAGACCTCTTGGCCTCTGGGTCTGAAGCTCGGTCCTCTCTGGCACAGCTGGCTGCCGGCAGAGCCCGCGGGCACGCCACTGCAACCCCCTCTGGCCTCTGCTCCGTAGCTGCGGGGTGACCTCTCCTTGGGGCTCTACTCAGCTCTTCCCAGGAGGGTGGCACGGTTCCCCCCCCTTTGGTGGTCCTCCTCGGGTCCGTGTACTCTGGGGCCTCTGGATATCTGGGGCCTGGATCTCCTCCATACCTTCTTCATCCCTGGTGGACGGGGGCTGTGCTCCCCACACTCACCCTAGCAGATCGTGTACATGCAAAAACCTTTTGGATATACAAGCATGCTGATACACACAGGTGTGCACACAGGTGCACACACGGGTGGTTCAAAGACGCGGAACTACATCCTTTCTTGGGCTAGCTGGCCTCAAAGCAAATAGGTGCGCTGTCTAGCTTGCGTGCTGCACAATGATCGTTGTTATTTAGTATCTACTGTTATCTACTCTAGCTAGTTTATTGTTGATGGTGCTGTTTTTTTATATGTTGCTCTTTGTTGTTTTGACTTTCTTTTCTGTTTTTTTTCTCCATACAGGTGATCCAGGTTTTTTGTTTGTTTGTTTTTTTTGTTTTTTTCGTTCTTTCCCCCCCCTTCTCACCGTCTCTTCTCACCCTTTGGATTTTCTTTCTCTCCCACTTTTTCTTTCATTCTTTCTCCCTGGTCCTATCCCCCAGTCATGTCTTTCCCGTTTTTAGACAACTGAAAATAAAATAAATTCATAATTATAATAAAGGGTCAATCAAATGGACCAATATGGCAAGGCCATGATGATCCACTTGGTAAAATAAATCCGCTTGGCATCTTTCTTGGCCTTAAGACAACAATTCTGATGGCTAAAGATCCAAACGGGACAAAAAAATAAATAAATAAAAAATAAATAAATAAATAAATATATGAAGTGCACTCTATACAGCTATAAAGAGTGGGGCCCAGACAAAGACAGACAAATCAGGCTATTCTGGTAATTATGCCTCATGATCATGAGACATCATCTGATCTATAGCTGCAATAGTGAACGTCTGTGTAGGGACAGTAAAAACACTCTGACAGAGCTGACATCTGCTGTTGTGACAGGTGCAAGAGTTTACATCCATGAGCTGCATGAGATACAAAGTCACAGCTACATTATAGGACCATGATGCACTTGGGCTCAGCATGAACTTTTGTTGAAACAGCAGTGCATGCCAAAACATGAGAGTAATGCTAAATAACCGGATTATTAGTTATGCACGCAAGCTGATACAAAGTGGGGGAAAAGAGAGGGAAGATGCATGCTTACAGATGAAGAAGAAGCTCTTCCGCTAACATTATTTATTAGTTTTAATCCAAAGACCGAATGTGGCCAAAAGTGTTCAAATCCTTCTTCCTTTTAATGATCTGTCAGCTTATTTTTTATATAGTGGATATGGTGTCAGGATTCGAGACACTGACACTTCTTTGCTTTGCTCATATGAAAAAGCCTAACGTTTTTCAAACCACAAATAACTTTGAAGTGGGAAACTCTCATTAACTCCCAAACTCTTAATCTTAAAGAGGATGAAAACATGAAGAAACTGAGACAAATCCATTCAATGACCAGTAAAAGTCTTGCTCTGCAGTGAAGCAGAATAACTGCAAGGCCTCCCCATTTAGCTTCATTATTCTTTCTGTGCTTTGCACAACAGTTGACAGGGTTTTCCATGAATCTCAGCTCAAGGTCCATTTAGTAAGTATTCAGGGTACTTTCAGTGATACAACTCACTTTTATTTCTCTGAATGTCAGAATGTCATATTGCATTATCCTGGATTTCGGCTTATCAGTTTCTGAACTATCATTTAAGATCTGCTCAGCTTGGTGTTTTATTTTGTTGAAAAAGAAACATTTTCAACACCTGTTTGACTACTGAACCATTAATTTAATGACAAAACAATATTTGACAGTCACAAGTGTTTTCACATGACTTTGAGCAATAGTTCAGTAGTCTTCCCAACCGTTATATGTAATTTAAGGTCCCTCAAAATCGTCTTGAAAATTTGATACTGAACTATTTTTTAATTACTTATTGATTTTTGTTTGCGTGCAGTAGTAAACAAAGGTTTTGTTTTTACTGACAGAAAGAGAAACAGAGAGACAGAAGGAAGAAAAACAAGAAAGAAAGACAGCTGACCAAGTGGGACATAAACCACTTATTGATTTTGACTGCTGATCCGTGTCACAAAATTGTCAGGAGATGCGTCTTACTGTTCGACTGTGTGAGAAATGACAGAAAAGAACCTGGGAAACAGAGGTCAAGAACCAAGTAGGCTACTTAATTCATGAAAAAGTGACAAGTCTGAATTAAATATGATAGAATTTAATCAACAACCAAAAGCCCTATAGCTACATTACCACTTAGATAATGAATTGCCATTCTGAGCCTTTAGTAACTTAGTTTACTGACAAACACTTCCAAAGGGCTCTGAAATTTGGTTTGCACATCTCTAAACGCAGATTAGACAATTATAAGTCTTTTTTTTTCTCCTTCATTTTGTCAGTCTTATGTTTTATTATTGAAATGCATGATAGTACGCGATTTTTGAAAAATACACTGCCTCTCTTTTCTTCCAGGCACTGGAATGTGAGGATATGCTGAATTTGAAGTCTCATTCCTTTATCTGACTTTTTTGGCTATTGCTTGGCTGCTGTGATGCACCTTTGTCTCGCACATTTTTAAATAATTATTTTACTTGAATAGGTTAATAGATTAAAAAATAAATTAAAATATTAATGAATAATGGAAATAACAGTTGAAGCTCAGTGTGAAACTCCATAATGACCCACTTACTGGAGTCACGCTCCCTGAAGTGAAAGATAATGGCTCTCTCTCTCCTTGTGGTACAGACCAGACTGTTGTGTATCGCCTCAAGTGAGAGAACTCTATTTCTGTCTTTAAAGGAACAGAAATCACAGTTATCTGTATCTGTACTGTGTATGGTATTATTACTGTCAAATCAGGAATATATGCTAAATCTAACAACTCCCTTTTTACATCTTCTGGGCATGCCTAATGAGAGGAGAGCATAGGGTCGACTCACAATTCCCCATAGAGACTATATATTTCGTCTCACCTGGGAGATCTACATCTAGATGTAGATCTCCCAGGTGGATCTAGAAAATGACCTCTGCAATACCCTCATGAACTGCTGCTACTGCAACCCAACATGGGAGAAGGGAACAAAAATGGATGTACGATAAGTAGATGAATGAATGGAGCAACTGCTGGCTTCTAAGCTGGTCACAAACTGGCACATTTCACTGGGCCCACTGTATCTAAATGAGCTAATTAGTCACAGCTGATGGCTGTCCCTTCCCGAGCCTGGTTCTTCTCGATTTTTTTCTCATATGGGCTTGTTTGATTATTGGGGCTTCTTTTGAATATTGTAGGGTCTTTACATTACAATATAAAGTGCATTGAGGTGTGTTATTGTGAATTGGCACTATATAATTTTTTTATTTAAATTGAGTGCTTTAATTGACTGTTTGGTGGTATTGAAGTGCAACAAGATCAAAGCCATTATGCGACAAGAAGCTCTGTGTTTTGTGAAGGATTTCAGTTTTCCACCACTTTTCATCTTTACTTTATTTTTCAATATACACAAGTGTCACTTTTTTCTTACTAGTGATAGTGAAGGGGACTGAGACACAGGCAAAAACAAAATCAGGGCTCAAATCCTATGAGGGAGAGAAGGAAAAGTTGAAATGCACACTATGTTAAAAATAACTTGGACACATCACTGAGTCATGCTGGGAATAGGGAGCATATACCTTCAACAGATAAAATGTAAGTCCAAATGGAGCTGATTGAAAGTCTGTTTAATTTGAAACAAGAATTTTTTTCATGTTACAGCCTATTGTGTTAGACAGGTTTCCATTCAACTGCCACCGGTTGAACCTGCACATTATAGTCCTGAGTGGACTATCAGACCGGATTAGTGGTTGCATTATTCATAATCATAGGATAAAAATATCTTTTTTTCAAGCTAGACAGAGGGCGTGAACTGTGAAGTGCAGGAAACATGACAGGTACGGCTGCTCTTAACTACGATTGCTTGTTAATTGATAGAACATTGTGTTCTATCAATTTGGTTTTTTTTTCTCACTAGTTAAGTGCACATTTTAGAGGTATAGGTTAAATTATCCTTTTGTCATTTTTTGAACTTTTCTGACTAACCTCTGCTCCCTTTTGGAATGAGAAACTGGAATGAGAAACTCAGTTAAACTGAAAATATTCAGTTTAATTCAGTTTTATTTACATAGCACCAAATTACAACAACAGTCGCTTCAAGACAATATGACAATCTGAATCAGTGTGTATAGTTGTAGACATTTTTGAAGAGTTTTAACTAATTGAACTACTTTCGTCTTTAATTTGATATGTTTTAACTACACCTTTATATACATAAATTGGGACATGACATCAATTACTTGGCTGGTCTTTTGGACTGAAATATCTTGTTCAGTGGGTGTAGGTTCAAGGTCCCTTTATTTGTCATTGTACAATATAAAATAGAATTACTCTGCAGCACTGCTTAAAAATGTCTCTCTTTATAAAGTATAAAAATAGTAAAAGTAATAATAGCAGAAGAGATTAGAAGAGAATAAATAAATAAAATTCACTCCGGCAGAGTCATTTCAATGTGCCAATATATGCTACAAACATAAATGTCATTCCCAAATCATTGTTTGGGTGACTTCATAGTAGCATTTAGGGGAGCGGTGACATTTGTGTAAAAAGTGTTCAAAACTGGAGTCATGTGTGTTGTAATGTCCTGTCTGCCTGAGGGCAGAAGTTCAAAGAGATGGTGGGCACAGTGTGATGAGTCCTTTATGATGGTTGTTGCTTTCTGAAGGCAGCAGGATGTGAAGATATTGTTCAGGGCAGGTAGGTGTGTGTTTGTTATTTTCTCTGTAGTTCTGATAACTCTCAGCAGGGCCTTTTTGTCCTCCACAGAGCGGCTGCTGTACCACACTAAGATGCCATAGGTCAGGGCACTCTCAATGGAGCGGTGATAGAAAGACACCAGCAGACGTGGCAGGTTGATCTTCCTGAGAGTCCTCGGTAAGTGTACTTGCTGCTGTGCCTTTCCGATCAAACAGTCTGTGTTGTGTCCACGTGAGGTCCTCCGCTATATACGTGCCCAGTAACTTACATGTTAACACCCTCTCTACACATTTCCCATTTATCACCAGCGGCTGGTGATCCACCCTTTTTCTTCTGGAATCAATGAGGAGCTCCTTTGTTTCTTGTCGTTTGAAGTCTGGTTGTTAATTGCACCCAGTCTGTCAACTTCTGCACCTCCTCCCTGTATCCTGTCTCATCTGCTCTGTTGATCAGACCTACCAAAGTTACATCATCTGCAAATTTAATGATGGCATTGGTATTGTGGGTAGGCTTATAGTCGTGTGTTTACAGGGACTACAGGAAAGGACTCAGCACTCAGCCCTGTGGGATTACTGTATTGAGAGACAGGGAGGAGGAGCAGTGTTGGCCCACCTTGATGGAGTGTGATTGGTTGGTTGAAAAGTCCTTTGTTCCAGAAGATTTCTAACCTAGGCTTCCACCACACTATCTACCTTTGGACAGTTTGCCTGGAAGGATTGTATTAAAGGCAGAGCTCTAGTCCACGAATAACCTTTCATATGTCTCTGGTTGTTCCAGGTGGACCAATAGGATTTGGAAGGTGGTGGAGCTGACATAATCTGTTCATCTGTTGTTGTTTAAGCATATTGGTGGCAGTCTAGTTAGGGTGGGAGAGCAGCCTTGATGTATTTCAGCACAAGTCTCTCTAAGGATTTCATAAGGTGTTAATGCCACTGATCTGTAGTCATGGAAGTCTGTTATTGCCGTATTAAACAAACAGTTTTAGACAGGTGGAAACAGAGAACCATGGCAGAGATATATTAAAGATGTTAGGTGTACATGTCATATGTTGTATTTTGATGTAAGATGCATGTTTGAACAAAGACTTAAATTTTGTGTGGATCCGAGAAGAGTGTGACAGGATGGTGTGGCCAAAATCTAAGTTCTACTGTGAAATTTGACTCTGACGATCCAAAAGTGATCATAACAGGATTTCCACAGATCAGTCTAAAAACACAATAGCTGCCACAATGAAAGAGATGTTGACATAGGCAAGACGATGACCTTGACTGAGAGTATGACCAAATCTATATCCGCTAATATTTTTTAATTTTTGTTGCCTGAGTCCCAGAACTCATAAAGTTTAAGTGTCGATGTAAATGTTAACTATAGTGCTCGTTTGAAACCAAAGTTCCAATTTCTTTTCTGAGTTCACTGCAGTTTCTAACCCCCTGGATCTTGTTCAATACATTTACATAATTTTTAGATGATCTAAACCACAAATGCATGTAAATTATCAATATTTTTCAGGAGATGAATTATGCCACATTGTTGGAACTATGCGTGAATGCTTGTGTGTGTTAGTAGCTTCAAGCACTGAGGCAATTTCTGTGCCAATGACAGCATTTATCAAGTCTTTCATATCGACTGTGAAGCTATAATGTGATTTCAAAAATAAAAAATGATGCACAGTATAATGCACCTATGGCACACTGCATTTTAAGCCTATTATTCACTAACAACTTGTCATCAATAGTCATTTTTCTACCTGCTTAGCGATGTTAAATGGCAACAATATTTGTATGAGTGTCAGTGTAGAGTGTAGAGTCTGATTCACGCTAGTTTGCGTGGTGCAGATGGTCAGCCCTATAACCTTTTTTAATTTCTTCGAGTGAAGGTAAGACACCAGGAGAAAGGTAACACAATTACACAGAAGGCAATTAGTGCCTTGCTCTCAGCATTATTGAACTGGGAGGTGTAATTACGCAGATGAAGTTTGTGACGACTATGAATATCTTGTATGAGACAATGCCATTACCCAACCCTGTTTTTTTTAATTAGTATTTTGCTCATGTTTGCTGTGACATTAGGGGTAATGTTGCAGAGAGGAGAGCAAGTGGAGGACACGGGCATACTTTACATACGTTAAACCATTAAAACCTGGGATGCAGTGTTATTCTGAATAACAGACACCATTAATTAAATCAAATGATATCTTTACACATTTCAAGAGTGTCATGGACCGTTCTATACATATTGCAGCTTTGTACTGTCACCAAAGGACAGTCTGAAAATATGCAGAAAAGGCTGGTCTTGTGATTGTGCTGCTGCTGGTTCTTTAGTTTAGGCCCTGCCTTGGAGACCACAGACATTATAACAAGTAAACTCTCTATAATGAAATAATTTTAATGTTCTGAGTATAGTTACATTAAACATTAAAATATCATTGCTGAAATATTTGTAATAGAAAAACAAATCATTTTAGTTGTTTTAGCACATAAAGTATACATTTTTTACATGTCTATCTGTATAGCACTATGTTCCTTTGTACACCGATATATGACACTCCCACAAACTGACATGAGGGTGACTCGGTGCATCTTACATGGACATTTAATGCTTTAATTGTTAAATCATAGAGTGAAAAAAAAACAATCAAATAATGCACTGCTAGTGCTGTTGTGTCAGTAACACATTAAAAGTGTTCATTTATAGCTTCAGCACTGTAAGATAGTTTATGAGTATCCAAAGTATTCCAAAGAAAATTTAATTATCTTTTTTGCAAAACATTTTTTAGCCTTTATACTTGCATAAGATTTATTCTCTGGTTATCCACATCTTAATACTTAAATGCGTTATTATGCAAAGAATGTAAAACGCAGTACACATTGACTGCTTAAAGTCAACACAACTTAAATATATTTATGAATTAAAAATATTAGTAGTAGTATAGATATATAGATATGTTTATCAGTATCCAAACATTAAACGCTATCAAGCAGCAGTGGATCATAAACGGTGACATCATCTACCCTCCCAAGACTTGGTGTGACTACCCCCCCCGACACTCAGAGTTCAGTCCACAGATCTGAAAGCCAGGGGTCCCGGCCTTTTGGAGGGAAAAGCTTGTGGCGTCTCCCATCTGTCATCAGCACAGCGGCCAAATGAGCCTGTTCTTTACTGGGAGCCAACAAGATAGATTGAGCCACTTCATCACGGCTGTATGGGGCAGAGTTGAAGCACTGCACTGCATGCCTCTTTGACAGCCTGCCCTCCCCCTCTGTGCCTCTCTATGGTTACCATCAGGATAATATAGAGTACAGCGAACTCATTAGCAGTACTACCACTGTGACTGCAATTTTCAATTACTGAATAATTATTTGCACTCATCAACATAACAGGGAAGCTTGATCCTCAGCTTATATTACCCATGAAAAGCTGGTTTGTTATGAAAGACCATGGTGGTCCATGTGGTTTACTTATTTCTCTGAATCATCTGGTTTGTTTGTGCTTCAGTCACTGACAAGCTGCAGGTTGCATGAATCTGAGACAGAATTTGTGAACAAGAAATTCAACCTTACGATAAAACTTTAAAGCAAATAAATGAACATTAAACAAATTGCTTGCTTCCTGGGAAAATCATATGGCTTAGACAATTCTGCACGATTTACATCAAATGCCAAAGCAAATTTTTTGTAGTATGAAAAAGAGAACTGTCAGGTCACACATCCAGCTCTTTTTAATTACAACAATATAAAATTAGCAATTATTAATAATATTTTTTTAAAGGCAAGGCATGTTGAAAGTGGGCATAGTCCGCAAGTTAATTGGAACACCCACCTTTAATGTTCTTGTTTGGTGGTGCTGATTTATTACCCCCTTGACGACCTTTCAATCCAACCAACAAAATTAATATAGTTTCAAACAATGTGGGGAGGAAAATAGTGTTCTTTATTATTTATAATAACTAATGTTCTTTTGCCTCTACTGAAATAACCCTAAAACAATGAAGATAAAATCCTTTTTTTTGGAATGATTTACTAACTTAAACCACAGTTGACATTATAAATCCATCTGTCAGCTTGTTGTTGCTGAAATTATTGCAAGTAAATACTGAGAAAATGGTACAGCAGTTTCTCTTTTAAAAACTAAAGGAAAGCCATATTAACAGGAACTCAACTAGCCTGCATTTGCAGGAAGAAAAATAACTGTGAGGGGTAGGGAAGTGTGTTCTTCTTTACCTGCTATATTTGGCTGATCATGCTATACCAACAGTTTTCTATACGACATGAAAAGATAAGATAGACTGATAGATAGACAAATGCTGATGGATCCTTGATGTTGTTGGGCTTAGTCAACATAATCTTTCCTGTGGAAGTCAACCGCAATCCCTTTTGTCTTGCTAACATTCAAAAGAGGACCATTTCTTCTGGACCACTCCACAAATGCCCCTTTTCCACTAGTGCCTACTAAGCTCTGACTCGGCTCGTTTTTTAGGGTACCAGTCCATGCTCCTTTGGGTGGCAATCTCACTTATTGTTGGCTCTTTCTCTTTTGGTAGAGTATCACTTCCTGATCTTATTACAATGCACAGTGGTGTTTCACTAACAGTATTCATTCACTGTGTCTTTGGGGATTTGCTAGCTTAGCTTAGCTTGTAGCCTACTCGCTAGCAGCATAGCCTCTTCAGGTCCCTCCACCACTTTTAATTCACTGTGTCAGATGTTTAGTTACTCCTCTGTTTCCATTAGTAATAACGATACTTGTAATACATGTAGCCTATTTGCACCTCTCGAGATCACTGAATTGGAGACCCAGGCTAGACACCTTTGAAAGACCGGTAGCTAGCCAAGATGTTGGTAAAATCCAAGTCAAAACATCAGTTTAGCTGGAAAAAGAGGCATCAGCTTCATTTGTCATGGTTGAAAATCAGATTATCCATCTACATGTACAATGACATAAAGGGTTATTCTGTTATTTTCATTTAGCTACAGCCACCATCATACGAGGTGGTAACAGCCCACTATACCAGCTAGTAGTTGGTGGGTGTGGCCTACTAGCATTAAGAATTGGAGTGGCAACAAGTCATATCCGTAAGTCCATTCAATGGGTTGACAAAAATCAAAACTGCTCTTGTTTCTTTCAGGAGCTCAGATTTGTGATATAATTAAACTCCGGCAGCCAACCCATTGACAGACTAAAGGCACAAACAAACTTTCTGGGAGCCTTTGTTTGAAGTTTTACTCATTAGTTAAAGAAACAAACTCACACAACAAACTCTGACCAGCAAATGCTGCTGAAAAAGCATGTTACTTAAAGTGAACCCCTTTGCTTGCACAGTTTGTGATTATGATTGCATTAAAACAGATGCTTCCATTGCATGGGCATGTGGAAAGAATAATTATAAGACTCATTTCATTCACATTACCATAGTTATTCCACCTGCCTCGTACCAGGTCTTTGGAACTGCTTGAAGTAAATTATTACACGTTGAGTTTCTATTATTAACTCATTGTCAAAATGAGATTTTATGAACAATTACCACACAACGATATTAAGTACAAGAGATTCAATTGATGTTCAAAACTTACAGTTTTACATTGTAATTTTAAGTGCTTCTGCCTTGGGCGTTTGCTTGGTCTCTAACCCTTTTACTATGATTTCATTTATATGCATGACAGACTGCAGTCAAGTGCTTAGTCATCAGTGAGCTTATAGTCCAGCTTGAAGTGATTTCCAGAGTTTATAATATTCCAACTAACCACAGCTAGGCCTCAAAATGTGATCATGTCACCGTAACCCTGACATCATTTTTATTTAATGATATTTTTTATATCTTGTGTACAATTATCCAAACTGCAGTCTGAAGTACAGAGTGCAGAGAAGTGCACTATCCACTGTTAAGTGCTGAAAGACAAGGTTTTTTTCATTGGAATTTTGATGGGGTTTTTGTTGTTTTTGTTGAAATGAGATCAGATACTACTACCAGCTATTTTGTTAGTTAACATGTTTTATGAATTTTCCATCTTAAACAAATATTAAATTACCTTAATGGTCAAAGCTTTATACTTAAAAGAAACAAATAGCCCACGCATCAAGTCTGCGTTTGTGGGGTTTGTTAAGATTTTAAGTGACCTTCATTAATCCCATGTTGATAGAAAAAAATGAGCAACTACACCTTCAGCAGCCTGTTCCTTATTTTTTCACTGCTTTCTGTCTCTCACCATGCTTCAGACACACTCAACTTTTCACCATGAATTAGAGTTCACAGTCAGGCATCAAAAAATGGCTCCTTTCCTTGTGGAGTCTCTGTCAGCAGTCAGAGCACTCTGCTGTCCTCGTATTTCTTTTTTTTTTCTCCATTCCTTTTTGGCTCATTGTCCCTCTTATCTGTAGCTCTGTCTGCTTTCTCTTTTTGTTATCTGGAGCAACTATGAAATAATAAAGGGGAAAAAGAAAGCAGAACGAGACATACAAGATGAATACTGTAGGTGCTGAGGACACAGAAATCTCCAGATGGCTATCGCTTGTTGCCACCATTAGTCTGTGTGCACTTGAAAAAATAAGCATGGGGCCTCTAGCATATTGTTGATCCTTTACAATGTAAGTCTTTTATTTTTTTTTCTTATATTCAGTGTCACTGTGAAAAAAGAAAAACTTTATCTTAATGACTAAAATGTCTAAAAACAGAATGTACATAATACACAACCAGATTTTTTGTTTTCTGCCGCTGAAAAAGATAATCACGATCTCTTGATCTATAACATCCCTAAATTAAGGTAAGGTAATAAATTATTGTTGTTGTTTGCAAGAAGTATTTTGACCTCATTTTGTGGGTCTTTGTGAGTGTAAGTACTTTAAAGCAAAGTGTGAACCTCTCAGTGATGTATACATGTATTGCTTTATATTTTAAGCACACATTGATTGTTATAGCATTTTCCATAACCATCAAGAATACCCATAATAAAAAATACAACAGTAATCTGGACTGTCAAAGCTAATAAAGAAATCTCCCCAAGCACAGACATTTACACAAATGTACATCATGTAGAATCTGAAATCAAAGTGGAATAAAATAAAAGATTAGGATATGCAAGTAATGTGGGTGCACACACAGCAGTAGGAGATGCAGTCCACAGGAAAACTCGGTCTAAAGGTGGTGGCTCCTTGCTTATTCAACACCCATAACAATTTATTTACAGATACTAGAAATGTACGTTATATCATTGCCATGCAATAGAGAACACATATAAAGTAAATACTTAGAATTTACCTCTTTTAAGCACATTTATAAATAAAATTACTATTGATGTTTCTGACAATATGTAATAAAAAACAAAAGTCCATCATAACCAAGAAATAAGTCGAAAGACATGTTTAGCATGAGCAAATATATATATATATATAGCAAGGTCTCTCATCACTATTAATGTTTGGGGTTTTTTGTTGTTTTTTAATGAAGTAGAAGCAGATTCATGTCAGTCTATATCACAGAAGGCCATTCACGCTCAGCATTTTTTGACATCGATATTTCTCCCCTTGCTGGCTGCGATTGGCTTCTTTTGGAGCTGACTGATGATCAGTCTCAACGTCGTCTGCAAACTGACTGTCAGACTGATTAGACAGTGGTTCTATAGCTCACCTGGTGGAGCAGGTGACCCATGTACTGAAGGCTAGAGTACTCACTGCAGGGACGTGACCCAGACCATTTCCTGCGAGTATCGTTCCCTCTCACTCTGTCCCCAACCTCCAGCATACTGTCTGCTTTGTCCTGTCCAATAAAGGCCCCATATTCTGAAGTCTTCTTCATCTTTCTCTTCTAAAATCCCTGAGCTTCTCTGAATAACGAACATTTTTGCCATCTGGATCAACAATGAGCAACACATGAAAGATATTTCTCTGTTGTGTCAGACCCCTGAATTACAGCTGGGACAGAACATGAGGAAATATAGAATAGATCCTGAAAAACCGAGACCAAAGCGTGCGGGAAAGGGAGAGCAGAAAGGTGTAGGTGTTTAAAATGTAACAATGTAGGAACCTTGCACAGGAAACGCAGGAACAGAAAGACAAAACACACAGAGGCACAGAAACAGGCATAGAAACAAATACAGCCCCATTTCTCCCCCCTCATCTTTCTCACATCTTCCTCTCTCTCTCACACAAACACACACACATATAGATATAGATACAAATACAGCCCACATTCCCTACCTCATCCCACAAACACACACAAGCTGACAACAGGCTATGCAGGTTAAGGACAGAATGAAAGGACACATCTCCTCCAGACTTTTATAATCCATGGGTACACTGGATCTGAACACCACATGTGTAAGTGTGTGTCTGTGTGCATAAAGCATATGCTTTCAGTCACACTCTATAGCCAGGACCGTAAAGCTTGTAAATTCTCTTTTGTTGTTATAAAACCCAACTGAATATACACATCTCTGATCAAATCATCCTCCAATTTTTGCATTTGTAGTTGTGTTCCCTCCAAATATCAAGTTAGCATTCTGACTAGCAGTATGCATAGAAACAGAAAAAAAGCCCCGGGAGGCATGCAGTTTTGGGAGGAGTACAGTTTGTAGTTACCCCAAGAGAGTGGTGGGTAGTGTTTTGTTCAGTATAACCAGTATTAGTGAAAACACATAGTCAGAATGTCCAGAACTAAAGTAAACAGAGGATATCCCACCATTCCCTATGTGAAAGTAATCTCTTGTGTACTTATTATATGTACAGTATGTCTCATAAGACTTTTGTGTCTCATGCTGTGAGAGACTGTGGGCCCTTTTGCATTTTTCTCACACAACAATAATTAGAGATGAATGGATTGCAAGTTTCTTGACCAATTCCAAAGCATAACCTGCTGATTCTAATTCTCTTTCCACTAACTGGCAGTATGTACATGCAAAAATCGAATTTTCTTCAATGCAAAATATTATTTTCGTAATAAAAGAAATGATTAGCCTTTACAGTTTATCCTAAACTGAAGTTACAGGAGCTTCTCTGACTTAGACAACAACTCTCAGCAATCTCTGTGAAGACGTACAAATAATGAACTGAAGATGAGTTTTCGTACACCCACCTTTCCCTGACATACAGCACCTTACCAGAAAAAAGCAGATAGGCAGCTGCTTTTCTCTTTAACTTTCCTCATAACTACTTTGATCCTCTGCTCATACCGAGGCTCATACCAAGGCATTTTGCTTGTGGAACTTTAGCTTTAGCCATTTTGCCTTTGTGAGCTCCTTTAAAGGGTCCACGTTCAGCTGGATAATGGTGATGTAAGTGTCTTTATTCTTTTGCCAGTGTTTTCATGAGGGTTCCCTCATAGTTTAGTTTGGTGAACTTTGTGTCTACCCTCACAGTAATGAGCTTTACGCTGACAACATGTTAACATTTGGCTGCAAGTGTGTCACCAAACGTAAGTCGACAATACCGGATAGGCCTATTCCAGTTCCTGGCTGGTCGATCGGTGTATTTCTAATCATTTTCTTAAATCATATTTAATTTGCATGTTTTTGGTGAATAAAAAAATTGTGAAAGAGAAAGCTTTATGAATAAAGGACATAAATATAGTTATAAAATAGTTATTATTTTTTCCTCTCGCTCACTTTTATTATGCACAATGGTACAATGGTACAATTCCATTTTGGCAGTTGTTTTAAAACAATGGTGGCTCACAGTTTGTGTTTTTTATTTTTTTGCTGTATAATTGAGATTTTATAATAGACACTTTGCGTGTGTTTGCTTTTGATTTCCCCTTCAAATATGCGGTTCAACCAATAAAGTGTCTGTTTGTTTACCTCTGGATGTTTGTCTGACAGCTCATCTTTCTCATCCTGTTTGACTTCTTGTTGAACAGATCTCAGCAATCAGTCTTGAGATAAAATATTACGAGTAAAGACAGAAATGATGGCCACAAAATGAATATCCTTTAGACAAAGACACCGCTTCTTTTATTCCTCCACTAAAACCTTCTCAGTAGGCATAAAAGAATCTCTGAGCGTCCTAACCTTCAGACTGTCTCTTCTCATTTTAATTCTCTTCTCACAACAGCCTGTCAGCTCAAGAAATGTTCTTCAGTAGTGTATCACAAATCGCCTTGATTTTCCATTTTTAATCCACAGAAATATATCAAACACCACCTCCCAGGTGTGCAGTAATCATGGATTATGTTCACTAAGCAACCACTAAGTCATACATAATGGATTTGGTCAACAGCCTAAAAGAGACAGCATATCCTTCTGTATAATTACTTAGATCTTCTTATCTCAGGCGTAATCACATTCCATGGTTTTGATAAGACTTCTTGATGAGTGAGAAGGATTTCAGAGGACTTTTTTTCCATCACTTCGTTTTACCGACTCTCTTGGGAGGGAGTATGGAAAGGAAGAAATGGTTTGCTTAAAAAATAAATAAAATTAAAAAAATCGTTGTTGGAAATTAATCCTTCTCTCTGTATTCCAGAGAAGCCTCCACGATTTCAAGCTGACATGTTGCATTGCTCCACCAGTTTTAAATTATCATACAGATAATGCAAGTCTATGTGACAGTCTGTTGCTTTAGTTCACTTTAATGGAATGACATTAAAGCCCTTTTACAGTCGAGTGGAGAGTGAATGCAAGGAAAAGTGTACGATGTCATTCTATAACGTTCTCGCCTGTGCAGAAGGGCAGTTACTTAGGCAGTGAAGCTCACAGTCTGATTTAATTCATTACACACACCTCACACACAGAGGAAACCCTTGTCTTCCCAAAATGCATATATTCAACTCGGGGGAAGGGAGAGAAAATGTACACCAGCCTTTGCCAGGTACGGCACTGTGTATCTGCATCAGCTAATCGATTGGTACTGTGAGACTGAGTCAACAGCTGTAACTGGACAGATGTACTGTCAGCCTCTGTGGCTGTTTCTCCTAGTTCAACTTGGAATTTATCTTCCACCTTTTGTCTGCAAAGTCTTTTTTTTTTCAGTCAAGACTTGGAAACACTTCTTTTGTTAGGAATGTATTTCTGATTTCAGTATTAGCTCTGACTGGCAGATTTAACCTGCAAATCTTCAAGTTCAACAAAAGAAAAAGTGCTGTTATGATGGGTTTTGTCAAATCAATATTTGACAAGACCACCTTTAACCTCCTCCCTAGATGATCCAAAAATGCTACAACATTGCCCGATAGAATTCCTGCTCATCGATTTGCAGAACTGGTCAAATAAAATTAGACAAACTTACCTTTCTACACGTCTCTCACCATTTGATTTATGATATACGGTTCTGAGTGGGCCCATTCAACATGCAGGGGTTGCAAGAGTCATTGCAAGTGGCTAGTTTTTGGAAGATTTCCTAACTTCGGACACTACAGTAACTTTGAGTGTATTATTTAAAAAACATGAATGCACACCTTGAGTCTGAAAAGTCAAGTGAATGCAGAAGTAACTTGAGGTTTTTTTTTTTCTAATGGCTAGCAGAGGGCAAAAGAAATATACTGTATTGAATTTGGTTGAAGTTGAAAGGTGTTTTTCATTATGCTAATAATAGAGGAATAATCTAAAGCCTTATATGTATCTGGAGAAGATGAGGAGGGAAATATAACCATTTTCTTGGCAGAGGTGTTTTGATTTTGATTTTCAAGTGATGTAACACATAAACACTGCCTCTCCATATTTATATATGGATAATGTAATAGACACTGTGTGAGAGGGATGCAACATAAGTGTTATAATAATGCATACATTGCATACATTCTTGCACAGCTATGCAATGTTTTTAATCGTTTTGCAAAGTCTAAGAGGTGCAGAATAAGGCTCGTTATGATTCGGCGTCACCCCTGTTGCTTTGAACTGTTGTCTGCAAGTTCTGCTGAAGGTTGGAATTTAAGATTTCTTGGACTGGGGCCACACTGTACAGATTTGTACACCAGGCGTCCTTCCCTACTGCCTGGTCATGATCAGCTGGCAGTTCAGCTTCTCTCGTCACCTAAGGGGCCAAAACATACCGTCACTGCACACGGTGTGCTGGTAAAAAACTGCACCAATAAATAACCTCATGCTGGAACATGATGTCCGTTATGAATAGACTGTAATCAGCACCGAGGTCCAAAAATAGAAACCCAGTTGAGTCCAGATCAGGCAGTGTATTCCTCACAATCATACCCCTACAGATTTCCCTGTCAGTGCCAATTGAGGCTTTGTGATCCCTCAACAGAAAAATTGCATCCCTACACGCGGGTGCTTTGCAGCACCACATCCCACAAAAGGACTTTTTAAGAAGCCCAAGAAGACGTCTTGAGATTAAAGGCAGTCCTGTTGTCAATCAGACACACATTTTCCTCCATGGCAATAAACTAACACTTGATGCAGGGGTTTGTAGTTGTGGAGTTCAGTTTATATTTAACAATGTCATTCATTTCCAAGCGCTCAGCACTTTTCTTTGGTGAGTACAAACTGTAGTTAGCCAGCTATCAACAGAAAGTTCTGATCAGCAGTTTTTGCACGATAATGTTCCTTATAGTCCCAAATCAACTCTCTTCATTATTGACCACCTGTGAGAACAAACATTATTTGTAAAGTAAATGTAGCGCAGGTGCTGAGGTGATCTGCAAAGCTTTTTATTTTGGCTTTCGTTCATTTAACATCATAATTTCTGGTCGCAATTGTAAATATACTCTACAAGCAGTGACACATCAATTTTTCTTTGGAGTCTCGTGTCTCCAAAGAAAACTTTTCGCACAAAGGGGTCCTCCATCTTGTTTCTTTACTTGTCCCATTGCTATAGACCAACACAACCTGGACCTTTGTGATAAAAGTAAGCCAGAAGCAGGGGGAGATCTGTGTGTCTTTTCAGGCACCGTCCTCACAACTTTCCATAGCTCGATGAAATGTGATTACAGAAGGCTTTCAAAGAACGCTAAGAGATCAACCATCTGATAGGGAGCATTGAAATTCACACTGGTTTGCTTTCGGAGTGAGTGATGCTTATTGCATATCCTCCCATCTGCACTGCTGATAGTTGAGACATAATGAGAAGTGCAAAGACAAAGTGTGTTGAGAGGCTGTATCATTGCTCCAACTTTGAAGGGTATATCTCTCATCCTCTCCCTCCAGCTGGCGACTCCCTCCCTCTGGCACTGTCTCAGCTGCTGGTAGTGGTTTAGGGCTCAGGGTTATGGCCGTGTCACTGGCATCACAGACAGGCAGCAGATGAGCCACGTACACTCATACAAACACAAACAGAAACACAGTCATATAAGCAAAAAATCACACACAGACGTGCCATATGCAAATAGACCTATAGATGAAGAAAGCATATGGCTCCTTTTTCTTCTTTCTGTATTATTTCTAAAACCCCGTTGTGGCTTTTGCAGTTTGCCTACATTTATGAATGTATGTTTGATTCTAAATAAAATTATTGATTAAATGTGATCTTGAACTCCTTCCTGTTGGCAACGTTTTCATGTGAAAGATTTAATTCAGGATCAGTGTTTTGGCCTATTTAAAACTGTTAACTAGAGCTAGCGGGTTTCTAGTGCTGGAGGCAAGTTAGCATGTAAAATAAAAATATTTAGACAACTTCTATTTTCTTTTGGGCTTTACCAAAGCAAATATATATACCTTACTAGAGCTAGGAGCTTTTCGCCGCCTTTATCAAACCTTTCTGAATTAAATTATACATGTCACATTTCAAAATGGGATAAACAGCACAGTTAAAATTAAATAAATTGTGGCACTGACAGCACTTCTACTACTCCTGGCTTGTTGCTGACTTACGAGCATATTAGCGGTTAGCTCCCTATCTTAATTAGCATTTAGCACTGCAAAAAGTCTTTCTCCTCTAAGCTTTACAAGCTTTTTTATAACACACAGATGAACCTTAAGTTATAGAAATGCAATACACTGAATTAACCAACAAATGTTTTAATGTTCAGCCCATCACAGACTGCTGACTGACTCAGCAAACTGAAAGCTTTGACAGAATAAAAACTAGCTTTGCACCATGTACAGCACATGCCTTCCTTGTCTTGCCTCGGTTAAGATGGGGAAATTATTCCCTTTAACTGGAGAAAGATGACAGAGACACAAGGGGCATCCTTCTTCCAGAAGAGGCAGGCATGTTATGGTACCATTTCTGACTTTACTTTTTGTCTCAGGATTTAGGGGCTTGGAAATTCATGGAAACTCAGCACAAGTTCAGGGAGACAAAGATGTGTGTCTTTGGTCATGCATACAGATGTGTAGTCATGCTTAGTGATGCGTAGACAATGAGGCTGAAGAGTCAGACAGTGATTGAAGGAGCGTGAGCAGGGCTCACTGATCAGTCCGTCAAATCACATCCGCGTCAGCTCTTTTGAGACTTTGCTGTGACTTTATCTACCGAAAGTGCCCATGTGCCTTACTAAAAGAATAGACGTGCATCCTTTTTTGCACTAAGCAGCAGAATTGTATAATCCCTAGGCTGGTTGTAACTTAAAGGAAGCTTAAATGGGGGATGTTTAAAAAGCCTAGCCCTTTCTTTTGTGACGTTACGATGTTCAACATGTGTCACAGTGGCACCTCTTACAATGAAACGGTCACAGGAAATTGCAGATCCGACAGTTTCTTGGATAGACCAATTAAATTGCTGTAATCTACATTAGACTTAAATTAAAGTTTTAGCTGAACGCCTGGACATTTGCCTGACAGTAGAAGAGGGTTTATGGCTCAGTGCATTGTACTTTTAATGAGTGACTCACATAGTCCCATAAGTCAGCAACAGCATGGTGTCACTTTATGTTCTACTTTTTCTAAACTGTTGTTTAATTGTGCAAATGAACCTTATGAACTGTCCTGCTCTACTCTTTTTACGCTGTTGTTTAGTTTTGTAGACAAACTGTGTAGACATAGTTATATGTTTTTGTTTTATTTTTGCATTTGAATTCAGTTTTAAATTTTTTTTTTAACTTTATATATTTATTCTGATTTCTTTTTCAGTTGAGCAGATAATATTATTGTTGAGTCTCTGATTCCATTATTCTAGATTCAGAATCGATATCTTGCATTTTGGTTCGCATTTTGATTTTTTTAAATGGTAGATTAAGTCTTTTCTGGTTAACTGTTCTGGATTCTACATTTCTGTTTTACTTGCTTCCTGTTTGATGTTGATAATTAGTTTTCTCTGGTGTCTTGTTTTGGGCTGTACTTCAAGTCTTTCCGGCTGTCTTGACCATTTTCTTCTGTGTCACATCTCCCTCCTGTTTTGCTGTGTTATTTTTTGCAGTCTGTATCATTTTGAATTTGTTCACTTTTTTCCCTGAACACTAACTGCCAGCTATAAATCTCTATTTGTTTTATTGCCATTTTTATTCTGCATTTGGATCCATACTAAACTTAACAATAGATTTCAGTGCGGTTGTCTCTCCGAAAAGTGCACCATAATGCTTTTGTGTTATGTAACTTTCTGTCCAACTTCTTAACTCTTTTCCATAATAAGAATATTCACATGATAATAACTCATGACATTTAGAGGAATGAATGATCCATTTGTTTGAACTGTATGAAAATAATATGATGTATTTCAGAGGGAGCGTGGTTATGCAATGCACCCTCTGGCAGCCATTCTGAAGGTCTCTCAGTTCAGCAGTAGGAAAGAGTCACTGCAAACAGAAATATTAAGAAGGTTTGAGGATACAGAAGTTTTCAAAAGTACTGACAAATAAATATTTATGTTAACTAGCATATTGATGAATGGGAAATATGAAGGTTTCCACTTTGGTTGCCTCAGGATCTTGTTTTTGTTTTTTGCAGATGACGTGGTTCTGTTGGCATTAGGTGGTGGCCTCGGGCTCACACTAGAGTGGTTCACGGCTGACTATGAAGTGGCAGGAATGAGAATCAGCACCTCCAAATCTGAGGCCATGGTAAAACTAAAAAGGGTGGAGTGCCCACTCTAGCTCAGGGAGGAGAATGTTGATCACCACGGAGGGGAAAGGTTCAGAGACTGACAGATGGGTTGGTGCTACATCTGCAGTGATGCAGATGCTGCACTGGTATGTTGTGGAACGTAGGGGAGCTTAGAGTAGAGATGCTTCTCCTTGAAAGGGGTCAACTGAGAGGGTTTGGGCATCTGATTAGGATGCCTTCTGGGTGCTGCCTTGTTGAGGTGTTCTGGGCACGTCCTATCAGGAGAAGGAGGGTAGACCCAGGACATGCTGGAAAGATTGTCTTTTGGCTGGCCTTGGAACACCTGAGTGTTCTTCCCATCCATCTCCCATAAGGTGGAAGAGGTGGATGGGGAGAGAGAGGTGTGAGCTTCTCTGCTTAAGCTGCTGCCTCCACAACCTACTATTGAAAAAGTGGCAAATAAACGATAATTTTGATATTTAAATATTGATATTAAGTAAAAGAATGTATGAAATCAAATTTTATTCTCAGAAAAAAAGGGCTGTCCTATTTCCAAAGCCTTTACTCAAAAGCACGATAAGGCCAAGCAAAAGTTTAGATTTGATTTGGATTTGATTTTTTTTCCAGGAAAAAAAAAAAAAAAAAAAAAGCACAGAAGCAAAACTTTCTAAATCAAGAACACAAGACTCCAATCAGCAAACGTCCAGTGGAAAGGAGACGAAAGGTCTCAGAGGGTGAATTCTGGTCTCTAAACCTCATCCCACGAGGGCAAAAAAGGCCAAATAGTTGGCGTGGCCTCAAACTTTCAAAACACACTGCAGTACATGAAATACATCATAGAAAGCTTCAGTTGTGGAACTATTGCGCCTAAATGTAAGTTTGAAATCTGTAGTGAATGAAATCTATCCTGACCGATGACAAGTCAAACTTTGTCCATCAGAACCATGCCCCACCCTCTTGTCTGGACACTTGTGGGACACTTAAACAATGAGAAATCCAAGCAGTATGAACATCATAAGAAACTCTTTTTGGAGCATATACACACCTCTTTTTGAGAGCCTTTTTGCAATAAATCAATTAAATTGCTGTACATTTTCCTGTAAAAACACGGGCATGGTGCCAATCACCACTTTGAACTCGGCAGTGCATAATTCTTAATAAGCCATCAAAAAACACAAAAGACAAGATAAACATATCGTTTTATTCTGGCTGAGAGGATTTGGATGGATGAAGAGTGACATGTAACAAAGAGTTATGGAGTCCTGCATGCTACTAATAATGTTAAGAGGGATGTATGAGACTTCTGTGGTTTCATGGATGAGGCTGAATACAATAAAGGTTAATGAAACTTTGATTTTTAAATTTAAAATGACTACATTACAAAATTAGGTTCTCCATTAGTCTCAGACTATGATAAGAAACCAGTTCCTGACCTTGTGAAGAGTTTTAGATCATGGTTTTTCCTTGGTAGGCTGTGAGTGGGCAGTATTTGCATTTCAACATTTACATGCTGAAGGTTAAACTTTATTTTTTACTAATCCTGTAAAGAGCACAGTAACAACGCAGCAGTGGGACCAAAACACCCTATGGCAACATGGTTATCATGAAATATGGCCTTCGCAAATCATATTTTCTTATTTTGTACTAGCTTCTCTTCCTGGGATTGTTGAAAGTTGTTATTATTTTTAAAAAGTTTCTCAGCCATTCCCAATACATTACCTTGTCTTTACGTGATGTCTTGGTTCTGTTAGTGTCAAGGCTGCCGGGGCGAGCCGTGTGGTGTTGGAGGGAGAAAGGACCCAAAATGCAGGCAGTAGACTGATGATACTAGTGACGTTTATTTACAAAGAGTGGAGTGACAGAACAGGCAGTGAGGTATGACGAATGACTGAAAAAACCTAGACTTAGAAATCCAAACGACAAACCTGAGATCATAAAAACCGGGACACAGGAACAGAACACCATGAAAAGCAGACGAACCAGCAACAGGCAGGAGAACACACAGGGCTTAAATACACACAGCAGTAATCAGGGGATGAGAGACAGGAGGGCAACACACCTGGAAGAAGTCAGAGCTGACGGGACAGGGGAAACGTAAACTGAACACACTCACACGAGACAGGGACCTTCAGAATAAAACAGGAAACTCAGACACAGAGAACCAGACAAGACACTGAACTAACTAAACAGACAGATCACAGAAGTGGGACCAGGGTAAGCACAGAACAGAAACCTAACAAATGGCAAATCATAACAGAATACATACTCAGGATAAACAAAAGCATAAAGAAACACAAAACACTGAGTCAGCAGACTCAGGACCATGACAGTTAGTATCTGTTGTAGGTGAAATCCAGATTAATTTGCTGCAGAAAAGAAGGAAGAAGAGATCTTCTATCTTGGTGGATAAATATTGCATTTCGTATGGCATGTTACTTTGAAAAATGTTTAAGCTTACATTACTCATGGGTGCCTGCCAGAAATAGTCTAAATGCATAAAGTTAATGATACAAAAAAGGAGCAAGCAGACATTAATTTTATGCAGAGCCCCTGCAGCAGGTATACTTAGATATTTACATATTTTGCTTAGCATACACTTCTCCTGAAATTGCAACTGTATACAGTTACATGCAGCGGAGAGTATAATTTGTTTTTCAAATCAGCATAATAAGCACATGTTGATTAATGTATAATTGGAATATTCATTGTGAGAGTAAAATGATCAGACAAAGCTCTTTTATGATTATACATAGATGATCAGAGCTCTAGGTTGAGGTTAAATAAAGATAATAGTCACTTTTTTACTACTGAAAAAGTCTTGAATGCCTTGAAGAAAGACATAATTCCAATCTGGTAAAAGAAATGAGTTTGTTAAAAATGTGATTTTAGGTGATAGACTGTAATTACTCTCTTAGCTGCAGGATCATTTTCACATCCAACATGCTATGAGCATAAAGATAAGACATTTTACTCCCACAGTAATCTCAGTCTTTCTTATCAGATGGTTTCACTTTGATGAACCATGTTATAAATCTACAACAACCTGAACCCTTTGAGCTGCAGTGACAAACAAAATAATCAGCAAGGCTTTAAATGTTTGTGCTCCTTTGTCTGTGCCGCATTACATAGTTTAACAGATTCCTAGGTCTTGGACTAAGGGTTTTGAGTTTGTGTTTTTTTGTGTTGCATTTTGGTTCTACGTTCTGTGTTTTTTAGTCTTCTGGTCATATTGTGTGCTATATTGTGTCCCTGGGCTTGATTATTCTCATCATAATTCTCATAATAATGATAATTCCTGTTTCGTGTAATGTTATATTTTCTGATTGGTTAGTTCATAGGTTTATTAATTCCTTTTTGTATTCCTATTCTGTCCTTCCAGTCATGTTTCTGTTTCTCGTCTGTCTTTGTGTCAGATTGGTCTTAGCCCTGGTCTCAGTCATAGTGATTTCCTGTTTTATTGTGATAGTCTCTCATCCTGTGTGCATTATGTCTAGTTTTGTCTCATTAGTTAGATTCTGTCAGCTGTGTTCCCCAGGTGTGTCCACTCTGCCCTCATCTCCTCTCATGTATTTGAATTGTCTGTTTCCTTCTGCTCCTTGTTGCATCCTCCCTCACAGTATGAGTTCCTTGTTGGTTTGAAGAATAGGCTTTCCTTGTTTTTGACTGGTATTATTTTGTACTTTGTTTTAGTTTATTCCTCGTGCTTCCGTCTTGTACTTGGATCCAGCTCTGTCAGCTGCACAGCCAGTCCCAACACTCAGCACACTGTTTTATTTTATTTATTCTTTTCAGCAGGTTGAGTCATGAAGCATTCATATTAGTTTTAATTAAACTGATTATATATGTGACTTGCAAAAAATGTGAAATTTCTATAAAGTTAAAAAAAAAAAAAAGATCAAAATTATGAAGTGTCCCCTTTGGTTTGACTGTTTCATATCCATGTTTGTAGTGTCAGTAAGTAAGAAATTCAAGTCAAAAGTGAAACTCAGAGTAAATTTTATTGTCAACTCCGATATATCGATTGCAGCATACAGAGAGACGAGATGACGAGGCTCCAGTTCCATCAGTGCAAAAAAGCTAATAAATAGATATAAAAAGAGTAAGAAAATAAATATATGCTTAAGTCTTAGGGGAAGTCTTGGGAGAAGTTACAATTTACAATTTACAGTTTGGAGTGGTTTAAAGTGACCAGCGTAAAGTTTATGTATAAAGTGCTTTTCAAAGACATGAAGCCACAAAGCACCGTTCAACAAACTAAAATTCTAGGAATGATCATAGTGAAGCAGGAATGGGAAACAGGAAAGATTCAAACTGCTTTTTGAAGAACGCCAAGCTGACACCAAGTCAGCAAAATGTAGCTGAAGTTGTCTGTTCTAGCATCTTAGGCCATCCTAATCTTTAATCTCAAACAAAAAACAGCTAATAAGACTGGAGTCTGGCCTTTGTCAATTAGGGTCACTGTAGGTAAGTATGAGAATTAACTTGAAAATCAACTGGGGTCTATTATAAGGAGTAGAAAACAGTAGTAATGTAGCTTACTGAGAATTAATTAATCTGGCTGTCACATTTTGTGTCTCTTGGAGGTTTGAAGGAGATGATTTATTTAATCCAGAAAAGAGGGCATACCAGGAGATTATAGCATGCAGCTTAGAAATATCTCTTAAATAAAGGAAAAGGAACATGAGATATGTGAATCAAAACCCATGGAAGAATCAGATATTACATCTAGGTTATCAACACAAATGAGCAAAAGGAAGCAAGAGTTTGACTGATTCCTGAATGTATTTCAGGAAGAGCTATGATAATTGTCTAAACAAGGTAACTGTTGGAGAGCCAGTTACTGATCTGTGATAAACAAAGGACTGGGGTGGACAGCCTATCCATTTGGTGAGGCTTAAATTACATATGTAACTGAATGTCATCAGCGTAAAAATTATAGGAAAAATATCATTTATTTAAGATCAAATTATTTTTGGCTTAACAAAGGATGTAGAAGTAATATAATAATGTACCTAGCATTGAGGAGGTTAGTGTTAAAGAAGAACTTGCTCACTCCAACAGAGCCCTTCCAGGTAAAAAGTAGGAAAAACAGTGTTCTGCGGAGCCAGCAGCACCAGCCAAAACTATAAGCCTGTAAAGTAAAATATTATGTTTAACACTATCAAAGGCTGCATTGAGGTCAAGTAATGTGAGGACAGAACAATACTTCATTATAGACCTTTAAAAAAGATGTGTCAGCCTGTGCTGCAATGTATATGAACATATGAGCACTGTAGCTCTAGGCTTAAGTTCTGCTATGCATATGCTCCATGAGCAGTCTACATACAGGATAACACATTAAATGTAGCCAGGGCATTAAGTTTTGTTTTCACTTGCACAAGGTTTAGTTAGCAATAGTTAGCAATTTTTGGAAAACAATTAAACTGACCCTGTGACAATACTAGAGACATGCTAGAAAGCTTATTTTTTTTTCTGTCTAAATACGTCTATCACAGCTATGCTCTTCCAGGAATAAAACCTAAAATTAAATATAGCTGTTTCAAAGTTGTATTTCCAGTAGTGAAGAGTTTTGAGTATAGAGAATGTTCCATGATTTAAATATTGTAAAGCCCTCTCGGGCAAAATTATATTAGTTTATTCACTATATAGAGAAAAATACTGGGACATTTAAACATTAAACCTACAGGAGCAGCTCAGAGTTGGAAACCCATGCCATGAAGTTCCCAGTGAACAGGTTTCCTGCCGATGTATTTTTTTGTTGTTGTTGTTTTTGCAACGTGTGGCTGCTCGTGTCACTGCTCGGTGACATTCGTCTATCCTGGCCTGAAAGCAGATGCTACCAGTAAACTGCAGCGAGAAGTGCCAGCATCTGAGCCAGCCAGACTCTGTCTGTCTCTCTCATCATGGTCATCTAAATTCCACGCACAGTAATAGCAGTTTTTTTTTAATAAGGTAGATCGCACTAACATAATATACAATGTTAGTTGATTATTTACTTGCCATATTAACGGGAGAGGACGTGCGAACGTTACCGCTGCTGCTGGGTTGAAATTCACTAGTCGGAATTAAAAGCACGACATTCATTAAAGGTTATCGTGTGTTTTGTGAGCAAATGCTTTTGCATATTCGTAGTGTTTCCTCCCATTGATGAAATATCTACTTTGCAAGTATTGCAAGTTGCCCTGTTGGCATCCGTTCTCGTAAAGTATAATCAAACTTTTGAGCGTTTGTGCCGCTTAGGCGCCGTGTTTCCTGCCAGGTAAATGATGCTGTGCAACGTGGTGACATCACTCGAGGCGACTGGAGTCGATATGGGAATCGTTTGCAAAAATGGCAAACAATTCCAATTAATTGAAACAGTGGGAACTGGTTCTCAACAAGAACCGGTTTTCGATTCCCATCCCTACTTCTACTTTTTAACAATAAAACTTAGAGATGATTGAGGAATATCTAGGAGGGAGATATTTTATAAACTGACTTGTTGCAACAGCATCCTATTACAGGAACATGCTTAAATTGAGTGAGCTCTTTATAACACTCCATGCTTTCACAAGTGTTTGTAAGGAGATTGCATGGCTAGGTGCTTGAGCTTATGCCTCTGTTTTAATAGGAATCAAGACCCCTGAATCTGAAGATTAATTAAACCTCTATACTACTATTAAGACCTAGTTTTGGTTTAAAAATGTAAATTTTAGAAAAAAGCAGTAAAACTCAAAAACAGCTCCACAAAGTTGTAAACATCTATTTCTTGTCCAAATGGCTCTTTTCAAATATTGTGAACATGTGTTGTGCGTCATATTTGGAACTGAAGTGTTATGTGATGCACGGCAGGGTGCCATCCCTCCTGCTCAATTATTTTGTATAAACTAGTAAAATCATTAGATGAATGTTTGCATGAAAATTGATATCATCTGAAGGCTCTGTGATTACTGATGGCTTTTTCACTTATTGCACTGCGTGACACTTGTGAGTTAGTTCCTGATGACAGGGATCAAACTGAGGAGCACAACAACACAAAAAGACAAAAAGTTATGTTTCCTAGCATACTTTTCCAAGTGCAGGTCAACCAGCATGTAATTAGGAGATTAAATGAGCACTAAAGTTGGAAGCCTGTAGTGCAGGTTCCCATTAGCTAGACTGACAGCAGTGGGAAATCTGCTGCAATAATGGCAACCTCCCCTGCTCAGTGCAGATGTACAGTAATTAGCCCATCCGCTTATAATAGCTTAACAATTACTGGCATGTCGCCATTTGTTATTTGGGAGATTTGCATTGTTGACTCATCTGGGAGGTAACTGATATGAGTTTTTGATGCAATTACTCATCATTAAGGATTTAGTTGTTGTTGTCATGACTCTTATGAAGGCTTACCCAGGAGGAAGATTAGTGTGGACATACTTTTCAGTTGTTATTGGTTGTCTTTTTTTCTTTAAATAAAACAACAAATAGTTATAAAATAGAAGGTTATTGTATATTTAGTTGTTTTCTGGCAGGTTAATAACCCAGTGTTTGGGCTTTCACAACACAAGTATTACTGATAGTAGAGACAGCAAAATAAAGTATGATTTGGGGGGAGGGATCGTTGTTTTCATTAGATTAAAAATGAGAGCAAAACCCTTTGAACCATCAGTAAGACCCAGATAATACAAAAACATTCAAAAACAGTATCATTCTGCTGCTACAGGGGTTTGTGTTTCCTGTCTACAGTGTGTGAGGAGTAACCACTAGGTTTGAGATGCAGCTTTGCTCGGAGCTGGGTTGTAGAAATAATAGGTGAGCAAACCATTTCCCAGAGCTTAAAGGAGGCAACATATTCTAAATTCAACTATACGGTTTCAACTCACTCAGACGATAGGAACAGGAATTGTATTTTCTTTGCTCTACTTCCATTATCTTGAATTTACGGATTTTTGTATTTCTTAAAACACAAACTGTTACTCATTCTCAGACTGGTCTGATAATAGCCATAGATTGGCACAAATGAATGCGAGCCAAGGATAAAATAAAGGCGGATGAAGTCATTATACATCATATCAAGTTAACTAAACAGTTTGTCTAATTTCCAGTTTTTAATTTATTGTTATGTGATGTTTTGCAATTTGTTTTAAGATAATAATTCCAATAAAAGAAGCCAAAATGGCACATCGGTGTGCCGGTGTCACCCTTCATGTCTAGTTTAGTGTGCCTGAACATGCTTCACAACAAAATATTGTAAAAAGCGGGTTGTTTCCACTAAAATGCTAGAGGGGCAGGTAAACTGTTCAACTAAGTACAGCGCAGTAACTGCAGTAACAGGAGCACATCAAAATAAAATTCAAACAAAACGGCAACAAAAGCGATCAGTTATATTTATTAATCATAGGAAATCAAAAACGGATGTGCTTCTCCTTCATATAAATGCTTGTCCCCTTCTGCACTTGAGAAAAATAAAAGCCAGTTTCTGAAACTATTTTATAACTTACCTCAAGGTTTTTTGTTATTTTTTTTCGCAATTATAAAACCCACCAAGAGCTTTCATTAAAGGACACCCTTGGTTTCTTCACAATGGAACATCAAGCAAGACAGAGTCTATCAAAGCCTTGATGTGACTGATTTCACAGTTACCAAACACCTCCCCTTCCTAAGCCTGGTTCTGCCAGGGGCTTCTTCCTGTTAGAAGGGAGTTTTTCCTTCCCACTGTCCCCAAGTGCTTGCTCTTCGGGGATCATCTGATTGTTGGGGTTTTCTCTGTATTGTTTTGGTCTCTACCTTACAATATAAAGCACCTTGAGGCAACTGTTGTGATTTAGTGCTATCTAAAAAGACTAGAAGTGAATTGAATTCAATCGAGACACTCTAAACACTGCAAAATACATAGATATAGACAACTCAGTATTCCACTTTAAGCCCTGATGTCAATATTTGGGCTTTTAAATTAAGAAATGAGTATGTAATAGGCTGAAAAGACTGAATGCAGTTTTAGTACACCAACTCACGATCTGTGTTTCTGAATAAAACTTAATTTATGCTTGCAAATGGAGGCCTCTGTGTCATTCACACTATATAAGTAATTAGTACTTTAGTCACACCATGCAACCATTTTGATTCAGTAATTGGAAATGAATCATTCTGAATTACAGCCAAAAAGCTGCAGTATGTAAAGGTTTATGAACTAATTACTTTCCCTTGTATGTCCATGGATAACCACACTGGAATGAAACTGTGGCAAGGAACAAACTTAAATGACTTTCCCCCAGGACAGTATTTCAACAATCCTCACTCACACTTTTCCCTCCCTGTTCATCTGTGTTCGCTGCTTTTGCCAAATGAAGTCTCTTACTTTATTCCTCTCTCTGCCTCCCAAATGGCTGTTTGAGTCGCAGACTGTGGCCTCAGCTGTGACAGAGCACATACGCCGCCATCAGAATGTTAATACAGCTCCACATTATTGTTGAATAATGTCATAAAATTATTGCTCATGTTTTTATAACCACATTTTACTGTTGCTGCAGATTTTAAGAAGTCAGCCTGAAGGCAGACATATTGTGTGAGCGGCAGAGGAAGAGCACGAATCCTAATGCAAATTTACCGATGTCGCCTGCTGTGTGGACAAATAATCATTTTCCTGGTGAATGTGTCCTTGGTGGAACCATCTCCAGTGGCTTAAGATGTTGACAGAGAATGGAAAATGCCATGCACAACAAATATTGATCCACCAGATGTGCCATCAATAAGCTGTGATTAGGGGAAGAAAAAGGCAGGTGATGCATGTGAAGGTTTGTCCACCCATTGATGGGCTCAGATACCACACATATTGAGCTATTTTATCTACACGCACAGAAAAAATAAAATGCAACTGGCATGCATGCAGTGGTTGTGACCCTGGAAGATGAGATTACTGAACACTGATGCAGCACATCCACAGATGCAAACACTACCAATTAAACACACTTTCTCTGTCTCTCGCTCACACACTCACTCACACACACACACACACACACACTGCAATCAGATACATGCATGAGATAAGAATCTGTGCAAACATTAGAGCAGCCTCTGCAGCTCTGCCCTATCCTTCACAATGGCACGGTGACCTTTCAGGAACATTCCACACACACAGAAACAGAAGAGAATGATCAGCCGCTGCATGGGATGAAGAGAGATTACACGCTCAGTCCTGCTAATCAAATGAAAGAGCAGAAAAATTGTATTAGGTGTTCAAATAATTGAGTTACACCTATTGAAGGACACTAGCGGCTACAGCTGCTCGGGCTCAATACTGAGTACAGTGTCCCACAAACACAGTGTTTGTATTTTCCACAAACAACTAGAAAATACATTTTTCTGCATCAACTATATAACAGTGCAAAAAGAACAATCCCATCAGTCACTAAAAATGCACATCTGAACCCACAGCTGTCTGCTTCCAAATAGCCCGTGAGACTGTTTATCAGCATCAGTTGCAGCAGTTTTTTATGGCTGTTTGTTGAGTTGTTATTGATTATCTTTGTCTGCTGCGAAGACAAGCTAACAGCATGAGCAAAAGTCAGAAGGCACAGATTTGTAAAGATAATGTCTGAAGGCACTTGTCGGCTCTCTTTCAAGAAAATATTTTTATGCTAAATTTATGTTACAAAGGATGCCAGTTCTGTCTCTTACCACAATCATACATGTGTGGGGACAACTAGCATTGAGCCTCTTTTTTACAGGCCTTTTGCCTTGTTCTCTGTCATCAGTTCATCACTTTGTAATCCTTACCACCTCTTTTCCTTTCTCCTCCTGTCAGTTTCTGTTCCTCCTTGTCCTCTTCTCTTCTCCATGTCTTCTTCACTCTCGTGTCCCTTTAATCTCTTTCTCACACTCTCTCCTGCTTTCCCTGAGTCGCCCTCTCCGGGTTTGTAATGGCTCCTGTCATCCAAGAGGATGTGATGAGGGACGGGAGCAGGGAGGTTTTATTCCCTGAAGCACAGAGTCCACCAGATCCTAATTTTTTTCTACTGTCAGACAGGATATTGTATTGTTTAAGCAAACCTGCAACTTTGGTTTTTCACTTTTGTATTCAGGTTTAGAATTTCATTGACTTTTCAATGGTTAAATCTCAACAATGAAAAGAATAATATTCTTTAGAAAAGCCTAATACACACCATAGCTTAGACAGTTTGCATGCAGTTTGCATTGTAACTGATGCAGTTCATTGTCTCTCTTTTTTTTTGGAGGGGGTCTCAGTGTTTAAGCAGCATCGCTGTTGTTACCAGATCTGACTTCAAGAGGTTGTCACTGAAGCTGAAAGTACTTTTCCTGCCTTAAAGGGCTTACAAATGTCACCCTATTTTGTGAAAAAAGGTGTGCTACCATCTTCAGTGCCACTTCTTGTCAAATTGCTACATTGTGCCTTAAGTGATTTCCAAAGAAGAGTCTCCTTTGTCTTTTCCTAGTTTGTCAAATTCAGCAGAAAGCTGGAGGATAAAAGTCTGTCTTTGAACTGTTTCATTGTTCGTATGCTGTGAAATCCACATAAAGTTGTATTGTGAAATTTAGGATTTAAAATGTTTAGGTTGAAAAAGGAGCAAAATAATAAACAAAAAGAAATAAAAGAAATCAATCTCCATGAAGGAAAACAGTGGGCAGCTAAGGGGACGAGAATACTTAGTAATAGGTGCATAGAAAGCACAAGCGTGCATGCATAAGAGTCCTGTTCATTTGACTTCCCAAAGTTAAATCAATTTCATTTCATTTGACATCACTTACTGACAGCTGCTAATTGTTTTAGAGCAATAAAAGAGACGTTTGGCCTGTGTGTACAAGACAATGGAATATATATTCATATTTAAACTGTAACCGCTGGTGTTCCCCTACATAATATATGAGTATCAGTAATACCATAAACACATTGTAGAGGGGGCAGCATGCTGGTGCACTGGTTAGCACTGTTGCCTTACAGCAAAAATATCCTCAGAGTAACAGTTGTTAGAATGTTAGTATTTGACCACCAGGCAGAGCTCTTCTAATGATAATGTAATTAAGGTATTTTATTTTATATGCTTTATTTTTATGTGGAGCATGTTAACATTGGTGTACTGTTAATTTGATACATGGAAAATAACCGGTTAATTTTGTAAGTTTAAGGTAAGGGCAGAGGTCACTTACTGTTTTGGAAAAAAGGTCAGAGAAGTTGCTCATGGTGACGGTCTAGCCATGTAAAAGTCAAGCTAAAGAAGAAATAACAAGTCCTAAGTTCCAATTACAGCGGTTTGTCTACTTGCAGGCCAAAGTGGTATGGTGGTACGTTAAGAGAAGCACAGTAAACATTAGCGAAGAAGAACTCTCGTGTCTCTCGCGTATGTGTAGCCGGCATACTCAGTTCAAGTCCACCATCTGTCCAGGTCCTTTCTGTTTGGAGTTAGTATGTTCTCCCCGTATTTGTGTAGACATGCAAAAGAATTTAATTAGTGGGGTTAGGTTAATTGGAAATTGGAAATTGCCCATAGCTGTGAATGTTTTTTGATTTAATGCTTCTAATACAGTGGCACCCAATTTTTCTCAGTCATTAGCAAATAAAAAAGGATTTTACTCAAATGAAGAGCATCGTAGCAGCACTGACAATGTCCACTTATTTTTTTTTAATTACTAACTTAACTAATGATGATGTTTTGTTTTCACATCCATCCACCCTGACCTCCTCGCTGTGCAGGTATGTGGCTTCACTCATCCTCTCCCTTTTGTCCTATACAGACACACACATCACTTGAGGGTGTAATTAGTACAGCTTCAAGAAAGCTCTTCTTTCAGTTTTAAATAAAATGTTCGGTAGCATTTTCTATTACAGCTCAGTAATAAAGGGGTAATAGTTGGGTAATAAGGGGGAAACAAGAGGGTAATAATGTGGTCATTCCTAAGTTTTTACCGCTCAATTAAATCTGGTATTTCTGTGTAATAAGCAGAAAACAGAGCTGCAAAATACAAAACTGCCAGTTTCTACTTAATAACATATGAATAACCTATTAAAAGTAACTTAAAGATGTGTGGTTATTACCTGGCAATATCTCTGATACTCCCTGTGTAATAAGGAGGGAATAGCACTGCAAAATTCAAATCTGCCTGCTAAATGTTCTCTTAAAAGCAAAAACTGATAACGTGACCAGATGTCTTCGGTTTTAAGTTAAAAAATTAATTAACTAAAAATTAAGTTAAGTTAAAAAAATAATACTAAAAATTAATATAAAAATTGATACTGAAGCTGTTTTCCTCTGTCTCTGTATGCACACACAAACACAGACAGACACACCCACACTGGTGAAACAGTTTGTCTGATTGAAGTTGCCACGCTATATTTTCAGAGAGTCTGGATCACTCAGGCTCACTGGAAGGAAACATTTCTCAGAAAAAGCCTTGGCTCAGTAAAGTTTATTGGGAAGATCAAGTTGCCATTCCTTCGTGACACCATAGAGTTGTTACGTTTCTTTTCCATCAAATGGAAGCAACACTTGAAATGATGAAACCGTAGAAGTACAACTGCTTCTTTGGTGAAAAACATTGCAAACAGCTGAAATGCAATGTTCACAATATATTGCAAGACATAAAAGAAAACACAAGTTCATGTGTATGTTGACAAAGTTCAACAATTTATGGCTCTAAGTGAGAAACATCAAGGAGTTTATAAATATTTATTGTTTTAAGTTTTTCCATTTAGTACCAGTATTCAAAACAACAAATCTGAATAGCTAAAATATATGCGACACAAATCTAAAATCGATAAAATGGTGAAGATGTTTATAGATTGTTATTACTCCTCTGAGATTGTCCTTCTGCAGAAAATGAGTCCATAAATTAACTGATTATGAGCTACAGTTAGCTAGGGGATGCTAGGGGAGCTAGCTAGAGGACGAATTGATGGATGGATTTATTTTAGACAGACTGAAACTACCGTTAAATTCATTTTTTTCTACATTTTGACTTTCAAACCAAAGGCATTCTGAGATGCTAAAACATTTTTAGGGTCAGCCTCAAAACTCCCATCAGCTCTTCTTGTTTTTAATTCAATCAAAAGATCATGGAGGCTGCTGTAAGTCTGGTACAATCTGAAGCCCTAATCTGCCAGAGTTTGAGGGATCAAGCAGCAAAAGCATAGAGGACAGAGGAAAAAATGTCTTCAAAATGTTTTTTATTTTTTATTTTAACCCCTCGAAAAAGGTAAAAAAGACAAAGCTCAAAACATAATTAGCAGACCCATACAAGGTCAACTACATATAACTCTACTCATAAAGTAACTTCCAAAAACTTAACCAAACAAAATAGACACAAGTTAACTCACAAGCTGACCTGAGCACAAAGACACAGGAGGGTAACCTTTATAGTGGTTTGGCCAAACTATTTACACACAGTAGGGGGAAACAAAACAAACCCCAATACTAACTAAACCTAAAATACCCCCATTTCTGACAAGCACTTGGTTGTTCCTGCTCAACAGCTGTTGCGTTTTCAAGTCCCCAGCCCTTGGCCACACATTTTGCCCAGACAAGAAACAGACCCCTCCCCAAACCCAGTAACTCCAAGAAAGAGAAACATAATTAATATAACAGAAAACATTTTTAAAAACCACACAATGCTACTATGTACGCTCTTCTTAATATCACTGTTTGGTTTAAGTAAAGACATTACTGAATAATATTACTGAAATAATTGCAAACCAAACTAATGAAGTGAACGAATGGACTGATTTTACTCATGTGTGGCTGATGCATCACAGGCGAGAAGCCTTTAATTGAAAGAATCGAGAAGGCTTTTCTGGCAATGTTTTACAAGGACAGAGTCGGAACACAGAGTTTTATGCTCATCTAAACCAAAATTTTAAAACTAAAAAAAAGGAAACATTTGTATCTGAATTGAATGGCTTTTTCACCTCATGAGACATTAAAAATCTTGATTGTGTTAAAAAAAATATACACTTAAGGACATGAAAAGTGGCTCGCTAAAAGCTTCTTCCAGTGATCACAGAGACATGCATTTAGGTTGATTGTAAAACTGAGTGACAGGCAAATGATTACAGTGCTCTATCTTTGCATTAGCAAATGGAAATGAATGGCAAAGGATAAAGAGACCTAGGATAAAAGGTGTCTTTAATGATGATGTATGTCAGTGGCATTTGAGGGAAATCTAGCTGTGCAATCCAACATATCCTTGTTTGTGTGAGTTTATTGAGGTCAGTGTAAATATAATGAGAGGGTTATAGTTCACAGAAACCTTTATAAGTGTGGTGTTTCAGATTAATATTTAAGATGTGTAACAGACACATGGGTTAACAGAGTTGTACTGCACATACTGCACTTATTTTCCTCACAGCCATGTAGTTACTTTGTTTCGTTTCTTGCTTTTAATTTGCCATTGTGATGAATAAATAGGCCTTGTGCATAACCAGGGGACTTTTAACACAGACCAACCCAGTATCATAGCAAAACATATAATAGATACGCTGGTCCACCATGTCCATTTCATGCTTAGCCTGTTCAAAATATGAAATGTGCATGCATGCAGAAGTTGCCTTGCTCCATGCAGGCAATGCGTGAAATGGACACAGTGGACTGGCATGTCTATTACACGCAGTGGCGAACAATGGTGTGCCACTGAAGTTGCCCAGGATAAGTCTTTATTCACACCTGAGAAGGCAATAGCGCCCATGCGACACCCAAAGATGACTTGGGTTGTGTTCAAACTTATTTACTATAACGGGGTTTAAAAGGTAAACTTCAAACACTATATAGTGCTCTATGAAATTGTCACATGACACATCAAAACCCTGACCCATTAAAAAATTGCTCTATAATTTCATTTTAATGTGGTTTTCTTCTCCAGTGAGAGCACCTACTCATTAGATATCCCGGCCTTTAATTGGCTCATCGTCTCTGCCTCACAAGCATGACTTAACAACAGTTATTTAAGCATAACACAACCACATTTGTGAGACTTTAGCTGCGCATTGTAAGCTGTAATTGTGTTAGAGATACAATGTTAAGAAGCTTGCTCATGAAATATTTGCATGCAGGTTCTAACAATCACAAAGCTGCTGCTGGTTTAAAAATACAGTTTTTGTTTTAATGAATTTGGGGCATTAGGGACTGGTTGAAAGGGATGACATTAATTCGTATTTAATATGTTGAAGAATATTATATAATAACACAGTCACAGTTGCTTTTGTGGGTCGTTCCATTTCGTCCAAAAGTATGTCATGAATATGTGTTGTATGTTTTATTTACATTTTATGCAGAAGATTTACTTTTAAAGAAAAACACACAGTTGGTGTCCGTGGCCTGAAATGTGGTGCAAATACTGTGCCACTGTTTTAGGGACAGAGATAATTAGGAACAGTAGCAGTTCAGCATTAATGATGTGTGGCATTAAGTGTTAGTCAAAGTGGTTTGCATGTTTATCATGTTTTGTATTGAATTTGTGTTGTAGATAGTAGACATACGTGGAGTATATTAATGGACCGGCTCCACTAAAAGGAATGACAGGACTCCAGTTTAAGGTTTTAACTAGAGAATCTTCCACAATTCACCAAGTATATCAAATTCTGGCAACTCTGTGAAAACAAGATTAGAAAAGCTACAAGTTCTAAGTACTGAAACTTTCTAGACAGAGGCTTTTGCTTCAAAAGCGGTTCCACATTCACTTTTCCTGATTAGTTAGAGCTTGTCATGATTTTCCATTACAAGCCTGTCATTTCTTTGAGTCAGTTTTTATTTAGCCTCAGAATCTGAAAGCTCATCAGTCTGTCTGCTGTCAGGACACTTGACAAACACAGACCAGCCTAGAGTCTGTATCAGTCTGACATTAATCTTCTCTCTTTCATTCATTCATTTTGCAAGGAAATACAAACATGCATTGTATATACATGCACAAACACACATGCAGCCATGCTCTCTAGTTGACAATGGATTAGTTCTTGTCTTTATTACCTGTCTAAACTAGTCAAATGTGACAGTGCCTTGAAGATTCTCTGTGAATTTCTGTACTTTCAGTTTATTAATCCTTTTGCTTTTGACATACTAGGTACCTGTATGGTGTACTGTCCTCCTAATGTTAAATTAGACTGTTATACTGGTCTATTTTGTACATTTCAGGCATTTTCCTTCAGAGCAGCTGTCAGAGCAGTAGGTCCTCTGAATGGTCTTTAGCATTCAGAGCCCTGCTGCTTTTGTAATTTTAGCCACTTAATCAGGAAACCAATTAACACCTGAGGTGTCAGGTGAACGCAATTAACTAACTGACAGGACAGAAAACAAAAAAGAACTTACCGCAGTGCATGAAATATAGACACAAGAGGTTACTACAAATGTAATAGTCAGAAATGTGTTGTATGTACATGTGCAAAAACAATGCCCATATTTTGCAATCACAATTTAGCATCTTGACCCCTAAAAGCAATTGCAAAAACATTTAGACTACTTAATAAAATACTAGGTCACATCTTTGAGTGGAGAAGGCTGTTGGTTGGTTGTTGGTGTCAGACTGGGTCTCAGTATTTAACTGTCCTCTGGGATTTTCCAGCTAAACAATTCCACGATTTACAGAGAATGGTTAGAAAAATATATATATACCCTGAGGCAAAGTTTTACAAAATAATATCTTGTTGAAGTCAGATTGTAGGGAAGCAATAATAACTCAAATAACCACTGATTACAACTGAGGCATGCAGAAGAGCATCTCTGGACGGACAATAGCCCTGAAACATTCTTCCTTCCTTCTTTAACTAAATGTTGTTTTTTCCATGAAAAGCTTTTAAAGTCAAAACTCTCAACACTGATTGGATTAAGCACATTTAGTCATCACAAATTACAGTATAATAACCCTATCAACCTCCTGCGGGTGTACCGTATGGTTATTTTATGCTGCAATGCGAAGTGGCAGAGGTTAATAACCTATTTTAACCCCTTATTTAAAAACCCTTATTTACTATTTATTTGAACAAAAACGTTTTTCAGTTTCATAAAACCGATGTTGTTTTCCAAAGCACTTTGTTAATCCCTATTGAAACTTGTTCTTTGGGGTTCATTTACACAGAAATTATGATCTTTGTATTCAGGTCCTCTTGTCTGCCAAAGCTGACTTCCCTGTTTTCTCTTGCCATGGATGTATTGAAAGCCAGGATTAACATACTGCTTTTCAACATAATACTTTATAGTTTATTGTCCTAATGTCAGTGTATCAAAAGGGGAGGGGAAAAGGACCTTCACTTCACCCGTAACAATCAACACATACATGATTTAAATTTAGCTGATCCTCCCTTCAAGGTTGCTTCCTTGTTCACCTCAGAAACACTTCCAGCGCTGCTGTCCGCTGCATAAAGACAGCAATTCTTAAACTTAATTTTCACTTGTAGGGGGAAGACAAAGTCACATCTGGTAAGTGGGTCTGACCAGTGATGTTTCTGTTTACATGGCCAATTAACTTCTGCCTTTTTAATGTGCAGTCAGCCAGGTGGCTCCCGGCACACGTGACAACATTTTTGCCAACTGTTCTTCCTCAGATTTGAATAGAATCCACACCATCAGTTTGTCTTTGGGAGGCGAAATGCAATCTCTGTATCTTGGTAAAGAGAAAGCCCCTATCACAATTTATTGTGAAATTTAATTTAAAGCGAATTTTTGATGTTTTCAGAACACTATCTTCATTAAGCAATCTGAAGCTCCGCATTCCAGAGGTTCACTAGGAGAGGGGAAGACCTGAATATTTTAAACACTTAAATTTTATTTTTGTAATTGTTTCAGAGATTTTTGATTGTATCCTTTTGTTATGTCATAAATGAAGCAGAGAGCATGACTCTTCAAGAACATCTCTACCTGCAAAATCCACCCAAGACTAGACCATTTTTGGTCGAAGGAGTGCCTCCAAATCTTAAATTGGAGTGTCCTAGTCTGCTGACAACCCTGCTGCAATTATTTGTTAGAGACATACAATATTGTAGATATTAGGTTTTACACCTTTTTTTGACGAGTTGCAGACCTAGTAATAGGTTACCTAGTTACAAACATATATACAAACAAACGGGTTGCAAAACAAGAGCACACATATGTACAGACTTATACCAACTTCTCACTCTTATATACCCCCTAACCTTTGATCTGTTCTGTCACTGTTTCTCCTCAGAAGCAAAAATACAAAAAAAACCCAAAACAAATCCAAAAAAACTGAGTGAACTCTGAGCTTTATCTTTGACATACAAAACTGGCTTATCGTGTATGCATTGGAAAAAAAGCCTTAGGTGTGATAGGGGCAATAAAAAAGGCCAGTGAAAGACTATAGGTCTATGAGGAGTTTTATTAAGTTGTCAGAACATGAAGAGACAATACTGTGTGCTCCAATTCACCTTGGTGTAACAACACAGAATGATAATGCCTCACAAATATTTTATAACAGTGTTTTCTGTATGTGTGTGTGTGTGTGTGTGTGTGTGTGTGTGTGTGTGTGTGTGTGTGTGTGTGTGTGTGTGTATATATATATATATATATAGCTTACAATTCAGTTTGGATGTTCAGGAAAAAAAGGCAAAAACATTCTGATCCTTGTCATGCAACAGTGTTTTCTTTTGTTTATTCATATATTTACTAAGATAGGTTAATTTACTAATCCAGCACCATTCTTAAATTGATATTAATTGATTACACAAAGAGAGAAAGGTCAAAGAGCTGCTTTTCTACCGACTGAACTCCCCACAGCGTGTGTGACTTTACCGTCACCGGTGTCACACAAGTCCCAGGAGACCTAATAAAAGCCCTTCAATTATTATTTTGATGTGCATCTTGTTGTCATGTTCTCTCAGTGCTCAGAGCTGCACAGGCGTGATTCAGCTGGTGCTGAACAATACATAAGCCCACGAGTTCAAATTACAGCCCACATGTGCGTGACAGTCACATTTCGTATCTGGCAACGTTTTGGGGCCTTCTCTTAGGGATGGAATCTACATGTTTGTTTACTGTCAGCATCTAATGAATCCACGGCTCTCTTTTCTCTTCTGTCTTTAATGCGTGATTGTTCTGTAGCAAGAAATTATGATGACGAAGGCTATAGTGCTGTGGTATGATAATTGCTTCAAGATCCTGACTTTTCTTAAGCACAGTTTAGGTATACAATCTGTTGTGCACTATAAAATGGTTACTCCAGCAGTGTGACCATTATTCTTTGCATTCATTCGGTCCCATATTTTATTTCAAATGTAAGTTTTAGCTGATTCAAATAGGTGTTGACTGTTGTCCATGGTTAGATACAGGAACTAACCAGTCATTAAGGTGTAACATTAAGAATGGGGACTATATTTTCTAAGCTGTGGCAGCCAACATACATCCTTGAGGAAATTGTCCAAAAACTGGTAACAAGTTGCTGTAAACTGACAATAGAAATCATTTTAAATATGTCATTATGTCAATGTTTTTTTATGATTATTATTTATTTTATTCAGGCAAGGCACAAAGTCAAACAGAGCTGCAATACTGGGAGATCAGCTAATCTCAATACCAGCACATATCAACTGATGGTTTAGCTGTAGCTATACTACCCATCCAATGGACAAATCTTATATTTAAACAGTCCCTAACTCTTTTTAGCCTGCCTACAGTTCACATTTGCACGATGCTGTCCTGACTCAGTCAAGCTTAATCTATTGTAAGTTTTTCTCTGTTGCTTGTGTTCTGCTAATGCTTTCCCCACCTTGTGCTTTCCATGTAAGCATGTCAAAGGGTGGGGAGGTCCTTGAACAGAGCAAAACAGCCAAATCGAAATTGCTGCACAGTCTTTTACTTTTATGACCTTGAAGGAAATAACAATAGTCCTGATTGTATTGTGTAATGTTGAGGAAACTGATCTAGAAAACAACAAAGCTTTGCAGGGAATTTCTAAAACACTTGAACAAGTGACACTTTAATATACTGGATCATTTCTAAACAAAGATGTTCATAAATTTTCTCCAACTTTAAATATTTACCACCATCAGATTATATTTAAGTAATTATATCTCAGGCCTTTATAAGGTCAACATCTCTTACAGACCTGCAACAATTCAGTACATTCAAGGCCATCGTGGGAAACTTCTCACCAGTGTCGCTCTCATGCTGTTAACTTGTTTAAATATTCATCCCTATGGTCCCCAAATAACTCTCAGACTTTCTTGCGATCAACTACTAAGCAACAACCTCCGGTAGGTTCACACACACAAAAAGATACTAACCTCTGACTGAACTGCATGTTCTTCATTATATCGAACCACTGACATGGGGAGCCTTGGGCTGTTCAGTAACCCCTAATGGGACTGTCTGAATGTGTGTGAAAATTTGTGTGTGTGTGTGTGTGTTTGGGTGAGAGTGAGAGAGAGTGAGAGAAACTTCGAGGCTGGCTGAAGCTGAGAGAGTTTGGGTTGAGTTAGGGAGATTAACTTTCTCTGTGGGGCTTACAGAGGATGTGCTGAAATGCAACCCATACCTACAAATTACAGACAGTTTTATTAATATAAACAAAAGGGAGCCGCATGTTAAAGGGTGTGTGGTTGCGAGTGTGTGTGCGCGTGTGTGTGTACTCATGTAAAGAGCAATTTGAGTTTTCTCACCTTGACTTTGGAAATACTTTGGGAAAGTGATTACATTTTGGCTGGTGCTTGCTCCTATGAACTGTTGAGGCATTAAGATTTCATTTCAAGATTACATTAAAGCCTGATGCTACCTTTAAAGAATGACCATGCTGTGCACTGTGTATTCATTTCCATGAAACTCCATTCTATGGATGAAGCCGGAGAAATTACTGACAGCAAGAGAAACAACACCAAAAACACAAACAAGCTACTCGTTTGCACACCGAACAGATAAAAAGACTCAATTTTCCTCTGTAATAAAAAGGTTTGGAGGGGGGGCATTTCAGGTGATCTTATTGTCAGTTTTACCTGCAAATACAACTCTTTGTCTTTATGTTATATAATAAGTCAAAGTTTTAGTTTAAGACTGTGAGTTTCCATCAGCTTAATGAGTGAGGAGCCTCATTAATATGGCAAAGTGAAAGCACATGTGTGGCTCTGCCTTCACACAGGCCTACCTGTTGAGATATATACACAGAAAAGGATTACATGTGTCTTTTATGTGTGTATGTATCGGTGCATTTACACTATGTGTATGTTATGTGATATACAGGCTGGTGGCTAAAGACACTGCGTAACCCGAGAGCTGCTGTTTTATTTATTTAGTCTGGCTCCGGCACCTTTTTTTTTAACTGGAGAATCTCCTGTGGGATTTGAGGGTCGTTACTTTCAGTCGGCAAGGCAGCGTGAGGTCAAACTGAAGTGTTTTTACACTGTCAGCTTGTAGTTTAATTACCTTTCTCCTGTACCAAAAATCCTCATAAGGTTGGAGCCTGCCTCCCACTCATGATTAAAGATGTGTCATTTCCAACGTGCTGCCTCCCATTGATAACAATCAGCATCAGAGCCGCAAGCAGAAGCGATGGGATTAGTATTAATTGTTAGCCTACTTTGTTCCGATCATGCGGAGGACTGATCTTGTGTGTGTGATCAAGGTAAGGATAACATTTCATTGCACTAACATGCTCCACTTGAACCCCCATAACCTCAGATAAATGACTTACGATTACAGAGAAACAGGGACCCAAAAGTGCTGAATATTTATAGCGTTTTTGTAATATGCAAGGAATATTTTATTTCAATATTACAAGATAAATGGAGAAAATGTTCACAGATGATTAAAAATCCATTCCACAGTACAATCGCTGGTGTGATGTACCATTTTATGCAAAAGCCAGAGTAGCTGAAACCTTTGATTTTTAAAGTGGAAAAAACACTTCTGAGGGTAATTGTCACACTTTCCCCAAAATATCCCGCAAGTCTTCCTGAATAGCTTGAAGTGAGAAGCTGATCATTTAGTTGCAGAATCATGATTTTCTTTATATCTACAGCAGTCATCCAGTTGCTAACAGACCACTGACCTCTCGAAAGGCAGAGAGATGCATCCTTATCTAACGTGTTGTAATCTGTCTCTCATTGAAAAGGCAGCTTGTGAAAAGTAATCTGACTTCATCAAGCTGTAGCAAAATAACAGCAGTTGTTGCTGCCATCTGTTTATCTCGCATTTTGACAGATCTACAGTTAAATACATCATTACATTTAAGGCGATAAAAAAAGTAGAATTAAAGGTTGAAAAAAAAGAGAAAAATAATGTGTCTATCATAACTGTTAGCAAACAGGGTTTTTTTTAAGCAGATTTAATATTTAATGTATTTTTTTAATGAACTTTTTATTTTTATGTGTACAAACATAGTACGAACATACAACGCACTAAGGTTGTTTATAGAAATTAATTTCGGGATAAAGAGAAATCTTATTTAACCTGAACGCTGATACAGATATAGCACAAATACTGAGTTAATACCAGTGTTGGTCAAGTTACTTGAAAAAAGTAATTAGTAACTAATTACTGATTACTTCTCCAAAAAAGTAATCCTGTTATTTTACTGATAACTTATTTTCAAAAGTAATTTGTTACTTAGTTACTTAGTTACTTTTTAAAAACATGATACACTATCTGAATACGTAATAAAGCAACAGACCTTTCAGCCCAATTCTATTATCAATTCTATAATCCATATTATCCATTGTTGATCACAACACATCTGCTGCTGCCACGGACATCGCAAAGTCATTGTCATGAGACACTCTCACAAACAAAATCATGACGGTTTAGTAACGTAGTAACGCAGTGTTCCGACTGGAAAGTAACAGTAATCTAATTACTTTTTTGCAATAGTAATCCCTTACATTGCTCATTACTTGAAAAAAATAATCGGATTACAGTAATGCCCATCTCCGGTTAATACTGGGCGACAAGGTGGTGTGGTCTTCACAAGGTGGCTTGAGTCCTACCTTGCACAGTCAGATAACATGCATGTCAGGTAAACTGGTAATTGTGAATTAGTCATAGGTATCACTGCGATTGTGAATTTATGTCTGTCTCTCTGTGTCAGCCCTGTGACAGACTGGCAGCCTATCCAGGGCATACGCCACTTCTTGCTCCAGGACAGCAGGGATAGGCTCCAGGCTTCCCACCTTCTTGAATTGGATAACCAGAAAAAATGGATGGATGATATGGATAATATCCAGTATTTGGTCATAACGTTATCTGCTGTTTGTTTGTTTTTAATGCAATCTATAATCGCATTATTTCCAGTTTGCTTCATTTCATTTCGAAACCTACAATATTAGCATTTGATTTAATCAGACAATGTTTTCTAGCTACTACTGCACATTCATGAGTCCATGCCAACAGTTTAGCCACCATCTCCCCAGCTCTCACTCTAACTGGGTGGTTCAGTCATGTTGTGTAATACAGTACTTTAAAGAATCTTAATTCACCACACAGTCCCTTCTCAGTGACATGGGACAGCGGCATCTGCAATGACAGAGGGGGGCCTGAAGCAGCGATGTGCGGCTTAAAGTAGCTGTCACGCTGATTTGCCGGTCAGGAATCAAGCTTCTGTGCTGCGTCACCGCTGCTGTTATTAGAGAGCAGATTCTGTGGCTGCCTCACAGCGGGGGAATAAGCTCCTTGAGTGCAACGAGGCACAGAAAGTTTTAGCCGAACTGATCAGTCTAACTGTACTGCTGCAGAGAGCCAAAGGGCAGTGACTGTGTCAAAGTAGTGAAACTGAGAAAAATGACTTCACAGTCTGTTTGCTGTCATCAAGACGAACTGTTAGCTATAGGTAGACTGTACACCATTTAATAATTTACATTTTTTTTCTCTGTTTTTGAAAATAAGGCTGGGATTATTGTTTATTAGCCAAACTCTAAGCCCATTTGTTTGTTCCCTCGGAAGATGTTAATATTTAATGACGTGTTGGAGCTATACAGTCGAGTCCATAAATATTTCGACAATGAGTCATTTTTGTGTAATGTTGCCTTAATATACTATAGTGCTCAAATATAACAATGTTAAATATAAAGATTATTTTTAATAGTTAATCAATTAAAAACCTTTCCAGTCAATAACTGCCTGAAGTCTGGAGCCCATGGACATGGCACAAATGCTGTGCTCAGTGCCTTTACTACACCCACCTTCAGTTGCTGCTTGTTTTTGTCTTTTGTCTTTGATCACTATCAAGCATACTCTGTAGGGCTTAGATTAAGTGAGTTGGCTATAAGTATATCCCATTTCCTTGCTTGAAAAACTCTTGGGTTGCATTTTTACAGTATGCTTGGGATCATTATCCACTGACACTGTGAAGCACTGTCCATTTTGCAACATTTGACTGAATCTGAGCAGAGAGTATAGCCCTCTGCGCTTCAAGATTCCTGCCACTTCTATCAACAGTTGCATCATCAGGTTTCAGATCATGACCTTTCGTTCTTCATATTTTCATCTTTTCAGCATCATCAGCCCAATGATGCACCCACCAATCATGCCCCATAGATGTCCATGTGGACCAACTGTAGACCTATGCACCCATCATGGGCCCACCATGGGTTTTTAATAGAAAACCCTCTTGGAGCCCAAAAGGGATAACTGCTATGGGACCCATATGGGCCAGCCTACACGTGCACCACTGTGTTTTTTGTGAGTAAGCCCACTGTAGGTTGACCACAAATAATAACTCTGCAATATTTCTGCAATCGACCACTGTAATTGTATTCTGCAGTCTTTTGCAACTTGCTGAGCTGGCCAATTCTTCTTTCAGAGAATACAGTAGATTGTTCATTTGGACAGTCCTAAAGCTTTTGCACTTTTGATAAGTTTATGTTATTTGTTCAGCCTAATAATGCCAGTCTTTATTCACATCACCATATTTATGAACCTCATATTGAGCGTTCCAGTCAAAAGTTGCAAAATATAAGTTCAATACTTGCAATGAGCTCAAACTCTTTTATTTGCTTAATTTGGCTTGAAATAACAAGGGGCCAGGCTTCACCTGGTCATGAAACAGCCTGTTTGACAATTGTCCCAATTTGAGCTCTGGGGGGATACTTTTGTTACAACCTATGAATAAAAACTGAAAGTCTGCAGTTCAATCAAACCTTGATTGTTTGATCCAATCCACTGTGGTGGTATACAGACAAAAATAATGAAAAAAGAAAAACCCTTATGAGCCTAGCTGTAAATTGTACCACCCTCAGAGGAGACAGGACTCACCACCTTGGTTGACTTTATTGCTTAACCTTAGCATGACACATGGGAACTACGGAGGTTTCTTCAAAAATCTATGATTTTTGTTTTGTTCATACATAAATGAAAGGATGTGCACCCAAGACACAGTTATTTTTCCCGAAATGCAGGAACTGTTAGGGCTGAGAGGGCCAGGCTGTGGGTGTGGACTCAAATGCAGACACAGAGGGAGGCAAAACAGGCGTGAACACAGTGCTTTATTTACAGTGCCTAGTTAACTTACAAAGCAGGAAACTATGAATGCTATGAACTGAGAACTGTGAGGCCAAACTATGAACATGAAACTCTGAGTGCTATGACTAGGTGCTAGATTTCATGGATGGATCCTGGGAATGGAAAAAGGGGCAGCGGCTTGGATGGAGGTACGCAGTCACTATAATGAGAGGACACAAGTAGTCATTGGCAGTCTAGTGAATCGCAGCTGAAGGATTAGACTATGGTGGTTAGGGCTTACGCGTTGCAGGTTAAAGTGTCATGAGAGGAGGGGGTGTCCAAGGGGTTCCGGGTGAGGAGTGTCCAGAGAGGATCCAGAATATACTTGGAGTGAGGGACTTGGCAGGGAGGCAGGCAGGTGTAGTCCAATGATGGAAAGGAAGCAACCAGATAACAGAACCAGCGTCCAGGCGGAGATGTGAGTAGTTTAGCTTGGGAAGCGCGACTGCCAGGTGGGTCCTATGACAAAGAAAACACGGTGAGGAGAAAAGCAGTAGATAAGGGCTCTCACAAGGGCTTGGCAGCCTAGCACTAACGTGAGTTAGCAGAAGATCTGGCAGAGGTCTGTTGTGAATGCTGGTCTTATATGCTGGTGACTTGATTGGAACCAGGTGTGGAAGCTGATTGGAGTCTCTGCCTGAAGGTGGAGCCCAACTGAGTGGAAAAACCCCGTACTCACCCGGACCATGACAGGAACTAAACATTGTTGAGTGACTGATATTTCTGTTTTATTCTCACTTTTGTGAGAAACCCAGAGCCCAAGTGGCTGCAGATAGACACAACCTGACCAAAATAAGTACTGCGCATAGATCAACCTTAACGTGACTCTTATTTGTTGAGTTAAAACTCTGAATGTGGAAAAACAATTTCATAATTGTAATTCTAAAAGCAATCCATGCTTCACGTTAAGAAAACAAAAGGGAGAGCAGCAGTGCCCTTGTTTATATTTACGGAGCATTACTCAGTTTGTGTAGTGTGCAAATATTTCAAATGAGTGGACTTTTGGGCACTTATTCCAAATTTTTAGGCATTTTGAATAAATGCCTAAATGTGGATTCCACACACTTGTTTTGTGACGTCTTCTGCTTTTTTCACTGACTTTAACAATCTACATTTCTATGACGAACCTCAAAATCTTTTAATGTGGAGATGCTCTATAAGCTAAAAAATTAAAGGAACAGGGGCTTTTAAACCTCATTTATGAGTCTGATGCAGTCACCTCAGGTAATCTCAAAATTAAAATGTTACAAAGTTTGAGTCGGATAGTTTCAAACACCACTGAAATTGAACCAACATTACATTTAAAGGTTGGCAACAGCTGTTGCTGGGAGCCAGGATAAATCAGAGGCAACAAACTGAATAAATTGAGCATAAATTGCTTTGTGTTTTGAGGAGTCAGTTGAGGTTTCAGCATTTTAGATGCAAACTTGGAATTTTATTTTATTTATTCGTTTTTTTAAGCACAGACAGCCAAAAGGAAGAAGAAAATGAAAATGTCACCATTAAATCATGTAAAGTATAGTCTAGTTCAAGTGATCTTAAAGAAGCCAATGATGATTTCCTAATCAATAAAGCAATAATAAAGAGAACACCCTTTTTTGTATTAAACAACAAACTAGCTCTACACTCTAGCTCTTTGTTGTTGCCTTAAACTTTGATGGACACTAACTTCCTAATTTCATTTCATTTGTTAATTCTGTTGAAGGCAAAATGCAATTCTGGTTGTGTGGTGGTGATTTCAAATTAGCATTTTACGTACCCAGCAACCCATTTGCTGGGTTAAACAGTCATATAAGGCTAACTTTATTATCGCTGCTTCAGCTTAAACTCCACCCATCATCCACCTGCAGGCTCTGAGAGAAGTTTCCTTTGAGTGAAGGAAAAATTTATTATCATCACTCCCCAATCTCAGTGCCCTGCAGAAGGGACAGAGCAACAGCCAGGACACATTCGTCATACTTGTACCTACATCTTAATATTCCTACTGCATGTAAGTTGGCTGATTAAAATAATTTATCTGTAAAAATCCAGCCCTGAAGTACAACTGTATAAATCTGATGAAAAAAAAAACTGTTTCAATCAAGAAGCACCTGTTTAAAATTCTTGCCTGTGGTGCGCACGGCACCAAACTGCTCAGAGGCTTCAGGGGAGGATAGTCATTGCTTTAGTGCAGTGAGGGGTAACACTATTAACTAGATACTATGGGAGTTTCTTAGCAGCACTCCACACTCCTGCAGTGTGTTACATACATAAAGATGTATTCCTAATGATTGAGTATTTTTAGACTTTCCGCCTAGAAGATTAGCATGTTATGTGCAGCCATACACTGTCAGACAAAAGTTCAGGAAAGGAAAAGAAGCACCACCACCTACACCTAAGCTCGAGTGTTCGCTGCACAGCCAGGCACCTGGAACAATATGCTACTTCTACCTTCAGGGTTTAATCTTACTTCATTGTGCTATGTGTACATCAACATTTTGTTTCTTTAGTACCACAAATATTATCCAACATGACCTAATGGATGGATTGTAATTTGCCCTTCACAATAAGGCATCAACTTACCTCACATGCCTGTGAACACTTTCTCACCACAAGCATAAAACTTATTTTCTTCTGATAAATGTTATATAATGATATCGAGGCAAAACTTTGATAGGTACTATGATATTACTCAGACATAAATCGCTTTCCTTTTCCTTTCAGGTGCTCATTTTGAACTTCAGTGGGTCATCCCTGACCTTAAGTACAGCCCTAAATGTTGCCATGTCCATCCATCCATCTTCTTCCGCTTTATCCGGGGCCGGGTCGCGGGGGCAGCAGCCTAAGCAGAGAAGCCCAGACTTCCCTCTTCCCAGCCACCTCTCTAGCTTATCAGGGGGGAAACACCAAGGCGTTCCCAGGCCAGCCGAGAGATATAATCTGTCCAGCGTTGCCATGTGATTGGCTGAATAGATATGTGTCATATTTGTCCCTTTAAATGGAATTCTGGTTCAGTTTCCCCCTTGGTGTGATGCCCTGAGGCTCTGAATCACTTTGTTTCCGCATTTTCTTCACTTGGGAATGCACTCCCAAATTTTGTTGTTTAACTACAAGGGATTGTGTCCATGTTTGCTGTTACATGCTTTCACCCTGATATCCTGCCTGCTTTTTATTTTCTATCTCAGGTACATTATAAGTACATAAACAGTGCTTCTCACAACCCAAGCACTTACAGGAGCAAAACTAATTATATCATGAGCCTAAAACAGATGTATTGTTTACACTGAGTACGCTTATAGGAGCTTGTTTCAGTTCCTCTGCAGAGCGAGTCTTGTTTCCTGCTTCACTGGTTGCTTTTTTCAAATTCAATTTTAAAGTTGCTAAACTTAAGACATATTTGTATAACCTTATGTGTTATTTTTCCCATGACCCTGGATTGGATAAGTAAAAGGAAATGTATAGATAAAAACTAGTTACTAAAATAGCTTCAGTTATATTTAAAAATTTGGAAATACCTTTTGCGTTTCAACCCTCTCAAATTCCAGCTTTTTACGTGCAGGGAACAGCTATAGTTCTGTGTGCATCGTCCTCTTATTTGACATTTCACATTTAGGCTATAACTCAATTATCAAGCTCCTCTCATGTGTGCAAACTGCACAACATTAATAAGCCCATCTTAAGTGCTGTTTAATGAACTATACATAAAGTAAAGGCCATCTTTTTTCTCAATGCCACTGTATGCTAATTGTCCTCATGTCTCTGACACCGGATCAGACTGGCTTAGTTCAAGGTCGTGGTTTGCTGAATTACACCACCACTACAGTAATCTCTGGCTTTAAGCCCACAAGATTTATTAAAATATTCCACTGAATATAACCACTTTGCATTCATGCTGGCGATCTGCGTTGAAATGTCAAAATATTCTATTCTGGCCTTTGGCTTTGTTCTTTCCCCGGAGTCTCTCGGTTCGTTTAAATCATTACAAAAACCTTAGGCTACCTTTGCACACTGGCCTTGCACTCACATGTTGCTTTGCATTTTCCCACCCACACGTCTTATTTTTGGCATTTACTTCTGTGCCATTGTTGTATTACTGATTGTTTGCCTTCTGGTTTGCTTGTGTCTTTCTCCCTTTTGCTTTGCTTTTTAAAATGAGCATTGCGTATGATTTTTACTGCCCTCGTGATGCAGAATGATCACATATCTGGACTGGCTTGATGGATTTTTAATTAACATGACAATCACTGGCCCAGGCTGCTGAGATTTCTGGCTTTAACTTTCTCCGTTGAAACAAAAAATCCCATCAGTTACCAGTGGCAGCAGATGAAAGACTTTATATGTGGGGCTATGTGTTTTCCAACTAGGACATTGCAGCAAAACTTTATGGCAGCAATATAACAGGAAGAAGTGGTGTAGCGAAGGTGTGGAAGCACAGGCCTGTCAGCGCTGTTAATTACATTGTTCTAGCAGTCTGAGATGTTTTTACGGGTAGAGCAGCAGGTTGTGTGCAAGAATCACTCGGCAGTAGAACACAATGTCCTTCACAACAATTGAATTCAATCACACGGTCAACCACGCTGCTGGTGGACCTGCTTTGTGCGAAGAATTGCTAAAAATTAAGAATTGTGCTAAAAATTCAAAATTTCTAAGCTAACAGTTTCTTTACTCATCGATAATGGCATGTCTCATTATTACTATCAGTAACGCCCATGCACCTAGAATTTCTCCAAAAAGTAATCCACATCACAAACACTGAAGCTGACTTTAAGTGCATATTATGTGGGACATGGGGGTAATTAGCATACAGCAGCACAGAGAAAAAAAAGATGGCCTTTTCTATATGTATAGTTCATTAAACAGCACTCAAGATGTTCTTTATAATGTTGTGCAGTTTCCTCACATGAGAGGAGCTTGGTAATTAAGTTATAGCCTAAATCTGAATAAGCGGAAAAAGAGAATAACACAAACAGGCCTATAGCTGTTCCCTGCACTTAAAAAGCTGGAATTTGGGATGGGTGGCACATAAAAGGCTAAAAATATTTTACTAATTAGTTTGCATCAATCCATTTTCTTCCATGCAGTTCATAGTGTTTTATTTGTATTTTTGGGGAAAAAAAAACAAAAAAAAACACTCCCAGCACCCAGCATTTGCAACTAATGGTAAACACTTAGATGATAAGTTTAGTAATGTCATGTTTCAGTTTTACAGTCGAGCAGAAAAGTGAAAGCGATGAGGAACAGAAACAGGCTGCCTTTCTGTAAAAGTGACCACACTTTAACTTTAATTTCCTTTGGGGAAGAGGATGAAGTTGTGCAAAGCCAAATCTTTTGAGTTGGATGTGTGATGAGTGCAGATCGTGTTGGTGTAGCCAGAAAAGTTGTGCCAGTGGGCGTGGGTGACGTGCCACAGTTGGGTCATCTCCGGCAAATGCTACATTTGAGACTGACAGTCTGACACTGCAGGCTCTCAGTGATGCTCTTCAACACTGAAGGTTAGGTCAGTTTAACACAATGTCAGTGATGAAGAAAAGTTTTATAACAATAATAATAATAATAATAAATTTATTTTTTGAAAGCTTTATTTATTTATAAAGCTTTCAAACAAAGTGCTGAATAGCTTTATGAAGATTTAAAAAAGGATAAATAAATAAACAATACAGGAAAAAACAATTCAGTTTAAAAACGGATAAAACAAAAGGGAACAACAATAAGAACCACTAAAATCTTTAAGCATAGAATTAAGACACACAGGATAGGGTGAAAAAATGGGATTTTAACTTAGCTTTGAAAACCTCCACAGAGTATGCCTGCCTAATATCATGAGGGAGGTTGTTCCACAAAGATGGGGGCATGAAATGAAAAAGCACGCTCCCCAGTAGTCTCTTTTCTGGTTTCAGGAACTTTCAGAAGGTCAGAATCCTGAGATTGGAGAGCACTGGATGGAACATAAAGGTGCAAAAGGTCAGAGAGATATGAAGGTACCAAACCATTTAAAGCAACAAGAATCTGCTCGAACCTGACAAGGCAACCAGTGAAGGGATTTCAATGTGCGCAAATTTCCCAGTTTTGGTTAAAATGCGACCAGCTGCATTTTGTACCATCTGTAAACCTCTAAAACTTTTCTTCGGTAACCCAGAAAGAAGAGCGTTACAGTAATCAATGCATGAAGACACAAATGCATGGACAAGAACGCCTGCAGTGTAAAGTGATAAAACTCATCTGATTTTATCTATGTTCCTTAGGTGATAAAAGGCCGTCCTCGTTGAGTCTTTTACATGAGACTCGAAGGAAAGCACCGTGTCAAACCACACGTTCTTTACCTTGTCCCTGCAACTTATGACAAAAATTTCAAGGTGAAATTTTGAGATGAGTACTGAAAGTTTTGTGGTCCAATGACCATCAGATCTGTCTTATCGACATTAAGAAGCAGGAAATTATCAGATAACCAGCCCCTAACTGCAGATAGACAAGCTTCTAATTTAGACAAGTTATGTTTGTTTTTTTAATTCTTTCCTTCAAGTAATTTTATTTGCAGGAGTTGTTTTGCTAGTGAGGCTTACAGAAAGAAACACAATGAGAAAAATATATATGCATCATACATATGTACAATGATAGATGTAAAAAATTAAGTCTAAATGAATCTATCATCACATTTACCATTAATAATATACTACTTGGAAGTAACATTTTAAGAAAGTTTTGACCTGGCCGACACAATTTGCCTATTCAAACGTTATTTTCCATGTCATTTTTCATAAGACTGTCAATGGTTACTTTTAATCCTCTTTCTATTGCTGTATCTTTGGTGTACTTTTATCATTTGATTATATACTAAAACTTTAAGATTTCTAACAATTTCTCAAATTATTTTAGCTTTTTAATCTCTCTACAGCAGGTTAGAAAGTTAAATAAGGAAATTGAGCCCAGAAGATTACATCTTAAATACACAGACAGTGAGGTAGAGTCCTCCCATGACTATGACTGTATCCTTTCCACATTGGAGACGTAGCATTGATTACCAAAGAGTCTAAGCTCTTATAGTCATTTGAGACATTAAGTTATATAGCTTTAATGGAGTCTTGATTTCAGTTTGCAAAGCAATATCAACTGTTCTGAAAATTAGAAAGATTATTAAACAAGAAAAATAGCTGTTGTTTTATAGTAAGGAAACAATTCTTTGTGCCAGTTATTGGTGTCTCCACTACTGTGTGATTGTTCTCTTTAGCTCTCTGTCTGTACTCTCAGACCTCTGACATCATCTCTGTGCATCTCTTCCAGCTCATGAAATTCAATGTATGCCCCCCACACCCATTACCCACCCTGACACACTCAGTATGTGTCTGTATTTGTCTCCTGCGCGTTCCTCCTTTCTTTCTCTGTCACGAGTCTCTCCAATTGTATATCCTCATCATGCCAGATGGATCATCAAAACATGTTATATAAATATATAAAAGCTTGATGCTTCTGAACAAGGAAGGCCACATATTGTTTTCTTCCCACAAAGAGAGAGCCCTCAGTCTGGCTGAACCAGCAGGTTAGCGGCATAAACAGCATTGCAGTGTGAGGACATTATTTGTGAGAATGCAGCCTCTGTGTGGGTGGGAAAGGCTTCCACATCCATACAACATAAACACACAAGACCTTTAATGTATTTCAGTACTTTAGCGTTCCAGTAAATCAGTGGCAATTGTTACAAATGGATCAGTTTTTTTATAACAGAGACAGTGAAATTTATACAATAATGTCACTACGAAAGTATTCATCAAGCAAATGGTCCAGATGTGACCTTGAGTCGTAGCGGTTAATGTTTTTTGTTACCAAAGGCAACCACTTATTCTAGAGCAAAAACATCATAATTCAATAACGTGACAGATACATAATTTTACTCTTTTTTTTTTGTCCAAATGGAGCAACACCAGGATTCTGTGGTAGACTGCCAGTAAAACAATATGAAAATATGAAACTTTGAACCAAGTTGTGGCATTACAACAGCTTATGCTCCTTCAGCAAATTCTCTAAATCTCTAACATGTAAAAACATCATGACAGACTAAGTTGTCCAGAGTTCATTAAAAGATGAAGTCAACTTTAAATTATTAATTTCAAAACTTGACATGTTATGAAAGTGGTGATGCTGCTGTTGAGAGAGCTCATTCTTCTTCATGGGTCTTCAGTTATTGTCATTTTGTTAGTTACTGCTGTCTGAGAGCGACTCAGACATTTTTCATTGGCATAACATTGTGTAACATTGTTGGGGTTTTCTCTGTATTGCCGGAGGGTCTTTAAATTACAATATAAATTGCCTTGAGACAACTGTTGTTGTGATTTGAAGCTATATTAATAAACCTGAATTGATTTGAATTGAATTGAACTGAAATGGCACACTAGGTCATGGTAATACCAAGAAGGGTCCCACTCATAACTCATCATACATGGACCACTAAAATAACAAGTAAATACACTACTCTTTTATTAAACCCAGCTATGTTTAAGTGTTAAACCTAAGTAAACAATATAAAATCATAAGCCAATTACAAAAGACAGAGATTGAAAACACTTTTAACGCTTCGTTACGTGGACTTTCTGTCTCCTTAAAACTAAAGGATCACTCACTCACCTGCCTGTTCTAGAGCTTTCCTCCATGGTCTTTCATCAGCAGATGAGGGTTATGCACTTGTCATGGCAATGAAGAAATCTAAAATAATGGTAAGCTAAATCAAGCTCAAGCATGCATTCATACATAACATACCTTGTCACTGGCTCATGAGTGTTTTCCTGCTGATTAAATGAACAGCGCCATGAAATCTTGGCTCCCACAGAAGCATCATGATGGCAATGTTGTAAGAGGCTTAGCCTGTATAAATCGTAGTCTTTGCAGTTGTACCACTGATATACAAAGGCGCATACAATGTGCTCATAATGCAGGCTACACACTTGACATGTAGAGAACAATGGCAGCCATTTATTTCAGGCAGTCAAGAAGGTCCAAGTGGAAAAGTGGATCCTCAGCATCTTTGATAACCTGCAGCGGTAGGACACTTTGCCAATTTTTAACAGCCTATCACATTCCAGTGCCTCTTGGTTATTCCTTTGCTTGAGAGTGTGTGCGTGTGCATGTGCGCGTGCGTGTGCATGTGCGCGTGCGCGTGCGTGGGTGGGTGTGTGTTTTTAATGACCTGAGTGAATATTCTCTTTCTGTCTATGTATGAGTGGCCTGTGGGTGCCTTAAACTGTTGACACGAGTAGTTTTACAACCTTCTGTTGAATATTAAAATTAATATTGAATTATCTTACACCAATATACATGGCAAGTACCTTTAGTAGGTGAATTAATCCAAGGTGTCCTGACTTTTATACTTATACATGTCATAGATGGAGACAATCAGTGTCACTTTCTTTTGTATTCAAGAAAGCATATTGCCCAGTAGTAAGATATTTTTATGAAACATGCATATCATACACCATTCCACAGCCATAAGTCAAGTCAAGTCAAGCCAAGTATTTATTTATTGTCATTGTCAAAGAACAATGAAATTGCGTTTGGGGCTTCCGTACAACCCGTAAAAAAAAAAAAAAAAAAAAAAAATACCCCTTAAAACCCAAGTGTAAATATTTAACCCAGTGTGACTTCAGTGCAATGAGACAATCCTTAGCAACAACATGAGAACAAGACAGGTAATGTTCATAGGACATTCAGACAAAGACCTGAGAAACATGACAAAATGCAACAATGCAACCCGTTCAATATTATTATACTGTGAGATATGATGGTTGTCTATTTAAGAAAGAGAAAGAGGGGGGGAAAGAGAATAAAGATATAATGCACCAATGCAAACCAGTTCAGTGCTATTAAGAAGTTGGATATGGTTATTGTCTGTGAGAGGGGGGCAGAGAGGGGAGGGGGGCAGAATTCAGGAGCCTCACAGCCTGTGGATACAGGCTGTTGGCCAGTCTGGATGTTCTGGCCTGTATAGACCTGTACCTTCTCCCTGAGGGCAGCAGGTGGAAAAGGTGGCGCGCAGGGTGATGTTGGTCCCGCAGGATACTGTGCACCCTCCTCAGACAGCGAGTGGGGAAGATATTACTAATCTCTGGCAGAATTGTTCCAATAATTCTGCCAGCTTCTTTCACCACCAGTGTATGAATGTGAGAGTGAATGAATAGTGGTATTGTAAAGCGCTTTGGGTGCCTAGAAAAGCGCTATATAAATCCAATCCATTATTATTATTATTATTATTACCACCCGCTGGAGTGCTTGCTGGTCGGCCTTGGTGCAGCTGGGGAACCACACTAGAAATCCATGCGTCAGAACGCTGCTGGTGGCACAGTTGTAGAAGTTCAACATCAGAGGTCTGGGAATGTGTGCGCTCCGCAGTCTCCTCAGGTAGTAGAGGCGCTGTTGGGCCTTCCGTGCAACTAAGGTGATATGGTTGCCCCAGGACAGGTCCTCAGTCACAGTTACCCCCAAGAATTTAAAACTGCTCACCCTCTCCACCGCCTCACTACCAATGAAGAGAGGCAGATGGTTGTTATGACCCTTCCTCCGGAAATCTACAATAATCTCCTTGGTCTTTTTGGTGTTTAAGAACAAGTTATTGTCGTGGCACCATGACTCTAGTTGTTGCACCTCTGTCCTGTAGTTTGTCTCATCGTTGTTGGATATAAGTCCGAGCACTGTGGTGTCATCGGCAAACTTAACAATGAGATTGGACGCGCAGGAGGAAATACAGTCATGGGTGAAGAGAGTGTATAGCAGAGGGCTCAGAACACACCCCTGAGGGGCACCGGTGTTAACCACAAGGGTGGAAGAGGTGTTCTTACCCACTCTGACACTCTGTCTGCGGTTAGTGAGGAAGTCCACAATCCAGTTGCACAGAGAGGAGTTGAGTCCCAGTTGGTGGAGTTTGGGACGGAGTTTATATGGCCGGATAGTATTAAAAGCCGAGCTGTAGTCTACAAAGAGGAGCCGTGCAATAGGTGTTCCTGTGTTCCAAGTGCTTCAATAATGTGTGCAGCACTATGGCGATCGCATCCTCAGTTGACCGGTTCTCCCTGTATGCAAACTGGTGCGGGTCCAGAGATGGTGGAAAAGCAGCTCTGATGTGTTTAATGACCAGTCTCTCCAGGCATTTGGCGGGAATGGGGGTGAGTGCCACAGGTCTGAAATCGTTCAGACATGTGACATTTGACTGTTTTGGGATGGGAACAATGGTTGCTGCTTTGAAACAGGATGGTACCAGTGAACAGGACAGCGAGGTGTTATATATAGAGGTGAAGACGTCCGCCAGGTCCGCAGCACAGTCTTTTAGCACCCGGCCCAGCACTCCATCTGGCCCGGCCGGCCGCCTTCCTGGTGTTAATGCTCCGGAACACACGCCTCAGCTCACGAGTGCTCAGGACCGGAGCAGGGTCGGTTGAGGGGAGAGGGGACAGGACAGGGTCGGTGTTCTCCCTATCAAAGCGGGCATAAAAGAGGTTTAGGTCCTCAGCCAGAGTAGGACTATCGGCTGAGGGTGATGGTGTTCTCCTTTTGCAGTGTCACTTTCTTTTGTATTCAAGAAAGCATATTGCCCAGTAGTAAGATATTTTTATGAAACATGCATATCATACACCATTCCACAGCCATAAGAAAGACATGCTTTTGTGAAACAAATCTGTGATTCATTCTGAGTATGGCTGACACTGCATCAGATTTACAATAATATATAATATATTTCCAAATGCTTTACAAATGTGGTAGCCTGGCAGATCTAGTTTTCCCCTCACCAGATATATATGTATGAAGGATTTTTGTTATCATTATTATTATTAATACTTTATTTTATTTTGTTTTGTGTTTTTTTAGAAATTCTTTCCAACTGTTCATTTAGCTATTGTAACTATTATTACTCTTGGACATATTACAGAATTAAAACAATTATGGCCAAAATAATAATCAATTACTTTGAACTATGCTGAGATCAAAACCTGTGCTAGAAAAATGTAAATATAACATAGAGGAAAACTTCAAAATTAAATCAACCCGACAATGCTTTTATATTGTTCTACATTCCTGATAATTAAAACATATTTCAAGGTCATTTAATTCAAGCAAAATATAACATTTTTCATTACATTCCTTGAACCTTGCAGGATGGATGCGAATAAAACTGATAGGAGTCCACACCTTTAAAATTCCCACAAAATGTTTTGCATAGAGCCCAGGTACTGCCATTTGAGGGAATGGCATATGTTTTGTCCAGTAAGTTGATCATTTTTATAAAACCTCCATTACTCACTGTGTTTACTGGACGCATATCTCTTGCTATTGCACCTCTCTAAGCTAGATGGATATGCAGACGTGCTCATGGGCTCACTTCTATGGATGTCTTAGTCTGTGTTGGACAATTCACCTTAGCAGTCATTGCTTAGTTTTTGTTTTGTTTTTTTGCCTTCATGTATCCATTATACTGCAATTTCTGTGTTTTCCAGGCAGCCGAATAAGTTGTGTTGCTTTGCAGTGCTGACACAAATGCACAGCCCTCTTTGTATATGATTTGTTCTTGGGCAACATCACTTAGGCTACATCTAAAGAATTTCCAAACAATGGATGCTAAGCATTTTTGAGAGATTGGTTCTTCCCCTTCTGGTATGTTAGACATTTGAATTGTGTTGTATTTGTGTATTTCAACATAGTGTTACTCATCCTGACCAGTCTGAAAAGCTTCAAGCTGCTTTTGCTCTGTGTTGTATAAGTGGACAACATTTTCAATCTCACTCTATCTTGCCTATTAAACTTTATTGCAAAAACAACAAAAAAAATGAAGAAGTTCAAAAAGGTTTGAGTCAGACAGATTTTATGACTTATCTCCATAATTAGGTTGAATCACCTGCTCGTATAGTCTGTGTTTCTTTTTCATGGTGAAAGTAAGAAGTACTTTCACTAGCAGAGTGTCTGCAGAAGAAAAACTTTCAAACCTTCAAAGCGTCGAGAGGTCTCCTTGATTAAATGCAGTGTAATCCTTTCAAAAAGCAAACAAACAATAACACAATCAATCTAATTTATCTCTGAATGACGTGTTTATCAAATGATCTCACTCAAAATATAAAAATGGGCACGGAGAGAGAGAGCATGTAATCATAAATGTGTAAAAGCTTGGAAATACACAATTACTTTATGTGTCAAGTCAAGTGTTACGGCCCTGGGCCTTGGAGAGAGTGAGTCTACCCTTTTGTGTTTATGCAAATCTAAGTGTGCTAGGACTCGTGGATGACTGGCTGCTGGGAGTCCTGTGCCAACCTTCTTTTATGCAGATCCAAGTGTGCCAGGCCATGCGGATGATTGGCTGCCTGGAGCTCCCATGACACTCCAAGACCAATTGACTGGCTGATTCGCTGCACCTGGGAGTATAAAAAGGCTGAAGAGCCTTCACGCTATGGGGACTGCTGTTGAGAAGTCAACATGCAGTGGCTACCTCGTCTGTGGCGCATTTGAACTTTGTTTATTAAACCTGTTTGCGGTGTTGCTCTTTGTTTGTTAAACCCGATCTACAGCTGAACTTAGTTTCATTAGAGTTTTGTGATTGTTTACCCAGTGGTCTGTTGAACAGCCCCGTCGGTTTTCTGTTTAAAGTTTGAAATTAAAACCTTTTACTTTACTCGGTTTTGTGTGGGGGGGGGGCTTGTGTATGTTACTCCTCCCCTGACGCCTAGCAGAGGTGGTCCTAGCAGTGTAATCCTTTCAAAAAGCAAACAAACAATAACACAATCAATCAAATTTATCTCTCAATGATGTGTTTATCAAATGATCTCACTCAAAATATGAAAATGGGCACGGAGAGAGAGAGCCTGTAATCATAAATGTGTAAAAGCATGCAAATACACATGCAAATTACTTTATGTGTCAAGTCAAGATATTAATTCACAGATAACCCATTGGTGTTGCCACAGTAAACACTGTAGTGCAATAAAAACACATTTCTGATTCTGCCTTTTTCTTGATACGAATATTTCATTTTTAAATGTCATTGTTATCATCAAAATTGATATATGTCAACACATTAATCACTGCACAGCATGATAATATGTCAAGTAAAACAAAAAAAGCAACTACCCAAGGTGAGGTAGTGAAGATGTGAACAGGATTTTAAACAAAGAGTTTTTTAATATGTGAGACTGCTACCATATCATTCATCTGCTTGTGTGAAAACACAAGTATGGCAATTGGAGTTTCTCATGCTGGCCGCTGCTGATTGCAGCTGAAATACTTGCAATCAGTGTAACACAGGAATATTGTGGTGAATCACACTGCTCGCCAGAAATATAAGGTAAAGGAAGAAAGGTAGAACTGTGTAAGAATTCACACTTACCATCATCGGGGCTTTGATATATCCTGTTTGACTTTTTCATCTTCATGAAAATTCAAAAAAAAAAGACGTGACATTAAAAAAAACGTTTTCAGAAAATTATAGCGCTACTATGACAACCAAGGATTTCAGAATTTGGCATTACCTCCTCCTCTTTGACATTTGCATGACTTACCCTTTTCAAAAGTAGGTTATGCAGCAGTTTGCAGTGATCTTGAAGTGCCCCTGCTGCAGAGCTAGTCCGAAATAATATGGATTCATAACATCCTCTTGTTTAACACAAAAAAACAAAGATGAAACTCTTGTAAAGCATGCACACATGGATGACTTTCTGCACTGCTGAATTAAATATGAGTCCTTTTCTCTCCTGGAGGAGTCTCGGTCTCATCTATTCTGCTCACATTCACTTTCAGGCCAGCGATGTTTGAGGAGGGCTTGTTGGGGTGTAAAGGTTTGTATAAGATTTTCTGTTATCATTTCCACATCTGGAAGCTAAAACCTGTCACTTTTTGACATGAGGTTAAACTCTCAACACTCCTGAATGAGATTTTGCTGAAAGCCAGCACAACTTAATATGCGGGCGGAAGTCAGCTAATGTTGATCACTCGTTATGTAACTCCTCAGCAACTGTTCGGCAAAAGTGATTTACCGTTTTCAGCACTTAATGTCGGAAATTAATCAAACAAGCTGAGTCATAAGAAACTATTTGCAGCACCAAAGGGTGTTTTTCCCTCTAGTGGAAATTTTCACTTTTTTCTTTCTCAGCAGTCTTTCCACTTATTGTGATTACTTATTAGAATCTTAATATAAAGAAGTTTAACTTGTTTCAGTGCTTCAATTCAAAGCTGACGGGGTTACTGAGTTTACAGTCAGAATGAACTTGAGATGTAAGGACAGGAGTTTGAACTAATCCTGAATCCTTTTCAGCCACTCATCTGCTTCATGATATTCTGAAGACACTGTACTGAATTTTTTGCACCTGATTCATTGCAGGTGACAGCATATTCATAGTCAGAGCATGCTGCATTAACAAAAGCAATTTGTAAAGCTGTGGAAAATGATTTAAAGGTATCAGATAGAAGCTTATTACTGGAGATGTGTTCACACAATGGATGGATAGATAGATGGATAGATAGATAGATAGATAGATAGATAGATAGATAGATAGATAGATAGATAGACTACTAAAAAGCATCCCATCAAAAAAATCTAAAGATTGTGCAAATTCCAGAAATCTTTTAAAGAGACAATTATTCGTTGACTGTGAGTTCTATTCACTGCTTCTGCTTAATAAGAAAAATTCTAAAACACTGTGCTTACTGAATATTGAATTGTGTTAATTAAATTAACCGAGCATTAACAAAGAATATAACTGGTCCGTTTCATATCAACCATTAACAACCAAGAAAAGTTGACAAAACCATTAAACCAAAGAGGATGGATCCTAAATGAGCTGCTTTTTTTGAGTAGGTTCCATATGTTATTGACCAGTCATGACTTTGTGCTGGCAACCACATTAACCCATACATACATTCAGTGATAGAGTGATCATTTTCTAACAATTGAACATACCTATGCACTCATTGGAGGAACCAAGATCAAATCACCGGTATGACTTGCCCTATGTCATGGTCTGGCTGAGTCACAGTAAATTTCCACAGTGCCTACTCTCCTCCTTGGGGGGGAGCCTGTGCTGCTCCTCGCCAGAGTGCCACCTGAGACTGATTAAACCAGCTGTATATAAGACCAGTGTCCACAACCTGCCTTCGCCAGATTGTCTGCTAACCCACTTGTTTCATGACTCACATTACAACCTTGCAATAGTCTCGCTCTCCAGGACGTTATACTCCAAACAGCTGGTAAAACGCTCAGTTTTCTGCATCCTCACCTGTCTGCCTCCCTGCCTTCACTGTTTTTGGACCATGGATCACTAATCCACTGGACTCACCGAGGCCTCGTTATCCTGCTTTCCCCCTCTCGCATGACTCCGCCTGCAACCAAGTAAGACTGTTCAGGCTAACAGTTTGGATTAATTCAGTCATTTCCCCAAAGACCACCCTGACTTTGTTTTCCCTCTGTTTCAGTGCCTCCCCACCACCCACTCGCGTACCACTGTTTTTCTCGCCGAGACCTGTCAACCACCATTCATGCTCTGGGACAATCTAGTTTAAAGCCCCTTAGTGCTTCATGTCACCTTCTTAGTTCTTAGATCATAGCATGTGACAGTTTGCTCATAGCTTCTATTCATAGTCTCAACTTCATTCATATCTCCGAGTATGTCACAGTTTGTTCTTAGTTTGCGTTCATTGTATTTCACAGTTCATGTTCTTATCCTCTTGTACCTTCACGTCATTGTAAATAAAACCCTTGTTCACATCAAAGTTCTGATTCTCAGCTTGAATCTGTTTTTGGGTTCACTCTACGTTCTGGCTTCCAGCCGTGACTCTCTACCGCCCGAGCCTTAACTATATATTACCATATATTTCATTTTAAAAAATAAGGTTTTTTATGTTTACCAGCTGGACTTGTTTTAAGCTGCTTTTGAACATCAAGCTCTTTATTATAGCAAATTAAATTTGTTGTGAATTTATGCATGTGACCTTTCCACTATTATAGTGTTTTTAATGCCTACTTTTGATGTTCTGAAGAATATTTTCTCCAACAGGATCCTGTGTATGGCAATAAGTGCAAATAAACTGCAGTTGTAATTAAGGAATATGCCACCCTGTGATCAGTGTGGTAGAAATGAGTTAATCTCTTCTTTTCATTGCATTTATCGACGAGGTAAAGTTTCTGCGTATGTCAAGTTGCTGTAAACTGTATCACCCCCTGTACAAAAAGTAGAGGGAAGAGTGCTAATATTGCTGATAGAGGGCACCACAGAACATTATATGGATCATTTAACAGCCCTGCTACACACAGTCCAGAAGTGGTGAAGGTTGTTTTGTGTCCTCCAACATTTTGAAGTAGAATCAAAATGTTGGAAAATCACTAAACTTCACCACCATTAAACTCATATCTGCTGTCATTTCTGTTGTATAATTTTCAGTACGTGATTTTCCTCAAGTCTCTGGTGATGCCTTGAGCAGAATCGCAAACTTACATTTATCAGAACATGTGTAGATATAGAAATTTATGATCATTATTAACATTTTAATTATTAAAAATACACTAAACTGAATATTAAATAACATTTGCAGTAAGAAAATAATACAATTTTCTGTCAAAAACATGTATTTCCCATTAATCATTGGCTTCTGCAGCTTGCTGCCCCTTTCTTCCCTGGTATTATTGTTTCAGCTGCTCCTTCCTTACTTTTAGTAATACCATTGTTTTACATTTATCGTTTCCATGATATGACTTTATTATCATTAGCTTGACATAACATATTTAGTGCAGCAGCTCTCCAGACATGTCCAGCTGAGCAGCAGTAATTGGGGTTTGCTTTTCAGTTTTCACACTGGAAAAGGGGGCATTTCCAGGATTGTTTTTTTTCAATGAGTTATAATGATTTCAGCGTGCACAGACCTGCTGCCTCAATAAACACATAGTATAAGACATAGCTCTCCTGTCAGCAGCATTAAAGCACAAGATTTAACAACGTAATGGAGCTAATGAAATACAGTCTGTTTACAGTAATCAATAACATTAAGCACATTTAATTTTACTGAGAAGTAAATAAGAGTGTTTCAAACATACTTTCTTTACAGTTTGAAAATTAAGAAAGTTGAGGAATGATAGGCACTGGACCAAACCGCTGTGAGACACACAAGGGAGTGTCCAAGTTTCCAATTTTTTTCTTTCTTTTTTTTACAGAAAAAGGAAGCTATATCTCCTTTTCCCATCTGATAACCCAATGTCAGGAGGTCTCACCGGGGGGTCGGCAATAAATTTATGGGGGCAGAGCTACTCATGCCAACCTTTTAGCCTCTCCATGGGCTGGAAGAACATTTGGGCTGCTCTAGAAAGATTTCTGTCAGATTTCTCCCAAATTATTCACCAAAATGGGCCTGACATTAGAAGTAGAACACATCAGAAGTACCAAATAGGCCAGCCAGCTGTATCATGCCTAATTTAAAAAGCCTGACTGGACCGACTTACTAGATGTTTTTCAGATTCATATCCCGTGAAAAATGAAACCTGCAAGACTTATTTTGACTTTAAAGGCTACAGTTTTCTTGTTGTGAATAACAGGCAGGTTCCGATGTTCCTTCAGTTCCCCAAATTAATTTTGTTCAATGCAAACATAGTTCCTGTGACTTCAGGCTTATAGACTGTTTGCAAGCTATTGTCACTCTGTTTTATTGTTCTTTACTGCATATATTGGAGTCATGATGTTAAGTTGTTTTCATTTTCTTCTAAGTGTTTTTTCTAATTCAAGTTTGGATAACAGGTTTGCCACAAGCACAAAAATACTGATAACTTCATACTCACTGTGCAGGATGGGAGACTATGTTAAAATAAATGACATTTTTCAATAAAAGTTGTTGTTTTTTTTTAAAGTACATAAAAAAATCAACAACAAAAACATTTATAATGGTTTAAGACTATGCACTTTAACCTTTTCATAAACAATTTGGCCATTTATTTCCATCCTATCTGCCATTCCTATCAAATCAAACTGTTCTCTTCACATTAACTGATCTTAATCTCTTGTGTGTTTGAAGTGGGGCCTTTTTCTTCCTTTGAAGCCTGAATGTGTCCTGATAGCTGCAGCATACCAAAATAAATTCCTCGCGCGTAATACCATACTTGACCGAAAAGAAAATCTTGTCCTGATTCAGATGTAGTATAAATGTTAAGACTAAAATTGAATTGCAGCAATAAATTCCTCAAATTAAACAGCAAAATATGTTGCTAGTAAATGCTCACCGGAACAAAACGCAGTGTTGAGCTCTATTCCAGTTTAAACCCTCTACCAGCAGGACAACATCCTTTTCTGAGCCTTTCACAACTGTTGGAAATAAAACTTAAAATAAAGTCGCACCATGAACCATTTAGCTTCATTCAGTTAAGAAATGTACCGACTTTCTGGCAGCATTCAGACACAAGCACTGCTATTTTTAAATGCGGCAGTGCTTATGTCAAAAATCCTTTTAGTTCAGCGATACTGAGATTAAACATGTACTGCATTTTGGCAATTTACTGTTGTTGTCCAGCGGTGGACTTTTTAAAGTACAGAAGATATTTCTAAAGCTGAAATGCTTTATGATTAAATAATTCCTTTGCCAGTATCATAAAGGAAGGAATAAATCCTACGAGAGGCGCCTCTGGAAGCTGTGACAGACAAGAATGTGAATTGCAGCTATATAAAGACAAATTAAATCAAATTTCTATTTATGTAGCTCAAATCATACGTCAAGCAATCTAACTATAGACTGTTAACTCTAATAAGGAAGACGTCCCCAGAAACTCACTAACAAGGAAAAAAAAATGGAAGAGCAGCATAGGAAATCCTTTTCCCACGACAGACAGATCATTGTTGTGTGAACAGAACAGAGCAGCATTGTAAGTTTATAGTAGGGAAGATATTTACACTCACTGGCCTCTTTAACAGGCGAATCCCTTTGTGTTAAGTGCTTGGTAAAGCAAATATCTAATGCGCCAATCACATGGCAACAACCTAATGCAATTAGGCATGCAGATATGGTCAAGATGACCTGCTGAAGTTCAAAGCACGGGTCAGAATGGGGAATAAAGGTGATTTAAGTGACTCTAATCATGGCATTGTTTTTGCCAAATGTGCTGGTCTGAGTATTTCAGAAACTGCTGATCTACAGGAATTTTCTTGCACAACCATCTCTTGGGTTTACAGAGAAAAAGAGAAAACATCCAGTTCTCTAGGCAAAAACATCTTGTTGATCTCAGAGGTCAGAGGAGAATGATCAGACTACTTTGAGCTGATAGGAAGGCAACAGAAACTCAAATAACCACTCGTTACAAGAGCAGACTGGCTACAGCAGCAAAAGACTACACTCCTATCCGCTAAAAACAGGAAGCAGAGGTTACAGTTCACATGAGCTCACCAAAATCTGACAATAAAAGACTGGAAAGATGTTGCCTGGTCTGATGAATATCGATTTTTGGAGCAGCATTCAAAAGTTTGCATAAACAACATGAAGGCATGGCTCCATCCTGGTTTATATCAGCCCTTCAAGCAGGTGGTGGTGTAATGGGGTGGGAGTTATTTTGTGGACTCCTGAGTAAGTACTGGGCATCATTTAAACACCAAAGCCAGCATGGGTATTGTTGCTGACCCTTTCGGTCCCTTTATGACTGCAGTGTACCCATCTTCTGACAGCCGCTTCAAGCAGGATACGGCGCCATGTCGCAAAGCTCAAATCAACTCAAACTGTTTTCTGATCCAGTTGGGATGTGGTGAAAAAAAAATTCACATCACGGATGTACAGCTGCAGCAAACAAATCTGCAGCAACTGACGCTAGGATGTCAGTATGAACCAAAATCCAGAGGAATGTATTTAGCATCTTGTTGAATCTATGCCATGATAAATTAAGGAAGCTTTTAAGACATGTTTACTCTGAGAAGAGGCTTTTCTTTTTAGGTAGAGTACAGCAATGTTGCTTAAAAGCAGCTTTTCCATATTTTTTGAGGCTCTCTACAGTAAAAGTTGCTTAGAACAAGTGGCTGACAGCTCCATATATGATATGATATGAGTACCAGAATGAACATAGAAGGAGGGAGATAGAGCGTGAGCAATAGACATGTTCTTATCTCTCTGCACAGAAATAGTAAAGGTCAGACAGGAGCCCCTAATCAATCTACCATGTGTCACTATTTTGGATGTAAGTGGAGTGCTGATCTGGAGGTCAGTGGTTTCACAATATTAACTTGGTAATCACAACATTTTTTTTTTGTTCGGTTTTTAAGAGGAGCCCTATAATTGGACAGTGTCAATGTTTTGTTTTTTTATAATTTTAGTAGAAATAAGGCTTCAGAGATTGCAACCCATCCACATAACATACTACTTCATATTTGAATTACACAGAAATCATAGTGAGGCCCTTCGCCAGGTAAAGTGCTTGTATCTGCTGAACAAGGTTTGATTTTCCTCTGCTGCCAAGTCAAACCCCACAGTGTGAGACAGACAGCCGTGTTATTTTGGCCAAGGCCAGCACGTCATTATCTTGTTCTCAGCTTGTCTTTGGAGGATTTCAGGGCAACGGTGATGTGTCCTCTCCATTCACACTCAAACACAGAGTAAATATGCACACACACATAACTCAGCGTGATGTTTTTTGCTTTTATCTTGCCTTTTCCCCTCTCTGTTTTTGTAGCAGTGACCTGTCCTGTATTATTGTATGTCCTATGCTACCTACAGGCATCCATATATAAATTTATAGACTTAGCATGCATCAGGGCACAATGTACTTCTTGGACACAAACCCTAGCCTTAAGGGGTAAATTCCACTATATTGTTTTAAAGAAATAGATCTCATTCACACTGGGTGCTGTGTGAATGAGATCATATTCCTGTTGATTTTGGCCTCTAAACCCCTGCTGCCTCACACAGAGGAATTATATTATATATATTATATTATATATTATAAAATAACCATGGCTCTGCCGACCGTTATTATAGGAACTAAGTTATTTATTCTAAAGCTGGAGCAAGTGGTCTCTGTTCAATTATATCTACTTAACTAGATTTCGCTAGCTAATACTACTTCACTAATACTAATTGTAAACTTACAGAGCACTGCAGCATATTTACCAGAAAGTGTATTTTTTGTACTTAATACACTAAAAAAAAGTAACAGTGCAATACCAATACATTGCTTATGCGAATAATAGTATTAACAACCTGTCCAAGAAGCCTTATGAGTAACATTAATCAGCAATGCATCCATATTGGACACCAAGCTTGCTTGTAACTTAGCATTCTACCCTGGCATCCATATATGGTCACTTCTAGCTCCAAATAAACCAACATGGCAGCAGCCAAAGGGCTTATGTTAGAGACTGAAAACAATACAAGACTGCACTTGACATTGTGTCGTTACCTCGTCATTTTTTCCAGACCTTAGCTATTAACCTGTTAAACATGCATTACCATATCAGCAACAATTATGCTGCTAAAAACAATAAAAACAAGATCCAGTCTTTTCTAAAGTCTCAGCCATGTCTGAAACAAGCACTGGGGGAAAATGGTCTCCTGTCTCAAAAATATCCTCACTCTAATAATGCAGCCAATATGGTCTTCACAAAGGTAAAGGCACAATAGCGCATAGACAGACACAAACAACTCATAAAACACAAAATATGTCAGCCTGTCACACAGCCCAAACCATTTTAAATCCCCTGCCCCCCCCCCCCTAGTACCTGTTTATCACATCCACAAATTCCCAGCTGTGCACACACAGTCTCACAACACACCAGCTCATTTACTGATCAAGGGCTTGTCTCCATGCTGTACGCCTCTTTTGAGCAAAGGTGAAGATGTAAAGGCCCAAGATAGCTTTAGTTTGAGGGCTTGGGATACTGAGACTGAGCCAGATCTTATTTCTCCATGACTGGGGTTGTCAAAAGCTCAACTTCCTGCAAAGTTGGCTTCTCTCATAGTCAAAAGTGACAATTACCTTAAAAGAACATGTAAAAAGGATTTCTGATGGTTGAATTATCTTTTCATCTGAGCAAAAGCCGTGAGGAAAGACTGTGAAGACAAAGACATTGCTGTCTAAGAAATGCCACCATTTCTCCGCTGCTGCACAAGATATTCACATTTCAAATGCCAGCAGGCACAGGCATTGAGGGGGGGGAGTTAGCAGAGGGGGGATATTGTGGGAGGGCTGATTTGATCAAGCAGCAGGCGGCTACAGATCACCCCCCACCCCCCTTGCTCTCCACTATCCCATCTCTCTTCCACGGAGCGAGGGAATAAAAGTGACAGAGTGCAATCACTGTCTCTTATCTACCAATGAGGAGAATGGGTAGGGATGAGATTGAGTGACCAGCCGGCTGTGGCGTGTCTGCCGTGTCAGCCTTATTGAATTATGACTCGGCAGGAAGTGGCATGTTATGAGCCGCGCGGGGCCACGGCAAGATATCACGGACGTGGATTCGGGATGAGGCGACAGGGCGGTAAAGCAGCTGAAATGAAACCTGTCTGTATGTAAAGTTCATGATGTCTTTTATGGGGTAATGAGATTTGAAAAGATACTGGATTGGCTGTGATGAAAAGATGAGCTACAGCAGGTTTCAGGTAATGTAATATATCCTGCTTTGAACATATTGAAGTTTTCAATATAAGAAACAATGGCTGTGGATGGCTAATTGTCTAAAGAAAACATCACTGAGATACATTTGATCAATAGGGGGCAGTAAGACACAGACAGAGACAGATGCAGATACAATCACGTTGTAAAGATGCTATGGCTAAACTTTAAGAAAGTAATAAGAAATCATGGAACACAAAATTTGATATGTTTCCCTGATGAAATAACTGTAAAAGAGCCAATATTTTGGATCTTATCTCTGATTTACTTTCTACCAAAACTTGAGAAAATGAAGATGCTACATTGGCCACTCAACCATAAAGTCTTTAGATTATTGTTTGTTTCGTGTTTCTTTGCACGAAATCAGACAAAAATAACTGTAGACAAGTCAACCAACAGATACGAAAATACCTGTAACCCTCTAAAGCCTGGACCATTAAATAATAATTGCCAATAACAAAACTGTAATATTAATTTGCGTATATAAGTTTTAATGTGTATCATATTTGTACATGAGGGTTTTTTTGCAGTTTATTCCTTATTCCTTATGTATTGTGCAATTTATTTTGTTTTTTCAGGGTTATAATGTGGTAGAGTCTCAAAAACACACAAAATTTCAAGTATCAAATATGATGCACTTGCTTGGACTAAGGACTGGGCCCTTGTTAAAAAAAATCAAAGCTTTTTCATACTGAGGGTGTGGCCATGAAAACAATGTGACATGCCATTGGATGTTGGGACACATAATAACATGACGCTAAGCATCGGCCAATGAATGTGAACTAACAACAACAAGGTCGCGGGTATGGCTGTACTGTAGGAAAAAATCCTAATATAAAAGTATTTTACTGTGCATTTTACAGTTCTGTTCTGTTCTTCTAAAATATCATTAAAGTTACATAAAAAGACTGTGATTTCACATTTCAAATGTAAATTAACGTTAAATCACTGTAATGTAATAAAACATAATTCTCATGATTATTAAATGTATCTGTCTGTACATATGCATATTTAGATTGTTAAAATACATTCACAAATGTATCATGATTTCACAAATATCTATCCGTTATTTGAAAGATTGAACTGTTCAATTCAAATGTAATGCTATGGAAAATTATATAACATGATTCCTATAAGCTTGTGTTACATCACATAAGTATTATTATCACTGCTCTTTAGGGCGATCGTGGCTCAAGAGTTGGCAGTTCACCTTGTGATCAGAAGGTTGCCGGTTCAAGCCCCGGCTTGGACACTCTCGGTCGTTGTGTCCGTGGTCAGGACTCTTCACCTACCGCCTACTGGTGATGGCCAGAGGGACCGATGGTGCGAAATGGCAGCCTCGCCTCTGTCAGTCTGTCCCAGGGCATCCAATCCATTATTATTTAAACCAACTGTTAACTGTATATTTCTGTACATTTACGTATTATGATTCATATTGCCGCATTCAGTGACCTGTTTATAGGTAATTTCATTGTTTGATCACGTTAAAATGTTCCTAATTTAATGTTTAAGATCACTTGAAAAGGCAAGATCCCATGTAAAATTTGCGCAACAAACTGTATTGTCATTACTGGAAATAACTGTATTTTTATGAGGAAGTTATTTTCTGTTATTTTACGGTAGTATTTTTGGCGCCCCAGCTGCCGGAATATTACCGTTTTTTTAAGATGTTTTTTTAACAGTGTAGTCTTTGGGACTTTAGAGTATCCTTTTTAGTTCTTGTTGCCTTTCAGTGTGAATTTTTTTGATTCACCGTGCTTTTGTTTTTTAGGATCTTCTTTCTATGATAGTGCTTACTTGTTTGTTGTCTGCCTGTGTTTCCAGCGTTGTGTGTTCCTGACTACCTTCTAATTATTTTGGAGTTTTTCCAATTGTTTCCTGCAGTGGAGTTTTGCCGTGTTTGCTTTGGACTTATTGTCAAGTAATTCAACGTAACAAGTTTTGCTTTGGAGTCCTTGGATTTGATTAGTCTTCATCCATTAACCTTGACAACAGTAATTTGTGGAAGTTCAGTGCTAGTTTGAATTTTTCACCCCAAGACGTTACCAGATGGTTTGAGAGCAACTTCTTAATTGCACTATACGAGCCCAGTAATTAAGCATTCAGACTTTGTAATTGTGAAAGTTCTTTGTGTTTCTGCCTTACATTTTTTTCCCCTTAATTTCAAGTCAAAGCTTGATGTTTTGACAGTTTTGACATTCACGTGTCAAATTGTCAACTCGTGAGGTTTGCAAAAACTAAATCAAGTCAGACAGCAGCCTGACTTAAGAACAAGAAGTCCAAGTCTGCAGCCCTAATTAATACTACTACAATTAAGCTGGCTGATTACAAAGAATTTAAATGGCAAAAGCTGTCACTAGCAAAGATTTAAAGATTAATAAAGCAGTACAAACCTCTGCAAAAAATAAAAGTAGTATCTCCCTATTGGCCTACCAAATGATTAGTATATTATTAGTTCAAATATTAACATACAGTTAAGTGCTACTTTTATTACAGTCTTCAACTATTTATAGTACTACATTTATTTAACTTCATGGTTAAATGTTCAGCTATAATGTGGCAAAATATGACTTTTGTATCTCTTCATTTTTGTCTTATCTTTTTCTTCTTCCTTTAACTTTACATTTTCAACATCCTTCCAGATCTTTTTCACCCATTTCACACTTTCATTGTCTGCTACATCTAAGCGGCTGACCCCCATATGAGCAAGAGAACACACAAGCACAGCAATTATCAAAGGTACATTGAGGCCTGCTCTGCAGCTCAGGCTTGGGATTTGTGGAACATTACACGGCAATAAAACAGTTGCAGTATTTCTATGCAGATATATATAGATGTGTGTGTGTGTGTGTGTGTGTGTGTGTGTGTGTGTGTGTGTGTGCGTGTGTATCTGATACAGAGGGCAAAGGCTGTATTATGGCTGTTGAGGTATTATATGAGAGAAAAGATACAGGCAGGTGTGTGACTACATGCCCTGCCTTGAAATGAGTTCTGAGCAGAGGAGTCACCACAGAGGGCAACAGTCAAGATACCATAGAAAAGAGTAGATGAGAGGGAGGTAGTTCTCTCTCTTGACCATTTATGTGCTTTGTGAAATCACAGATATCTGCTGTCTGGTCTAATAAGTGCTACTGAAAGCATCACAAGTACAGCTGCAACTGTGAGGGAGCTGCTGTCACCGCCGGCAGTCAGACTTTACTCACACAGCCGTCAAAACATGGCGCTGATATGAATAAATTACAACCAAAACTAGAATACTCCTCACTTCCACATCAAAAAGTCTTTTTAATCATTGTTTTGACATTTATGTTTTTTGTTGTTTTGTTTTTTTCTCTGCTAAATTGTTTACTCAATCCTGAGTCCCAACAAAAGCAAACGATGCCACTGAACCTAATTATATGTTATGGATTGTTCAGTCTCGATTAGATCTGTGGATGCACAAGCGCTTTTTATTAAAAATTAATGAGTCCTTTGATCATATTCATTATTATTTAGGTATTATTAAAACCCTCAACATCCAAACAACACCTACCTATTCGGCGCAGAAATTACATTTCATTTTTATTCTGTATTTGAACTCTTTTAGTGTTTTTGCTAAAATGATCCCTTTAAAATGTCCAACAGAGAATAAAAGTGAAACTAAACCGGTGTAATTTACCTTGTTATGTTATTTCATGGGTATTTTTAGCTGTGGGGTGTTTTTATATATATATATATATTATTATTATTATTATTTGCCTTGCAGAAGGAATTCAAAGCCAAAATGTTACACGAGAAAATCAGAATGAAGTATCTGCAGATTTATTTTATGGCTACTTTTCTAATGATGTTGTTGTATTTCAAGCTCATCACAAGCCAAGGAAGTAAAAACCGTTTGTTTTCTTTTTGTATTTTTTGTTTTTTTCTTGAATCACAGGCATGTGGATGTCACTGTATAGACATGAAATAATGGAAAAACTCGATGCCGTCCATCCTGTCATCTGTGTAAAAGTGATTCGTGTTGCTCTAGTTTGAGAGCAGGTAGTGGGGTTTTTAAACAATCCAAAGGTTGGTGGTTCAATCCCCACCTCCTCTAGTCTACATGTCAGAGTGCCCCGGGGCAAGATACCAAACCCCAAATTGCTTTGAGTTCATCCATCAGAGTGTAAGTGTGTGCTTGACTGTCACAAAGCACTTAAAAGGCATCGAATCAAGAGCTGTAGGAATAGCTGAACGACGCTTGTCGTGGAAAGTGGTTTGAGTGCTTTAGAGCAGAAAAGTACAGTATAAGTACCACTATTCTTTGTTAACAGTACATTTAGAAATATACATTTTCTGGGCATCCATATGAACGTCCAATCGCATTTGCTTCCTTTACTCTTTACTCCTCTGGCTTTCATTGGAAAAGCAAACCAGAACATCTTTCCCTAAAATGCCCAATCAGTTTACAGAGACAGAGTGCTGAGTCCAGAAACAGATGGACTCAGTTTCCCTTTCTTTAAAGCATCACAGACCACAGCCAAGTTGGTAGTTAAATCTCTGGTCTCAAAGCAGCTGATTATGAGAAGAGAGCTGTCTGTGGCCGCAGTGTTTTCTTGATATATTGCTCTGAAATGAAATACTTTGTAGGCTTAATAAGTAAAATAAATATGCATGGTTCCAAAGCAGTTTCACAGATGTGCTGAAAATGACCTATTTTAGCAGAACCTGGCAGTTTACCTAAAAGAATGTCATTAATGTGGGGTTCAGTGAAACCTACAGTGACTCACAGTCTATGGTTTTATGGACCTTTCCACCATCCAGAAAAAGGTTTTTGCAGGGAAACTGTTCCCCGAATCACTTCCTTTTAGCCAGTTGCCCGCCTTTTGTTTATCTGAGACTTGTGTTTGACCCTTGACCCTAATGGGCTGATATTTTGTTAGCGGTACAGCACTGCTTCTCAAATATTATTTCATCTTAATGTCAAAATATTGTATGTGTTTTTGTTGTAAATTTTCTGTGAACGGTGCTTTTCCAAGAAATAACCCTACTATAGGGAGAGTTATTGTTCCTTGTTTCAGTAAAGGTCAGAAATAAAATAGCTGTTTCACTAGCAAAAAGACCAGAAGAGATTTAACGCAGCAAATAAAATGGGATGCCAAACTATGGAGGGTTTATCACTTTGATCTTTGCTGGCATTAGATTTAAAGGTTAATAAACTTTTTTTTTTTAATGTAAAGCAGCTCCATAAAGTTTCGCAAAGTTAGCTGTCTTTCAGTTTATATCAAATGTTGTGTTCAATAGAGGACATGTATGAATGATTTATATACATTCGGTTTTAAAGGAATGCTCTAGCAGTTATCCTGAAAGATTTCTACTGAAAACTTCTTTTTCTTTCCCCTTTTTGGAGGACAACAACTACATCAAAGTGATAACAGGACGCAGCAGTTGGATATGTATTTCTGTCAGGCAGAAACTGGGTTTAGAAACATTAAACATACAAATACTGATCAAAGGGAGAAAGGGGATGATACTGCAGGATCTGTGTGACAAGTTGGATATCTTAAAAGGTTTTGACACATTTTTGCCATGGTTTCAGTCTGATCCTGTGCAGTCATAAATCTTGGCTGGTTGACAGATTTTCTCTCTGGTTCAGTGCTTCAGTAAAGACATGAGGAAATACTGTGAACTCAGTTTTATGAGTAGTCATGAATTCATTTCCTCTGTTTATGTACCAACAGTTTGAGGTCATGGTTTGGGTGTCCACACACCACTGAAAGCAAACAAAAGAGAGATCACACAGGAAAGGACCACTAACTCAGATCAGTGCTCTTTTAAAAGCATTTAAAATATATATTCTCCGATTATGAGGTTTTGCAGTCATGTAGACGTGTAGCTAACTCCAGTGTGTTAACTTGTCTGCCATATGGGATGTTTGACAATCAGAAAGGCCAGGTGAAAATCGTTCTCAGTCACAAGGACCCAGAGACCAGTAAGGAGCCTGTCTAGAGACCACTGGTCATGAGGGGAAAAAAAATATTATATTATATATATCCCCCAACCAGTTAGCAAATCCTTGTGATTGCTTTGGTCAGTTGCTTTCACAGCCGTTCATAGTTTACATGGAAGACAAGGACTTGTTTACAAACCCTTGCCAGCTATTCTCCAAGCTGTAGTGAAAAAGACTGAGACGAACCAGAAGCAGAGACTCATTCTGAAAGTCAAGGTTGACCTGTTGAAATGTGTTGACTTCAATGCTGAGGGAGAACTTTGGCTTTGAAGTTGTGTCTCATCTTCAAAGTCAAAGTTGTTTACAGCTTGCATCACACTTTTTTAAGTTTTACAGCCACTTGGCTAAAAGTTAGCAAGTGTTTGCAGACAAGCCAGCAAGCAATCTGCAGCAATCTGCTGATGACCAAAGGAATCATAACCACATTGAATATGGAACCAACTCTCAATTTAGATGCAAAAATATGACCACAAAAAAGGCATGCTGTTACACAATGAATCAGTGTGTTACTCGTTCTTTGTAATTGCACTTGTTAATGAAACTCAAGGAGAAACAGCATGCATGTACTCAACTGGAAACATTACAAATTTATACAGGACACGCAGAGCCAGCTGCACATCACCAGCACCCATGTACTGATTCTTCACGTCTGTAATTCTACTATATAACTATGAGGTGACAGTTAAAATCCATGTTTAATCTTTAGTCATAATTTCACTTCCCAAATTAGCATTATTTTTGTGTTAGAAGTAGTTCACTCACTGGGCCCACGTCCTCACTGTGGGTTTGATAGCGTTTTAGTAGATAAAGGTGGACGGCTTGAACGTGAATTGAGATGTATTTGGGGAAGGCCTTGAAGGGGACTGGCAGCGGCTCCCGGGCCTGGCAGATCCCCGTGTGCTAAATAGAAGTGAAGAAGTTAAAGACCTGAAAAGGGGAGGGAGGGTGGAGCAACTAAACGACAACAAACAGCTTGTAAAACTGGGGGAACGTATATAGATAAGAACTGGAAGGAGCATCTTTGGAGACGTGGTCCTGCTCCTGAAATTCAGATATTTTATCTCCAGTTGTAGTGTTGAGCTTGGTGGCAAAAGCTGTTGCTTGCTGCTTTGGTTAAGTACTGCACTCCCTATGGATTATATTATTTAAAGTGAATATAAAGCTCAAAAATGCAATATTGGGGTTACACGGGCCATCGGTGTGGATTGCAAAACATACCATCTTTTTCTTAGTGCTAACTATTCAACAACATTGTCAAGTGCATGAAGAGAAGAGTGCCATCTGCTGAATCACAAACTACATCAACAGAAAATCAAAGTAAGATGCTGCGTCGTGCTGCCCACATTGTCTGGCAGGTGATCTCAGGGAAAACTGCGCAGGAGCACACAGTAGTAAGAGCTTAGCAACAAAGATGGAGACAAAATGAAAAAGAAAAAAAAAAAGAAATAAAACACTCTGTCACAGATTACCTCTTCATAAAGGATTCTCATTTCTAACACATCCTTTCTCATCAGAGCCAGGGCTGCTGATCTAACTGAGCCAAAGATTTTCCACCCAAATAAAGATAAAAAAAGGAGAGAAAAAAGCAGAATAATCAGGGACACGCAATATGTCTCACACGCATCATCATACTGCTGCCACTTCTCTTTTCGTGGCGATGTTTTGTTTGTATGTTTTTGCTTCCACAACAGCCTGAAGATAGAGTCAGGCTACCACAATGTGGCAGTACGCCTGTCACCTCGAGGTGGTGGGGATGGGGATGAAGGGGGTTAAGGGGGGTTGAGAGGGAGGAAGTCACATGCAATTCTGCATTAATTGGTGTCACTTCACCAAGGGAGGGGGCATAGTGTTACATTAGGTCTCCCTCTGCTCCTTTTTCCCTGACAGTCTAATTAATGTTTCTGAGCTGCAGTGCACCTCTGTGTCTGCAGGCATGCATGTGCTGTGCGTGTGTCCGTGCGTGTGCGTATGTGTTGAGGGGGCTTGTAAACAGGTATGTGGGGCACATGAAAAATTTCCTGATGAGTTATGGGTCATCAACACCTTATCTGCTGCTAATCAGCACTGCGTTTCCTCCCTCTCTCAGCCCGGCACCTCTTCATCACCCCTGTGCTTTTTGCAAACTCCTGGGTCCTAAAAGGAGCTGCTCTGTCACTGGGTTACTAACCAGTGTTTTTCATGGTAAATCACAGAAAAGGCTCTTTCTTTCTAACTGAGTGCTCTAAACATGTTGTAGAAGACTGGAAATGTTTGACGGACCTATCAGTGGCATAATCAAAAATAGCATCCAGGCCCCAGGAATTTAAATAATGTAGAAGAGACTTTAAGACAAAACACAAAGTCCTTGATTATTTTATATAAACAACCATCGCCAGCCCCTAAAGTCACAAATATGTTATACTTAGGGATTTGATTTGATAAGGTTTTATGCAAGTCAATGCCATTATCTAACCTGCTCATCGATCCAAATCTTTATTGATTTCCATATTGATCGTTGACCCATTTTATATGTGGAAATAAATATACCTACACAGACTTTTCAGGGTCAGTACAACTGCTTTATTATCTAAAATCCCAAACAGACTGCTGCTTAATGCTAAACGTAGCATCTTAAGTGGAGAGAATGTTTGTATGGCCTTATTTTTCATTCAGGCTTTGTGAATCACTTAAAATTGTGTTAAGCATCTGTACAGATGTTCAGTTGGGGAGCAGTAGCTGCAGCACCTGTGATTGCACATACATACACAGAGTGTTAAATACATGGCACCTCTTCCATGTTGTGTAGAAAAATGTTTCATCGTGTTGCTGTGATTGGTGTTTCCAGCCTAGTTGAAATGATCATGTATACAGACATTACAACTAGCACATCATCTTTCTCTGGGAAGCAGTACTTTAGAGCACTTTGTCCGCTCTGCAGTGACTCCTTTTTTGGCAACGCGAAACTTGCATGTATGACATTGTTGATTGGTAATCAGTGTGTAGTGGCAGCAGGTGCGGGCATTGATAAAGGAATTGATAAGCTCAGGCGCATATGATACTGATGCTCTGGAAAATTTGGGACCCGATTTCAATTCCCATCCTTAACAGAGCAGCACATCGGTTAGTACTGTTGCTTCACAGTAAGACGGTCCTGTGTTTGAATCCAGTGGCTTATTGCTGCTTTAGTGGCTTTGCAGTTGATTGTTTCTTAACTGTGTGATGTTTTGTATGTTTTTCCCCTGCAGCAGGTAAGCATATTAGAAAATTTTCATTTAAACCTTTAATCGTTTCAATAAATTTCTTACCTGTGTGAGCATGTCACCAGGTAGAAAACAACAGAAGCAAAGTCTTGAATTAGCATTGGCTCCTTAACATCACAGCTCTATGACATTAAACAAAAAGTTATAACCTTCATAATTTTATGACTCATGGACTGATGTGAGTGAGCAACTTTGTTGATTTATCATCCTCACATTCTACGTATGTGTAATATGTAAATATCGATCGGGTTTTTATTATCTGCGACAATCCCCGTTTCTGAATAGATCCAATTTTCCTAAAAGATCATCTGACATTAACCCAGTTTCCCTCGTACAGTTTCAAAAGTTTCAAAACCAATCATTTATGCAGGGAAAGTAACACACAATAAGCCACCATTTATGTTTTATTAGCCCTCTTATTACCTTGACATTTTCTTGACATTATTATCTCGGCGTTATCTTGACAAACTACGACTGTGTTCTGCTCGTCTGCGCTGCTCCCCCTCGACAAACAGGAGCTTCATTGGGAAAACTCATATTGAGGGTCAGGAAGATTAGACTTTTTAATAACAAGGCCAATATTTGACTCTAGACTTCGCAGTGCAAAAAACATCAATATTTTTAGTCATTAAACAAATGCTGAACAAAAAAAAAAAATTACTCCCGGACCACTTCCCACTCCAGAGGCACGGCAGACGGATGCTGTAAAACATTTAATCACCGCTCTTTAAAAGCTCAGAGATTTACTCACCCCACACTGTAGAAGGCTGCAAACGGTGTGATCTGATCTGTTTAAAATACTGCCCTTCATTCGCCCAGGGCAAGAGGGCTTTTCTGGCTCATTTTGTAATGTGACTTGCTATTTAACTGCCCACAAGTGATGTAGAGAGAGGGAGCTAGGGAGCCAGCAGGCAGTAGAAGGTCAGCGCAATGTGAGCTGCCGTGCCTGCCTGGTAAGCTTTCCCGCATACCCAGTGTCAACCCGCAGCCCACCAGGCGCGGCGTAGCTGATGAGGCAGGCATCATTGAGTGAACCAGCCAAATCTCCCACCTACCTACCTCCCACTAAATTCATTCTTATTTGTTATTCACATGCCCTTAAGGGCCCGGTGCCTGCCTATTGACATCCATGCCAGCCTCTCTGTGTCCATAACACCTATCTGACTCTGGAGCTGGTGGGTGGGTGAGTCTAACATAATGCCCTTTTTAGAGGCCCCTAGCCTCACCTCAGACCATAAATTTAAGAACTTTGTATACACAAAACAAAAGCGTTTCCAGTGTCAAGTAGACCTTTTTTCTGCATGACCTTGTGGTGCCCTGCATTATTTCTCTCTGATGAATCTCAGAAGGGTCTGCAGCTGTCTCACCATGTGCTGTTTCTGCAATTGTTTACTCAGGTTTGATGGATGTGACGCCTGATCCTTGTGACAAAGCGGCTGCTGCAGCGAGCCCAGAGCAACTCCTCGTGCAGCCCGCCTTGCTTGCCTCGCCTTGGGCGAGTGATGTAAGCATCCAAGACAAAACCGTGATGACGAACACATGACGAGGTCACAGGACATTCTTCATGACTGACAGGCAGCATAATAAGGGCCTTTGTTTAATTAGAGTACATGAGGAAAACTGCTGAGTCAAATCCTGTTCTAGTTGCGCCAAACAAAAAGTCACCAGGGTAGGTGATGCTTAAAGAGCAAAAGACAAAAAAATAAAAACAAAACAGATCATTAATACTGTGACGTCCAGGCCAATTATATTATCCTCTAATGCTGAAACAGTGGTTGGTACACAGGGCAAAAACAAAGTCCTCTCAAAGGTTATACACTTTGTCGTTGCATTTTTTGCTGTCCAGTCTCTCAAATTTCCTTGTTAAAGTTCAGTAAAGTTCAGCTCTTAAAGGAGCGTTTACAACAATTCCTCAAGCAAATCCTCTGATCATACCAGCTACATTGGAATCTAATTGATTTTTGCCATCTAAAGTCCTGGTGTGACGAGAGTCTTAATGCTAAAAATCATTCACCATGTTTGGAAAAAAAAGTCAAGTCAATTATGACTAGTCAGAACTGAGTTTGAATTTCAGTTCCACTTCAGGCCTCCAGTACAATTACTCTGTGTGTATCAGCCACCTGAGAAATTTCTGCAGTGGGTGCAGGTAATGGGTTATTGTCCAAGATAACTGTGAGCTAGTGCGAACTCCTGGACAATTCTCTGAGTAATAATCCCTGAAATCCTGTAAACTATCAGGCAGATCCACTAGTGCACAATAATGGAGAGGATGTGAAGATTGCGGCTCTTCCTCTTCTTCCATCTCCACTTGCAAGCCTGTTTTCTTTCAGATGGGTAATGACACTATTTGGGAGGGCAGCCTTGATAACTCTGCTGAGATAATCTGATGTTGTAATCCTCTCTTCTGTAAATTGGGCCTTTTCGACTGCCAAGACGATGGCGCTCTGAAGTGCTGTTGAGAAACACTCTCCTACATATTACCCCCCTCGTTTCCCATCTTATACCCCATTTCACACATTTTCGTGTTGTCATTTTTCTGTTTTGTGCACTGCTTTTTTGTAAGAATAAAAAAAAACTGTGATCCTTTTAAACTACAGCCATTTTTTTTCTCCAAAATCCATTTGGAGAGTTTTCCCTATTTGGTGTCTATGAAATGGAAGCTTTTCCAAGAACTGTCAACAAAGTTAAGGGCCTTGCATGAGGTGGCTGTTTGTAAGATTATTATTGCTCATAATAATCAGCATGCCTTCAGGCGAGACTGTGTCTTTTGCTGCTTCATCGAACGCAGATGAGTGAGGAAGACATTTGGAATGAGACTGTATATTGTATTTTGAAATGATAATGATGATGATAGGATTGTGCTAAACATGCTTCATGGGTGACAGCTTGGAGAAGCTGCAAGCCAGCATATCTATTTTGTTACTAGGGTTCTCGTGCCATATGGTCTATTAATGTAAGAACTGTAATAAAACACTCTTTTTGTCTAGTTATGAGCTGGCTCAAAGAGCAGTTAAGTTGCACAATGACCACTCGTACATGTATGCAGACCTTTTTTTATTTGTAAAATTTGCCACTAAAAATTGGACCCGGAACTGCATAAGTGGTGAAGAAAATGGATCTGAAAGTGTTTATAACTTATGACAGGATCTGATATCGTCGTGTTGGTGTTGTTCCCAGATCATCATGAAAATGTTGTTCCAGGTTCAACATTGCAAGTGACCAATCACATTGTTGTGACGTTATTCTTTTGCGTGCCAAGCCATTCGTGCATTTATGAAATTCCAATGTTGCAGGGACAATATCAATTCTGCTTACCGTTTATTAAAGGGTTACGGTTAGGGTCAGGGTCCGTTGATCGGCGGACAGAGGCGATTTCTCGCAGCTTAAGTACAGTTTTTTGTTTAACAGCGGGTTTTCCCGAAGTCGCAAAAGTATGACATCACAATCTTGGAACATCATTTAGTATGATGATCTGGGAACAACACCAACACGATGATATCAGATCGTGCTTTTTATAACATAATAGAAACTGGATTGGGAAAATGAAACTAATATAAAGAGATAAATTTATGTAATGACTTAGATCATTAGTATAGTAATGATATACATGACTCAGTGTGTGAATGTGAGAGTGAATGAATAGTGGCATTGTAAAGCGCTTTGGGTGCCTTGAAAAGCGCTATATAAATCCAATCTATTATTATTATTAGTAGTAGTAGTAACAGTTTCCAAAAAGATGCTTTTTTTAGAAAGTAGTGGTGAAAAGTTGAACCACTTAGGTTTTTGGACCTGTGCGCCAAAGGAGCAAATAAGTAGATAAATCAAGACATAAAAATGATGAAAGACACTTCAGGCATTTTTCGTATAATTATAAAGAATGATCATCATGATCAGATTGATCATTACACTGCCATCTATTAACGCGGTACCTCAAGGTTTGAGGTAATAACGGCAATTTCGGACCATTTTGTGAAGTTTTGTGTTACCAGAAAGAGAAAAAGGAAGGAAGAGCAAAATACAAGGTTACTTTAGGTTGACCAGTTGGACCCTTAATGATTTCCTTTCCTTTATTTCTACTAAAGTAGAAAACAAACTATAAAGTTGGTCATAAAAAATAACTCATCGTTCTTGTCCTTTGTACTTAAGTGTTTAACCCTGTAATGCTGAGAGTATCTGACTATCCTCTACTTGATTAGTGCGATTTTGTTTTTCATCGTTACCTTCTTACATGTTTTTATTTGTTTAAATAATCAAACTGTTGGTAATAAATTGCCCAAAGGTTCAGATGTGGCAACAATGATAAGAATAAAAACTCAAATATGCAAATTGTTCAATAAACACTGAAGTTTGGTTTTTTGTTTTTTTTTATCAATTTTCTAACAATTTTTTCATGGCTCAGGTCATACAGAGGTAAGTAAATGTAACTGTTTTTCCTCTCCCGTCAGTTAGTAACATTTGTTTTAATCTATACAACAATGTACTATATAATAGTTTTCCTAATTTGCAGTATGTGTGTTGGTTTCCCAGCGGACACAGTTTGTTCGTTATCGAAAAGTTCCACTGCAGACACAATCACGGCCTTGAAAGTTAAAGTAACAGCGAGGCACTGAATGAACCCAGCAGAAAAATGTCCTTCTCACACTGTTTTGTTGCTGCATTGAATGTTGTTTTGGAGCCTTTGTCTGTGCCAGCTCTGACTTCTATTCCAGGTGTACACATCGTACTGTTAAAGCTATGCACATTAAATGAATGCAATGAGATCATGAACAATATCACTGAGCTGAGAGGATTTTATACAGCCTTTTAACTGACCTCTCTGATGTGCCAAAAAAATGTGTTACAGAGGAATTTTTAAAATGAAATTACAAATAAGTGAATTTGGGTGAAAAACGACTTGGATTTAAGTTCAACTTTATTCCTTAACCTTTGGGTTTATGATGCAAGTCAACACATCTACTGTATGTTCAAAGTTTGCCTCTCACTACATTCTTCTTCCCAGCACCTGCTTTGTTATCGATCCACATAGGGTCATCTCTCTAATGGTGGAATGACCTTCCTATTCCAGTCATAACAAAGGATTCACGCCTCGCTTTCTTTGTAGACTGAAAACTCACCTCTTCAAGGAGCGCCTCATATCTCTCCTACTCCAAACACTGAATCATATCCATTCTCCATATCTTTCCTCTCCTCTTGTTCTCACATGTTCTCATCAGAAATCTTTCATCTTTTCCCCTTAGCCTCTATTTCTATTTTTTGCTCCGACCTTTCATCATTCTGTCACAGTAGCGTTCTGAGGGTGCTGCGGTTGTAACCCTTGACCTTCCTAGTATGGTTTTCTTAATGTGACGGTGAGCTGCTGCCGGGGGTGAAGTTCATTCTGCTTTTAGGCTCGCTGCTATTCGTCAGCTAAAGGTCTACACTGTAAATGAAAGTGGATATAAATGGATAAAAAAAAAAAAGAAAATGGATTATTGGGGGGAGAAAAAAGAAAGCCTCAGGGCAAAGTATATACGATAGACCAGACAGAGGGGTAGTGCAACACTGTAATGGATGCAAAAAGCTGGCACACTTTGGAAGATGTTCAGAGTACATGTTATTCCTTTCACTGGAATTGGAATGTAATAACCGAATGGAGTCTTCATTATAAATCTGCCTTTTTAATATGTTCCTTACTTGTTAAGGGGATGAGAAAATTATTTTGCATCCTTTTTTACTTTGGAACATGCAAGTCTAATATTAAAAACCCATTGTACTTTGAGGCACGTGCGGAGTACCATTTAACCTGGTGCCCTGACCATCAAAGACCGTGAAAACCACCATTTGGCTCATTTTAATCTGAATATGAAGCATAGTAGAGTTAAATCTTAGAAAAAAACAAAGAAGAAGAAGAAGAAAAGTATCCAGAACCTAAACAAGGACATTCACAAGTTCCTAAAGAATACAAGACTTGCAAGAAAATGTAGCTATAAGTGGAACAATTTAAATGCTTTTGTATGCTTAAAAGAATAGGATCAGAACGTGTATAAACTCCAAAATTTGTCGTTTTAGAAGTCCCTCAAAAAGCATTTACGGCTTTGAAACTGGATGTGCAGATGACAGCTGACAGAAGCAGCTGTTAACTGTATAAAGATGTAATATGTCATGTTTTTTTCTTCTGTCTGTTTTCTGAGCGACTTTGAAGAATATTCCATATCTTGTAATAGTTTGTTTTTTTCCTGCCATTGTGGGTGTCTTGTTTTCACCAGCTGCTTATTGCCCTTTCCTCCTTTGTAATTTGGGCTTTTCTCATTTATCCACTTTGTGCCTTCTTGTCGCCTCTCTCCTCCTGCATATGACCCAGAAATTGATCACAAAGCGCCATCTTGCAGGACGTCAGGATGCATCTGCATCTGCATCTACATCAAAGAGGAACAGGGAAAGAGAACTGCTGGAGGAGCTTTGAGCAAGAATGCACAGGCGCACTCTTTGTGGAAATGTTTCTAACCATCACTTATAAACCCGGCGTGACACCCAGCTTGAATATATAAAATGTGACAGTCATTGAGGGGTGGACACAAACACAGGGCATGAAAAGAAAAGGGTTCAAGTCATAAAAAAGATGTTAACAGGTAGTGGTCATACACAGGGCATCAGACACAGTGGGAAACAATCCAAGTGAGGCCAAAGCAAAAGGCAACGTCAAAAAAACAAGCCAGAGGTCATACATGAGGAAATACAAGCAAAACAACAGGAAGAAGCGATAATGGGCAGAAAGCTAAAATAAGAAAAGACAATCTGGCAACTGGGAGGTGAAGGCATGAGATATTTACACCGAGAAGAAAGATCGACTGAACACAGGTGTGGCTCAAAAAGGGCAGAAAACAGGACAAAGACTGGGCGTAGAGCAAATTAATGTAGACAAAACAGATTTGAGAATAAATTCATTATCACGATAGAAAAAATCTACATATGAATAATTCTGTTGTAGTCTTTGTTTTCTGTTAGTTTTTGTGGGATGAGCCACTGTGTAATAAAATGTTCTGTTCTCGGCCATTTGTGGCTTTGATGTAAAAACAAAAGCAAAAGCTGGAATAATGAACACTGATATGGTCATCTGGGACAATAAAATGACAGGTAGCTTGTCAACAAAACAACTGATAGATGATGCAGCCCATACCTACCCATACATCATAATTAATCAGCATTGCCTTCAAAGGATTGGTCTAAATGGAGAACATGTTTTCTCACAGGCTTAGGTGAGTTATTTTGTTGTGCTCTCTGTGGGTTGTTTTTTTCCAATATACACTCCATAAAGACTCAGGTGAGATTAGTTTTTTTTGGACCTATTCAACTTTTTTGTATATAAGGGCTTATATAAAGACATTCATGTGATTTGAGTATTATTATACACTTAGAACCAAACCACTACATACTGTGCGATATGTGCTAAAAGCAATATACTTAACCAAGACTATTTCTAATCTTTTATAAAGTGTTTTTTTTCTATATAACTGGTACACACTGGGCTTTTTTCTGCCTTGCTGCTCTTTGGTTATTACACTAAATGGTCCATAAGCTTTCCTTCAGTGTCCCTTAGACTGTAACAGCATGCATCAGCTGTGGTATTTTTCACATTTCATAAGGATTATGTAACACAATATGAAACAAAATTGTTATGGCAGTTCAGTATAAAAATGCTCATTTTCAAGAAAAACACTATGAATCAGGCCAATTTCTGGCAGTTAGGTTTCTAGGAATGCTTTTATTCTCATGGATGTCTCACGTGCTGTTTTAGCCACACTGTAGTGGGTGGATTGCTGCATCTTAAGGTCCTTGGGTTCAGACTGTGAGTGTCCTTCAGCCAAGTGGCCTAAGTTCAAATTAAAGTGTCAGCAAATGTCCACTCTGCCAGAGTGCCCTTGTGTCAGACGGTGAAGCTCCTGTGAAACACTATGTTTTCACCGTTCACCACTATCGATTCTGTATTAGTGTATTTTGGGCAATTTTTAACACAGAACAATGGACCATAATTTGAATAAAAGCATTCAGTGTCTGATCCATTATTGAAACATGAGGGCATGAATACCCAAAACACATATATATGGCAACACAACATCATAAGCTACTTAAAATGTGTAATAGAATTCACGAGCTTATATAAGCTGGGGGCTCGTGTGGTCTTAAATTTAAGACTTTTTTTCTTTTCTTCTCTTTTCTTGTGATCACAATGCTCTGTTGTGCTTGCAGCTTTTTTGTCTGTTCTTTGATGTTTTGTGTCTGCCGCTGAGGTTGATGAGGATGGCTAAACTAAACCAAACTGTACGGTGATAAAACTTAAACGCTCTATAGAAAAACCCTAAAATACAAAAGTAGAATCGAGAGGAAATGTTTTGAGTTTGTGATCATTTTCTATTGGTTTTTCACTACTCTCTCTTTATTCTTCTCCATTCTTTTTTCATTGGCTCCATGGTTGACATAAACAAGTCATTACTGCAGCTTTAAAACAATTGAGATGCCTATAAAAACTTTCAATTCTGAGAGGAATCTTTTCACAATGCTTTAACAAAACCATAAATAAAGGATGCAAGCGTGTCCTGTAATTAAAAAAAAGAAGAAGAAACATGAAAGCCATTTATTATCAGAGATAATAAAATAATAATGACAACAGAGCAGCTTTTTGTAACTAAGTCATAACCTCCAGGAAGTTCACATAAAATATTGTTACGCCTGAGGTAATGTAATTGCTTTGGTTTATCTCTTTATTAGCACGATTACTCAAAAGGTTCTGAACAGATTTACACTGAAAACTTTGCCCATAGGAGAATCTTGGTCCAGTTTGCTGGGGTGCAGCTGTTTTCACACATGGCAGGAAATGATTGCATCCACTCTTCTATTGTAGCTGCAAATTTCAGAAGCAGCTCTAAATAGCCAAAGTGCTATTTTTTAATCAAAACGTGTCAAGCTGTATGAAGCACTGAGGATGACAGAAATCCAGGCAGGAAGATTCCAGTCAGTTTTCAAAATAAAAGACTTCATGAAGACTAAGCAGATGTGATTTTAATCTCCGTTAAAGATGGAACTGAATAGCATGACAGACATTAAAAATATGCACCCCATTCACTGATGTATTTCCAAATTCAGAGGTGATTGACTTTTAGAGTCAATCTGGATCTAGATTGGATTTTTTCCATTGTGAGATGGTGCTAAACCCCAGAAATTTATATCAAATTGAAATGAGAAAAACTGGAGAGATCAACTTCATATTCTCAAGAAAATAAAACCAAAAAAATCCTGATCCAGATAGTTTTCTGAACACAGAAACTCGATTCATTAGTTGTGTGGTGGTGCATCAAGTGGACATTTTGCAACAACAGTAGATTTCTGTCTGAGGCTCAGTGTCTTGGCATTGATGGGAGCAGTGAGAAAAAATTAGAGCGCCATTTGTTCTGCTTCCATTTGTCCTGAAGCTGACCTCTGACATTCATTCAGATGATAAACAAGCGGCCAGATTCCTCCTAATCTTTGTTTAGTTGAAAAACCTGCTGGGGATAACGAACCCCAGTATTGGATTAAGATCACACAGACAGCAGATAAACACAGCCTATCACTAATACAGCCAAATGGCTAGACATGTTTCCAGACTCTCCTTATGCCTGCTAACATTATGAAATCACCACTTGTTCACACTCAGCTGTGAGGGGATAAGTTTTGTAAGAGTTATTTAGATCAGATACATGAAGAAGACACATGTTTTATTTTCACTCTGCAGTGGAACATGTTTTGGTTTTGTGGTCCTGCAAATTTCATTTACTAAGACACAGCAATAAATTTTTTATCAATTAGGTGCTCTGTGTCAGCTTTTATTTTAGTGTGTTTGCATCAGAAATTTATCAGATATAGAAATCTACCTAACATTATCACTACATACAATTTTCACAAAATTCAGCCTGACATAAACAACGAAAAAGTTGTCAGTCTGTGTCTGATCTGACCTTCAGTTTTCTCTCCTTGTGCACTTCTACACCACTTGCATTTATTTTTTTACATTTGTTTAAACCGTTGTGTTTGTATGTGTTCCACTATCTAGTTGCCATATTTAGAAACTGTGCTGTGCCCAAGTTTTGTGAGTTTGAAAAATGTTCGTTTTCACACTGTGAGTTGATAATCACTGACCCACGTATAGTCTCTAAGGGTTACATATTGAAACATAATAATTCATAATCTGGTCTATACCACATCTTAAAATAAGGTAAATAGAACAGATGAACTACACATGACTTATTATAGTGTGTCATTGTTTATTTACCAAATATAAGCCGATATGCAGGAGCAGTTTGTGAAAACTAAATGCTTGATTAATTGACCATCAGCAAGTGCCACTACATCTATTAAGTTTTAGTTTGTATTGAGAATCCAGGTTTGTGATAACACAATGCTAAGGACGAAAAACCTCAGCAATGATCTTAGGGAAGCAATTTTTGCTGCTCTTTAGAGTGATGGGTTATGAGGTCATTTCCAAACAATTTGAAACACATTGTTCTACAGTGAGAAAAGATTATTCACAAGTGGAAAACATTCAGCACAGTTGACAGTCTTTGCAGGAGTGAAACCAAGGCAGTCTAAAAGTCTACATCTCAGCCTCAGGTAGGCTGTTAACTGTTAAAGTTCATAATACTGGAAGACAGACTTCAAGAAGAAATAAAAGACTTATTTCAAACAATTGCCAGGAGAAAGTCTCATCTCTCTAAAAAGACCATACAGGACTGCTTCTGTTTGCAAAGCTGAGTCTAAACAAAATACAAGACTTCTGGAAAAATGTCATTTGGAGATGTCTGACCAGGATGCACAATACCATGTTTGTTGAAAACCAAGCATAGCATATGTGGAGCATAACAAGTAGCAAGCGTGTTGGTGGAGGGGTCGTGATTTAGGCTGGTTTTGCTGCCTTGCAATCATTCAACTCCTCACTATGTCAAAGAATTCTAGAGTTAAATGTGAGGTCATCGATCTGACAGCTAAGCTTGGTCATAACTGTGTCATGCTACAGGATAATTATCCCAAAATGATCCCACACTAGCAAATTTACACCAGAATAGTTAAAAAAGAAAAGAAGGTGTAGCAATGCTGCGGTTAAAGCTCAAACCTCAACTCTCCTGGAATAACCTTAAAAGAGTTGGGCATAATCAAACAGCCACAAATCTCAATGAGCTTAAATAACATTGTAAAGAAGAGTGAGCCAAAAAAAAAAAAATACTTGTAGTATGCAATGCATAATTTTTCAAACATAAACATTATCTTAGACAATAATCTCAACACCACCTTCTAAAGTTGCCACATAAAATTTTATGGTATTATTTTCTTGGCAGTTTAAAGTCAGACAGTAGCATTACCATAGAATACATGAACAAATTCCAATCATATTCCCCTAGAGCTTAAAAAGATAAATTGTGCATTACATTAGTCCTTTGCCACATACTATCAATCCAAGTTTATAGCAGCAGTATAGCATGAATATATTTACATTATATTAATGATTATTGACAGGCAGGGATAGGTCCAGCTTCTGCGTAAACACAGGGGATCTGTGGTGTACAGGCAGTCTTTGCAGTCCTGTGAGAGGACGAGACACCAAAGCCTTGTAGAGCACTGTCATCATTATGCTGGATTCATAGCCCACACTTCTTCTCTTCTGTTCTTCCATTTTCATTGCTTTAGCTTGCTCAAAGAGACCCATGGGACCAAACAGGGAATATATTGCTTGTGTGTGTTTTTTATAATTGGCTCTAAGGTGACACGAGTCCTCGAGTTGTTCCAGCAGACTCCAAAACAGGTTGTTTGAATTTGCCCATTGTGTTTACATGATTCTCTGTCAATGCAGGCATTTGTTGATATGCTGCATGATTGCCAGTATAAGTTGCAGGGGCAATTTTGGAGACAGTCTTGTGGTCACAGGAGTATTTTGTATGCATTAACTTGTTTGGTATTTAGATTGCTGGCTCTGTGAGTTGGGTTATTGCAGTATCGATGCAAGCCTTTCACTGAAATGGACCGAGTGATTAATCCTGCGATTTCATCAACAACATATTACCACGTTATATCGATAAATATACACTTTACTTATAAAAAAACAAGTACAAATTGTATTTCTCATTTAGAAATTCTGATCACCTCAAAGTTTTTACAATTTTAACATGAAAGAAATGCATTTAGTTGAACAAATGTTATACAGCGTTGTAATATACTGCAACAGGCCAATGTTTAACGCAGCCTCCAGTATTGCTGTCTTGTAATATGCAGTGGATATATTAGTGGCAAATAAAAACATGTTTATTAAATGTTGGATTCCTGTCTTAATCTGACTCAGCAGAATCACCTCTTCATGATTCCTAATGTTGGCAAGGAAAATGTAGAGGATACAGTAAACAGAAGTTAACTAACTTTAAGTAAAAATAACACATTGACAGGTTTGGTGGACAGTGGTGTAAAATAAATGAATCGAGACAGTACTGAAATGACATTGATCGGGCATAGCACAAAGACCAGTGACAAGTGAAGTGAATAACACTGTTTATCTCTTCATCATGGCACCTGTTAGTGGGTTGGATACATTAGAGAGAAAAGAGAACATTTGTGCTCAAAGTTGATGTGTTAAAAGCAGAAATAATTGGCAGGCATATGGATCTGAGTGAGTTTGACGGGGTCAAATTGTGATGGCTAGATTTCTGGATCAGAGCATCTCCAAAACTGCAGCTCTAGTGGGTTTTTTCCAGTGGTCAATATCTATCAAAAGTGTCTATCAACCACAGACTCACCGACAGCCAAGGCTCAATGATGCACATGGGGAACGAAGGCTGGCCCGTGTGATCTGATCCAAAAGGTGCAAAAAAGTTAATGCTGGTTGTGTTAGAAAGGTGTCAGAATACACAAAGCATCACAGTTTATTGCATATGGTGCTGCATAGCCAGATCTGATGATTCACGTTACCTTTTGCATCACATGGATGTTCGTGTGCGTTGCTTACCTTGGGAACATTAGGCACCAGGATACGCTATTGGCAAACCAGCAGAGGCTGCGCGATGCTGTGACCCACAATCTGATGAAAAACCTTGGATCCTGGCATCCACGTAGATTTTACTTTGACATGTACCACCTACATAAGCATTGTTGCAGACCACGCATGCCCTTTCATTGAAACAGTATTCCCTGGCTGTGGCCTCTTTCAGCAGGATAATGTGCCCTGCCACAAAACAAAAGTGGTTCGGGAATGGTTTGAGGATCACAACAATGACTTTGTCCTCGGAATTCTCCAGATCTCAGTCCAATCAAGCATCTGTGGGATACACTGGACAAACAACTGTAATCCATAGAGGCTCCACCTCGCAACTTAGAGTTCATGCCTCGACAGGTCAGGGCTGTTTTGGCAATAAAAGAGGCACTAACACAATAGTAGACAGGGAGCCATAATGTTTGGCTGATCGGTGTACGCTGACAAAAGCGGTAAATTTATACACAGTTCATTATGTCTGTCTTTGTTCTGTTATTTTTCTTCTTCATTTACAGTTGCTGCAATGTGTTCTAGATTTTTTTGTCTTGTGATATATCAAATATCACAGGATCATATCATGGTGTGATGGTACAATCATGTCAGGAGAATGACTGAAGTGTTTTATTGTTATATGTTGGAAAACCAAGGATGGACAAAGGGCTAAAGCTCCTGCAAAAAGGAGAAAATTCCTGAATGAATTTGTTGGTATTCTTGTGCACAGTTTTCAAGTTGGTTGTTACAAAAATCTTGGCGATCCTTCCTCAGTTGATCTGGGTATCTATTCTGAGTCGCATCTGTCTTTTTTTGTAATCCCAAAATCACTTGATGAGGCCGTGATAGGGGCTGTGGGGGCTCCATGCAATCTGTTGCAGTGCTTCTTACAAATAATTCTTCATGATTCTCACTAAATGGTGCAGAATGAGCTTAAAAACTAACAAAATAGTGAGATTAAACTTTGAACATGTTAAATAGCTAAAACAGTTGTATATTACTGTATATATTCCACTTGTCTGATGTAAACACACAAATAATTTTCCAAATTTGTTTGAGTAGGATTGAACAAATTTTAGCAAGAAAAATAATTAAGACATAGGCCTGCTGTGCCATAAGTGTGCTCATATCGGTTTAGTCTAACAACATCCTTGTTTCTGTGTAAACAAATGAGCATCAGTTTGAATGATGACGATGATGACAGCTGAAACCACTGCTTCCATTTTCCCAGCAGTTACTGTGTTTACATCTCTCAACACCTTTGTTGTATTTGCTGTGTGTTTTCGTTAGATAAGAAGGCAAAAAGTCAAGTTCAATCCTCGTTGTATGCAGAGAGTCACAGAAAGAAAATGATCTGCCCCGTATTTAAAATGTCATTGCGAAATAACGGTTGGATTGACAGAGTGAGAGATGTATTATTATCAAATAATTATTATCAAATTAAACAGATGCGTAACCTGAAATGCTGAACTATGGTTATTGTCACCCCAGCAATTATTTTGTCAGAGTGGCCTTGATGTCCTCTACGCATGAAATGGTCTTTATTGAGAAACCACCACATCCCTAGGCTACAAAGTTATTTACATTAAGGCTCTAACCACTGACCCGCTTATTTAAGGAAAACAATAAAATAAGAAAAACAGTTTGCCAATCTTTCAAGCCTCTCTACTGCCAAAACCACTGCAAATGTTGTGGTGAAGTGAAAGTTGCCAAAGTTTTACCAAATCCATGTAAATCATGGCCCTCTGAGCTTGTGTCCTCTCCCTCTCCTCAAAAGCCCTTCAACACAACAAGCAGCATCGCACTGCCAAAAGAAATGTCTGGAGTAAATCTGCTGGTGTTGAGTCACAGCTAACCCAAGGCACATCCATTTTTTTTTCTGCGGCTCGAGGCCAAAGAGAGATCTAATAAACAAGTAGGACCTGAGAGAAGGGCCCCTCATTTATCCGACTACCAGAGCAGTTAGTATCATAGCACAGAGGCCACTTGAACTATTGTCCTGTGTATAACTCATGAGCATTTTGACAAGAAAGACTGACTGAAATGGTAATGCAGTAGATGAAGGCTAGAGATGAATGAGACACAGAGTCCATGGCCATCTATTAGATTATCATCAAACAAACACGCAGTCAAACCAAATTCCTCAGCGCTGCCGTCTCTACACAGGTGTCTTATTAGTGTTTCTGGCAATGCATGGCACATCAGCATCACAGCTGATTAACTTTTGTGGATACATTTTGTTCCCTTCTTCAGATTATACTCAGCTATTTTCCTCAGTAGGATACTGACAGTACATGCACAAGTTTCATAGTGTAGCATCCCCTATGGAAATGTGAATGTGTTATGTATGAAATTATAGTATTTGTGGAACACAAACCAAAATGATCTGAAAGTCTTTTAGTTAGTTCCAGCATCTACAACTGATTTTATCCTCTGCTTTATAGCCATTTAAGCTGAATATCTTAAGGTTTAAGAGTGTTAGCAGGGCAAAATAAGAAACTGTATAAAGAGCTTCTGTAGCCCGTAAAGAAGAGTATTTTCATTGTTTTCTAAAATTTAATATTTCTAACACTTCATGTATAATATCAATTACTGATAATTACTGTAATGAACGGCTCTTACACTAACAATATTCACTCATACATGTATATTCTGTACAAACAGCAGAGATTAGTCGAATCCACTAGCATGACTATACTAAATTTTGTTTCTGTTATAAGATGCTTTATTATAAACTGTAAAAAAAACAACTGAATTAAGAAAAATAATTCTCTAACAAACATTTTATAATGCCCTATAGTGCGGGCTAATGTGCAAGATAATAGTGCGGCTAAAGTACTTTCACATTGGTTTAAATAGATTCAACTCCTCCCATAAAGTTAAATTATCTGTGTTTAAACCCCGTATCTCGCGCTCTGATTGGCTGGCTAAACTGTATGGGGACCCTGGTGCTGAGGCATTCAACATCTGGGAGAAAAGTGAGCATTACGGGGCGGGGCGTAGCGCAAAAAAACTGCTCCATTGGCCAATCGAAGGCAACCTCATCCTAAATTCACTCGCTGATTGGTTTGAATCCCTGTCAAACAGCACTACGGGGGCGTGGCCTGAGGTGCAGCCGAGGTGTTGTGATTTTAGTCTAACCAGCTTCAGTCCTGTCACAACAGTGAGGGGCGTCTTTTCGCTACGCTGGCGCTCTGGGAATACTAACCATTTCAGAAACAACTAGCTAAAACTAACAACCCCGCTTTTTTTTCCTTCGTCATTCTCGAGACTTTACAGCTTGTTCTCTGCGACAGTATCTCAGAAACACTGCGACGTGTGTATTTTCAAGGTGGAAGCACGAAGGTAAGTGGTTCGTTTACTAGTTGAGGACTTTGGCGATGCTGTTGCAGCTGTGCTTACTTTGCTAATTACGAGACAGATGCTTTAAGTTTGCCACAGAAGAGAGCTTATTTAGGCATGTGAAGATCGACGATAATCACTTGAAAACAACATATCAGACGCTTTTAATAAACCTGAACTGTCCCTGTACTCTCCCGGAGTTTCATTTATGGTCCGGAGAAGCCGCTGCTTTTCTGTTTTTCTCGGCTGTGTTTCGAAGTCCCCGTTTTTTCTGCACTGGTAACTGAATAACAGAAATTACAATCTGACATCAGCCAGGGTTAGACCAGTTTTATATAATAGTTGTTTGTTTTTTTTTGCAGTAGCTCTGTTCCTTTTTGTTTTCATTATTTTCATGTGTGTATCACGGACGGGTTTGGAAGCTGTGTTAACATCGGCAGCGAAAACTATATGCATAGTCATATGAAACCCTGACATACACGTTTTCTCTCTTGTTGCTGCAAGTCCCCAGCAACTTATCACAAATAAGCAACCGATAACACGTCTCTGACTGGCATCTCGCCTGAGACACTAATTGAATTTTTGGTTTATTTTCTGGCGGAAGCAGCCCAAACTTGTTTATCAAGGACCTGATTGTGGAAAAACAAAAGAAAGAAAGAAGGGGAGAAAAGCGGGGGATTAGTGCGTAATGGAGAATTTGCTTCCTTTTCACCATCAGATAGAGGGGGGAAATCAGTGTGAGTTTCTGGAAATGAAAAGCAGCAATTACGTGGCAGTTGGATTATTATGAAACGGCACATCTCCCTCTCACTCTGCACAGATTTTACCTCTTAAATCACGCTTACTTGTCTTAATGCCAAACTCGGAGGGAAAACGATGAGCTCATTGTTCTAACAGGTTTCAACGGGAGAACCTGCATTAGACCTCAGTGTTGCCTACGATGCAGAAAGAAATTGGAAACCTGTGTTTTTCTTCTCTTCTCCTGCTTTCCTAGGAGTCGCTGGTGAATGTTTATGTTGAAATAGATGCTCGTGGCTGCTTTTAAACCGTCCTCCGCACAAAGGGAGACCACGATTTGTCTCAGCCCGTTGTGCATTAGTCCTCTAATTTCCTTAAGTGGGTGTTCAGTTTCAGTTGAGGCTAAGAACATTTCAACAATAAATAAATCTCTGTTGTGCATAAACACTGACAGACTACACCACTGCCTTTTCGATCCTGGACTCTTGCAAGGTGATATTGTAGACTGCATGCCCTCTTGCTTAACTCAAAGGCTGCCCGCTTCTGCAGTTTCTCTTTGCTGTATCTGTAGCCTTGCAAAAGTTTCCCAGGCATTTTAAAAATTCATGTTCAGCTTAAGGGTTGCTTTGCCTGGATTGAACAGCAGAGCCAGCACTTACTCGTCTAGCATGTGCCTTTTTGTTCTGGCTGTTGCATGATGTTTTCCTCGAGCAGTCAGATGTTTAAGCAGAAAGTGTGATTAGATCTTGTGACCTTCTTTGGGGTTTTTTTTTTTTTTTTTTTGCCTTGTCCCCACTCCTCACAGCTGCTGCAGTGATATCATAGGATGATGAAGCCACTAATGGCTTGCGGTTTCCTACCCTAGTTGTACAATGACTTGGCACTCTTTGCTGCTGCGAGGACATTGCAGTGTGCCTTCAGGTTATTTTATTTGACATGTAACTGGTGCGCTAACCAGAGGAAAGGTGCTGCTGCTGTTGTGCAGGACTAGTGGGATGCTTCTGTGTAACGTATCCAATGCTTAAGCAGCAGCAGCAGTGGTGGTCTGTGGTCCCATCTGTACTGTGCACAGTTCATACAAATCTACATTCAGCCCTCATTTGTGGTTGTCGCCCACAGTCGCAATGAACCAACTCTTTGTTTTTTGTTTTTTTTCATTCTCTTACCATTAGGAAAGTCACATTCTGCTGATGGGTGAGTTATAGTTGTGAATGTGAGCGAGAGCAAAGTACCAGCAGTGCGTTCATTTCCCTGTCACTGCTGAAAATTGCTTGCTCTTCGTCCAGCTCTCATTTTCAGGCCCTGATAGGTCGGTCGCTCAGTTAGCATGGTTAATGGTGCATTTAGCGCAGTGTGTAATTTTATTTCCAATTTCCATTCCGCTGCTTGCTTTTAGTTTGAAGTGACAAGAAGCCCCGATGGAGGGGCCCTGTGTGTGCAGATGGCATCTTCCTAATGGTCCTCAGGGTAATGATGGTTGAAATAGGCTCCTAACCAGGGGCTGAGGACTGTGGCCCTTGGGGGACATTCAGCAAGCCTATTTCCATTTTCATCATCAAGATAAAGTACTCAGAACATAGGCGTATGTACACACACACAGTTAGTCTGCACTTTGGATCGGTCAGAAGAAGAGAAAAAAAAAAAAAGATGAACTTCAGCAGGACTGATGAAGACACTTTAAACCCTCAGGCGAATTTGAAGTTGGTAAATTGCTGTGCCCTATTTTGAGCTCAGTGGAACTTGAGGGCATAGATAATATATTTTGGGATAAATTTTGTTTCACATCATGTTCAAAATTGTCTGAAGCGCTTTAGACTTTAAGCACTTGTGCAACTGCTGATGTCTAAAGAAGGGTGGGTGCAGTGCCGTGCTTCAGGAAGCAACAGTTAATCGCCACTCCTCATCCGCAACATATGGGACTTTGTTTGGCCCTGTACCTGAGAGAGTCACCGGTCTGTGGCACCTCATATTTCATTTTGATAATGGCTGGTAACCCGTGGCAACTGTGGAGGCAATGAGAGCTTGGCTTCTTGAAGGGCATGGTTGAAAAAAGGAAGAGGGTGGGTTATGAGGATGTGAAGTCCAAGGCTGCTTCCCCCCCTGCTCTTTCCTGGTTGGTTGCGTTGTGTCCAGCGAAGGATGTGGGACCCCTGGGGAGTGAATTATTACCTGTCAGCCCCGCAGGCTCCCTGTCATCCATAATCCAGGGCTGACACAGCACAGGCTGGTCCAGGCTATCTGCTGGGACCACAAGGCCTTGGCCTCCAGGTCTGGCCTGGTTTGGCCGTAGCTGGTAAGAAATCGCATTAACATGTTGAATCAAGCGTTACAAATGCACAGTTTAAGACTATCATACAAACCTACCTCGTGCCTTTTGCATTATAGCCAGTGGGTCTTTGTTATTATTCTGACTAGTGTAGCTTTTGGGGGGGTTTAAGTTGGTTCTTTTTTTTTTTTTTTTTTTTTTTTTTTTCTTACTGAGCAGAAGGAGCTTCTTTACTGTGCCTTGAAGTAAAGCTGTTGCTCATCATTTTGCTGATTCAGTGTACTGTATCTCCCAGGTTTATTAGCCTGTGTGGTTTTTAAAGTTCATTTACAGATTGCCAGTGGCACAGACATAATATATACTGCCAGCTGCATCTGTTTTCCTGTGATTGTCGCAGCTTGTTGAAAGGAAAGGTGAATATGGCACTGACAATTTTTGTCCGACAGGTCTAATCATTAACTGTTAGATGTGAATCCTTAGCAGGCATATTATTACTTTTGATTTCAAAAACAGGCGTGCAGCTTCATCCCGCAAGTGGTCCTGTGGTTAGTGCAGAACTGAAAATTATAGCCAAGCTGATGAGTGTGTAAGTTTTGGGAGGAAAACCTTTGAGTTCAGTGAAAGGCTAGAGGAAAGAAGTGAAGGAAGAAGAAAAAGATGGCGGGAGGCGGCAAACCACAAACTGGACAAGAGACAGGCCTTGGTGCTTCTATCCAGACTGGCTGTCTTCCTGAGGTTTTGTCAAGCTGTTCCTCAGAAACATTAACCCCTTGTCAAACATGGACTGGGTCTCCGTTTTCCAACTCGCCACAGCCACATGCAGTGCGGCAGGAACACAGGATGACTGTCTGGTAACACTTCATGAAGCATGGTGGATGCAGTCCAGCAGTGGGAGTGGAAAATATAACCTGTGGCTCTCAATGTCAGCAAATTAGCTCAAATTCATATTTTTAGTCTAAATGGGGGTCTCGTGTATCACAAAGGAGTCTTTGTCAAAAATCAGACCTCAGCTTTATTCTCCTTTGTTTCTTTTCTGTATTAAGTCATGCACTGAGGTTTCACTGTTTTCAGTGTGGTTTGTCTTTTTAAAAATGCTGAAGTCGAGTAATGATACTTGTAGTTTCGTGCTTTTTGTCTCTCTCACTCCATATCAGTTGCCCTTTAGATGAAGGACAGAATACCTATCTTCAGATATCAGACACACTCACTCTTTGATTTGTGTAACAAGGAGGCTGTGTATGCTACCTACGGGGAAGCTTGGAAGCAGCATGCACCACAAAAAGGATTTCTTCTGAATGGAAAGAAAATGAATCATCCAAAAATAAATTCTTGTCATTTTTTCATGCATATTCTATGTGGAGAAGTAGCTAATGCAGTGAGATATATAGAGATATAGATATAGATATATAGATAGCTAATAATATATCTATCTATTGAATAAGCACAAAGATCCTCCAAAATGCCCATTCAGCTGTGTGACCCACAATCCACAGACTCCAGCTTATTTTGAAAACCACAACAGTCAGTAGCAGAGCTCCCCAAAGATTAAGATAATGCAGACATCACAACAGGCTCTCTTACATCCACAGAGAGCAAAAATCCCCACATTTATGATTCCATTTCTTGCCTCTGTGTTTAATTGTAGGAAGCAACTGATATGAGGAAACACGTGTCTCTTTAAGTAGCCTCTGGTCATAAATACTAGCTCTTGATTCTTGAACACTTAGTTGGGTCAGCTGGGGAATGGCAGAAGGGCCCAGTTTGTTGCTCCAAATGATCTCTTAATTACTTCATAATGTGGGCAGTCCTCCTGCATCATTGATTAGCCAGTCAGGCTTAACATGGAACAAATTGCTCCATGACTTTCCAGTCTCGCGCCCTTATTGCTTGTATTGGTAAAATTGGAAACTACAGTGAATGTTTTATGTTTTTATTAACTAAATATTAATTTTATTCAAATGGTGTATATACTGTACACCTGAGACCTTATTAGTTGTTTAGCTATTTACCAATAGTTACCAAAAGTAACATCATAAATGCAGAACATTAAGGCAGTATGGGATCATCTTGACAGAGAACGTAACTAAAGACGACCAACATCCGAATTTCCTAAAGACTACTTAAAGAAATTACAAGAAAACTTTAATTCAATTAAATTCAAATCAAATTAATTCAGTTCAATTTTATTTACATAACACCAAATCACAACAACAACAGTCATCTCAAGCTTTCCTTAAGATAGTTCAGGGTACGTTGAAGAATAAATGGTCATACCAAATATTGACTTATATACTGTATTTACGCCTATGTTTGCATTCAATGCACTGCACCTATTTCTAATTTTTAAGCAAAATATAATGTAAAAAGGGGGGCAGGTCAAGACTTTTTCATAGTGCTGTACTTAAACATGCTGGTATGTTAATAAAAATGATCAGACATTAGGCACTAAAGTTGGCTTGTACTTGCCTATTACTTCAGTGCATTTGAAAGTACTAAAGTAGACAGCTGGATATCTGATTATTAATATCAGCATTGTTACTGAGCTTATCTTGCAGTGTTTCGTTTTCTGATTTTATCTTTGTCTCCACGCAAAAACATTGTAGAAACCTATAAAAAGGCCCAAGTGTACAAAAAACTCTGCGCTTTAATGTCACTGTTTTGCGATGTGTGACTCTCAGAAAAACATGCCAGCTCTGATAAAAGGAATTGATGAGCTTAGAGGCTTAGAGGCTTAAAGGCATACAATTCCAATGGATTGAAAAATGTGGAGAACTGTTTCTCGATTCCGATCCTTTGTCCCATCTAACTGTTTTTAGCAGTGCAATTTATTGAGACTGCCCAGTCTGTGTCACACACATAATGGCCGAAACACTGGAAAAATTGCAGCTGGTGTAGCATATGGGGAAGATCGAACAAAGAACAAAAACCTGTATTAGTTATGCCAGAACAACTGGCTTCGATAAACAGAGTACAGAACAACACAAAACTACACTTTAAAATTAGTGTGTGAGGGAGGGAACAAACTATGTATTTTATCGCCTGAAACACAGCCATGATATGTTACAAATGCTGTGTAGCAAAGAGAAATGTTGCACACTTGCTTCTGTCAGTTACAAAAGCTTTGCTAATGTGAATTAATTAGGTCATATTTGGTTGTTTATGACACTTTTTTTGAGTGTGTGTAAGTGAGACGGCCTCTGGCCAAAACAGGCCAGCTGACTTCCTGTTGGCTCCCCACACACATGAAAATAATCACATTGGTATGACTCCGCCACACTTTCCAAATGATGTTGTATCGGATGGATCAAATTCTGGTAATAATTGGGGTCATTCTCTAATCATTGTCAGCTCGACCATATCCATATACATTCACTGAAATGGGAAAGTCAGCCTACTTCTAGCATGTTTTTCACACTTTGAAATCTGAATGTTTGAACAGGAACATCTTCAAAACTGTTAAAGATAAAAACCTGAAATTTTCAATGACCTTTCTGGCCACAACATTGAAGCAGGATCTATAATTCAGGACAGATGCATTAAAAAACAAAACATTTGAATAGTGGCTAGTCAAGAAACATGTTATGAGTAGACAGACACATATTTGCTATATACAGCTATAATTATATATGTCTAAATTTTAAACTATAGATTTTACAGGCAGAAACTTTGAGCAGAAATTGTTCAAAAACTGTAATGATTTGATATGGAATAAACCAAAGGAGTTTTGGGTTTCTTAATACTCGTAAAAAAATGTGTTTTAGCAGCTCCTTTTCCAGCAGTTTGGTTTATTGCTGAGTGCATCACAAGATGAATGTGGAAGTTGTAGTAATGTGGTTTGGCCAGTTTGCTGTGCAGCCCAGCAACATTTCCTCGTGTTGGATTTTTGTTTTTCTAGAGCAGGAGGGCTGGTAGATCTTTGATTTGGGTTTTGTTTTGAGTTTTGTTTTTTTATTCGCTTGTAAAGCGAAAGATAAGAGAGAGATTAATTTTGCCTTAATAATTAACTTATTTCAGTTCTGCGCTGCATCAGTGCAGTTTTGAAGTTCTTGTGTTTTGACAATTAAGCACAAAAGATTATATCAGTCCTTTAGTTGGCAGTATGGCAGTTTAAGTATGATGAAGTTCTTTTTTTTTTTTTTTTTTTTTCCTGTGCATTTTCCTGTTTTATTTCTGACAATTTTTGATTGCCTTTCCACTAGACCTGGAGCCTTTTTATAGTGCATGTTCTCAACAATGTTTATCTATTTTCTCCGTTGTGCAGTATCATGTTTTCTTCAGCATTTTCATCTTCATTGCTGGTTGTTGTTTCTTTCTTTCTTCTTTTTTTTTTCTGTGTGTGCCTCACTTTTCAGAGATTGGCTCTCAATCAAGTGGTGTGGGCAAGACTGTAATGCTGTTTTCAATTTGTGAAGTTTTTGCTTCTTTTAGTGGAGCTGTTTTTTTTTTTTTCTTTGCCTGTTCAGCCACAGTGGCTATCACAGCTTCTACTAACAGCCAAGTTACTCTTCTATTTCCTGCAAACAAACAGCTGTTGTTTCTGGAGGAAATGTAACCATCCATCTTTGTCCCTGGCAAAGACCTACACGATAACCAGAGCTCTTTTTGTTTTGGTTTGCACTTTCAAAAAGAACATTAGGCACAGCTTATTTTCCGTAGAATAAGTTGTTACAGACATGTATTGCTTTGAATTGGAGCACGTCTCTATCCAAGACAAACATTTGGGTCTTTTTAAAAAAAATGTTATATAAAAAGGGCTAGTTTGTCCCTACATGTTTGGCTGGATATCATTACACACAGAGCTTTTGGTGGCACAGATTAAAATCTCACAACTCCTGAAATGGTGAACTGAGAGAAAACAAGGCTGATCCAGATCGGGTGGCAGAAAAAAAGACTGGCCTCGTTTAAGCCGGCTAACGACGCCTGAGAATCAGCTGTCACCCGTGTCTGTTTTGATACAGTTGTTTTTAGACTCTTCATTAGTCTGCTGTTTAAACAGAGTGATACTTTTTAGTCAGATGCATGCCTGCTTTGCGCATTTCGAGGATGAGAGACTTTATTTTTTGTAAAGATTGTGAGTACCGTGTGTAAGGAATTTATGTTGTGTCAGTAATCCAGTCTGCTAATGTTTTAGAGCAATATTGGAGCTGCTGGCATTATTACTTCTTTTTTTTGTTTTTTCAAACACAAATGCAGAATGAGGCCTGTTTTCATAGTAAATCTTTTGATAGCTGATCATATGAAACAAGCAACTGTAAGTGTCATATTGCACTTTAAGCCACTGTATTTATTTTATTTCTCATACTATAAATCAACTGATTAGTTTTTGGAAATAACAATAAAATGAGTTGATACTTCCAGGTCTGCATGCACATAAATGTATCAAGTGTATAATGGGGGGGAAAAAAAGAGAACCCCGCCAAATTCTCACATTTGAGAGGTTTGCCAAACATAATTGAAATCCACAAGAAGTGGGTTGCACTGAAAGACTTGGAAGGAAGTGTGCAAAGTGTTGATGTTGAAATGGCCATCGCTAAGGCTGTAGAGCAGATATGCGGAACGAATTGGGTGATGCAAAGCAATGTGGGTTAAGAGTTTCTGGCAGAGTGAGACTGAGAGATTGAATATCTGATTTTTCTCAGGTTTCTCTTTTGATAATCTGTTGCACAGAAATTGTCTGGCTTGTCAGATCTCGACTGAAGCAATTAGGTTGACTGCATGAGGGAGGAGGGGTCTGGTGTGTTGGTGCTATTGAAGTAACTTTGAGTTATGATCATGCCTCATTGTTGCTTATTGCAGTTTTTTTGAAATGAGAATTTTTATGGCCCTGAAACGTGAAATGAAGCAGGAAATTAAAAACCTACGTTTTTTTTTTCCCCTCCTTCCCTCCTGTCCTATTCATCCACAACTGATGCCTTCAAACAGTAGTAGTTCCTCGTTTCTATTCTCCACACACTCAGGTGACAGGTATTCACATATTTAATTCATTTAAGTGGTCGGAGAATTGATTTTTTTTCTGCAGGGAGTTATCTCACATCTTTTGAAAATGAAATGGGCTCTTCTCACAGCTGGATGGTAATATGACAGTCATACTTTGAAAGAGGATCATAAATGCATCTAATTTCCAAACTTTCCAAAAATAGCCCAAACCACTTGACCCCATTCCTTGAAAGGTTGGGCAAGTCTACATGCACTTACCGTACTGGTCTTACTTTAAATGGATAGCAGAAGTTAAACTCTGCAAACCTTAAATTTAGGTGGAAGGTAGATTGATATTTTCCGGAACCGAGACTGGCTTCCCAACTCTCGGCCTCCCTCGGGGTCTTTATCCGATTTCTTATGCATGCACCCTGCGCTTTGCAGATAGGAATTGTGGCTGATTTTGTGCAAACAACACTCTGCATACCCTTGTGCTTAAATCTGTAATGTGTTAAAATTAGAATCTATAGTGTGTTTTCTTTTAAGATTTAACTGTGAATTCCTGGGTGAGTATGAAATGTTTTACCTGTGTGAGCATTTGGGGCCGGATGTTGGCCGCTTTAATCTGCTCTGACGCTCTCATGCTATTATTTGTGTATATTTTAGTGGTCACCATATGTGCAGTGAATGTTTGGCTTGGACAATGTGCGATAAGTCTGCTCGCCTACACTTAGCTTGGTCATTTTCATCCATTTCTCAGAACTCCGGGCTTGTTTCCATTAAACTGAGGCTATTTTTATATCAGTGTTTGAGGGGGAGGGTTTATCAGGGGGTTTCAGTTAGTGTCATATGAATCCAAACCGGGCAGGGGTCCAGGGTGAGTAAAACAGACCTCCTCCTCCTCTCAAGTGCCCTGAACTCTTTCCATTTGGAGAGTGTGTGTACCAGTTTATTAACCATGTGTTGACTCACTACCACAGCTGTGTGATTGTGTATGAGTTTGCATTCTTGTGGTTAGGGGGGGGAAAAAAAAGAGGAATTCTTCATAGAGTCACCATGAATCCCTTGATGGTTAAGCACTGATGCAAAGAAATGTTAAGAAGAATTAAAATGTCACACTGTGTTGCTTATTTTTATTTCTTGACCATAGACTAAAAACGCCAAACGTGAATTTAATGACACAAATCAGAGAAAAACAACTGCCAAACTGGTACTTTTGAAACAGTGCCGGTGCTCAAACGGTGCTCAAACCGGTGCTTAAAGAATGGAGAACACAAACTTTGTCCAAAAACCTCTCATGTTCAGCTATTTTTTGTTTTGTTTTTTTGTTTTTGTTTTTTTTTGTTTGTAAAAAGATAACAATGTTAGCCTTTTCTGCAGCTATGGGGCATATATGGTATCACTCTTGGCTGGAAGCAGTGCTTAATCAATGGAAAAAACACAAACTTTGTCCAAAAACCTCTCATGTTTAGCTGTTTTCCACTTTTTCTTTGGTCATTTTAGCCTTTTTGGCCAGGGTGAAGTGAGTATCTGCCATCAAACAAGAAGACAGCCGCATGTAGCTATGATGGTGTTTGCTAGTTCCATTACATGCATTAATTTAATAACGTGGTTAGCCTACTAAATTACACACGAACAACATTAAGCTACTCACGCAGAGAAGAATGGCTGCTGCTGCTGTCATCACCCGTCATTCATTTCTGCTACACTGGCAGGGCTAGGGGCCAGGACTCTATTCTTCGGGTTTTTGGGGGATGTTGCTCCGGGTCCGATAACTGGCAACCCACCCGCAGTAGATGTGCACGGTGTGAGGTCTTGCAGCAAGCTACCAAATACGGTGCATTTCTCTGCTTTTAAAAAAAAAAAAAACGCTATGCGTCGCCAGGTGTTTCATCGGATTTGAGGTGTTACCTCCTTTGACAGTATCACAGTATCACCTTAAAGCACTTGTTGCAGGCTGCTGAGTTTGCATCTTTTGCTGTGAAGTACAGCCAGACTTTTGACCGCTTCGCCTTGGGCATTTTAATCTGTAGCTCTGCATAAAAGAACGTACGTACCTAGACCCGCCTACTATCCTTGGAAACGTAAAATGATTGGCTAGAATCTAAAGTGTATCACAGCTTAGGAAAAAAAAAAAAAGCACCGAAATAAAGCACCGAAATGTGCGCTGCTTTTCGGTCTGGTTACTGCCGTTTATGTCAGAACCGGTGCCATCATGGCCCCGGACACCGGTACCCATCCCTAGTCTTGACCTCAGTAAATGCACGGAAATTACTTTTGTTTTGATTTTGCAATAGATTAAATTGAATTCAACTTAATTGCTGCTTATTCCCTAATCAAATAAGCAGAGGATCATTTGAGCACCGAGTTAACATTTCTTGCTTCATGTGTTATCTCAGATTGTGAGCTGTTCATCTTTCTTCTTTTTGCATTACAAAAAAAGCATCATGACACATTTATAATTGGGTTATAGTGAGTGTGACTAAATAAGAAAGCAAATGGAAACAAAGGTTGAATCTTCTTACTTGAGCATATATAAATAAAATATAAAATAACCATCAATTATGTCAATTTGCAGCTGTGTTATTGAATTTTGGATATCCACTGGTGACGGAAAAGGTCATGTTGCTTGTCAAAAAATTCTGTTAGTCAAACTATAATTCCCCGAACATGAAAACAATCTTAGAGTAATTGCACATGATAATTTTGGCATAAGTGTGTGTGTGTGTGTGTGTGTGTGTGTGTGCGCTCCACAGTGATGTGGATGACTGCGCCGGGCTTTAAAAACATGTTCATTAATTTACTCTGAGGCTGTAAACTTATTTCCACCAAGAGACACACAAACACAACAAAACACACCCACTCAGCCACATGAGCAACTTCCAATTTCCAGCGAATGAAACCTTGTTTGAGCTGTCTTCATTGCCTCCCTCTCTGTCCTCCCGGCTTCCATCGTCTCTCCCTGAGGGGCAGTTTTTAGTGACTGATGGCATGAAAGCCAGCTGAGGGTAAACAAACCAGCAGACCACACTTTTGCTTTAATGTCACAAGTCAATGACATGCAGCTGGGTGAAAGGAATGAGGGAGGGGGGGGCAACACCTACACTTTCACTCTCAGGGCCATATCTGAGGCTGACAGTAGCCCTCCAGCTAAACACAGACAGTCTGCATTAGTGTTGGCCTGTAGCTACAGGTGCCAGGAGAATCAAGCCCAGTTTTATAACTTGGACAGAAAGACATGGTACGAGTGTTTATGCTGCTCTGAAGCAGGTTTATACAGCTTTGTTAAAATTATCATTATTAGGTGTCAATTTTGCAGCAAGAAAGAACAGTCCTATGAGCTACAAACCTTAACTTATTATGTACACTTAAGTGTATTTCAGTTGAGCTGTATTTTTTTTGCACATTCACTAAACAAACACTATTTCTCGTCATTCAACTATGAAATATGTGGGTTCTTTAAAAAAAAAACAAAAAAAAAGAGGGGTGGGGGGCTTCCCCTCTGTGTGAGGCACCCCGGATTCTTACTGGTTTGTGGGGCGTGAAGTTATCAAATACCAAGTTTCCACAATATGACAAGATTAAGAGGAAAGGCTGTTTAAATTGCAGTGTCTCATAGTTTTCTTTTGTTTGGTTTTAAGATTTTAGTCATTTAGACCCAAGTAGGTTTGTCGTGGGTCAACCTTTTACAGTGCAACTCTGTCCACCAGCAGCTGTCAGATCCTTCTGGAAAAATAAGGTTTGATCTCACAGGATAGCTTTTGTCTATGGAATTTAAATGAGTTTAAAAGTGGCACTGAGTTGGCAATATTTCTCCTGGATTACTTAGTAACAAACCCTTTCTACTAGGATTGTGACAATAGTAGAATTTCACATTTGATATCAATACCCAGGAAATACTCAGTATGACTTTGATACCAGATTGTCTGACTGTGCTATGTTTCTGTTGTCAGAATTTTGTTGCTGATCAGAGTTGGTAAAGTAGGGTGCCGCTCTTGTCTAGTTGCTAGTGGGCTTATCTCAGCTTCCGAAAGCTTGCAAATAGCTGTGATATAAATTAACACTGCCTGTTGACTTTACAGACACGCAGGACTCAACATTTGCTTTCTAGTTCCAACATTACTGTCATCATTTTTTGTACTATCCCCCACCTTAATGATAACTTAACAGATGGCTGATGTGCCAAAGGGGTAATTGCTATTAGTTTTACAGTTACTGTTAATGTTTGCAGTGTCTGTGTGAAGATATACAATAACTGCTAACAGGCGCTTTAGTGGTGTTGAAGTGTAAAGTGCTGTGTCAGCCTGGAGGCAAAGGTGGGATGCTGCAAATAGTAGTTTTTTTTTTTCCTACCTACTTATCTGTCTCATACAAGCAGGTAAAACAAAATGGACTAATGCAGAATTATTGTCACATGCATGGGGTTTGGGGTGTGTAACATATATTGACACAATAAAAGAGTGCAAACATTAGGCTTGGTGTCTGTTTTGTGATAAAACAACCAACTTCTTCCAGTGAAAGTAAAGTGCTATGCCATATATAATGGTTTTTATTATTTGTTTGTTTCTTTTTTTTTAAAATATTTTTGCCATAAGTGTCTTTTTTGTAATTTCTTTTCCAAAGCGTCTTGAGAAGTAGATTTCTTCGATTTCTAAAGATCTTTCAGAAACACTTGACTCTGACCTATGAATCATCAAGCATATAAAAGGCACCTAATTCAAGGGATGGGCCAGTGTTGTCTACCCATACCAGAAAACTTTTTAAATTGTATCTTTAGGCACTTTAGTAGCACTTTACTGCCTGGGACATAAACGCATAATTTGTTCCTATTTCTTTAGTTGAATCTATGAAAAATGCCGGAGATAATGACACACATGCACGCCATTCGAACTGGCATCAGAAATGACGTCAGTGAAAGTGTGGCTGTCAAAAAGCCATTCTTAAGGAAAACTGGGAGAAAAGGCTGAACTGTTCCTGAAGACTACTTAAAGAAATGATTAAAAAAAAGTTTGCCTACAAGGGTTCAGGCTATGTTGAAGAATAAAGGTGGTCTTACCACATTTTCACTTTCAGGCTTGTTAGAATTGTACAAACTCACATTGCACATTTCAGTAAATCAATCTATTTTTCCAATTTTTGAGCAAAACATAAAGACAGTACTGTATGTTCCAGAAACATTGCTCTCTAACAATTCAAGTCATTAAAAAAAATGCACACACGACTATGCCTTAAAGTTATTCTGCTATGTCAAACTGTCTTTGAACACATTTCAAATTTGTACTAACTGAAAAACTCGATATATTGACCTTTTTGTGAAAAAGTTCTGCACGAAAGATAGGGAATTAAATCAAATGTCATGTGCAAGTTTTATTGACTATATAATAGCAATTCAAAGCCGTTTATCAAGTACCAGCACCCCAACCGAGATCTAGTGCACTTCCTGCAGCGCACTACTGTGTTTGCCGCTCGTCAGTCAAAACCCCTCTGATTTGAAAATTAAATCTGTGAAAGAAGAGAGCTGCTGACTGGCCTATGCCCAACATGTGCAGGAGACAGAGGTCAGTAACTCCATAGACGGCAGTCTATTCACAAGGAAGATCTTTTTAATTAGACTATGTTCTTTTAATTAACCAGCCAGCATAATGTCTGTGTCCATTTGTCAGCCCTTTACAATGCTTAGCGGAGCAGGGTGAAAATACCTTCTTTTGTCTCCTCACTGTTTCAGAGATCCCTGCTTCCTATTATTATATATCATTGTTCACTGAAATGTATTTTTTCTTGTCTTTTAGATTAGCATGATAATACCCCCATGGAGGGGAGGAAAAGTGGTGAAGAGCTATTGCAGGACTGCTCGTCAGGCTCACTGTGTGCAAGACCGTGGTTATTATCATACTGAATGCACCATCAGTTAAGCTAACAGCCCAAATTTCGACATTTATCTCCAATATCATAGCCTGACTGTCAATTGCATAGGGAGCACTATGGTAAATTACAGGTTATGTCTTGCTCCTTGGAGCCTGGATCGTTCCCCAGTGTAATTACGTTATGCTAATTCTGCCCCCCATGTACTTCCCATGACAGAAAGAAGGCTTTCCAACTGTTCAGATATTAAGTAAAATATGAAGGAATAAATGTGGCGATTTACGCTACGGCATTGCTCGCGAAACCTGAGCACACCCCTTGTTTCTCCATGGAACTCTAGGGGATGGAGGAAAAGGCTCAACTAGAGCTTGTAGCCATGTTTCCATAGACTGGTTCAGCTGCAGGTCAGGCCACCTTGAACTCCTCAGCTGGAATTATTGTGTCAGAGGTGGACAGGGTCAGGCCACGCTCCTCCCTTCAACACAAGGACTTTGTTAGTGTCGGACACGCAGCAGACACTGGCAGCACAAATCCCTGTCACGCTCTCGGAGTAGAACCCTGCATGGGTCAGAGGTTGTGTGTTAAGGGGGCATCCCCATTTCATGACCTGAATACTGATTGATTTCCTTGAATGGCTATCAAGGTAGGGGGCCTTGCCTAGTGATTGCAGGGACTGGTCAAACCACTTACCCTTACCCCATGTGGCGATTCGCAGTGAGAGAATGCGGTACAAGGGAAGGGAAAAGCCACTCTTTGTCACAACATGCGCAACTCCTCTGCTCAACTGTGTACCTCAGCGGGCGTATGTTTTCACTTTCCCTGAAACAAGACACTAGACCACATGTTTCCCTTTTAATAGGCAGCTGAGTGAGGAAAGGGCAGGAGTGTGGTCTGTTTGCCATTTGGTAGAAGATGGACGAGGCAACACTCCCTAGTTCCTCTGATAGATTTATTAGTTGTTCAAAATTGCACAACTGCAGTGGCCATTGACAGTTATATCAGTCATTCAATTAGCGGTGTTCAAAGTGCTTGACAGTCACCTAAAAGGCTGAACAATTTTCTTTATTTTCACAGCCAGACGAGTAATTAATCATTCCTTTCAGTAACCATGTTCTGGTAAACACTAACCAGAATATGGCAACAATGCTAAAGTTGGAATAAACAATAAACAAAATCAAAGGCATGATAAAATGAGTCCTTCAATTACTGTAAACTTCAGAAAGTTGTCACTGACTTTGTTTACCATAAATTGAATTTGATCTGTTAAAATGACTAGCACAGGGAGAGCAGAATAATGCACAGAACTGTGATTATGACTAAAAAGTTCATCCTTATAGAGTATCTGCAGTGGGACAATGCCATTTAAATGTCTCCCATCTCCTCAAGTGAAAAAGAAAGGTCACAAATAAGACTGAAACATGACACTCATCATCACTATAAAACCTCATGATCCCTTGTACTGATGGGAAACCCTTTAAACTTGAGTTTCCCCCATCAGGGTGGATTTGATATTTGAAGTTGGCTTGTTTCTGCTTGAGGAAGCAGCACAACATGTCCTTGTGTCCTTTTACTGAACTACTAGTAAGTGAACACGTTTAACAATGTTGTCAATTGTTCAACTAAAAAATTAATCTTACCCATTGTTATGGTTTTGGTTGATCATGTTGTTAATGTCTGTGTAAATTAGTTGTAAAACGGCCTTATTGACAAGAGCTTGTATTATTTAAAAAAAAAAAAAAAAGAGTAAAATATTAGTTTAAAAATAAGGTGAGAATAAGTTCAATGTGTGATTGGCCTAAATATTTTAGTGGCTTTCAGCTTTGAGTCATCACATGAATTGTCACAGCCCAGATCATACACTCTGGAGTGATATGAAAAGTGAATAAAAAAGCGAATAAATATTCCTACAGCGAACTCGGATGATTAACCAAAGGCTGAGAGTTAGAGAAGATGTGAGCGTTCACACTGAGGCTTTTTGCTTTCCGTGCAACCTGAAAGTTTGTTCTTTTTAGTATAATTAAATAGTCATTAAGAACTGCTAATCACTCCTCCCCACTATTGATCTGAAAAAATGTGCATGTGGTGTGTTTTGTTCATTGGAACTGAGAAATAATGGTGTCATCTCCAGTCTCATTGTGGTGCATTTCTTTACTTTGGTCACTTGAAAAGTCGTTCCCCAGGCGTGAGCTTGGAGGAGTCGATATAACCGTAATTGATTCTTTATACTGAAATGACTAAAAGCTTGAATTTGCCAAAGCAAGCAAATAAGAAAACAAGTAAACATCCAGTCCAGAGATGAGGCATCAATTTGATTACTCCTTCAGCTGTAGCTCCCAGTTGTGGTTTTGAAATTATTCTATTAGAAGGATATAGTTTATGGGTTTTATTAAGAGCTGAGTGTGAGCCCAGACTAGTCCAAAGTTCTAATGATCAGGGATTCTCTTTCATGCTCGTCACACGCTCAGGACAGATTAATATAACACTAAGAAGAAAAATCTCCAGTACTTCTCTTTAATGTCAGGGCTTATTTTTTGATTTTTTTTGTCAGTATTGAAAATGCAATTTACACCGTTTGCAACCTTAGGTAATATATTTGATATTTTATATATTTATGTAGCAATTGCCACACAATACTGAGTTGTATATTTTGTGACAATTTTTCCCCCCATTTCTAGACATGTTGCACGAATCTACCAGATAGCCTGATGTATGGTATTTAAATCTTCCTTAGTTCTGGTAAAAACACAAGAACACAGTACTAAAATCTTCTAGATGCATTTAGGGGCAATTTAAAGTCTTGAAAGTGCACCAGAGATAGCTTTGTAGCTCAGGCAAAGGAATTTGTTTTCCACAAGCCCTTATCTTCCTTTTTGAAGTTTTGTGTTTTTTCTCAGACAGTATTGTAAGTTCCAACAAATACCAAACACAGATCCTTATTGTCAACATACCACTGATACAAGAAAATAATGACCGCACGCCTAATGGTGTCACAATAGCTGGTATAGGCTGTTACTGATGCACAGCAGTTCTACTTTCCATTTGGGACTTGTGGTCCTTTTGTCAAAACAGTGAGAGCTTGAGAGAGAAGAAAATATGCTGGCGAGCTGGCTATGCCTTAACCTTAACTGAACCATCATCAGCATGTGGCTGCCAGCTGGAGTGTTTGCTAATCCAGAGGATGCTGCCTCTGCAAGTCTTTCTGGGCTCTGCTACTTGAAATTTGCAGGGTGTAAAGGTCTAAACCTCAGTCATCACCATTTGTCTGAATTAATATTGGGACAGGTGGAGATCCAACTAGGTCATTATATTACACAGTATTTCACAAAAATGCTTAATAGTTATTGCTGGTTTAATAATTGAGACTCTACATACTCCCTATGGCTATATGATAAAGCAAATTAAATACTTTTGCTATAGGATCAGGAACTACATCCTTCTAAAAGAAAGATAATCACTTGTCAACTTTTATGCATCGGTGACTCAGAATTTTACATTTCAGCTTTCAGCTCAGATGGAATGGGTTTTTTTTTTTTTTTTTTTTTTTTGGTAATATCAGGCTGTATAAAGCTCTGTTTAGGTTTGTGCACTGGCAAGGTGAAGACGTTTTTCTGGGAGCAGACTGCCAGAGCAGATTGTGAGCTGAGATGCCATCATCAGATTTGGCAAGTTTGGGCTCTTGGATTTGTCAAAAGATTTTGTTCACTTATTGCAAAAGCAACCTGTTGTCATGCGAACAGCATTTCCAGCAACGTCTTTTCCTCAGAGTTCAAAGCAAGTTGATTCACATTTTCATTTCACATTCTGGCATTTTTCTGATGAAAGTGAATAGGACACCCAGCAATGGATACTTGTCATTGTTATCTATACTTTGGAGTTTTAGAGATTTGTGATGGAGAATGCAACATGACTACTATGACTGTTTTTCAAGGCTTAGGCTGCATCACCGTAAGCCGTCCTGCATTATGTCTGAGATGTACACAGATCTAAGAGTCATCTCTTATTTTTCATTCACAGATTCACTGACAGCTGGAGTGTGTACCAAGCTGGTCTAGTTACCTGTTTGGTGGATCACTGGATTCAGCAGACTGTTTGAAAAGTTAAGGTAAGCTTTGCTGCTTCTTTCTAAAAGTGTGACTTTCTAAATGGATCCAATGTAATTAAAAGTTAAATAAGATTTGATTTGATGAGGCACGGAGTCACTATTCACTGATCTTTCAAATGCAGTATTTAGATTGAATTGAATATATGTGACAGTGAAAGTTCTACTTTCATGAGGCATCTACAGAGGACACTTAATTAATGGATGGTCTATGGAAACACTGCTACTGCTGCTTTTTTAAAAATAGGTGATTGAGCATACAGCACTGTATCTATCTAATTAATTTAATCAAAGGTAAGGAACCAGCTTTAACACATTTGTCATACAGCATTATCCAAGGACAAACTTAATTTAGTCCACTGGTTTTTAACTGGTGGGCTAAGCAACTGAATGAATTTGCTATTTTTAGGTAAAGACTTTGCTGATAGTATTCCTTTATTCAATTAAAATATAAACTTTTTTTCTTGCAAATCACATAAATTGTGAGGTGTTGAGCATGAACTTTTTTTGTTTTCGAAATAGGGGGCATTCATAAATTTAGAGAACCTCTGATTTAGTCAGAGCGTGCATAAGAACCACATATTACAGTGATACGTAGAAAGTGTGAAGGACTGAGCTCATGGTTTGAGTTTGCAAGTTGTGTTCTTGAGTAACATTTAAAACCACACTTGAAATGGATGAAAAATAACTTTTCTTGCAAAAGTGCTTGAGTGGTCAAGATTTCTATATTTCTGTTTTTGCTCTCACTGGTTTGAATTTGATGAAGCTCTGTTAATGGCAGTTGTTGAATTTGATGACATATGGGACTTTTTGCCTACATTGCCAGAAAATGAAAATGTAGAGTTTGTCAGATTGCACAGCGCATTTGTTAGAATGGACAGATGGGAAATGGTTACTTTAAATCAAGAAGTTTTGGTTCCTTATGTTGATTTAGAGTGCTCATCATCACTGTTACTTAATGTCCTCAGGGGGAAAAAATGTCCAAAGTCTCTTCATTCATTGATACTCGATAATTGCAAATTGGCACATGTCTAGTGTAGACCATGTCAATGTTTTCTGGTGCTGTGAGCTCTGTTGTCAGGTAGACAGGTAGTCAATGGGGAGAACAACTGAACAAATGCATCAGAAACTTGTAGCATCACTGAAAAGCTATTGTGTCTGGCCAAGCATTTCCCTTGTGAGCTTGAATGTGGACAGTAGAGGACAGGGCCAAGGAGTGCCGATGACAGGATGCCTCATGGGAAGGCTGGAGACAGATGGCTGGCCAGATGTAGCCCTGCTGTGACCTTGAAAGCATCTGAAGGTAAAAGCATAAAATGTCTCAAAAATGGCAGACAGAACCGCAAAGAAATGGGAGTGTTTTGTTGTGGTCTTCTCATGAGCTGTTTTGGTTTTTAGACTCGTTGTTATGTTCTTTGCTCTATTAGCATGTCATCATTTATGCTCCTAATTTTCTTTGCGGTGAGCTGAAGTTTTTGTGCACATCCGGTTTATTTTTCAGCTCACACTGTTGAGGGATTATTAGACACACGAGGCACTCACTTAGTTGCACAGCTTTAAGTTGGAAAAACTTTTCTAGCAACCCTAAGAGTAAGATCTGATGTTGCAGGGAGGTAAAATTACTCAGGTTTCAGTTCATAGTCATTTTCACACATGTACTGCATACATTTTTGGAAGAAAAAGGTCAGCACACTGTGCACAATTGCCCTTTTGCACTTCAGGACCCACAGCAGGAGTTTTTGTCAGGCAAGGGTGCTGCCTCGGCAGAGTCTGCAGGAGGTAACCACTAGCTGGCTGTGAATTTGCTGAACTATTAACCATGCTGTTCCTGCATTAGTGCAAATCGTACAACACACAGACTTTGTACTATGTAACTCTCTGCATAAAGACCATTTAATCTGTTTAATGTTCCAACAAACTGTTTTGGATGTTTGCACCTGCATCAGAAAATGTCTAGAAAAGTACTGAACTGCATTGTATGTGTGAATACAGATGCATGATGGACTTATGTATGCTATTTTCCATAGTTTACGTTTACTGTTATTCATGCCAGTTAATAATAGACAGGGAAACTGAATGTAAACATAAGTTAAGAGTCTTGTTCATCTTTGCTGCACTGTACAATGTTGGGCTCTCTAAACACTGGGAAGTATCAGGTGTCAGCATGCACATTCTTAAACCCAGTGTTTAAGGGTTTCTGTGAGAATATCTTATTTGGTCATGTCTTCTTGATTCTCTCTGGATTGTGGAAAGAAATGAGACTTTATTTTAAATTTGGAGTGAACTTTCCACTGTTGCTGGCTGAACAGTAGTGATTTTATGTCAATACTAGAAGAGACACACTCCTGATGCAATTCAAGCAGCAGACTGTGAAGCAAACGCCACCAGCAGCCCGATATTGTACAGGCCTCTGGGGCTTTGAGCACAGCAAAGGGACAGCCTTGATCAGAGCTGGGAACTGGATGGTGAGCTGAGGGTGGGGGGGGGGGGGGTTGCTGTGAGAAATAAGAGGAGATGGAGGAGGGTAGAGGTGTCAGGCGAATAATTGGGGTGAGGAGATCTCAGGGGTGGATAGAGGGAAGCTTTATTAAGACCGCTCAAGTCTGATGTGCTTGCATGGCCGCCTAGCTCTTCCTCACACACCCACGCCTATGGGCCAATCCGCCGTTTCCACAAGAGACTCTGTAACAACAAAGGGATGAAGGCCAAAGTCCTCAAGCTCCTTTCAGTCACAGATAAGACAAAAGACCCCATTACTTGAAAAGCGCTGATGGGAAAGCAGCAGTATATGGATCTGCCTTTTCTTTTAAACCAAGGCTCATTGTTGCTTCTTTGAAGCTATGCTGCTGTTACTTGCTGCTGTATTATATCCTGAGATCCTGTAGATTTACTAAGTTCAATGAGGTGCTGGTAATGTGTTTATTGTTGTACCGTAACTGGTGAATGCTTGATAGTCTTTTTGAATTCCTCCGCTCGTAGAGGAAATGTCCTGACCTCTTTGCTAAGTTCCTCTGAAATGCACGCTTTTGTCATTAGCTCACTGTGACACATTTAGACACGTACTTAGCACACTGCACAATACGGTCTGCTTTTAATGCATTTTGTTTGTGATACAATGAATGCACAACTTGCAAATATACAAGCTCAAAGTGTAGACAAATATTACCACTTAATATGGATAAAAGATGAGTAATCTCTTTTGTTTTGCCTCACAATGGGGAAAACAAACTTTCCAGGGTGACCGTGACCGATCGTATCAAGTGTGATGGTGAGATTAGGAGCTTAACTGCTTATTTTCCCCTGCTCTGTGAACATTGAAATGTTACTTTTGAGTCAATGAAGTTCCCATATCAATAATTGAATCCTTTGTAGATGCGTGCTTCCTTGAGTTTGGTATTCTGAAAATGTTTGCAGTTTCACAAAAGCAGATTTTTGTGAGTGACACAACAAGGATTTTGAGTTGAAGCAGGAGGCGGTTATGGGGAGAATTAGCGGCCTCCCCCAGTTCTCTGCTGTAAATTGGTTTCTGTGGAAGTCATGAAAAAGGGGGCTTGGAGGTCTGTTTTCTGCTTCCTTAGTAGCTTGCTAATCCCCCACGGCTCTGGCTGGAGGGAGAGCTGCTTGCACATATACAACCGTTGTGGAAAATGGCGTTTCTCCTCCTCCAGCCCTCTTTCGTCCTCTTTCCACTCGGTCCTGCAGGGCTTGGCTAATCCTCTGCCTGGTCATGGCAGGGAGATTGCAGCCTTTTTCAAAGCTGGCTGGACTTCAAAGTTACAAGGATACAGGGACTAGAGGAGGTGGGAGAAAATTGGGTCCACCGCAAGCAAAGACTGCAAGGGGTTCACCTCAGCTATTTCTTTTGCTGTTTATGAGGTGACACTGAAGAATTTGTGGTCTCAAAGGAGAGACTTTGTTGATCGTAAAGACAAGACCTTAGAGGTGGTGGCTTTTTTGGAGTATGATTTCTATATAAAAATAAAAAACAATACCCTTATGCAACAATGTGGGGCACCAACATGCAAAGTAATAATAGACACACAAATGATGCAAGATTCGTGATAAAAACACTAAAAGCTTATGTATGCTTTTACCTCTTTAGAAAATCAATCATGCTAGGTTTTTTAACTTTTGTAAGAACTACTGCCAAAATGCACAACGAAAAGGGAAGTGTTATTTTTTTTTTTTCCCTATTATTTTAGAAAGTGTGTTTACTTTGAAAGATCAATAGATTTTGAACTCTTTTCTCTACGCGTTCCTTTTATGTTGGCCGAGTCTTAGCAGGTTGTCATCAATTTAGCATTGCCCAGTTGGACTCACAGGTGCTCAAGATTTTGGTTCTGTCATTAGACTAGTCTTTGTTAGAGCTTCAGCACTGATGTTCTGTGCCAGTTTTAGTTTTTTTTTTTTTTGTCCATTACTCTTTATTCTGCTGGCAAATTGTCTAATTTGCTGGAAATGCCTTTGAATGCTGATCCTTTGTTAAATTCTCAGATGACAGAGAGATTAGAGTGAGATCATTCCAGATGAAGAAAAATGTCTGCTATTGAAATTTTGTGTAGTAGTGTGTAGTTGGCTTTGTGATGTGTTGACAAGCACTACGCATGTTCACTCTGAAAAGTCAGATGGGAACTTAATTTGCATGTGAGTTTGCATGTGTGTTGCGACACACAGCTCGTGGCAACAAAAGCTCTTTGCATCCTTGAAGCCATAATGTCTCAGTTTGTGTTTAAAAATGCTTTTTTACTACTTGGAATAGATTAATCTAATGAAATTGAGAAAAATGAAAGACACACTTCAAGGATATATTTTTAAAATAATTCCAATTCTTATTTGCCAATGTCAGAAATCAGTTTTAAGTAGTTTTACATAAGTCTTGATAGAAATAACTCGAAATGGCTTGTAAATCCTTTTTTTTTTTCTTCTTTTTTTTCTTACAGACTTACTTGGTATTTCAGTAGACTGCTGATGCCAGCTGTCCTTTAATTTAAGAAAATATTGGCTAAAAACAACCCAAGAAAAAAACTGAGTCAATGGTCACACTGTATTTCGTCTTTCTTTAAGCTACTCAAACCCTTTAGGCCATTGTGTATCCTTCTTTATTTGGATTTTGTCTGGCTTTTTAAATATAGCTTTTTAAAAAAAAATATTTTCATGGCTTTAATAACTTATTTTATTTAAGGTCTTGACTACAAGGAACCAGGATTGCAAGTTTATTGGTACTCCCTATTCACCATCAACATGGTAATTACTTTAAGTGGACTCTTGGGGAGGAGGAGGCACAGGGTTAGAATTTTACATGATTCCTTGTTTTGGTGTTCAGGGAAGTGTGCAGTCAATATATATTGCGTCAGTCAGATCTAATTCACACCCCTTTAACCAAGCGGGTGCAAGATATCAATAAGCTTTTCTAAGCTTCACCCTGGGGTAACCCTTCATGAAGGTTGGTTAGTTTTAGCTCAACTAGGAGGATTATGTAATTAACCATGGTTTCCTTAGTAACTGCTGTTATGGAGTTTCATTGCGTTCATTTTATGTCATTAGTACCGCTTACTTTAAATGGATTTTAGATGCTATCAATATGCTCATGGTGCAGAAGACCTGCAATCTGCTTACTTTGGTCTGAACCGTAGCAGAAAAGTTTAATGTGTTCTTTTTTTTTTTGTTTTGTTTTTAATATGCTTTAAGGTTTAAATGGTTTAATTTTGGCATATTGAGCTCAGATAGCACTGGCCGATGGCTTTGAAACAAAGGTTGGTGCTTACAGGAAAGTTTAACAATCTGAGTTTATGTGTACTTCTATGTTAAAGAAAAAAATCATCATTATTATTATTAAATGGAGAGGGATCACATGGATGTCAAGTACACAGCTTTAGGTTTTATTGGCATCCACCCTGCAGGTACAGTAAATGAAGTGATTTTATATTTTGCTTCCAGGAGATGCACTTGGGCCAGGTGAACTTCTTATTCAAGCCACATTATAAAGGTTAAAACAATGTCAAAGATGTATCATATGGAGGCGTAACAAACTATTACACGCCTAGTTAACATCAAAAGTACAAACAGTCATGTAACAGAGTGAGTATTGTCCAGGAGGTCTGTGGATTCCCTGCTTTCTGGCTCCTTTATTGTGTGGGTCAAACCACACCAACCTTCCAAACTTGACCTGCATTTTGATTGCAACTACATGCTGTGAAGCTTTGTGACTAACATGTTTCAGCACGCTTGCATTGACATCTTGTTACACAGCTGCCAAAGTGTTTAAAACTGATGCCCTGAGGACAGACGAACTCGAAGGGTCAAAACATAACCAGCTATGTTGCCTTCTGGGTTAATGATGGGCAGAGTTGGTTGATTTGGAGATGTAACTTTTCAACTTCCAATGAGATTATCATATTTTTACTGCGAAGAGCATGCCGTAACTGCTGCAGAGCAGGAGGCACTTTATCCGAGAGCCTCTCATATTTCTTAAATTGATGTTTACAAATTCCCTAGGTGGGGCATTAAGGAAGATTGGTATATTAATTGCCAACGCATGCCATCTAAACGGGTAATTGCAAGCTGTTTGCTGGAATGCAAATGTGCTCAGCTTCAGTTTGATGGAGCTTGTTTATTGAAGTGCTGGTCGCTGACAAATTAAGATGGTTAAATTGATGCCCTTTGCTTTTAAGTAATCAGTTTGTTTGCTGATTGTTGTATTAGAGTAATAGCAATTTGCCATTTTTCTTTTTTTTTTCTTTCTTTTTTTTTTTTTTTTTGGGCATATCAACACATTAACAACAGCTCGGTGGCAAAAAGGACACGGTTGGGATTTCTGTGTGCTACACTAACAATTATTTTCATTATTTGTTAAACCTCCAATCATTTTAGATTATTTATTCAAATGTTTAGCGTAGCTGTTTGAGACTTTTGGAAATGAGAACCTTTAACTTATCTGAGAACTATGACTTTTACTCGGGTGTTTAACATATAACAACAACAGAATGTAACAAAACAAAGGAGCAGATGAATTAGTTTGTATGGAGTACATTCCTCTTCCATTTGTGTTGTTACTGTTTTGAGGCTGAAATATTAAGTATCGAAGTCCATAGCTACATGAGTTAACCCATAATTACTCGTATGTATAACAATGCCAGCCCTACAGATGGTTGTGATTTATTTGTTTTTTTATTATTGTCTTGCTCATGTATATCAAATTGAGGTAATATTTTTTTGGCTACATCACCACACTCTGTGAGCAACTAATCAACTCAATGTTTCATCACGATAACTCATGCACCCCAGCTTGTAAATTGTTTTTTCCATATCCCGGGGTTCAGCAGTGCAACTGTAAAGTATGCAAATGTGATTTACTTGCATAAAAATACATTCTGAGCCTCTTGGGTATTCTTCCTCAATAAAAGTGTTTATATCTATGAGAACCAATGAATATGAATGACCTAGTTTTTTTTCATTTCTTATCTTATAAAAAAGACATTTACCTGAATGCCATTTTTCTCTGCACCACTGTGATTTGAGTTAAGCTACTTTCAGCCATCGTTACCATGAGACTGATCATCCCCCCTCTGTTCCAGAACACCTCAACACCTACCGTTTTTAATAATATTGGCCGTCCCATATCTTTACATATGTGTGGGTGTTTGAAATAAGTTCATTTTCATTCATCCCTTCTCGGCGGGCTTGACTCCTGCACTTAGTATCCAATTTCTGCCCATTTGTGGGCGTAAGCAGCAGAACACTCTTTCTACAGCTCCCGTTCGCTTCCTGAATTTCTCCACACATCAGCACACACCGTCTGCAGGGCTGATCCATGGAGAGGGGGGTTAAGCGCTCTCCTCATAAGCACCTGTGTACCTCAAAGATCAGGGGATGAGAGTGGGCGGATGGGATAAGAACAGAAGGCGAGGATGAAGCAGTTGAGAGGGTGAGGAAGGTGATTACTGAGGGCCAGCTTCAGAGAAAGTGGCACTGGGAAGAAAAGATGATAGAATTCTCTTTTCATTGTGGTACAGCTGAACCATTTCAGACACACACACACACACACACACACACACACACACACACACACACACACACACACACACACACACACACACACACACACCAGTTACTTGTCAGTCCTTTCTTCCTGTTTGCGGTTATTTTCAATCACTCCGCCTGCCTCTTAGAGCCCATCGGTCTGTCCTCTTTCTTGTATTTCTTTTCACCTTTCTTATCATTTCACTCTTCAACTTCTGTGATTGGAGAATACTGAGCATCAATGATCTAATCTCATCCCTATTCATCACTCCAGGGCCTTTTCCCTTCTTCCCCTCCCTTTCGTCAGTCCCCACATCACTCAGTACACAACTTGCCGCCTCTGCTTTTTACCTCTTTGTTTCACATGTTTTGTTTAGCTTTTAAGTCCCCTTTTTACTCATCCGACTGACTTGCCTACCGTATAAAAGTTGACACGGCATCACAAGCAAAAGGCTTGGTAAGCTTTTTAGAGCCAGTCACGGTGCACCATTTCCCCCATCGTAATTACTGCTGAAACAAGCAGCTATGGGAAGTTTCAGCACTGGTGGACCCGTCATTACTGACAATCTCCCAGCCTTTATCTGCCATAGCTAAGACGCTCTTGCACTGCGGGGCTGTGATGATTGCTTTACTGAGCTTGGGTAAGAATACGGGGGGGAAAGAGGATGATCAGAGACTGTGCAGTTGGAGGTTTTTCATAATGGTGAGAGTCATAGCGGTGAAGCTAAAACCCTTAAACTTAAAAAAAAAAAAAAAAAGTATTTTAAACCAAAAGCTGCCCAAACCTTCCAAACCACCATCTCAATGTCCATGGTGATTTAACACTCTCCAGCTCCAAGAGGAGAACTTCAAATCTATTACACTCACCCTGTCCTGTCAAGCATGTTTTTGCTGAGGTGTCCAGCTCTTGGCTCCCAGCCTCCTGTCAACACAAGGTGCTAAAGAACACCAGATTGTTTGTGCCCTTCAGATGAAGGCATCAGCACTTGGAGCTCAGGATGTCAGGAGTCATTTACTTGTCCTCAAGCAGTGTTTGCATCAACTAGCAACTTTCCCAACCCAAAATATGCTTTTTCTTTTGGGGGGGGGGGGGCACATCTATTACTCGTCAGTTACAAACCAGTTCTTAGAGAATCGTGTATGAGTGGATTGAGACCATGATGCAATTTGGAGCTTTTAACTGTTTTAAGGTTTCTGTAAGGAGAACTGTTATGCTCATGTATTGATTTTTTGACTCCTAAAAAAAAATATACATCTCATACTTTGCTGTGGTGCAGCTCTTTCACTGCTCTAAACACATCATTCTCACTTCCATCCCCCTCCCTTTAAGACAACTTCCCTCTGATTTGATGTCACAGACAGAATACTTGAGCAGTAGGTGTAGCTTCTGGACTCGCAGCCAGAAATGGTCTGAGATGACCATATTAATCCTGCCTGTTCTCACTGACATTGTGCTGACCCAGTTCACATATTTTACTGAGCCAAAAAACTGCCAGAAACACAAAATAATTGGAACAGTCTTGAGCTTTTGAATAGCAAGAATAACTTGCACATACTCTGACTATGTTATTTAAAAAAAGAAAAAAAGAAAAGAAAAGGGGGGGTTGCTGAGGCGCTCTGTAACACCATTTTATTGTAAACAAATGTATTATTGGAGCAATTCAGCAAGAAAAACAGACTGATGTGCATCGACTTCCAAGTCTTCAGCAGGATCTCTGGGTCTTTGAAACTCGTTACGTTTAATATAAACAACTATTATTTATTTATTTATATATATGTGTGTGTGTGTGTGTGTGTGTGTGTGAGAAAATAGGCCCACTATAAAGGTTCCCTGTTTCTTTTTTTTTGGAGTACACGTCCAGTTTGCAGAATAATGTGTGAAGTCCAAAATCAGTGGCATACTTGAATTGTCTAAAAGGCCTAAAATGTGTATTTAAAAAGATTTTGAAAAACAGATCAGAAGTACTTGTGATATGTCTCAGAAATAAATGATAACTTAGAAACTTCTGTATCGGCAGAAAGCTTTTTGCTCAATATTTCTTGGGTTATTTACATTTGACGAAGCATGACTCATTGCTTCGAGAAACTGTTAAGTCTGGCATTCTTTGTGGTTGAATTGTTATTTCAGAAGCCTTTTCTTCCATTTTTAGGAAACAAATGTATTTCTGGCTTTGAGATGAGTCACTAAATGTGAACATAGTGATAATCAATCCGTAGTAGAAACCCAAAGGCTCTGGAAATGTTCGCCGCTGTAGACCAACCAACTGTTTTCACCAGCCATTGTGCAGCATATAGTCTACCTTCTGTGCTCACTGCTTGTGCTTCAGTGTTCCATGAAATAACTTGGCTAAATTTGCAAGCTCGTGGGTGTGTGATTGCATGCAAGTGCGTGTTTGTGCGTGTGTGTGTGTAGGGCTCCATCCGCTTCCAAATGGACGTGGGACTGTGCTAAAAAGGGAGAAGTGAGGCAACTGCTGGCAAAGAGCAACTGCAACCCAGCAGGTGGAAACAGGTGTCATTACTTACCTGCCTGGCTGTTAGCACCTGCCCCCAGGTGGAAAAAAACCTGTTCTTGAGAAAACAACCCAGGTAGAGGGACACAAGGGAGTGAACCTTTTTATTTTTCCATTCTGCAAGCTTGGGCGGGCTGCATTTCTTCTTAAGTGTATTCTTGTGGTCATTGTGCTTCACACAAGCTTGAAAAACGACTTCAATGCACAGCCTTGCTGTAATTTTGAGTCTCAGCAGAATGATTTGGGAAATTTACCATAATTTTATTTCCACAACTTGGAGCCGGACTGCAGATTTATATACTTCCTTAAACAACTTCAGAATAACTTTGAAAGCTAGTATTTCACATCTTTTGCCATTCATCTCAAGTTCACGTTTTCTGACTATACTGTTTTTACTGTACAGAAACTAGATGATGGCTTGTATAGTGTATATTCAATTCGTTTAAGATCTGTTACCAGTTTTTACACTGCTGGTACTCTACCACCCCATAATCTCATAAATTACTCATCGCTTGATTTCTACTCAGAGGTCACATGCATAATTCAGAAAACATACATAGTATCATAAAGGAGTAGATTGAAATTCCAGCGTTATTGGTGTTTTGTCTCCTACTAAGCTTGGGTAGAATATGTAAAAGTGCAGCATGGGAGTTTATTTTTACAAGTAGAGCACAGTGGGAGGATTTTTTTTTTTTTTTTTTCTCCCCGAGGTTGTTACAGTCTTCTCAGTTCTCTGCACAAGCTTTGGATATGCTTTCCAGCTGCATAATACCAACTCCAACCATGCCGGTGTTGTCTCAAGGGCAAAACCTGAATAGGGAGTAGCTCGCTGCCCCGTTGATGGATGAAGCTCATCCATGTGCCAAGTTCAACAAGTCAGCCGCTCTTCCCTTGCCATGCACCCCTTCAGCCTTTCTTTCAGCATACTGGTCTGTGTGCCCCCTGCTATTGCACTCATCTTCTCCCTTTTCAAATGGTAATAAAACTGAACCATGCTGGAACTCTTCAGCTAGGAGTGAACTCTCTCTTCTCAGAAGAGAAATTATGGATAGTCATGCAGAGTTTTTAAGGTTTGGCCCAGCAGGCACCAAAAATTTTCCTTGTGGCCGAATCATTTTGGCCACAGTCTAGGCAGCTTACCGCAATACACCACGGGTCTCTGGCTATTGTTATTATGCATAATGGAACAAAATCCAGTTTCAGTGCCCTCTCTGCACACCCCCCCCCCCCCTCCCCTCACTCTCTGCTCCACAACCGCTAATGTAGGGGATGTTGCCTGGCTTCTGCATGCTAGTGTGCTGACAACTGCCCATATTAAATTAAATTTGCCTCTTGAGCAACATAAACAACTCACGTCCTCCCCCCCCGCCCCCCGCCCCATCAAAGCCCGTTTAGCCAAAGGACAGACATTGACGATCAAAAGCTGAGCTCCAGCAAGGCTGCTCTTGGTGTGTTTGGCTTGTGGAAAGCGTGGACATGATCACACATAAAGTAGAGAGAAAGAAGAAACATAAATTTGCATCTGTCTTCTATTGTTTCATGGTTCCTTGTCTACTCATCCCACAGCCATCAGCTGTCAGTACACCTGCCAGATAATAAAAAGAGAGCTTTTTTTTTTTCTCCAGAGCTTTTTCCCCCAGAGTTTTAACAGATGCAGCAGTTTCAAACATATTTTTTAAAAAATGTACAAAGCAACAGTATTTGCGTCAGTCTTAATTGTTTTGGAACATTTTCTTTCTATAGTTCATCAAAAGGGTGTTGCAAAAATGCAGTGTGACAAATATTCATGACTGCTCTGAACATAAAATATTAAAGGTGCGCAGCTGTGGTGCATTAGAGGTATGCATTACGACTGTGCCATTGGCAAAGGTGTAAAATATTGCCCATTACAGCAAATAAATAACAGGGCATTGTTACAAATAACAGAGCGGTGCAATCAGCTGCTTCTGCAGTGAGCCTGTCATCCTTTGGGAAAACTGCAACACCGCCTTCTTGGACTGCTCCACTCCTTATTCTGGCTTGCAGCCTCAGTTTGCGCACTGTGGTGGCACATGTATTAGATTTCCACCTGCTGCTGCTGGTTCTACTTATAGTGACCCTTAAGCTCACAGCAGATCTCCATAGCAAAAGGCAGACTGATGTCACCAACTGCCATCCACAACAGTGGAATGGAACCACTGTAGCTCCTATGCTCTATACATTTTTAGAAGTTGTAACGGCCGCCGTTTTCTGAGTATTTATTACACGGCGTGCTGCTGGGAAAAGCCTGTTCTAACGTTTGAGTTTAAGGTTTATCTTGTTTTGAGTTGTCTTTCTATTTCTCATCATTTCAGTTTATTTTGAAAAATCTCAACAGGATCTTCAGCTCTATTGTGAAAGGTTTATGTGGAAAATAAACAAGCAGACGGTGGAGCCACACGCTGGGTTTACCGTTGTCGTTATTTATGACAATGCGTAAAAACAGTCGCTTGTCCAACCGTAGTGTAGTTATATTAAACATAAGAGAAAGAGAGAACTTTAAGAAATGAATATAGCCACTACAGTACCATCAAAACGATGAAAAAAATATTGCCGTAACAGTTGATTTTGCGACACCACGAAACAATGATGGTGTAATTTGAAACAATAGACGTTTTCATATCTTCATCCAATATATATCGTTATATTTAACCGCCCTGTTTGATTTGTTGATTACAAATGCGATTGACGTATAAGGACTTATGCCTGAAATAACAATCGAAAGTGTCAAGTTTGCAGCAAGTGCAAAGTTAAGATTTAACATTAAAACTTAACATTTAAAGGCTTGTTTTAGGGCTTCTGTCCCTAATTCTTTGAGTCCTAATCTTCCGTGCCTCACAGTCATTAAATGTTCATGTGTGCTCGGTGGTTGAGGTTTAAAATCACTTCCAGGTGCATGAAGATTTTCAATGAGGCAGCAAAAGCGTTGGCTTCTGTCTGTTGCATTGAACTCTTGCAAAACTGGTTAGTAGGACAAAGTCTAAGATGCATTTACCACAGGTTGCCTGCCAGTTCTTCTTGAAGGTTTGACTTTGCATAGAGCAATAAAGTACTCTGACAGCACTGGTCAGCAAAATAAAGTGATATCTTTTTCTTTCTCTCTGTCTCTCTTTCTGTCTCTTTTACAATCTTGGCAACACTTAATTTTCAAAACAGCCAGACGTGTCCATGAAGGCAAGGCTACACCCTATTAAACATTGAGATGAAAAGCACTTATTAAGTTCTTGTCAACATAAATAAGTTTAGGCGTGTGCTGTGAGTCAGCAACTATAAACCAGTTCTTGGCCAGTTTCCAAAGCTGTTGTAGTGAGCAGTATTTACTCATGATCGATTGTCAGCTGATTTTTGTTTTTAAATCCTTCACGAGGTTCAGGGTTCCTCCGAAGCAGCTTCTTGTAACTCAGCTTCTATCTTTCTTATACTGCACATGTGAAAGGCCACAAGTTCCTAGAGTTCATGTAGGGGAAAAAAACACAAGAGTACAAGAGTCCAGCGCTTGTTCCTGCAAATAACACGAAACAAATTGGATACAGAGACGGAGGCTGTTGAGAGAGGACAAGCCAGACTAGATGACCATCTGGCCCTTGCAGTGTCAGTGACCCAACCAATATGCTGTTGATCTTTTTCCCTTAAATAACTCCAGTCTTTATTGCTACAGCCTTTATCAAAACCTCAGATCATGGAAGAAAAACTCTGGGTTGTAAACAGTGGGTTGTTCGCTTGATTACAGTTGCGTGCTTGTGCTAGTGTGTGCGTGAGTGGAATCTTGTTGATTGTCTGCATGAGCTGATTGGTGGTGATTTGTGCGAGGGAGGGATGGAGTGACAAAGTAAATTGAGGCGGGGAGTGGAGTTGTTGACTGCAAAGTTGTAGGCTCACTGTATAACTTGTCTGCAGCTTGCTACATAAGTCATGTTTTTTTTCTTGGGGCTTTTCATAGCACAAAAAGGCAGCAAAGCAACAACTAGGGTCCTCTCAAAAGACATTAATCTGAAGCTGGCACCGCTCTGAAATGATCACCTCTCACTTCATGTGTCTTTATTATGGTTTAACAACCCTCTAGAGTTGAAGATTGTTCTGTTTGTTTGGTTTTTTGTTTTCTTTCTCAATAATTAAAGCCTGAGGTTAAGCAACACTAACTTGCCTTTTAAATAAATAAATAAATAAATAAATAAATTCTGTTTGGGGTACCTATTGGGACTAAATATTGGTTCACGGTATGAAGGAAAGCAGCACTGTATTCAGCTACAGCCATGCCTCCCAGTGGTGCTGCAGCATTGTCACTGCTACTGGATTTCAACATGGAAAACACGGCTACTCTCGCAGAATCCAGGCGTGTGATTAAGAAGTTTGCAAAACGATGCCTGAGTGCCTTTTTTAATGTCTTTTTTTCTTTTTCACAGTTTATTACTTGTGTAAAACTAAGAAATACAGAAACAACCAGCTGACATTTGTCCAGGAGGGAAATTCTAGGGCTCTGTAATTTAGTCATTTGTGTAAGAGGGTGGCAGTTTGGAGATTTTTATTTATTTATTTATTAGGATTTTATTGGAAAACATTCCCACTCATATTTCCAGTGGCTTTGACTCTTAATTAAATGCAGCCTCTAAGCAACCTTTTATAATTTATGACTGTATGATGACAGAGTCGAAAGAAATCCTGTCTCTTCAGCAGAAATATACACGTCTGATGGTTTAATGCTACATTCATGCAAATATTGCCTGCTGTCCTTGTTTCAGCTCAACTGTTTGTTCTTTCATTTTTTTCTCTTTGCTTCTCTCTTTGGTACCCCTCCCTTTCTCTTCTGTTCTCTGCTCCTCCCTGTCATCACCTTGGCAAAAACCCTTTCACAGGCCCTGAAACACTTAATTGACTTTTCATTGGCACAAGCTGTAATTGGCTTTTAATCACCGTTTTACATCATGTTTTGAAATTCAAATCAGCAGTGTCAGCTCAGAGAAAGGGGCCTCTTCAGTGCTTTGCTGTCATTCACGGATGCTACAAGAGGAGCATCTCAGTATTGATGGCATGTTTAACATCTTTCACTTGCTAAGTGAGTGAACGGAAACTTCAGGTTTTGTGTATAAGGTCCCTTCTGCAAGCACCAATCTACAGACTGAGTGATACTTGATAGAAAACATTTGGTTTCGCTGTGGCTCTTTCTGACAGGCAGCAGTTATGAGACGTTAGCATCATTTGCACAAGAACTCAGTTGGAACCAGGTAGATGGTGCCTTTCTTGACCTCTCTCACCATTTAATGCTAAAAGAACCCAAACAAAACCCACCAAGTTCCGAGTATCATAAAACTAATATGTCATATCCCAGTACATGCAGTTGAAAATAATGGACAGCTTAATTTATGTAACAGTAAAAAGCAAAGGGAAGTCATAAATACGTCAACAACCTCAAAAAAGTGCATTGTGTTATGCAAACAATGCTCTTTTTGCTCTTATGGTGTCTATAATGTAACTATACAGAGAGAAATATGTATATAGGTTGATGGGTTCCATTTATAAACTTGCCATGGATTTGGCTGAAGGCCACGTCAGGCATGAAGATGTGCATTGTGAGCACTGTTCGATAAGTCAGGGTCAGTCTTCCACCTCCGCTCAACACTCTAAAAGCAGTTCCCACGCTCTCTGTTACCGATGGATGAGAGATGAGAGCAGCCGTGTACACTTGGATGGCATCAGTTTTACAGTACCCCCCCCCCCCCCCCGTGTGTGTGTGTGTGTGTGTGTGTGTGTGTGTGAGAGAGAATCTCTCTTTGTTCTGACCAACTGTGAGCCTGGCAGCAAAACCTGAGCCGTGCATCAAGATGTCTGTAAACTCCTATACTTCAGCATGGCCTGTAGTTATTTGTGCTTTGCTTGGATAGCAAATCCCTTCACGATTCCCAGCTCTAACCCTTTCTCACATTGGTTAAAGAGCCATAGGAGACAAGGATTAGCATACATAAGTGTTTTTTTTCTTTCTTCACTTTCTGTCTCCCTTTCAACTTTTAACTCCTTTGTTTTTTTGTTTTTTTTCACATCAACCCTCTCTCCTCTTTGTCGATTCCTGTCACTTTCTCTATTTCCTCTTTTCATTTTCTCCTTTTTACTCGTTTCTGTGTTTTCACTCTCTCCTCTCCCTGGTGGCTGAATGATCGTGAGTGACGTTTAGCAACTCTTCAGCCGCCAGGAAGGCTTTGGGAGAGAGCCCACTCTTTTTAGAGCATCCGTGATGCTCCCCAACAAATTGTGACACTAAGACGAAATGTAAGCTGGCAGCCAGCGTGTAAACCGTTCAACTCCTTAGACCCTGGACAGTTTTTTTGCTCCACTGCTGCATAAGACTTATTTCATTCTCCTTTCACATTCCTTCGGCACCCAGCTGGAGAATGGAAAATAATATTTAGATTTTTTTTTTTTTTTTTTTTTAACTTCTGGAACAGAGCAGAGGAAACCCTGTTGCTCGACAACCCCTCCCACCACAGCCTTTCAGCTGCTCCAGTGTCTTTCCTTAATTTAGGATGTAATTCAAAGATTTTCACTTAAATTCTTCGTTTTCTCACTCATTTCTGTCTCACCTCCACTAAAACGTTCCTTTCAGTTTTCATTATCATTGAACTGTCAGGACAAAACCTCCTTGTTGTAAATCACGGTTCTCTTTCCACCCCAGCAGGAGGGATTCATTTTCCAATTCACTTGCCACATGTGATTAATTTTAGTTGAATTGTGAGGGAGGCAATTATGATTTCAAGTAATTCATATATTACTTAACATTGAATAGTCTCCTTAGGTCATCATTCAGGCGCTATATTAACTTTAAATAATCAAAAATAATAAGACTGTGATAATGCACATTCTGAAACTGAAATGGGAACTCCGAGCGTTAATATCTTTTGGGTTTGTGACTTGGCAGATTCATGTGTTATTAAACACCCAGTCAAATTTGAATGAATGGAAAAAATTAATTAGATCAAATGATTGAAGGTCTCTATTTGCCAGTAGCTGATCTAATCATTCAAATATTCCATTCTAGTTCATTAATTCTAATGTTCGAAACACTGTAAAATGCTAATGTTGTTGCTAAGTCTTGATGTACATATGCCAGTTTATTATTTTTAATAGTCCCGTTAATGCTCAAAAGAATTACGTGAACTAAGTTGCCCATTTGTGCACAGCCCTAATTGGTACACTATGTGCAATTCTAGTATTTTATGAATAATACTAGCTTATTTTGAATTTGATGGAAATTCAGTTCAATTCAGCAAGTCTCGCAACAGTTGGGATGGGGCAACAAAAGACTAAAATAATAAGTGGCACTGAAATGAGAGAGCTGGAGGAACATTTTATAACAAACTGACAAGATGTCACTTAACCTAGTTAGCTCATTGGGGAAAAAAAAAAGAAAGAAAAAAGAGCATTTTAGAGAGGCAAAGTGTTTCTGATGTAGTGCAGGTTGAAGCTCTAGCACGCAGAGAAGAAGCCATATGTGACCGTGATCCACGGGTCTCGGATTTGCAAGTCATTGCATTGTTTTTCTATAAAGCGCCCACACTTTTTTGGATTTGGGATGCACATGAGCAGTGCATCAGTAGCTGTGGGTTGGGATGATAAATGCTGGCAATGAAGATGGTTTGTATGAGCTTATTTAATTGTAATAAGGGGATAATCCTTAAATTCCAGCTGGCTTCAATAAAAATGAGAAGTTCCTAATGTAAAATGGTCACAGTATGGTTTCACTGTGGCTCGTCTGAGCTGCACTGTCCTGGTGAATAAGGGCTAAAATTCTCAAAAATAAAATCTGTAGAAAAACCCCAAAACACAAAAAGTCACAGTCAATACGACTCTTCACAAAATCAATCCACTGCTGCTTTTGATTCGGGAGAATGAGCTGTTCTGCAAATTTTGGCTTCCAGGGCGGGTACGTTGGACAAGGACATAGCTAGTGTAAGAAGCTGTGTGCTGCTGTACCAGTAAATGTAGTAACTGATTGAGCGGGAAAACCACAGACTTAAATGTCAATGGTAAAACCGCACACACTGTGTAAAGTGTCTCTCCCACATTAGCTCAGTAGTTCAGCAACCTCTCATATTAAGCTTCAGCAGGTCTTCTGTCCAACCCTTCGTTACTGATGACCCATTATCAGAATCTTTGTCCCTCTGAGGCTGTGAAACCAGACTGATAACGAGGCTTGCCATTTGAAAGGCCACAGTATTCTCACTGTGTCATGTCTCATTACAAACCACCACGATATTTGTTTACATCCTCTCCTGGCCCCTGAGCGCTCTTATCAAGACCTTTTTTGTAAGAGCCCCTGCAGTCCAAAACACCTTCATCAGAGATGGGTCTGACAATTTCTGCATTAGTGTGAAGTGCAGTTGCACTCTATATTTTCCATCCTCTGCTGCCCCCTCCTCAATTATTTTTTTTCTTTTTCAGTGAGATGAGTCTTATTTCTGCACAATTGCACTGATTGTAATCTATTCCAGCTTTTTTTTTTTTTTAAAAAAGAGCTCAACCTGAAATGAAGCCATTCATCACAGAGTAAACAGCATAGCAGAAGGGCAGGAGCAGGAGAATGTTAAGAGAAAATGCTTGGGGTAGAGGCAACAGAAGAGAAATCCATGCTGAAAAAGCAAACAAAGCATGACACCCTTTGCCTGACAGAAGTTCGCCGTCCCCTGCTCTCCTCACGAGGATGTGACATTTAAGAGGGTGGTGTCTTGTTATTGCAGGCCTAATTAACATTCCACGTTACGCCAGCTGGAGATGGACACCCTGCCAGTGCCGTCCCCCTTTTCACCCTCGTGTTTGTCCATGAAGTTCTTTGCTTTCTCTAAGTGTAACTGGCTCTCAGTGTTCCCTCATGCCCTGAGGTCTTTATTGTGTGACGATGCACACGGGCTCTGCCAATGTCGTCTCAAATGTTCCACTGTGGTCAGTCTATTTGCCATTGCCAGAGGTGTCAGGCAGTAGTAACCATGGTGACAGTGTAAGGTCTGAATTGTTGGAGGTGTCGGAGCCCTCGGGGGTGCTGCAGATCTAACTACAAGAATCTGTGGCGCCCAGTGAACTTTCTCTGTCAGGTCAGTTACCGTCTTATGACATGATGTCGAAAGTGATTGATTTCATTTTTTTTTAAAATTTTTTTTTTTATTTATTTTTTTTATTTTTTATGAAGACGTATTTAAATTTAAATTTAAATATATTTCTCAATATATCAAAGTGGCCGTGTCTGTGGAAGTTTCTCTTTGATAGTTTTGTTTCCACCATGAATGTTATGATTGCTGATGTGATTATTTTTGCATTTTTATTTCAACCTTAAAGCTGCTGTTTTTAGAATGGGGTTTAGAGGAGAATTCCTGTCTGACCAAATCAATTACCGTCAGTTTAAAGCAGTAAACCGGTTGGTTAAATTTAAAGATCCCAAAGCAACAGTTAAATAAATGGGCGACTTTAGTCTAAGAAGACCTGCACAACTTCCAAACTGCCACGAGGATGGTTTTGGCAAAGGATTTCTCTCTGAAATAAAGTAGGTTTAAAGCAGGGAGCTGTTTTTGAAGCCTAAAGTTGACAGAGGTGAGCGATCCTGTTCACTCCTGTGCTAGTGATTTGGTAAATATAGAGAAGCTTAGTATGTAGACCCTGAATGCTATGACCATCATGTACATGCATTTCTATAGAGATTAGAAGGGAATTTGGGGATTTCTTTTTTTTTATTATGTACTTCTCTCACACACAGTCGATATCACCACAGAGCTCATTTAAAATTTGAAGTAACTCTTCAAAAATGTTACACCAAAAAACAGTTTTTTTTGTTTTTATTTAGTTTGGTTTGATGTTGGTAATGATCAAAGCAACGATTTAACAAAAAAAGAAAAAAACCCATCTCTATATTCACTCGCCATCCTTCAGTGCTTTCCAGAAAGAGCTGAAAACATTTAGTGTGTGAGAACAAGGAGCAATCTGACATGCAGGGCAGGGGGTACAGAACTGAAAGAAAACAGAAAATTGCAGACAACAAATAGTGGATACTGACTTTGAAGTATATATATTTTTGTTTTGGTACAGGCGCTGTACTTAACTTATTATACTTGATGCTCAGATGTTGTCCTTTTTGCACAAAACCTTAAACACTCTTTTCAATGGAGAAACAGAGTGACATAATATCGGACGTTGCTGCAAAGAAAGTAAATTAACGTTATAGCGTTTATGGACCTCTTGAAAAAATGCGAGACCTCCTTTCCCCCCCCCCCCCCCCTGCTGTTGGTCCTCATTTCAAAAAAAGGGTGGAAAGCTTAGATATGGAACAACAATTTGATATTAGAGCATTAATTCTTGAGTAAAATTAAAGAATTACAGAACCAATTTTTTGAGAGATAATTTCAAATAAAAAGCTTGAAATATTGTTAGTCACACAATTGTCACACATGTCACACTGACAATATTGTGAAATAGTGTGAATGTGAGGTATCCATCATTACCATAAGTAGTGGTGTGTGCACCTTAACCAAATAATACAGCATGAAGCTGTGCACAAAATGTGTCCTAGAATTCTTCAAACTAGCCAAAAATACACCAAATAAATTGGCCCCCTCCTGGTTTTAGCACATGTGTATGTGCTTCATTGTGATTTATTCATCACCTCAGTGTTTGGCTACTTATCAGCAGTGCAGGCAAGTATTGAGCTTGTGGAGATGATAGAATTGTGGGACTTGCTGTGCCGGGCTGGAACAATAGACGATGAAAATAAGAGTGGCAGTGCAGAGTTGGGGTGGGGGTGGGGGTGGGGGGGGGGCGTTGTCACTCGTGTGAAAGATGGATGCCACACAGAGCCAGGGCTGAAAGTGGGACAGCTCTCAGAAGGACAACCGGGAGACAAAGGGCTAAGATACCAAAAAGCCTCAGAATCGGCAGTCTGAGGAGATCTTTCAAGGACTGATTCCGCAGTCCTCTGTTTCAGACATGCCAGTCTAATAAATAATAAGCATGCGCGGTTTGGTTTTGAAGTTTATGGCCCCTTCTCTGCTGTCAGTTCAAATCAAACTCCAATTTAGATTGTATTCCTCTGCGCATTTGTGCCTCTAACTGTAGTGCTTTCTCCCACTGGTAGTAAATTCCAGTGACATTTCATCGTCTTTGATATCCTTGATTGTGTACTTCACCTCAACTAAAACACAGCCTCTGAGTCTGTGCTGGTCTCTGTAGACTGTCTCCACTGATCAATTCTTCAGCCCATCTGTCTGCCAGGCTTATTCACAGGGCCGCACCGTAGGCAGACGAACTCTCACGGCAGGAGTCTTCATTAAACCAATCCTCCCTACCTCCTCCTCTCCCTCCCTCCTTTCCTTTTTCTATCTCTCCACAGGCCTGGGGAAAGTTAATAAGAAGATTCGATCAGCTGGCAAACCACCCCCCCACCACCCCCACCTTCCTCGACGCCATCCTCTTATCCCAGCCATCGTCTTTGTCCAGTGTTGCTGTGACTCACTGACATAGTTGGATGCTGGTGAGTCAATAATGGTCTAACCTCAGCTGTTTTTTGATGGGGTTAGATCACTTAATTTGAGAAATATTGCTAACTGTTCCAAGTATCAGATGTAACTACAACAGTATTAACGCAGCTTTATCAGTTGTAGCAAACGTTGTTCTGCCTTATGTTCATATCATAGCTTGATTAAAGCTGCTAAGTAAGTGAACTTATATTAGCTGTAGTTTCTTGTTTGTATACTGTTGGAAACTAATGATACAAAGTAATCCCATCTTTTTCTGTGATCGGTTACTTGTAAATGAAAATCCTGTAAATAGCTTTACCTCACTTCACACCAGTGTAAATCACTGCTGTCTTGATCTTAGGGTTCAGGCTTACGTTACTGTGCATACACAGAAATAACACTGGTGTCTGTGTCTGGGCAGTATTTGTTATTTGTACCAAAGTTTTTATGTTGAAGTCGGGAGTAGAAGAGCACGGAAATGGGGCAAAATATGTGAACAGCAATCTTAGTGTTATTTTCATCTAAGCTGTGTTGGAGAAGGCACATTTTTGCCGAGTGTTAGGAGGATTAGAGCGAGAGGAAGTGTAAACAAAAAAGGGCTAGTAATATATGGTCATCTTCAGCCTAACAAGACTTCCCTATTTGCTGAAACCATCAGAACCTTTGTATTTTATATTTCTTTCTAGCTGCTGCTATGCTGTGTTTTGTGCGAGGTGAGGGGGTGTCGGTTTGGCTCAGTTGTCCTGCCAGAGAAATGGATTTGCCATGATGGATGGCACCAGTGGCACTGTACAGGTCTCAGCCTGTTGCTGAATCACAGCTTTAAACTAATTTTGTGGGCACAGCAGAGCCGTTGTGCTTTGTGCCCGAGCTTGGGACCTGGCTCATCTAACAGCCCAGCTGAAGCTTGCATGCCAATTACACCCCCCCCTCCAACCCCCACCATTGGCCAAGAAGAGCAGGCAAAGCAAGAAAATAAAGAAGTATCTGCTCACTTGCTGAGGCAAACACTTTGCTTTAGTGCCCTTGTAATTCAGTAGTGTAGGTAACAGCCATGCGCTGTAATATCCTGTGGGCGAGCACTGAGTTAATTTAATTATACTCGTCATGGTCACTTTCCTTCCCTGTAAAGATTGTTAACGTAAGTGTACTACTTTTATAGTCGCAATTTCTGCTTGATTCAAAACATCTCGGACATGTTGACATCTTGTTGTGATTTATAAGTAGCGTGTGAAGCTCAATGAGCACTGTTTAACCTGTGCATGCTTTGAAAAGTGATGCGAAACCCAAACTGACGAAATGTCCAAAAGTTTTTATTGATGGAATTAATTTTGCTCAAGATACTTTCATGTCACGCCCTGTTTTTAATTTTCCATAGACTGCTGCACTTGCATGTGTTTAGCTTAGATTAGAGGTTTGCTATTGTGTGGCAGGAAATGTCTTGAAATCAAGGTCTGCATCACAGCAAAGAAGAATGTCTATTGCATAGTGTTTTGACCTTGAGCCCTTTCTTGTTCTAATTACTGGTTTTGCTGTGTTCTTTAGACTTCTGTGATTCGACTTAAGCATTTCCCCGTGACATAAGATTTTGATGCAACTAGGAAGATGGTGAAGTTGTAGTTGGATTCGCAACCTGTAGGTGTCATAGGAAAAATCAAGTGCTTTCACATTGTTGGATGTCATCTCAGTCTGATATTCAGTGCCTTTATTTTTTTTAAACTTAGGATTCAATTTACTCTTATGGCGTAACAACCATAAATAATGAGCATAAACTGATTTAAATCAAAGCGCTTTTAGTCATGGTGAGTAAATGTAAACGGCTTAAAGGTGTGTTTGTTATGTTTTGGGGTATAATTAATCATGATTGTGCTCTTGACTCCAATCTCTTTGTGGGTGCTTTGCATTATTGTGCTTTTAATTTACTGTGTGAGAATTTTGACTTGGGGCGCTTTCAGAGTGAGACGCGACAACAGCAGCAGCTGCCATTTATTCTGCACGGCTCTCACCAGATTACACAGTGGCCTGCTCTGCATCCAGCAGCAACATTTTTGACATGGTCAAACTCGAGCAGCAGCAACAGAAGAAAACTGCTCATTCACGGTTCTCTACCCCCACAATGCCCTCTCTCTGTTCTCTGGTCAGAAATGACATGCGGGTAAAATAGCGTGGTGGCAACATGCTTCTGATACTTGGACCTTTTTTCACACCGACATTCTGACTTGTCACAATAGGTAAAGCAAGGCTGCATAATGGTGACTGCATCCATTCAGCAGCAGTCAGGCTTTTGAACATGCTGCTTGGCTGCCATCGCTTACTGGGACACTTCTTATGCTGAGCACAGTCCACACAATATTTTTGTTTATGTATATGATGGCCAACATTTCAGATTAGATGATTAGAGCCATAAAAGCTTTGCTTCTTGTTTCTTTTTGTCAGTCAAGCTTGTTGGCTTTCACGACATGCATGATGTCAGTGGAAAGGAGAGTCGAGCTAGAGAGTTAAGCTGTGTGTGTGTGTGTGCGTATAATAATGGCTGTCTATTCTGCTTCACAGTTCCACCTACCTAAACTGGATAATGAAGCAGTCATGGAAGATTTTTTGGGAGAATAAAAATGTGACATGCAAGTCATTGTGCAGGGACATTATAATGTACCCCAGATATGAGAGATGTGAGAGAAAACAATCAACTGACATGCACGTTAACCATTTCCAACAAGACCCTATGTTGTGTGTGTTGGACCATAACTGGGCTGTTATTGTGCAGTCTGAACTTGGTAAGCATTAATTCCACCTGCGTTTCCTCCCCCTGTGGAAATTGTGATGTAAGAATTCTGCAAATCCACAGTTTGAAAGGATATAGGCATCATTACTTAATCATAATTGGATCATGAATGAACTCTTATTCTAATACACTGTTTTTCCAGTTCACGGTTTACCTGAAATATCTTTAAACATGAAAGCTTTCAACACGCTGGCATTTGTAACAGTACAGGACAGTTAAATGCCAAAAGTAACATGGCGTCACCTCAAGACTAGACCGCAGGACTAGTCTTGAGGATGTTTGCACCTCAGTTTTAGTCAATAGTAGGGCTGCCACAAACGATTATTTTGATAGTCGACTAGTCACCGATTATTTTTGCGATTAGTCGACTAATCACATCATCATCCATTGGACGTAAAACTACAGCTTATTGCACCAGCAGCATCTGCTCTTATATAACTATCATTAGCTTACAGCTTTAAGTGTTTAAGGTATGTGCTAACTAACAATAAAGACAAGATGATAGTTTATTAAATTTTAATGAAATTTGCAGATTGTTTCGGTGAAGTTTAATAAACTCCTTGCTATCTAAAATATAACAGGACACCGGAGTAAATTCTGGAGCATCTCACACTTCTGATAATCAGCTGTCTGCTTGACGTTTATTCAGCTGTATAAAAACTATAACTTTAATCTCAGCCAAACCGATTTACTCAGGAACAAATAAAATACTAAAAAAAGCCAAACAATAACATTTTAAGTTATCCAAGTGACTCATATATCATGTTTAACCTGAGTAGCGAAAGACGGCGGTGGGTTTGAAAACGATTTGCCGGGAGTCCGGTGTTCTCACGGCTCTAGTGACCTAGCCCCCGGCTAGCTATCGAGCTAGTGGGTAACAGACGTCTCCAAAAACATCGGAGCGCTTTTGAAAATATGTGGTGTCCTGATAAACTGAGCAGATATTTGAGGTTTACACAGCTACATTCTCGCCTGAAAATATGTTAAACGTTTATTTTGTGACCCAGAAAGAATAATAAGAGTAACATTAAAACTAACTAGCTGCCGCCATTGTTGGAAACTGAGCTGGGCTGCGCTATGAATTCTGGGACACAGCTACTTCTTCTTCGGGGTTTAACGGCAGCTGGCATCCTTGTACATGCAGTGCTGCCATCTTCTGTTTCAGTGCGTTATTACACTCTTAAACCCTGCTACTTATTCCTGCGTCTGTTGGGATCTTACAAAGCTTCAAACGACGCGTCGACTATTAAATCAGTCGTTGACGATTTTGATAGTCGACGTAATCGTGACTAGTCGACTAATCGTGGCAGCCCTAGTCAATAGTGGAAAAAGTTCTGGCAGTGAATCCAGCTTAAAAGAAATTAGTCTTAGTCACGCAAAGTATGCTGCAGTTGTGCGTCATAAGGATGCATTTTAGGGTGGCTTTACCCTATTAGAATTGGTAAAACATTCTATACTCTTAGGACAGCTTTTACTGATTGCCTGTCAACGATGCAGGTAGTGCTAGGAGGCGATACAAACATTAAAGTGACAGTATTGTTCTCCTGCTATCTTTGTGCACCTACCAAAAACTCCCTGGCCATCTCATCTCTCCTCCTCTTTTAGAATCAGACACAGGGATTCATGGCAGCAGTGTGTGACCTGGGACCTGTTTGGGTCTGCAATGCATTAAGATGAATACAGCCATCCCACTGTCAGATGATAAATGGCGGGCTGCAGGGAAGGCTCTTCACTATGTAAAAGAGGTGCTTGCAGACATGGCACTTTCATCAATCAGAATGGGAACCGCTGTAATGTTGTTACACCACAGAAAAGATGTACAGTCTGTTTCCGTGCAGCACACAAATGAATCCTCTTTGTCTGTTTGGATAATGCTTTTCACCCTCTGCGTTGCAGGGGACGTGATTTGGGTGCAGTGATGAGATATTTAGGTGCATAAAGTCCTTGTTTTGAGCTTCATTTAAAAATAATCCCACTGTGTAATCAGCTGTCCTTACACAGGTGTAACGTCGCCTTATCTGCGCTACAATTTTTCCGTTTCGCTCAGACGGCAGCATCAAGGTCTCAATTAAAGTGACACCTGGTATCTCACATTCACACTTCCTCGCGAAACCCCAGCAGAGCTCCCTGACAGTGAGCCCGGAGCTGCTTAGTCAACACTTCAGAAACCCTGGAGATGATTTTGGGAAAGGTGCAGTGGAGTGCTACGTTCACACTGCAGGCAAAAGCGCATCAAATTTGACTTTTCTGACCGTATGCGACCCATATCTGATGATGGTATGACAGTTTGCACGGCACAAATCCGATATTTTCAAATCCGATCTGGGTCACTTTCGAATGTGGTACTGAATCCGATACATATCCGATGTTTTAGAAAGCGACTGCTGTTTGAATGATCATGTCGCATTAACTCTGTCTTTTACGTCACTGACACAAGACAGAAGCCAATTATCAGCTCAGGAGAAGCGCCCGAGAAGACATCGCGAACGCTTCCTGGCCATCCGGTGTAGATGTCAGTGAAACTGTTGGGAAGACAACGTTGGAGAAACGTGAACATTTTATTTATACTGTATAATCTGCAGATTCTGACAGAAATCTGCGACTGTCCTTTGAAGCACCGCTCCTCTAAAACAGCAATAAGGATAATTATTAGGTTACATTATTATGTAAATAACAAAATAGCTTAAAGCAAAAATTGGGAAACGTAAAGTCCGAAGTCTTTATATTAAGGGCCAGCAGTCAAACAATACGGTTTGCTCTGGGTCTAAACAGAGCGCGTTGTGTGTGACGTCTTCTTTTGCGCATGCGGGCCGCTTTGAGCGTTCACACTAGAGCGCGTTTGCTGTCGCATTTTATTTGTAGTGTGAACAAGCAGACAAAACAAAGTCGGATTTGATCAAAAAATCAGAATTGAGCATTAAGACCTGCAGTGTGAACGTAGCCTAAGATAAGAGCAGCAGACGGGTTTATGTGGGACACGCAAGGGTGAATAGTGCAGTCCCAGGTCACTGGTAAAGAAAGCAAAAGGTAAAGGAATTTTTGAGGGGTTATTTTTATCTTTTATTTCTTGTCTTTTTCTTTCTTGTTTTCTGTTGTGATAAAGGATCCAGTGTGAATTGGGATTTGGTTGTGGAAATATTATGATTAGTCTTTAATGTCTCTGTGTTTGCGGAGCTCATTTAAGTGCCTCGGCTCAATAAAATGTGTATGTTTTTCTTTAAATTGCTTGCTAAATCTCTAATATCAGTACCCACACATATATCATTTTCACCATTTCTCAGTTCTACTCTCTCTGGTATTCTGCCTCTTCTACAAGCAGCACTTTCTTATAGCTCAGAGGATCTAATCATTCTCCTGGCTTTTCTTTTTTGTACGCTGCTAATCTCCTCCCCGAACCTACTGTATCTCTACCTCCCTTTTCTCACGTCTCTTCCATCATGTTGCTGCCCTCTCATTCTCTCTGCATGTAGCCGTTGAGTCGTAGCAGTTCTTGTGGCAGGAGGTGTGGTGTAACCCCGGCTGTTTTGGCAGATAAGCCTCAGCCTGCCCACCTGCTTCCCCGCTGCTTGTCAGCCAAATAGGACTTGCACTGTCACTGACATTCATTCGGCGGCAGGAGGTTGCCTCCTCGATGGATCCGCCACAGCCGCCTCACCGCCTCTAATTTTCATGCATGAGAAGCCTGAAGAGCATTCGACTCTCCTTGAAACAAACAGCAAAAGTCTCAAAAGAATTAAACCAGTGACTGTTAAAATTGCTCCCCGTTTCAGTTTGAGATGAATTTTACGTTTATTTTCACTCAACTTTTATCTTACCTGTGGAGATCAGAGTATTGCTTTTTTATTCTGGCTATATAATCGCAACACAGTGTACAGAGAAAAAGCTGCATTGCCAAAAATCTAAATTCTAACAGATTTTGTTGATCAGTCTGTTTTTTTTTTTTTTTTATGATATTTTTTTTTAAACAAGGCTTCCAAACTTGACAGTTTCCCATTAGTCTGTATTTAGACTCCAAGTCTACAAACATGATCAACAAAAAGAGGAAATAAAGGAGGAAGTTCAGTGCCAGTATACCAGCTCTAAAAGAACATTTGGGACTGGCTATTTTAAAAATACCTGTGAGGATGAAGTCTGTCATTTTAGATTTGGGGAGTTTTACTCCATTTTAGGGCTTGATCAAAATCAGGGAGCAACACATAAAAATCAAATAAAAAAAATAAATAAAATAAAATCTCTGAAATAGTTTTTTTTTTTTTTTTTTTTTTTTTTTCCCCCCTTCAGGAGAGACTGGTTTGACTTGTTTCTCTTGTATGCTTTTATTCATACTGCCCTTCCTTAAGGGCATCGTCCTAATTGAAGATTTTAAAGCCAATATGTTATGCCTGTGAAACTGGATGACAGCAGCTTGGGCAAGACCGAGAACCGTCAAGTATAATGTTGTGAATACAGACTGCGAAACCATATGCCTCTCAGGCACTCATGTGAACACGGGCCTTTAGTGCTGTAATTCCCTTTAATTGATTTGTTACTGCACTAATGGTGGTTATAATATTGAGTTGTCTTCTTTGATGATCCAATCATCGCTGCTGTCAGAGAGGCACTCCTCCTTCGCTCAGGCACCAAACGCACTTCCTGAACTATGTACGCAGCTATTGAAGCCAGTTGTACATTTGTGGATTTGCAGCACTGAGGCGGCAGAGCAGTGGGAGCTATATCTCTGTGTCTTGAGCCAAAGGAGTGATTGCCTGGTGAATAGTTGTATGGTAAAGGTCAATAAACAGTGGCTAGGTTACTGTGCGGCAGATTGAAAAGGAAATTATATTGCGGTGAAGACGGGGAGGTGTGCGTTTGCATGTACTGTTTTTATGTGTGAAATTGTGTGTAGAGGTGCAGCCCTGTGCTCTTTTCTTTCAGTCGTGAGTTTCTCTTGGCAGTGAGTCTTCCAGCTGACCTGTCAGTGTTATTCAGCCTACAGGGCTGTGAAATGACCCACCACAGGGCTCACCTGGGGCACTGCAACCTCTTTTAGCTTTTCCCTTCACACTGTTGCTCCCTAACTATGTTTTATTCCTTTTCCTCCCTGTGTTCTCACTGCTTTATATTCACTCGCCACACCTCATTCACTCTGTCTTTTCACTCTTTCACACAGACAGAATTGCTGTACTTTCTCTCTATTCTCCAGAGACTTAATGTTTCCTGTTTGGATCCTGCTTGCAAGGCTTCAATAAGAATCGTTTAATGAAGTAAGAGGGGCGATGCAGACCCCTATTTTTTTTCTTTTTCTTCATAGACTACTGAAAATGTTCCAGGAATAGGAACAACCTATCTCAACAGCTCGTCTTGCTTTTTGTGGTTTTTGGCTGTGTCTGATGCTCTTCTATTATGTACAAGACGAGAATGCCAAGTTTTTTTCTTTTCCATTTTTGTTTTGTCTTCTCTTCTGCTGCAGTAAATTTATCCCCTTATCCTCACAATACTCAAAACACACCCTGCTCTACCTGCAACTTTGAAGCTTCAGGTGTTTTATTGTGTGAGGTTGATTTGGGGAGCAAATCCATGTTCTGGTCCAACATGCCGGAGCACTGTACTTTTGCTCTGATGGTGAAGAGATGGATGATTGAAAGAGATTAATCGTCATGGAGCAGACATCAGTCAAGCTGACAAATGGCAGCCGCAAACTTGGAAAGCCATTAGCGGACCAAGGCGGGAGTGAAGCCCAGCCAAGCCCTGCTGATTTCCATGAGTCTCCCTTCTAAAGCACAGGCCCGTGCCAGGCCGCAACACAGTGGTGGGTGTGAGCACCACCTCAGGTCCCTTCTGGCCTTTGCTGCTACCAACCAGTATGTTGACATAGGGTTGATTCTCAGCCATTAACGAACAAACGCTCCAAAGAAACATGAAGGAGTTAGTCCATCATTTCACTTACCTGTCATGACTCAGGCAAAGAACTCACGTGAGTTGAAAATAAGGGCGTTGACTGGCGTTATGTCCTACTGCTTAGGGTTTACAGTGTCAGCATTAATGTTGTGATTCAAACGGATTCAGATTCAGACAATTTGAACAAAATAAAATGAGATGATGTTCCAAACTGATAATGAACATTTTTTGCTGAATGTGCCAGTTTGGAATGGTTTCGATTTTGATTTTCACTGCACATATTATGCAAAACAACATTCTTTTTGAGCCTCTCGTACAAAACCAGGTGAGAGGTTAGCTGTTCTGCTTTGACTGCACTCCACAGAGAAGAAAATGTGTGGTAGACATCATCGAGTGCTGTGTTTTCTTTTTTTCTTTTTGTTTTAGCAGCTGCTTTTGTAAAGGAAATAGCTTTTTTGTTCAAACAGAAATAAAGAGTCACTTGGGAGGGAGGGCAGATGAGGGGTGGGGAATGGGGGGGGGGAAAATGGCTCGTATAAACACTGTGCCAGAACTGTTCTTCTGCAATTAATGTAAACTGACACCGAATCTACTAAAGAGTGTTCAGAGTCGTATTTTGCAAGTTGTTTTAAAAAATGCATTAGAGTGAAGCAAAAAAGTGGATTAATGCAGCATTAAAAAATAATTTACCCTATATTAGCAAAGCATTAGGGCCAGACATCTCTCAAGTTCTTATAAGAAATGGCAATGTGGATGCAAAATAGACAAGAACAATGAAAGTCTCTGGCAGTGAAGTATCTGATGCTCTAGTTGAAGGGAATACCTTATCTTGCAGACAATGTTGTGGAATGTATCAGTGTTGTGTTAAATGGCATACAGGTGGGGAGAGAATGTCACTCTGCAGGAAATGCCATGAAGCACTTACAGAGGTAGCATGAGAAATGTGGTCAAACTGTTGCTCAGACCAGCCATCCAGTTGTTGATGGGGGGAAGATGCACTTTAAACTGAAAACAGCAAGAAGCCCCTTCACATGGATAAACATTTGGACTAAATTTATTTTGTAATTTATTCTGACGTCACACAACTTTGGAACACTGCAAAAGGGCATCGAGTAAGTAATTTTCAGTTTTTTATTAGTCTTGTCTAAAACACTTTGGCTACAGACAAGTCAGTCGTTAGTCTGCCCTCAAGTCAAAGTCTCTTTAGAATGGGATTGATTACAAGTTGAAACACTGTAACCTCTCGATGGACAGACCTCAAAATAACTTGCAAGGACGTATAAAAGCTAGCATAATAAATGATATTTGATTGTTTTTCATGCGGGCTGCTCATTTAAAATAATCTGTGTGTGAAACTTGTGATTGATACTGGGTATACAGCATGTAATTATTAGTTTTTTCTTTCCCAGAAGAAAGATGACAACTATGAAGGAGTTGAGCTGATATCTTTGTCTGTTGCTTGGAAATACTGGAACTGTGTCATGTTGCTCATGCAAACATGACCGTGTGATCGACACGACCGTCGTGCCGATCACGCAAACATTAACGTTCGTGTGATTGACATGACACAGTGCCACCATTTTTGATTCCTACAGCTTCTTTTCTGTTGAAACCAAATTTTTTTTTTTTTGTATTTCTTTATCTTTTTTTTCCTGCAGTCTCATGCTGATCATGCAAACGATTGCAGATTTGTGCAAAAAATGGTGGCATTGTGTCACGTTGATCACACAAACATTAGTAGACCTACATCTACTAACCTGTTACGTGATCAATGTGACACAGTGCCAACTTTTCAGATATAGATTTGCTATTGTTTGAGTGATCAATGTGACACTGACATTTGTAGAAAAGAAAAACAAACAGATAAGAACTGCGACAGAGATAAAGGTAAGGCGTGCTGGCATTCCAACAGAAAAGAAGCTCTAGTTGAGCTGCGGTAGGAGTAAGGTATATGCACAAAGTGGCCTCCAGCTGTGATCGATACTGCAGCCACGTTTCTTAGCCTGTGATTCAGCAGATAATATGATCATACAGAGTGCAAACATAAAATCTTATTAAGTTTATTAGAAGCATGTTTTTAGCGTGTGGCTCCCAAAGAGCTTTGTTGAAATCACTGAGATGGCACTATATTTTGTAAACGAATATGTGACTGTATGCTTGCACAAAACAGAATTGGAATGATGATAAAACACTGGGAAGTGGGGACAGAACTAAAAAGGGAATTGGATGATATAGAAAACGGGAAAAGAAGGAAAAACAAATGGACTTTGGTCTGAAGGCTATAGGTCGGAGTCTGTGATGAAGCATCCCAGTTGAACGCTCATACTAAGACAATTTTAAGGAAGTGGACTTAAAAACTCACTTTCTTTTTTCAGTAAATGGATTCAATGAGTCATTTAGGCCAAATACAGGACAATCAATGTGTATACATGGTGCCTTCAACAATAAAACAAATCTTTAACTTCAGTTTTTACAAGCTTGTCACACTGAGATTGTGTGTGAACCTTACCTTTTACCTTTGTTACTCTGACATGCTCCCTTTTTGTAGGGTTTTAGTCTTTAGTCTTATAAACTGTTGCATTTGCTATCTCTCCAGAAAACTGCAGACTAGTTATAATATTGTCAGTCTGTGGGTGCCTGTTGTTAGGATTTTGAAACAATATAAAATTTAATTTACTATCGGAATACCTTGTTTGCTTTAGAGCTCCAAACACCTGGAAACTGGCAAACGTGAGCTTAAGATTGTCGGAGGGGGGGAAAAAAAACCGGATGGCGTTGACAAGGCAACGGGAGCTCATTATCTCGTCGTCTATGCTGGTCCACGGTGCGCCATTGATGGGTGCCAGAGGAGAGTTTCGAGCAGACAGATGGGGTTGAACTCTGCATTTCACGCAAAAGACGAGTGAGCTGGGATAACAGCGTCCACAGAAATGACATGTCGGTGTTGTAATCCTGGATTACCTGTCTGCCTTGCTCTACTTCACTGTTCGTTTTGCACGTTCCACATTAGACAAGATGACAAACAGTGGCTAAGCCTCAGCTGCTGTGAGACTATTTGATATGTATTGTCAAGATACAACATGTATGCATTTAAATTCAGCTATCTAACACTCCTTACCCACACGTTTTCTACTGACCATTTTTTTGAAATGATGTCTGAAAAGGACAGGTAAGCCTGAAGCAGTTAAAGAAGAGGGGAAGGCGGAGCTGCATCTGGACCCATTTGAAATTACTGCTTGTCTGATTTCTTTTTTCTTACTTTCTTTTCTGTTGGAAGTGAACATACAGCACTCAACTTGCAACAGGTGGTTTGCGTCACATCTTCCAGGAGTGAGCTATTTAAGTTCTAAAAGATTAAGTGTTGGACTATGGCTAAAGCTTGCAGCATAAATCCTGGTGCACAATACACCAGCTTCCTGAGCAAGAGACCTTCTGAACAATAAAAATTTGTTTTTGGTCAGGTAGACCAAAAAAAGCGACTGAAAGTCACGAATATGAAACCACATAGTGAGCATGAATTATTTACTACAATTTAAGAGATTTTAAGTTAACAAAGACTGTCAAATAAAGGTAGTTTTATGTGGCGTGTTCAAGATATTTTTATTCCTTTTTTGGATATTTTCAGGCGTTCTTCTGAATTTTCACTGAGCTGAGAAATCGGTGCACACACCAACCAGGCTGACAGCTTTGGCTTCTGTTTTTGAGTTCTGGTGCATCTTCCATTCCAGCAATGGTTATGACAGCTGAAGCATCTAATTGGCATGGAGCTGTGGTCATAAAAGTTTTCCTTTATTCAGACTAAAAACAAGAAGTTTTGTGTCTCGAGCCTATTTGTTAGCATAATTATGTAGCTATGATGCGTATTACAGGAATTAGTTTTGCGTAAGGTCTGTAGGGAAACACCTGAATTGAGACAGTTTTCTGACTAATTATGTTCACGCTCACAGAGTTTTACCTTTGCGGGTACAGATTGTGGAGGACTCTGGTCATGTCACAGCCACAGGAGCCTGCAAAGCAAAACCTCTAACAAGTAACCCATGCCTTTGTTCAATTCCCATCCACAGTATTTTATTTCTAGAGTGTAACAACTTCTATTCTGAGAGTTTGAGAGCTGTTTACACTTCTGTCTCTCAGCAGCGAGGCTTTCTTTGCAGGATGTGTTCTGCTGCCAGTGTTTACCAAGGGATGCGCCTTGTTTGCAAGAAATGAGTGGGAGAAAGAGATTTAGTGTTTTTCCTGTTCTCGATTTGCATGATTTTGGTTGGAAGCACTGTGGCAGCCGGCAGAATCTTAGACACATTTAGTTGGCACAAATAATCACAGCTCTTAGTGCAGGCAGAGACTTGACATCTTGGATTCCTTCAATCCTTTCAATAAAGCTTTTTCATCATGTATATTATATCCAAACCCCTAAGATGATGAGTAGCTGTCCTTATGGGTGAAAGAACAAAGATGCATGAAAACAATCGTGATTATTAAAAGCTCTAATTGAATGTAACAAGTACATTTTATGCAAATATTGACCTGTAATGAACTTGACATCTTGCTGCAGTCTTCTTTCAGTCGCTTCCTTTGGGAGTCATAACAGCGAATTATTTGCTGCCATCTTACCTTGTTCCTGGCATCCTGCTCGTTCACACAAGCCCTCTGCTGAATGGCCCTATGCAGCTTAGTTGCTTATTTTTATTCCTTTTTTTTATTTTAAAAACTACATATAACAAGAACCTCTTTTTGTGTGTAATCCTGTTGAATTTATGCTTCTTTGAGTTTTAATAAATCACTGGAGCTGACAGTATAGCGATGTCACAGCTGGTACTGAGTCAGGCAGTTGTATTACTGTAGGTTAAAGGCTTTTAAAAAAGGGGAAAGGAAACCACACACATACAATCTGAGTTTTGTTTTGTTCCATTTTATATGTATTGTCTGAATTCTGGGGGTGTTTGGACTTTTTTTTTTGAGTTCTTTATAATGATCTGTGTGACATTTGCACGATCCATAAGTGCCCGTATCAGACTTGGGCAGAAGAGCATCAAAGGAACATTTGCCTGTTGTTACTTCAGTTGTTTAAAGCAGTGGGCAGTAAATTTAAAAAAAACAAAAGAATAAATCAAAAATGCTCAAAAAAAGGAAACATTGGTCTTTTTTTGTGAATAAAGGATTAGGACAGTGTAATTAGAAGGTTCAGAGTTCAGTAGGGTGGAGAAGCAAATCGATTGCATTTGAAAGTAAAAGAGTAGTCAACTATTGTCTTTTAGATGGGAAGAAAACTTTGAGAAAACGGAAAGGATCGATGTTTTCTCTCTGTCAACATATACGGCTATATGGTGACTCATCTCATGTTATTGCTATTTCTTTGTCAGCTCACATGATATTTACTTTTGAGATTTTTCCCATTTAGTTGTCAAAGTTAATGAAAGAATGGAGAGATAAAGCAAATATAACACATCAACAAAGCAGAGCACAAACGCATACTGTTGTGTGCACTGTACAGCCAATAACACGGAGTTTCACTAAGGCAAATCAGATATGAATAGACATTCATACTTCTGAACTGATGCCTCACTTGCTGTGGGAGGGAGACAATTGATGTAATTGTGAAGAGAAATGGTGACAAGATGTAAAAACAAAGGCACTCTGTCACAAACACACACAGAGACAGTTTTGTGTATATTAAAGCTCAGAGAAATGTATTTGTGCCTGCAGAGGAAAGTATTTGTATTCTTGTTTGCATAAAAATGAGTTGAGGCATTTATAGTAGGGGCAACTGAAGAAAAAGCGCCTTTCAATATAATATGCTCTTTAATAAAGACACAGGTTGGCAGATTGGGAGTGTCAGTGCATGTGGCATACAGCCTCTTCAAGTGATTTATGAGCACACCGCTAGGCTATTACATTATGGGCCCGAGTCCTATTCAGTGAGGGTGATAAGAGCAGCCCACCTCTGTTGAAACACTGCAGGTACAAGCGTTTTGTTTTAGTGGAATATCACTAGTTTTTGATAAAGGAATTAAGTATGAGGAGAATCTAATCATGTTGTCTGTGCTGCAGCTGTATCTCATCCATTAAGTTAGAGTTTGTGCTTTTGTCCTTCAGAGTTTGCAGAGCATGTTCGAGGGAAGATTGCTTGGAATTGTTTGCATCTTCATTGAATTTCAAATTGAAGATCTCTTTTTAGTGTGTAAACAATGTCATGCATCAGTTATACTTGCATGAAAGGAAAAAAAAAAAAGGCAAAAAGCACATTTTCTAACCTGTAGAGGACTGGTTTCATTTACTCTGGAGAAATGTCTTTAACTCATAAGAACAGTGAGGAAAACATGCAAGTCTGCAGTTTCTTGCCGCTCTGTGTGGCTTCGGATTTGGCCCCGCATTCGCAGAGGGAGAAAGGTGAGAGGCCAGCACGGCGAGGTCAGAGTTGACGCCGCAGTCGAAAGGCCAGTTGTCAACCTCCGGCGGAGAGAAAAACAACGGGGCATCAGCTAGAGTGGTTTGGAAAAAGGACGAGTCGGGGTCGCTTTCAATTAGCACAGCATGCTGTCATAGCAGTGAGCCACCGAGGCAGCGAGAAGGAGGTGAGAGGTAGCTTTGGGCTTATGGAGAGAAGAAAAAGGAAAGCAGCTACAAACCAAGATTGACAGAACTAAACATGGAAAGACATGCACTGAGGCAGTTGTTTTAAAGAATGGATAAGAAGGAGCTTCCTCTATGGCTTGTGGTGTTACAGGTTCCTAACCCAGAGGCCTGACGGTAACAGTCTGTAACCTTTGCTTGCTCAAACCCTGTGTGGCTTCAGTTTTTCCTTTTTCTTTTTTTGTCCCGCTCCAAACAAAAAAGTGCATCCCGGCAGCGATGGCACAGTAAAGTTGGTAAATAACATGTCAAGAGTTCTGAAGGTGGCTTAAGTTCAAAAGACTAATCATGACAGTTTCTGCATTGTGCATGAATTTGTTGGTTGTATTGTCCTTTGGGATGATGTGTCAACAGATTTCAGTTATGGTAGTCTAACAAAGCTCCGTCTTTAGACATTTGTTGCTGTAGCAGTGGAGTCAAGCATAAATGAACTTTGTCAGATACGAGGAACTGTCTCAGAACTGCCTCCCAGCAGGATGGAGGAGTGGAATAATTAATAGGTCTAATATTCCACTTCATCCTGACAGCTTCTCGAGAACTCATGTGTGACAAGAAAGCGTAAAGACCCGTCTCGCTGTCAAACAGGCTGATAAAGATGAGTCTTTTTATGATTCATGACATGAGATAAGAAGCACAAAAAAGCAAGCCCTGTGTTGGCGAAGTGCATCACTGGCAGTCCAGCTCTGATGTCGATGACATTATGTCAGATTTGTGAGACGGATATGGACGACTGCACTGTGGTGCAGGCTTTCCTTGTAATTTTGCAGTTGGGCCAAATGCATGTTTTCGACAGGCTTCTAGAGAATAATTTTTTTTTTTTTCTCTTGTCATTTTTTTTCCTTTAAAATCAAAAGTGGCACAGTTATTGCACTGAACGTAGCAATGCATGCTGGGACTGTTCTCCCATGAGCTTTGTGAAAACCAGCAGAGCACGATATGGCTCTCCATGGTCTGTTGGTGTAGAGGCAAGCCGAAACAAATAATACAGCTCCCTATTTGGAAGGCATTATTCCCACAGAAGTGTGAGGCTATTTATGTTGAGTGTGGGCGTGTATAATGAGTGTGGCCATACCAATGTGCCAATTAGTCTCATACATGCATGCCTGCTTTGCCACTTGTTGGGAATTAAGATGTGATTTTGACAGAAATAACTGCAGCTGTGATGTCGATCGTGGGCTTGGATTATGTGAATTTTTTAAGCCTGATGCCTGCTTTAATGAAAGATGGTTTTCCAATAAATTTTAATATTTGGATTAAAGTGCTTCAGAAAGACCGTGTGACTGTGTGAGACAGTCGGACGCTGTTAATTGAAAGCAAGGATAATTATTATTATTAAGAATAACATCTCTCACAGTCTGCCAGATAGGTCCTGATCAATTTTACAATAAATACGCCCTCAAACAAAAATGCATCACATTCATCTTGTGGAGGTTACACTGTGACACTGAATATCACGAAACTGAGTTTTACTTTGAGTCCAAAATGTGAGCAAAACCAATTTCAGTCCAAAGTGACTTAGGGCAGAAATTAGTGTTGTGAATTTAACTGAATGCTGTGCGGAAGAAAAGATGGCGGTAAATATATTTGCCTAATCATTTAGTGACTTTACCACTCACACTACACAATGTGTGTAACACAACTCAAGGCTTTGATGTGAGTTTTATTAGTTTTATCTCTAAAGGACAGTTGGGAGATTAAGTGTAACTTAATCTCTCCAAACCTCTGTGCCTGTTGGCAAATGGCAGTTTTCTGCAACACTAGCATTACCCTCATTACATGAAAACTGGATAGAAGTTGGCCTTATCATGTTGTGTTTTCCAGATGGCAATAGCTAACAAGACAACAAACGTGGGAATAATAGGAAGGGAATGGCCTCGAATCAAAGCAACAAATAATACTGCTGTCGACCTCGGTTAGTACTACGAGCACTGCAGGTGAGTTGTTCCTTTGGCGTGGACAGGTGCGTTTAAGAGAGAGGCCTGCAGAGAACCGAGCAATTTATTAGACATTTTTAAACCAATCGGTGGGTTGGCTCTTGATTGATCTCTTGTTTATTGCACAGACTCGGGGTATTCTTTCCTTAATTTAATACTGAACTGAGAGGAGAAGCCTGATTTGTAATCTGCAGAGCCACTTTTCCTCACACTGTATGTATATTTTTCAGCCATCCTGGCTCCAATACCATCACACTTGTCAGGACTCTGGTCTATTACTTTCTCCTCCTTTTCTAAAAGACAGCAATTAATCTAATTAGTAATCAATCAGCCTTTAGACCTCCCGCCTCCTCTGTGCTAATGGAGGATATGACAGGCCTGGACCTTGCATTATTAATACCACCATTCCTGTACCCCTAGACCCCCCCCCCCCGAACGCCCACTGCCAGGGGGCCATTGATCACTACCATAACCAAGCGAGCACTGCAGGGAAGTTTTCCAGCGTAGTGGGATTGTAGACGGGAATGTGGTGTGTCGTCGTGTGGTGTGTTGCTGTGAAATCCGTTCAGTGGGATTTAGCATAATTTTGGTAACGGAAAGATTTTGCCAACTTTGCTCACGGGAGACTGACTAGATGCGAAACTTCTAAAAATGAAATATTTGCTTGCTGGTGCGTTGAGTCTGTGGAGAAGCTCATGGTGCACATTTGAAGGAGAAGAGGGATTGTATGAGTGGTGTTAATGGGAATGTTGTGCTCTGAAAAGCTCATTTGGTAAATGGGGCTCACCTCAAAACTATTATGGCAGGATACGGGGGCCTCTCTGCGGGACTATTTCTAGAAAATGAGATTAGAAATTATAAAACGCTGCTAATGCCGGGGCACAGTGATCGCAGTGTGGCAATAAAACAATCACTGCAACATTATCCTTCATCTCCCATGCGCTATATGAGCACCCAGTCTAATAGACCCAGCAGCTGAAGCGATGGAGCCTGGTAGCAGCCCCACCAGCTGATCTCATTCACTCTAATCAATACTGGAACCTACTCTGCCTAGACTGGGTGGGAAAACAGCTGCGCAGAACAACAAAACTTCACCCTGTGTCCTCTTTAACTGAATCTGCTGATCCTAATTTATCTAACCTGTGTGCCAGTGGCTGTTAATCAGGCTGTCATCCAGACTACAGGTTGTTTTTGAGAACGACAAGTTGAGGCTTGTGTGACATGGATGTTTTTGAGAATATCCCTTTTGTTTGAGATGAAGCCCTACCCTTAAAATCATTAGTCAGTTTAAAGCTGAAATGACAACTTTATTATTATTAGTAGTACTGTATAAATGGGGTAAATGTAGGCTTTGTGGTTGGACAAAACAAGTAATTTTAACATAATTTGTATTAGTTTCAGCTTTATTTGAAATAAAGTTGCACATTAAACAAAAAAAATTAAGCAGGTGATGAGTGATTAAAGGTGTTTTGGATAACTAACACCTTATTTTAAACATATTTCTTTCATTCGTCACCCTTCTGCATGCACAGTATGTGTTGGGGGAAAATAATCATTATTATTGTTGCCTAATATTTTTGATGGAGATGATTTTTGACAAAAAAGACAGCTGCAGCCTGTCTGCAACATGACTGATGGGCGGGAGGCTGGAAAGGAGTGGTCAGAGGTTCTTTTTGTTCTTTTTAAAGCTGACATCATTCTTTACTTCACCAGGCCACTTCCCGTGACTAAATCGGAGTGTGATTTGGCGTAGTGGCCATAACATTTAAACTAACCAGCCATGTGTTTAGAGTATAACACGGCCTCCTGCCTTTACACCACACAGGTTAAGTCACCACAAACCAGCGTGCCAAAGCTGTCACACCACTCTGCTTAATTTGCGGATGGCTGGGGTTGTTAAGTATTTACAAGCCTTCAGTGGCTTTATGAATCTATGATGGGAGTGAGCGTTGGTGTTGAGCTCACAGCAGCTGCAGTCGGCTGCCTCATTCAGGAGGGATTGGGAAAGCAATGCAGCTCATCTGCTGCGCTGTGTGAGTGAGTCAGTGGACAGGCTTTATCTGTGGCTAAGGATTTGGGGACTCACTCTGCGGTCACAACCTCTTCCCCCCCCCCCCCCCCCTTTTTTTTTTTTTTTTTTTTTTTTTTTTTCTCGAGCGCCATGTGTATGTAGGTTTATATAGATTAAGAAGTCATTTTCTTAGGAGGTAAGCTCAGTTACGGGAATTCGTGCACTTTCCGTTAGTCATCGCTGGTTATCTGAGATGACTTTTTGTGTGTGTGTGTGTGTGTGTGTGTGCGGAAAGCTGAATTTGGGATAATGGATTTACAAGGAAGTTCATCTGTCATGAATTCTCTTCAGTGCGATTGTGGTTTTGCTATGGGGAGGTTGGGTAAAGAATGACTGTGCAGTTGGAGAGATGAACTAACTACAGAGCAGCACTGGTTTAAACCCCCAGCTGTGTTGCATGAATGAGTCTCTTGAGAACAGAGAGGGGCTTCAAGCGAATGAAGAAAGTTTCAAAGTTCTGACAAGTCTAGATAGATGTGAAAAAGCTCCCAGCAAACATGACAAATAGTAAAGCTCCTAAATATCTGCTACAAAGTATGAAAACAAACAAACTTATTTGCGTGGTTAATGCTGGGGTAACAAGGTTATGCAGATCAGAAATAAAGTGCGGGTGTGTTAGGTTCAGCTCTATTTTTATACCATCGTTGCTCTGTTTTATTATTTTGCAGCTAATATTTGGAGGTGCATCAGTCCTGTTGTTCTACATAGTCTTACCTCCATATTGTATGTTACGAAACCAAGTTTTGGATGAAGTTCCCACACAGTTTACCATAAGCGTGGGCACGTTTAAAACCACAAGGTGCATTTGGTCCACATTTTGTGTATATATGCAGAGAGTGTGGGCAGAGGTTTGTGCATTCGTGCTGAATAATCATGAATTTGTCTTTTTGTTTATACATATTTGATATTGTTTGTTTTATTACACAGTGAATGCACACTCATAAATCATAAAATTGAAAGAGGGAATGAAAATATAGGACGGGGAAAGAGCAATGTGGTCTATAAGCAACATGAAGCTGCTTGCCTATACCAGCACATCTGCTTCCATTTCTGCTTGTGTTGGTTGTGATGTTATGACAGCAGAGGGACTGAGGAGTTTACACTGAGAGGACATAGAGCCCCTCTCTGTGGGATCTCTTTGGGTCAGTGGCCCCGTTTAAGGAACCCCAGAGGTTTTTCGGCAGTGTGTTTGCAGTGCAGCTGTCTTTATTCTGCTTTACATTCTCATTTTTTTTCTCTGTTTGCTTTCAGAGGAAGTTCACTGAAGATTGAACGTTTTTTTGAATGGAAGACCTCAAAGAGACTTTTAATCCTTGAAGACCCTGCAAACACCTTATCTTCATAACCCCTTCTGCACACGGCTGCCGAGGTCCTTTCCCGAGAGACGAAGGGGCAGCAGAGATTGGTGGATTGCTGGATGTGACAAACACCTTTGTAAGTTCAGTTTTAGCTTTCCCTTGATTTAAATTTTTCCCTTCATTTTGGGTTAAGGAATTCCCAATCTGTAATCAGGATAATATCTTAGGATATTTCCAGCGTTGTACTTGAGTGAGGGCTCCTGGACACCTGATTTCACTCCTTTGCATTTTGCTGTGTTCAATATTTAAGATTTAATAAGCAATCAAACGGTTCATGAGGTTTACCCAAAAGTACATTGATTGATTGAAAGTGGCAGCTTGATGGCACCATTAGAAACGACCAACTTCCATCAGATTGAATATAAGAATTTGATTTCCATGCTAAATTTTGAATTCAGCAGTGCAGGACAAAACAGAAGTTTGCCTTAAATGCCTTTATGATCTGTAGAGCATGCAGCATCGTCTGCCCTTAGACACGTCATTGAGAGAAGCCAAACATGTACCAGAAAAAATGGAGGTAATGGTTGCAGAAACGCAGGCGAGGATGTTTTAAGCATACAACACAAATACATCAAATTAACCATGACCAGGCTTTACACTGCGTTCCTCTGAAATGTCTGTGCATACTGTAAACTCTTTCAGAAGCATAATTTCACACAATTTTGTGTATTGCTGATGAATGTGAGAAATGATGACATGTTTGTCTGCCATGAATTTGAGTGCATAAAGTTCATACCCTGTGAGGCTCACATTGGCCATAGTAATAAGAGAAAACCATTTGGCAGTTAAGAGCTTGATTGTATGACACAGTGCAGGTCATGATTTCATTTTGTGTTTTTCCAAAAGCAAAATGACTCGAGGGCTTTCAAGCAAAGCTCTGCCTCACAGAAACAGGTAGACAAATAAACGTGTAAAAATCGTTTGTAACTCGAGCACATTGTTTTCCTGGGGTTGGCAGAGGCTTTGTCCCCACGAGCTGTTATTTACGATGATCTGACACTATGAATGCTCATGTTGGACTCTTGATCTCTTTATTCATACCACCTTTCAAAGCTCCACTGTTGTGTGATCCCTCTTTTGGCTGGCTCTGCATATGTGCAGCACAGGACCATTGTAGAGTGTTGCGCGTCAGTCAGAATGAATAGGAGCCCACCGCTCTTGCTTTGCGGTGTGCTGACAGCATGGAAACAATACATGATAGCTTGGTTAGAAGGTTGAGTTTGTAGGAATTAGGTTGTTGGTGTTGAACCGGATCACTGGCATCACGGTGGCATAAGGGGCCCCGATGTGGACACCCATTTTCTGCCTGTCATTATTGATGACACAAAGACGTATCAAAAAGGGTGAAATGGGACAGAACAGCAGTCAGTGCGGGTGCAAAGGCGTGAAACATGATCAGACCACTCTGTTGAATAGTGGTATTATGGTGCCAAAAATGTGAGCGAGAGAGAGATGGGGGCAGAAAGAGAGTGACTGGCATTGCTTTCATATCTTGTCACCTACTCACTCCACAGTGCTGGCACTGTGAAGCATAGTTTGATGCATAGTTTAGATGTATGAACATTTGTTCATGGCCCACATGGTTTTGCAAGAAAAACAAAAAGGGTCTTTGCATGCCAAACCATAGCAGCCGAAAGCTGCAGGCAAATCCTGCCCTCTGTCTTAATTTGTACAACTTTACAAGCAGGGCACTGAGCTAAATTTTCGAACCTGCATGATATGAATGAAAATCACAGAGGGGTTAACATTTTAGAATTGTTGTCTATTTTTTTTTTCCAGTTTATTCAGATAACAGATTAACATTCTTTTCCACCCCATCACTTCTCTGCATGACCCTAGTTTTAGCACCTGTCTTTTCAGCTACAAATAAGGAAAGCTGTCTCTAAATCAGTAACACACTGAGAATGCAGCTGTCTCTGTTTCCTCCTTTTTATTTTAAAATTAAATTGTGGATTTTTTTTAGTTTTTAATTTTTTTAGTTTGTTTTTGCCTTTTCCTAAAAACTCATATGGTTAGAAGATGTGACATACGTGCTGGCCCACGTTTTAGCCCAGGGTGTTGCAATGTGGTTTGTACTGGAGTCACCAGGATGCCCCCCCGTGTATATTCCTTTGTCTTTGCCCTCTGATAAACTTCAGTTGACCTCTCTCACTGCATGTCTCGAGGGCTTGAGTCTTTGTCAGTGCCCTAATTTTCTCCTCCTTACCCTTTTTCCCATCTTCATTCCTGACTTGCGCTCTTGTTCAGTGTTAAATGAAGGCATGGCCACACTTGGATGTGCTGTGACAAATTGGCACACAGGAGGCAGATGGTGATGGGGAGGAGACTGGTTGTCATGCCATTTGCTGTAACGACATGAATTGATCTCCGTGCCACAGAGCAGCCAAACACGCTTCACTTGTGTAATCCTGACTTTGGTTAGCGCATACGTGCATGCACACACACGTATGCTTACACACACACCCCAACAAACTCTGTTCCACATGCCACACTACACCAGCCTTCCGTCCCCATTAGTATCAATGATGTGTGCAGTGGAGGTGCTCGCTAACTGTCATAGGCTCTTTGCTTGGATCCGCTCAGAGAGGCAAAGGGATGCTCAGGGATTTTGACAGAGAGACAGAGCTCAGACTAATGGTAGGCCGGTGAGAGTCGGGGAGCCCTAAAAAAGAGCCTACGATAGGCATAGCTTTGCCGGTGTACTGTACGTGTCAGCCAGCTGTTCTATTTACAGAGCTGCTGTCTTAACAATGTTTGCCCATGAGGCTTTGGTACAACTCGTCTAAAATCCCCATGGGTGTTTTTTATTGCAACATGACTTCTGGTAAAATTATAGTTTTCCTGACAGGACTGGCATTGCTCATTAGGCCTTCCAAGGGATATTAAATTTGTTCCCCAATTGGGTTTTCTTTGTAGCTGCATTAAAATATACTCATCTTAGCTTAAATTATGTGTGGATACACAAGAGACTATGTGTTACGAATCGGTGTAAAATTAAAAAATGAAGCAAGCTTTACTTTATAATGTTGGCACTCTTGACACTTGAGCAAAAAGGTAAAGGGTCAAGGACAGGTTAACAGGTTAACAGGTTAACTACTAAAATTCCTGCTGTAGTATCTTACAAATAGTTGTCAGTTTAACACAAAAACAAGCGGGTGCTTTAGAGTGGAGATGGCATAGATACCATCAGACAGGAAGACAGTGCAACATATGTCTTATCTTAGTGTAAGACTGATGAAATGCCCAACGAACCAGTGTTTGATTGGGAAACTGCAGAGAACTGAGAAAGGTTAATGGATTGTGGTCTGTAAAAATCACAACAAGTACTGAATTCACGTACACGCCAAAACACTGTAAAGGCCAGATCAATGACAGGATTTCCTGAAGCAGCGGTTCAGAAAATCAAATTTACTGATGAACTTTTCTACCCCTACCTGATCGATACAGTCTTCAATACACTGTAGAGGGTAGGAGTACGAGTCTGTACAAAGTCTTGGCGTGTTGTCAGACTTGGACAAACATAGCAATGCCCAACTAGAACTGGAACGTCAAGATATTTTCGTCGGACAAGATAAACCCAGTAAAAACATGTGATTGGATTTTAAGTCTTTACATCTATGTTATGTTCACTCAGCTGACTCTTATATGGCTTCAGTAGAGTTACATGACAAAGCTGCTTAGAAGCAGTATGATCAGATAATTCTGATTTGAAACCATTCTCCAAAACTGCGCACAGGCCAGCAAACGTCATCTATAATAGGGAACTTAGAATTGGCAACGGGCTAACATCTGATCTCCAGGGAGAAAAACGCCTCTCTCGCTCTTTCCACACGCTGATCATAAAAGCTCCTAATTCTTCTCTGGGTGGATACCAAACTCTCCCTCGTCGGCTTCTATTCATCCTGGAACAACAAGGCAAACCCTCCTCCCAGTCACGCTTAAATTGTGCACAGTATGCGCGCAAGGCAGACTTCACTATGTGGTTAGGCTTACTTGAGCCTTGGCATGTGTCACATGGCTTTATGTAGGCTGTGACATTTCAATCGTCGCCAAAAAGCGTATGTGAGGATGCACTCATGGACACCTGCATGACCTAACTGATCATGAGAAAAGTGGAAAACCACGTCATGGAATTCTAGACCGAACTAACCCTCAATCCCCTAGTTCCCTTGGCGACAGTCTGCCTGATGTAAGTAAACCTTCTGCTGATTTGCAGAAAACATTTTTGACTATGTATTAATGTCCTTTGGGTGCCTCAATAAAAACACCCCAGTGCTAGTACATTAAAAACCACCATGCAAATATCAGTCAGTTGTAATTAATCTGATTTAAAGTTCTTAGCCATGATTGCCACTGTTAGAATATAAACATGTGTCTTTCGTAAGGGAAAGCAATCTGCTAGTCACATTTGGCTCTAAATTGAGTTAACCATTAAAAGTACAGGTTTTCCAAATGAAAGGGGATCGTTAATGGATCCGATTTTCTTTTCATTAAAAGCCTGCATTCAGTATGTGGGCGAGAGGATGGGATAATTGCTGGCTTTAGCGCTCCTCACCTGGAACGTGACAGGATAACTTTCCCACGGTTGTTTAATATTCAGTGAACTCGCGAGCCCTAAGCAGGGAATATCGATCAACACATGTAATGTATTCCTTGCATCCCTAACAGGCATCTGTAGAGCAAAGATCTCAAATGGCAGAGTCTCCTTTCATGATTTTCCTCAAGCAGTGAATTATTCTTTTTACAGATCACTATTTAATCTGGTATTCAACAGTGTTTTGATGAGCTTTATAACTACAGAGAGCGCCAAATCGACTTTTCTCTGAAACATACCTCTCAGACTAATATTTGGACTTCAAAGCAACTTTTTGCTGACTTTTATATTTATCAATGGCTAATTAACCTCACATGGGAAAGCAGAAATGATGCAATTTCTTGGGGCTAGCTTAACTAGCCAGCTTAGCAAAAAAAAAAAGAAAAGAAAGAAAAGTGCAAACCTCACACAGCATGCAGTGTTTTATGAGATGTCCACACGCTATTAGACACTCAGAGTTGCTGGACAGGAGCCAGTTTGTCAGTTTGTTACAAGAACGCATACAAATGCATTTGTGCGTCTGTGCTTAAGCACAGCCGGCAAGCTGTGAGGAGGAAAACAACTCTCTGTTTGTGATAACAGCTCTTTCAATGTCAGAACAAACAGTCTGCTGGCCTCACTCCCCATAACCAGGACTCGTGTTCACATTGGCCATATTCACACTGAAACAAAAAGCTTCCAGAATATAGAGTGCAAAAACAAACCTGCAGCTAAGTTTAAATAAATCATCTCCCTGTAATGGGAAAGAAGTAGAAGCGTAACTACTTCTACAATGTCAGCAAACATGGCTGCAGCCCTGCCGTACACCACTCAGGCTTAACATCTGTGTCAAGAACAAAATTCAAGTGATGTGGATGTGCGCTTTACTTCACTCCCAGTTCTCACATCTCTAAGTCATTTTATCCTTCTGCTCAGGTTGGAAACATTAAGTGAATTTGGATAATGAAGGTTTTGGATTGCGTTGAGGTGAAAGTCAGGAAGCCCTCCAAAGTTTGACTCAAGGCTGTTTATAATTACAATTTAAATGAGCAAAGGGTCAACAGTTTGCTAATATTTTTTTGTCTTAAACAACAAGTAAAGGTCATAAAATAGTGACTCTTATTTTAGAGTTGGTCTAGATTTAAGCATAATTTATGGTAATGCTCTATGCTATTGAATAATGTTTACTTTGAGGGCAAAGCCTAGATTAATTCAATTATAATAAAGTTCATATATTTGCCCATTGAAGTTCTGTCACTTTCACCCTTCAGATAACTCCTGTGCACATTAAAATTGATCTGTTTGGACAGTTGGCTGGAATCCAAAAGAGCTGCTTGAGATGGAATAGGATCTCTGATTTTTAGCTTTCGGCTGTTTGCACTTGTTAGCTTGACACTGTCTCGCCAATTTGAAATAGTAATTTGTTTTTTTGGTTCTTTTTTTTTTTTTTTTTTTTGTTTTTTTTTTTACTTTTTTGTCTTTGTTTGTGCCAAAATCAGTGCTCTAGAAAATTCTTCTTGTAACACATCAATTTTGGGTTCTATGGTTATTATTCTATGGTTGCTATAGGTTATTTGTCACATAAGCCCCGTTTTAATTCAGGAAATCCTTGAATATACAGGCTACAGGTTTTAGTTTCTCATTACATTTTTTGTGTCAGGTTTGTCTGCAACAGGGTATATAGTGAGTGCAAGCAAAACAAGGGTTCGGGTTGGCGATTACGGACTTCAGAGTTTGAGTAGTCTAGCTACGGTCTTTCTCAAAACACAGAGAATTGTGCTGTGGACAGAATTAAGGTCTCAGCCAGTGCAAGTAGATCAGAAAACCACAGAACTGCAATAGATGTAGCATCTCAGACCTGCCTTCAGCCAACAGACTTGAAGGAGAGACTGAAGCAAGCCTCAAAGCCTGTTTTTAATGACAGAATGTGCTCTGTTATTGAGAAGACTGATTAAAAGCCTTTTGTGTCACAGTCTGGGCGGCAGTAGCATATGGCCGGAGGGCTTAAGCATAGAAAAAAGAGATCTGTAGTACCAAATCCCTGGGACAGAAGCAAGGAAGTAAAGTCATGGAGATTAAAGTGAATCTTCCTCATTCCTCTGCTGCAGAAAATCCTCATTTGTGTATAGGCTTTTAGCTGTCGATTGGGGTGCAACACATAGCACTGCACTGCAATCAAAAAATGACTGAACATGTTAAATTGGAATTTAAAGGTATGCTAGATGACTTCAGGTTAGAGTTTAATAATTTCAGAATGCCCTTTGGTGAAGCAGGCATGTTTCTTTCTTATACCTTCGAGCCCTGCAGCCTATGGCCCTCAACTGACACCTGGTCCAAGTTTAAGCTTTAGGGAATTTTGTATTACAACTCTCAGGTTGGCTAATGGATCCTTTTAGGGAAAGTAAATATGGACCTCTTTTGCAATTTCTTTAAAGACGTTTTTGTTTGCAAACCTCTGCCTGGCCTCCATCCAGTGTCCAAAGTTTGAAAATTCAGTATATAAATAAAAAAAAAGAAAAACTGAGTTTTCACATCGTAGAGAGTGTTTATAGGTTTGGGTCCATACTGTGAATCTATGTCAAAGACTTATAAACAAACATAAAAAGACAAATGACAACTGTTCTTCCTCATATACACATAAGAGTTCATCAAGAGTGCTTGCATTTGTCTCAGGCTTTTGTTTTATACTTTCAAGTCACTTTCAGGGAATTGTTGCACTGTTTCAGGGAACGGTTGGACTTTGGATGGACTTCGCTCTAATTACATGCAAATCATGAAAATGCATTTATAACACTTGTGTTTGTTAATATGTCACAACTTAAAAATGTACAAACTTTTAAATCAAAGGAACTGTAAAAGTTATGAAGTTGAAAGCACCAAAGATTCAGAAATAATGCAGATATATTCCTCTAGTGATAACCTGCGAACACTTTCACTGTCCCTCTGGAGGTGTGCAGGTTTGCGTTTAAATTAGCTCATGCATATTTTTGAGAAACTTTATAGTTATCTCAGCGAGTTTCTCCTAGACTCGAAATAGTCTACCTGTCTCTTTATTTACCTTTAATTTTTTTTTTCATTTTGACTTGCCTGAATGTTTGAATCAGAGTTCAAATTTTTCTCTGCTTTCATCTTCCGAGAGTTTACCCCTCTGAGATCTGAACAGTCTCATTGCTGTTCTTCTTTCTGAGTCAAGCAATGATGTCAGTTACTGAAAGAGGATCAGATTTTATAGCTCTCATACTGCTTCATCAGTACCCAGCACATATTCTTCAATTGAAGAACAACATGGCACTTGCTCCGCAGAGGCTCGTACATAATGAAAAATATGCAGCAGTTGAGCATCAAGGTCATTGTCGAATAGGATTTCTCAAGAGGGCTGAAAAGTCATCTACAGAGTGAGCAAATAAGGCCAGGTGGCTGACGAACTCCAGGAATAGTTTGACAAACCCTATCGCCAGTGACAAATTAAAGTGTCAGCGGCCGGCCTGTGTGGCATCACATTACCTGTGTTATTCTGTGATAAGTCTCATTGCCGAGCCAGCAGCACATGGTCGTCTGGAAAACAGCCTGAGACAGCTATGAAGACAGAGGTACAGTAACAGGAGACCTGGGCAGATGCTTGTCGCTGAGTATTGATTGGACCAGACGTCCAGACGACTTTAACAGCCACTGACGCAGGCTGTCGAGCTAGAGTGGAAGCTACCTCTTCTTAGCTCCCACGTCAAACTGAAAAGAAACTTGAATAAAATGTGCAGTTATGTATTGTTACATAGCATCAGCTAATATGCTAATGTTTCCTGGGGACATATAGCCTATTTACACATTCATATTCAAAGGTACTGAGCAGCCATTATGTTAGTTTGTGACACAGGCAGCTTTTACAATACATATTCATGTAGTACTATTGCACATACTGTGTTTTCTAGATAATAGCTAACTGCTATCATTATACCAAAGAAGCTGGAAGAGTTATTATCCTATGGGTACCACTTAAGGTTGTTTGGAAGTAACATTCACGATTACTCATAGGAAAAGTAGTTTATCATACACCGTGGTCTTTAAACACAGTTTAAAGTTTAACGAGTCAGCTGTTGTTACACTTGCTGTTGTAATAAGTTAACACGTAGCCTCAGATTTTGAGATGTTTGTGATTGGACTGATCCTGTGTCTTCATTTATGTTATAGGAGAATTGTGAGTAGGGCTGAGAATGCTCCCAGGGATGTTAGTGGTGGGATTGCATGGAAAATGTAAGACGGATGCAAATGTTGACATGGTACCTCAAACTACATTGATTTAAATTCTAATGTCTTGTTCTTTATCTCTGAAATGATATGGAGAGTCATCACACCACTTATCCCTATGGACCATGCCAGTGATTTTCTCTTTAGTCTTCATAAAACACCAGAAATGGAGAATGTAGCGTGCCTACTCTAAATCTAGTTCAAAAAAATTAAACGGGGAACATAGAAAATATTTTGAATCGCAAGCTTCTATTTCTGCTGTTTCTTTGCTGACTTGCATTATGAGACTTTGTAAAATTACAAGACATGAAAAGAAATTTGTATCACCTTTAAAATAGTATAAAGGTGACACAAAATATATTCACCAAAGACCAATTTGTTATTTAAATAGAAACCACAGTGGGAAGTGATAATTAAGAACGTGAATTATGACTATTGAGACTTCCAAGTCATAAAATCAGCATGCCTGTCTGTTGTGTGAGGACACAGGACCTTTGACTATGGCTACCAAAAGGTGTCATACATCACCTAAAATGCCTCTACGCATACAAGAATTCCTCTCGAAGTACACACTTTTATTTTTTACCTCTCATATACAGACACCTTCAGCCTCATGTCAGGGCAGCTGCAAGAGTAATGGCCCCAGGTCTCCTCCTGAACACAGACTAATGAGAATCTCAAATACGACAAGCAGAGTGCATTTATCACGCACTCACACTTAATGACACCACCACCCAGGCTCAACTGCATGCTCATGCCAGTATCTAGCTCCCTTATAGATGGCCCCGTTTGTCCCTCTGCTTTTCTATTATTGTAGCTGCCTGGTCAAGCCTAGTGGAAGGATGGAGGGGGCGGGGGGGGGAAGCAGAATCAGACTCTGTGTTTGCAGGTAAAAGAAGACCTTCTTTGTGTGTCTCTCTCTTTTAATTTATGTGTTCCTGTCTTTTTTTTTTTTCTTCAATACACCACCCTCCCAGTGTGAATTGGTCTATTCTCAACTTCTTTTATTCTCTTTGTGTCTGTTTTTTCTCTTGTCTCTAAAAACTGAAAAATGCAGATGAGTGGAACTCTTCAGCTGAGGAATGGTGAGGGAGTTGACAGATGAATGCTACATGCACTACTTTGATCTACCTCAATGAAGTGGTGTTGTTTTATTTGTGGGGTGACATGGAGCTTTGTACGAGGACTCTTGACTTGAAAAGCTTTAGAGATCTGCCTGTCAAGGTAACACTGATTTTCACACAATTAGACACCAGGCAGCAGATATTAAGAGGCATAGTTTCTATGTGTGTTCAGTAATTCAGTTAAGCTCATCATTTTAGGAAAAAAAATCTCATTTAAATAATGATTAATGCTCACTTCAGGAGTTAATCATGTCAAGGTAGTGAAAATGTCATCATAAATACAATGCCCAATGCATTGATCTTTATGTTGGGAAGAATGATGATTGGAACTGTAATTAGTTGACTTCCATGGGAGCCCCATTGCCTTTAATGACTGTTGGGTATTTAGACAGAGATAAGGACTTATCCTCCTTAAGTGCTGGGAAGGCTACATTATCTATACGGAGATCCAAGCCAAGCTTTAACACAACTCAGACACATGCAGGAATGCAAGCAACCAACAGTCCCATTCAGGAGTGCAACAAAGATGGTCTGTAGGAGAGCCGACAATAGTGATGTACTGTATGCCTCCAATGGACCTGAAAATGACTTGAGGTGCAAGTAGTTCTGATCATTTGTCACCAGGTTTTTTGCAGAAGACTAATCAGCTAAGCAGAAAGGTTGCTTTCTAAATATGATAGATAACCAGTACAAGCCCTATTTGTCTGAGCAATGCCAAGTTATGTGATAACTTCATCTTGTTTTCAGGTTATGTAGCATCTGTGAGTTAGAGGAATCATAAAAAATGTCAGCTTACTCAACATGTATGTATGCAGCCAATCTAGCCATGCAGAAACATTTGTGTATTCTGTCAGAAGTGATGAATCTTTTGGCCTCCACTGTTTTCATTAAAAGAAACACTGGGGGAGTGTCTTAGTCATTAACATGAGTGTTACTTTGTTTTTGTGTATCCATCTGAGACTACCTAAGCTGCAAGGGGACATTAGATGGATGTTATTTTTGAAACTGCTGTAGCTTTTAAGGGTTTAATTGTGGTAAAACCCATTTAACCCAGCAAAGCGGTAAAGATGAGATTCTCTGTTTCTACTAAAAAGAGGTCAAGAATTGCAATCTGTTACTTTGCAGTAGTTCCTCATTTCTTAAATCTTGGAAATTTTCCATCACTTATGTTGTGTTGTTTTGACTCTTGTAGCTCATGCTCAAAGTACTTAATTAATCCCAAAGGAAATTTTTAGGGAATCATCCAACTAGGGATTGAGCCCAAAGCTGGTTAGTTGTATATTGCAGAGTGTCGAGGGTCGTTCTACATTTGTGTCATTTGGCTACTGTAAGTAATCATTAAAGTAATTTAGGCCTGTTAGTAATTTGGTGTTGTAGCAGGACCTGCTAACCTGAAACTGAGTGGTGGAATTGATTGCGTATCTGATTCCAGATCAGTGATCTGTGAGATACTGCCATCTCCCCCTCTGCCAGCCTCCTCCTCCTCCTCCTCATTGAGATTTCTGTCTTTTTACTGTCACTATTCATGTCCCATTTCCATGTTTGATGTCCCAGCTCCTGCTAACTTCCTCTCTTGTTCCATGTCACACTGGAGCCTTTGATGAGGTGAAAGGAGCCACACTGCTACTTGGTGTATGCTAGCCCGTGGCCATTGACTTGGGCAAGATGGAGTTTTTACAGCCATAAAATGAGATAAACTGAGCCTGAAAGCTTCTGGGTCTTTCAGTATGTGTTAAGATGATATCGTCAGTGTGAGACGGTGGTAATAAAAGTGAGGTCAGCTGCCACCGTGGGCTACTGCCCTGATAGGTAGCACTGTCATGATAAGACTGCTGTCTCTTTTCATCTCTCCCTTTTCTCCTAGTATGGGATGAAGCTGACACATGGATGTTGGGTTTGAGTGGAAAAGGCATCTAATAATTGGATGCATGCTTGCGTACGGAGAATGTTTGTCCCAAAGACAATGATAAAGTATTTAATCTTCCCAGGAACAGTGAGCCACACAGGCATGATGATGCCATTATCTCCGTGCAGCACTCTCGCCAAGAAGCCTCACTCTTAGCCTTGATTTATATTTCCCTTCATCAGCATCGACCAGTCAGATTGCAAAAATCATTCATTTATAAAAGCAGGGCTCGCTGCTTTTGTTCTTCCTTAACCAAAATTCACGAAATGTACTTTTGTCACACATTCCCTTGCTAGCTTCCCCCCCATTCCTTGTAATCTTGTTGGGATAATGTGACGGCGATGGATCTTCTCGGTGACGGTTGTGTGATTGCCTCCGCTAACAAGGGATAAAGGCAGAGGAAGAATCTTCACAGCTATTTATCTTCCTTTGATCAATTCTCAACTACTCTGCCTTGCTCTGTTTTATCTTTTGACTATAAATATCAGCTTTGGCACAGCTGAAATTGTTACCTCTTCTTTTGTCAAGACTAAGAGAAATGGTCAGGCGCTCCCCTCATTGCATGATAGTGAAATAAAAACATTTCCACACAGGGTGAAAACACCATTGATTGGTTGCGGAAGACAAGTAACAGATACCTTATGCCTCTCAGCTTTCCCGGCGACCCCTCATTTGAATGACCCGAACCCGAACTTTAGAAGGATCCCCCTCGAAACTCACTTTTTAGGAGGGAACAAAAGTTGTGGTAGATTGATAATTCATGCAGGATGTCTTTCAAAATAGGAAGTGTGAAGAGTTTGAAACGCAAACGGTGCAGCAAACTAATTGGTACCACAGGGAAGATGGAGATCAAAGAACCTCTGTGTTAATAGAGAACTCGCACTCTCTTTTCGTCCGCTGCCGAGTTAATGGACACAAAGCCACTGTGAAGTCCTCTCCAGTGGTGGTCCTCGGTTGAAGCATCCTCAGCAACAGCAAGCAAAAAAGAGATTGCCCATCTTCTGACTCATTTTATCAGTGGTGCAGGTTTTAGCACTGATTGAGTCTTGTCAAATCATGAAAATGCAAGTAAAACCTTTGAAGTATTGATTGCCTAGGTCTTTTTCATGTCTTTGCATTTGTTGGGAGAAAGCAATGAGTATGAGGATTTTTATGTACACTTGTACCTCATGGGGGTCTTTTTTAAATTCAAGCTTCCTTATATAAACCTCACCGCTCTGCTTATTTATCTGATGATAGAGCAGATTTTTCCTACACTGTTGTCTGATTAAAAGCCCACGCCCACTCTACAGTCACTGTTGGCTTTTTATTTTAGCAATAAAGCAGTTGAGTATACAATAGGATCATAAGCAAGATAAGCTTCTAACCCATTATTTGTATTGCTGTTTGCACAACAAAAAGTCTCATTCTTGTTGTGATTTCGGCCAGCTTGGCATACTTCTGCTTATGCATGAGGTTTTGCTTTTGTTTCCTAGGATTACTGTTTTTTTTTGACTGCCTACTGCAGTGACAGCTGAATCACAGTCTGCCAAGTCACCACTCTAGAAAACTGTATACACAGTCTTCTCAACGTATTGCTTGGTGTAAATGGTGCAACTTAGGATATAAAATAAAAAAGTAGATATAAATAGATGAATAAATGACAAATAAATGTGTAGGCACACCCACATGGCTGCAGGCAAACCTCTTAGCTCTTTGCGCCCCTCTTCCCATGAGTTTGTTTATTCACCTTAGGGGATGTATAAACATCACCAAAGCTTTTAACCACCTGGCTTGCTTTGACTGAGAGCACAGGCAGTGGCGTCTTAGCTTTAGTTCTGGTCTGAATGCCCATCACCTGGCAACAACAAACCTTTTTAATGGCTGACATCATTCTCACCACATTTTATTGAAGCATTTTATTAGCTTATTTTGATCCCGTCTGGATTGTTGGCTGCTTCCCTGGATAACCTGTGCATCTCTTATGCCCTTGCGAGAGGTCAGCAGTTTTGTGCAAATCGTGACAGATGCAGGCACCGTGATGGTGTGTAAAGTGCACTGTGACAGGAGATTATATCTGCTCTTTCCTCCTTTATATCAGCACTTTCATCATTGCTTTAGTACCAGAGCAGACAACAATGTACAGCATCTGAACAGAGGTGTTGTATTTCCATAATGTCCATGCAGTTGAATCAGTTTACAGGGAGAACACTGATTTAACATTTAGGATGGTATCAATTAAAATTGGTTTGTCCTTTTATAATGTATTTAAGTCAGCCCCCTCGCCCCTAAAACAAGCAAACAAACAAACGCAAATTAAATAAATTTCCCACAGTGCAATACGGAAATAAATTTACCAACAGTTCAGTGATTCCTTTTTGTAGTTATAATTGGGATCCTCAAACACATAGTCAAGGGAAAGTCCTCTGTTCGATTTGTTTGCCGACTTCACCTGTGAGGTCAGACTGGGGTTCCTGAAATAGAAAGTTAAAATTGGAAACACAAAATAGAGAAAACAACAACAATCGTCCCACTTTTCCCCCTTTGCTCTGCATTTCTCATCAGTGGCCTCTGGGGGTATCCAATTATGACGCCCTTGAGGGAATGACAGTGCTTGGATTTCTGTCAATACAGGGTTCAGGTAGTGTTTCTCAATAACATTGTGAATTATTGATGACGGAGAGATTGAAAGGAGAAGGGGGTAGTTAACATTCGCTTTTATATATGAAGAGGAGAAAGAGATGAGGGAGCTAGGTTAGCACAGATGCTGCCCAGCATATTTTAAGCTGATCTATTTGATTAGAAGACCCCAAGGTAAGTCTCGATTTAAATGCCATAAGGACTCCGGAAGATTGAAGGTGGATCCTGACTGACAGGGAGCACAGAATGTTAGTGGAATTATAGGCCTCCCTGAAGATGAATGTAAATAATTAACAGGAGGGAGACGATTGAAGAGGATTTCACTGGTGCAAGCCTTATCCTTCTTCCACTGATAGCCCTTTGGGTTTTTTTTCGCCCATTGCAAATAGACATGAAGACGATGGATGTTGCCTGCAGCGGTTTTGCAGATCGATCAGAGAACCGTCTCACTGTCTGAGTCCTGCATAGATCCCCCTGTGTGAAGTCTGGCCAACTTGATGTCTGTAGAAAGAAGTCCTGAGAGCAGGCCTGACTGCAGGCAGGGCTACTTTTCTCCAAGAGTGATGCCCAAAGCAATTGGTGTTAGCCAGCATCATATATCCATTCCTATTGAATCCATGCTGCTCAGTAAGACGCTAATATCCTCATTTTTGCTCGAACAACTGACAGTGTACATTATTTATTGCGGAAACAGTTTCCAGACGTTTGTTTTCTCTCTCCATCAGCGGGGTTGTACTTTCGATATCAGCTCTCTAAAGATCTACCATCTAAGCTTAAGTACAAACCACACTCTGGTCCGTGGGGATTCTGTGATGAGAAGAGAATGGAGATTTCTGACATGGGGTGACAATCGATGGCCTGTGCAACAGGACAACCCATCACTTGTCTGAACTCTACGGGCACTGAGGTTAAAGCAGCACTTTCCTGGGAGCAGGCTGAGTGGCATTGATGGCGAGGAGGGTCCCAACCTCCCCTGACAGACATGTCTCATCCCGGATGCCATCTTGCCCTCTCTTTTCCATGGCACAATGCAGACACTGTGAGAATAAGACTACATTATACTGACACCAGGCAGTTGACATACTAATCCAAGAACTAAAGGACTACAGGGACCATTGATTTTCTATTCTCGGTAAAATGCAAGAAGCCAGCCATCACTCCTCTTCGACCTGTGATGCTAATGGACTTTTTAAAATGTTGCCACAGTGATCCCCTAGAGCCGTTCTGTTTTTGCCACTGCAGGACCTTTTGAAAAGCACCAAAATCCCAGTTCCTTTATCTGACATGTTTGTATTCAGCACCCCATCTTCGATGTCTCTGCTGTGTCAAGTGTTTGTACATAGCATCTGCCTGGCCAGCGACAGGTAAGACTGGAAGTCTGATTTAATAATGAAAGAGGCATTATAAACATGAACATAAGTGTTTCTTTTTATGTGTTAAAATATGTTTAAAGATCTTTTTATCTAGGTTGTAACTACACTACAGTGAACTGGCTTGTACCCTGTGCAGCATCTACCTAAAATCTCGAATCCACCTATGTGTCTTGTGGGGGTTGTTCTTTCAATTATTGTCCAAGGCTCCTTGATCCCAATTCCAATTTGCAACCACGGCGTCTTTGCGGTGAGCCATTGGAAATCTAATTAGCGAAGTTTCTCCTGTCTGGGAGGGTTCAGGGCAGAGTTGAACTAACTGGCAAAGGGAAGCATTGCTTCGAACATTTGTAGAGAATATTTCCAATGAAGAATATTTTCAGGACATTTTATTTTTCACATCAGCTTTTGAACGTTAACTGTGGCTTTATGTGGAAATATCTGAAAGTATGCAGGAAGAGCAGGATTTGAGTGCTTGAGAAAAACAACTCAGTGCAGATGGTGATGTGCTGTGTGATTTGTGTCATGGGACTGCAATGAGATTGGTGATCTGATGAACCTTCCAAAGGGAGTTTGGGGAGGGACAATATGGCTCGGGACTCAACAATGAAATGATTGTCTCACCACACACCATTCATATCATGTGTTGTTTTTCCTCCGGTCACATTAAAATTCCCCTGCAGTTGTTTTGACAGCAAGACCAAAAAAATAAATAAAAATCATGAGGCAAAAATATTCATTAGTTTTACAAAGCTAGAAAACTCAGATATGGTCTGTCATTCAAATTTTTACATTTTTTATTTGTTAATTGTGTGGATTTTACAGTTAGGTCCATAAATATTTAGACAGAGGCAGCTTTTTTCTAACTTTGTTTCTGTACATTACCTCATTGAATTTTAAATGAAACAACTCAGATGCAGTTGAACTTGAAAAATGTGAGGAAACAGCATTTTTTTAACACAACCCCTTCATTTAGGGCATCTGATTTTATTTCAGATATGTGTCCCTGTAAAATCTCTAAACAGCGCAGAAAGTCCATCACAGAAGATTAATTGTTGTTGGAGCAGGTTAATGGAGGTATAAAGGGTGCCACAGATACACTAATGGAAACGGATGTTTCGTAAAGCATCTCAACTCTCTCTATATGCCTTCTTGCATGAATACAGGGAGTGCAGAATTATTAGGCAAGTTGTATTTTTGAGGAATAATTTTATTATTGAACAACAACCATGTTCTCAATGAACCCAAAAACTCATTAATATCAAAGCTGAATGTTTTTGGAAGTAGTTTTTAGTTTGTTTTTAGTTTTAGCTATTTTAGGGGGATATCTGTGTGTGCAGGTGACTATTACTGTGCATAATTATTAGGCAACTTAACAGAAAACAAATATATACCTATTTCAATTATTTATTTTTACCAGTGACACCAATATAACATCTCCACATTCACAAATATACATTTCTGACATTCAAAAACAAAACAAAAACAAATCAGTGACCAATATAGCCACCTTTCTTTGCAAGGACACTCAAAAGCCTGCCATCCATGGATTCTGTCAGTGTTGTGATCTGTTCACCATCAACATTGCGTGCAGCAGCAACCACAGCCTCCCAGACACTGTTCAGAGAGGTGTACTGTTTTCCCTCCTTGTAAATCTCACATTTGATGATGGACCACAGGTTCTCAATGGGGTTCAGATCAGGTGAACAAGGAGGGCATGTCATTAGTTTTTCTTCTTTTATACCCTTTCTTGCCAGCCACGCTGTGGAGTACTTGGACGCGTGTGATGGAGCATTGTCCTGCATGAAAATCATGTTTTTCTTGAAGGATGCAGACTTCTTCCTGTACCACTGCTTGAAGAAGGTGTCTTCCAGAAACTGGCAGTAGGACTGGGAGTTGAGCTTGACTCCATCCTCAACCCGAAAAGGCCCCACAAGCTCATCTTTGATGATACCAGCCCAAACCAGTACTCCACCTCCACCTTGCTGGCATCTGAGTCGGACTGGAGCTCTCTGCCCTTTACCAATCCAGCCACGGGCCCATCCATCTGGCCCATCAAGACTCACTCTCATTTCATCAGTCCATAAAACCTTAGAAAAACCAGTCTTGAGATATTTCTTGGCCCAGTCTTGACGTTTCAGCTTGTGTGTCTTGTTCAGTGGTGGTCGTCTTTCAGCCTTTCTTACCTTGGCCATGTCTCTGAGTATTGCACACCTTGTGCTTTTGGGCACTCCAGTGATGTTGCAGCTCTGAAATATGGCCAAACTGGTGGCAAGTGGAATCTTGGCAGCTGCACGCTTGACTTTTCTCAGTTCATGGGCAGTTATTTTGCGCCTTGGTTTTTCCACACGCTTCTTGCGACCCTGTTGACTATTTTGAATGAAACGCTTGATTGTTCGATGATCACGCTTCAGAAGCTTTGCAATTTTGAGACTGCTGCATCCCTCTGCAAGATATCTCACTATTTTTGACTTTTCTGAGCCTGTCAAGTCCTTCTTTTGACCCATTTTGCCAAAGGAAAGGACGTTGCCTAATAATTATGCACACCTGATATAGGGTGTTGATGTCATTAGACCACACCCCTTCTCATTACAGAGATGCAGATCACCTAATATGCTTAATTGGTAGTAGGCTTTCGAGCCTATACAGCTTGGAGTAAGACAACATGCATGAAGAGGATGATGTGGACAAAATACTCATTTGCCTAATAATTCTGCACTCCCTGTAATATAACACCACGACCCTAATTGTATATCCAGCAGTCAGGGTCTGTTTTCTTCGCTTACTCTTCTGCCTCTCTTGCTAAGTGTTCACTCTGTAAAGCTTGAACACAGCGTCCTCAAACATACCCCACACTTGACTTATCATGTGGAAGCCATATTCTTGGTGTTATTATAGCACCCAGAATAATAGCCTATTTTGTAATGGCCTGCTGAGAGCAGAGGCTAATGTGGCTAATTGTGTCTGAAATTATCATGGAGTCCAGGGATATGCTCGCTCATTATGCTGACCAGTGTTTCCTGCAAATATGTGAGAACAGAAACTAGTGTGGCTTCAGACAAAAGATTCACAGCCAGGGGGCTCAGAGATATCAAAGCCCACAGAGGTGAAAGGTAGACTCAATTCTGTGGTTATCAAAAAATGAGTGGATTAGCCTCCCCACCACTGAAGCACGGTAAGGTCTGGGAATATTAGAGAGTGATTTTTGCATCAGGATTATGCTCTGCTGTTCAGTTGTGCAGCAGGTGTTGTCAGAAAACAGAAGTCCCAGGAGTTGACAGGTGCATACAGAGCAATGCAGCTGATTGAGGATGAAATTGAAATTTAGATTTTAAACGTGACTTTTTACGGGACAGTTATTGTCAGGCAAATGGGGATGCGGAACATAAAAATTTACTTGCAGGAGTTTATACATGAATTAAAATGACTGCATGGCTCAATTCATGACAATGATTTAAGGTCATGATTTCTTATTGTTTTAGTCTGATTTATGCATTAGCCCAGAAAAGGCCTGGATTCTGTGTGGATTCATCTTACAAATCCAGATGCGGTGCTGTTGACTAATCCAAATGAATGTCAGATTATCAATGGTGTGCCACAACATCCCAGAAACACTTACCCCTCCAAAGAGGCCCAACTGCCAGTCTCTCACAGATTGCTTAACACGTCCAGTTCATTAAAAAGAAAATGATCCAAGCCCTCCCATCAAACCCTAGAACACAGAGAGTGAACATGGAATAGGATCAGCACTGGCCTATATCCTTTGGACAGCTGTCAGCTCACCAGCTATCCCTCTCTCCTTAGACTGCACAGAAAGTCATTAACTGATTAGACTTTGTGTTAGGTTAAATTAAGAGAGCTCAGAGTTCCAGAGGGTAGTTGATTTGTAGACACATTTTTCAGTGTGCTTTGCTTTGTCTGCTAGTGTAACAGATTCAAAAGTATAGTTTATGCTCGTTTCCAGTTCTATATCTTTATGTTTCTTTGACTTTAGCGGGGGTAGCTTGATTTGATTTCCAGTTGGAAATGAAATATGCATCTATCTCATAACCAGCCCTGGTGCAGCTGTTCAGTTCATCCTATCTAAAACAAGCTGCTTTAGCTTTCCCTTTAAGCCAGCTTTCTTTTGATTAGCTGCCTCGTGTAAACAGAAGGTTTTAACTGTTTAGCGGTTGTGCTCACAGCTGTGGCTGTGAGGACCATATTAACAATATCACCTGTTTTTGATGTTATACAGACCTAATGGCATTAAAAACTGTTGAAAACAGAGCTTTTAGGGCAGACTGAAGACTTTTGGCACAAAGGAGTTATTTGTAATATACTGACCTCATTATTTGGAACTTGGGCCATATTTAATATAAGAATCCACTATTGAAACAGTGTCTGTTTGAGAGAAAATGGGGAAAGGCATAATAAGTCTACTTTAAGCTGTACAACCAGAACAATGTCAGCGATGGAACAGAACTAAAGGCAAGAGCTTGGACCTTCAGTACGTAATGTCTATCTGCAGGAAATCATCTGATGGAGCACCAAAGACTGTTTATTCTAGGAGAACAATTTTAGTAAGGCCGACTTTAGGTACAAATCCCAAAAAGAAACTTGTTTCAGTATCTTCCATCCAGAAATTTCCTACAAATATAATATACTGTGATGTTTGATTTCATAGTTTCAGGTAAGCAGTGTCTCTAAAATAATCAATGATGCTGCATTCACTGCCTGATTCACATACAATAAATCACACCCAGAGAACAAATTTATAATCAGGTGAAATGTTTGATATGCACTGCACAGTGTACACGGCACAGAAATGAGTATTTAATCTTTTTCAAGTGCAGAACTGAAATGTTTTTTTTGTGCAACATTGATTCATTGATGTGAGCTTCTTTGGGGAGCCTCATTTGTCAGCATTTAACTTAAAAGTTCAGCAGCTTGTGCAGTATATTTTTGTATGATTTGAGCTCGCCAGTATTTCACACTTGAAATCTGAAGGTAAAAATCAGATTTTCTTTTTTTTGGTGGGGGGTAGTTTTTAGCCTTTATTTGGTAGGGCAGTAGAGAGCAGACAGCAAAGAACAAGGGGAATGATGCAGGAAATAGTGGGTGGAATCTAACCAGGAGCTCTACTTTTCACATATGCTCAACCAGGGGTGGGCGATATATCCAATACACTCGATGAGTATAAAGACAAATCCCTTCTGTCTAGATTTGCAAGTATTTATTTTTGTCACACAGCTTCTAGCAGTAAAGTTTGAAAAATGTCTCCGGCACCAGTTCAGGATAATGAAGTCCTCAACAGTCTGAAACTCAACCTTAACTATAAGCTAATACTGTATGCACAAACCATGTGGGGTATATTACTTGTCTTGCATAAGCTCTTGTACTCAGTATGGTTGTCTTGTTTTCACACTCTGTTGGTTGCCTTCCTTTAGCTAAGTAGGTTGTCAATAAATGATCTCTGCCTTTCTTTCTCACAAGAATATAGTGTTCCCCGGACACGCTGCTTAGGTTTATGTGCGGCTCTGCGTATTCATGATGAAAGTGGATAAATTTTGACATTCGGCTGTTTTATTGGTAATTTAACGCTATAAATGACAAAAGTTTGTTTAGCCTTTTTCTGCCGTGAATGTTTTTGACGTTTTAAGCGACATTTCTCACTTATTTGTCTTCATAATAACATCATCTGTTTAAATAGCTGCTTCGCTGGCTGGGAGAAAAAACCCCCAAAACAGCCAAATTATACCATATGAGGCTAATTCATCAGGTATATCGCTCTCATATACTTACTAAGGCAGGCCACACAAGCTGCTGTAATTCACAGAGTAAACACAAACAGACACTTGCCTACTCACGTCGATTTATGGTGTTGTGATCATCGCTTGACCTCATTGCTAAATGCAGCTTTCTGCCTGGATTTAAATGAGGCACACTATTATCAATATTGATGACAGTTCATGTCTCCGTTGACTTAATTTTCTGCTCCCACTTAAAACCATGTGGCCCAAGTCTCACTGCCAAGCGACACAGTGCATAAACTTGGGAGGGCTTGTAAGAACCCCTGTAGAGGACACATTGCCCTCAATAAATTGGCAAGGAGTGCAGGTCATCACAGTTTGAAGTTGGTTTCGACAAATCCCTCTTCCATCCATCTGTTACTGTCTCTTTCCTCAAATATCAAACAGATGTGGAAATTAACATTCATGCATAATCTCAGCCTTGTGTACAATGTCTGGAGCTGTTAATTATTCCCACACAGACACTCGAGTCCAACTTCTATGCAAACTTTTTTTTCTTTTTAAAGAGGAAATATTCTCAGAGCTCCTTTGTCAAACACTTTATTGAGAATGATAATCTGTGATTTGAATTCTTGGAGGTGGATGAGGTTGCAACATCTTTACTTGATAAGCTGTCATTGATGGTTTTTGTTTGTTTTGTTTTTTGAGATCATTGACAGATACTGCTTGTGGTGTTATTACAGCTTTCTTTGACTTTTCAGTTTTGAAATCTTGATTTCGATGGCAGCACCCTTTGTTCGGCTACGGAGTTGTTCCTTTAATTATGCAAGACAAGTTCTTCTCTCATGCTAACAAATGCACAACAACAAATGAATCACTTTCTGTTTACCACCCAACTTTTTTTCCAAAGGACGTGCTCTCTGTACATTTGAATGTTTTTAGCACCAGGTGTTCAGGTTGATAAATGCAGCAAGTATTTGTACTATTTAAGTATTAAGCATTTGAATGGTACAACCTGGCACATGCATCTGTTTCCTTACTCTGTGTGCTTTAGTGCAGATCTGCTTGCAGGTCATGTTAACATTTTCTGATATCTGTTTAAAAGCTGCTTTTAAGCAGTGAGCCTTTTGAGCCATTTGAGCCTTTGTGATAATGGCCCAGGAAATTTCCCTGCCTTTCTCGGACACTAACCCACACCTAAGCCCAACAGTGTTTGCCAGTATTGAAAAGATGCCTGATGCAGACAAGGTCCCGTTATGTGATTGATTAGAGAGTGCATTTTCATCTGTGAAAATTACTTAATAAATCTATGAGGCTCTCCAGCTTGGGTTTGTGACTTTTCTCGCACTGATTCTCAATTTCATTTTTTTTACCCATTACTATTCATTTTTTTGACTTTACCAATACATTGCAGTCTGCATAATGAAATATTTTGTCATTGTAGCATAACATATCCATTCTTAAGTTATATTTGTATTTATTTTCCAACTTCTGAATTGTTAAACCTTTTTACCCTGAGACCTAAAAGGCTGACTGGGTATTGCCACCACCCTGCATGGTGGGTGGGCGCAGCGTGGACACCAAGAATCACAAAGAAATAGAAAGTTATGGGAGAATTCAAAAATACCAAAGATAGCTGTCACTTCCAAAAAGCCAATCATCTTCTTTGTAGCAGAATCTGGAAACATATTAGCCTATTGTGTTGTTGCATAAATTCCCACAAGTGAGTTTCCTACACTTTCAACTCTGTGGCGGCAGACATATCTACTCTTTACCATAATAGAAATCCATGTCAATGTTTCTTTTGATCTAATATCACAAGTCCCGGTCACCATTGCCTTTAAATGTACAGCCCTGTCACAAATTATCCAGGTATTAGCTTGGGCCTTTTAACCAGACAGACAGGTGTGGCAATTCTTTGGAAGGATGCCTTTCAAACATTTATGGTCCTGACCTATAACTCACAATTGATTCTCCATATAAAGCACATAATCCTGCTGCCACTCTCTCACCAGTGCAAACAGAAATGTTGAACGTTCTTGCTGCTTCACTGTTCATCTTTTTTGTTTGTTTGTTTTGTGTTTTTGCCTTTTGTTTTGTTTTTTTATTTGATGGTCTCCACCTTTAGTTCCTCCTGTAAAAGCATATAGTTGTATGTGAGAGATGTTCACCCTGTTCATCCTCATTACATTTCATCAGTTTCAGGCTCTCTTTAGTGGCTCATGAGATTATGGAAAGTCTTTAAAGCCTCGTCATATTTCTTAACCATTGGTGACTGTTGCAGTTGAAGGAGCTGTTTTTGCACAAAGCTCATGTGTGAGAGCCACCTTTTAGAGGTGATATTTAAATATGCACAGGAGTGACCTTTTACCCTTTACTAAATTAAACAATTGCAAGGACATCTCGCCATATCAGGCTGAACAAGGAGTGTTTATTGTGTTTAAGACACGGTTGGGCAGTGAATGTTTAAGTGTCCTTCTGGTCAGGGTCCTGCAGCCTGCCTTCTCTCCTGGTTGCTTCCCTCACACGTCTGGTTTGCTCTGACTCCATCTGCCTTTTTTTAATGCATTTGCACTCTTACAAATCAGTGGTTGGGTGGACACTCAATCACATCACTGCATTGGTATGAGGCATTGCATGCTAATAGGAACTAAGATGCCACCTTTAAACATTACTCTAGTCATTCTTCAGTTATGTAATTGTTGCCTTTTAATTTAGAATCTCTATAAAATGCATCTATATCCAATGCGTGCTACTATATTAGAAGTCGACCATGTTATAGTGTTTGACTGTCTTAATTTTGTTACACTGAGGTGTCTCAGATGTAATATTGATAACAACAATGCACCAACTCTGTGCCTTTTCTTTTATAGGTTGGTTAGGTGAATCTGCTGTGGGCCATGTGTTACTGGTGAGGTCTCTTCCTCTGCCAAAATGAGGCTGATGGTCGTCTTGCCTCGACCCATCCTGCCAGCCTTCCTGGCTCTTACCTTTGTCGCCTTCTTAGCTCAGCTGTCCTCAGGAGCCACGCCGTTCCCCCAAGACCTGGAACCAATCAGCGTCGTGGGCAGAGAAAGTAAGTTCAAAATCTGTTGTTGCCATGGTGATCTCTGTTGCAGGAGTACATGTAAATCTAGAGCGAGGGTCACTAAGGCATATCTCGTCACTGGGGGATATAGCTTAGTGAGGTGGATGTGTTTAAGGCTATGTTTGCAGCAAGCAAATCTGTAGATGTTTATTCTGCTGCTGGAACAGCTATAATTAAATTTATTTGTTGAGCTCTGCGCTGACTCGGTGTCGAATAAGGTCACTTCAGTTTTAGTATGCATGATTAAAAAAGGTCTGTCAGAGCGGAGGTGCAAACTTTTAGCAAATTTGTAGAATAATTTTGATGTAAAGTGTGTAGCGCTGATTTTTTTTTATTTTTATTGCCCATGTATCTGATTCACATTAGGATACAGCTGGGCTATTTAGACTGTCCAACAGGCTAAACATTGTTTTGAATAGTAAAACATTTATTGTATGTGGCATACAACTGGAGTGTGTAAATAATGTCTGCAGTATATCATAAAAAGAACATTTTCACAATGCTCTCATGTAAAAATTCTTCTTCTTTGATTTATTTAGCTTGGTGTAAAAGTCAGCAGCCAAATTTCTCACAGTAGCTTCATTTAGCACTGACTATGAACAGTTGCAGGAAAAATGACTCAGCTGTCACTCTGTGGGGCTTTCATGTGTACTACTACTGACTGGTGTGCAAGAACAGCACTGACAAGAAATAAACAGCAAATATTTCTTTCCTCCCTTGGTTTAGATCAGAGTTTGGCAAACTTGTACTACAAAAAGAGCAATTTTTCAGTATTTTTTGCAAAGCAAAACAAAACCCCATCTGTATGCATGCACAACACATACATACTGCTGTTATAATGAAGGTGACAGCTGGTTAGTTTACTGACATCATAAGCATTCTTCATTTTAATTTTCATACTGAGCTTTTTTTCCTGATAAATAGTTGGATCACCACTGATAATCAATACTTGTCCCTACCTAGGAGACAGTGACTACAATATGGATTTTTTTTTTTTTTAGGTTTTTTTTTTTTCTGTTTTAGTTAATATCACCTGACTTAATTAATGTCTGAATTGTCCATGCTCTTCAGTCCCTAATAATACCATAATTTAATTAATTCAAACACATAATAATGCTTTTTTTCCCCTGTAATCTTTCATATGAACAAAAGATTTTCATAGCACAACTGTCTCAGCCATATTCCAATGACAGTCGATAGAAGCTAATAATGAATTATTACCCCGGCTCCACATGTTACCACAGCACAAGACATTAAAACTTCAGAGCTACAGCTGGAAACCAGCGAGTTTTTGATTTAAGAGACTCTTGAAGACTTCTAACAGACTCAAGACACTGCTCTGTTGGACCACCTTAGGGACCCATCTGTGGCACCCAATAACTGGGAAGGTCTACAGAAGAGGTCTTGGCTGCTAAATGTAATGGCCCATAATTGATTTAAGAGGTGGCTGAGACCATGGCCCACACACTGTAATTGATCTATCTGGAAGAGAGTAACGCTACCATTAGCAGAAATAGCTGTGCTAATAGTGCTATATGTGGAGCTCCGTCCCAGGTGTAATGAGAGCAATTTGTCACTTCTAGTTCCAGCAGGTGACAGCATGGCGCAAGGTCCCTCGCAACTCTGAGACATCCATTATGAATCATAGTACTTCGTCAGGATGAAGTCTATGAAATCATACCTAAGTGACTCCTTCTTTTAGAAAGCGGACAAATAATTTTTCTTACACTTTTGTTTTTGCCTAACACGGTGCTGTTTAAGTTGGGCATATTTAGGTTTTCCACAGCCAGTGCAGCTGATACAGGTTATACAGAACATGAGGCTATTAATAAAATGTCTAGTCTTGTTTAGGATGCATACACTACACTACCTATTTTCATGATTGGTTTCAGGCAGCTTTTTTGCTATTCTTGGTTCTGTATGATGTCTGAAAGAGGAACTTTCTTTAATCTTAGCATCTTACACACACAACCTTTTCCTTTGTATGTTAGAGGCAGCCGATCAAGAGATACTGTCCTTAAAAGAGGGACGTTGTTAAGGTTAACCTAAAATCTCTTGTTTCAGTCAGTGAATGAGGTGCTGCTCCAAGGTTCTGCATATGATAAATAAGAATTATTTTGAACAGTTTCTCATGCAAATCAATTCCAACAGAGTTCAAGAATAAAACCCTGCAGTTGAAAAAAGGGCATAAAAGGTTCCTTTTAAAAGTTATCATTACTATGCAGTAGCAATAGCTTTTAAATATTGAACTAAGTCCTAGCAGTTATGGATAACATGTCATAACTTAACGCGTGTCCTTGACAGACTGTTTCCCCTTTCTTTCATTTGTTCTTTAAAATGCAATCTTTGAAGTGCAGTTTGGGGAAAACATCTCAATACAAAATCGGCTTTACATCATATCAACTTTACCTACTCCCATTGTCCATGAAGACTAAAAGCTAACCATCAAGATGGTCAAGAAATAACATTGTTCTTCATACAAGTGTTGCTGGAGCTTCAATGTAGGATTCTGGTGTAGTTCTTTGAGTACTTCGTCTTATGAGTTGTACGTTCTTCTCGTTGTAGTGATCCTAAATGCCTCGAGTCATTATCCTGGGGGTTTTCTGCTAGCAATGACCTAGCCAAGCCAAACAGGGTGTGAAAGTGCTAAAGAGTAATTAGAAATCCTCATTTGCCAAGGGGGAGGATGGCAGGGCGGGCTGCTGAGCCACTGGGAGTCTCTTCACCAGACAGCACAGCAAGGTCCAGCACTCAGCCAGACATTAGGCATTTAAATCTTTAAACAGTCGATTTGAGACGAGTGGTTAAAGGAGCGTGTACGGCTCCCTATAGAGAGACTAATTTCAGATTGTGGTGTATTTCTAGGGGGGATTGCTAATTCAGCAGCAGCCCAGGTCAGATGGGAAGCTGGAGGGCACTTAATACAGTACTTTACAGACAGAATGCTCTGGCCTTCAGCTGAATCTTTGCTTAGTTAAAAAAAAAAAAAAAAAAAAAAAAGAAGACAGCAGGGGAAGTATCTGTGATATGGAAGACAGCGTGGTGTCAGTATTGAGCCAGGCTTATTCCATTTTTGCCTGAAGGATCTTTTTTTAATCAAGTTTTTGAAAGGCATATCCATCCACTGGCTGACTGTTATTTTGTTATTTAAAGTACTGGACACAATCTCCCATTGTTTAAAATAATATTGCCCTCTAGTGAGTTCGTCTGCACTTTGAGTAAGGGAAAGAAAATGAAATTAACATGCGGAAGAGGAAGAAGGGGAAGCTGAAAATCAGCCATAGTGCACCATAAAGTTTATATTATATCACTGTTTCTTTGCACGACTTCCTTCAGTTCATCTTATTTAACATTTTATGTTTGTTTTTTGTTTAATGATTTTCCTGTTGGTGTCATTTGTTATAGAGGCACTTTACCAGGTGAAGGTATTTAATGGCATTGATGATAACACTAAAGACATGTTCACACATGAACTTTCGGAGGTTTCGGGAGAATCGCGTTGGGATATTTTCCTTTCTCACACGTGTCATGCAGCAGTAAATGGTTTGCGTCGGAGTGAGTACATCCTGTCGTTTCTGTGGCAGGGATGCATGCAGGAGATGGAACACGTGTCGCCCACTAGTTGGCCTACTTGCACATTCAGCACAATCCTGCATCAGACAGACCTTGCGATAAGGACCTCACAAGAGTATTTAATGTCCAACATTTGCATTTTCGCGTGCGGCTCTCCCTGATAAGTCCTAGAAAAGTTCATGGGTGCAGTGCATGCATGAAAACAGCTTAAGCTAAACTTTCGTGACCTTGGAAACAGGTGAGACTGATTTAAATGTGACAATTAGAATGTCTTTTCAGATGTTTTTGATTTGTTTCTTTGTCCTCACTTGGCACAGTCCCCAGACATGTCTGCTCAGAAATGCTTACGAGGAGCCAGTTATTTAAATCAGATTGACTTCTATGACACGACTGCTTAATTTGCAGCTTAGGATGCTATTTTTCTCCCTGATCCACCTCCACAAGTGTGCATTTGCATACAGTGTGAGCTCAGGGTTTTCAAAAAGACGACTAAATTGTAACCTTGGGTTAGTGTTTCTTAAATTGCTAATACTACTGTGCATGAAATTTTTAGCTGTCGTTGTCAAACTGCCTCCATAAATGTAAAACTGAAAAATTGCTTCTTTTTTTTTTTCTTTTTCTCAAAGGGAAAAAAACGCCACTGACATTTGACAAAGACTGGAAATCCCTTTCCTTTATTCCTAATTTTAGTTTTAAAATTTTGATTCCACGGTGAACTGTCACAGTAAAGTTCTGACATTGCTTTCCAGTTGGTTTTTTGTTTTGTTGTTGTTCTTTTTTGTTTTGGAGGGGGGGATGCATATGACTGTCTTATACTCGAATAATTTCTTCTTCTCTTCATCTTTTTGCCCGTGCAGCCTCGTACCTCTACCCCAGCTTCCAGGGACTCATGTCAGACAATGACACTGTCCGCCTGGGTCTGGATTTCCAGCGGATGCTAAGGATCAACCACATGCTCTATATCGCTGCACGGTCAGTCACCATCACTCAGCTGCTAATTCAACATAACAAAAGATATAATATAACAATGTTTACATTGTTTACTGAAGTTGAAAATATGACTCAAAACATCTCATGTAAAACGTTGACCATTACTTCATGTTTAAACATACAAATATTAGGACTATAAGGACTAGGGATATTTTCATACATGTGTTTTTTACCAACCTACTGTAAAATCTGTACATTTATAAAGGGATAGTTAATAATGATGAATAATGACCTTACACATTTATATTCATTAGCATCCGTCTATAAGTCTGATACTATGTTAACATGTGCATGGTTGCACAAAGGCTTCAGTATAATAAATATTTTTGTGAGTAATTATAATCATGTTTCTTTAACCTAAACCTTTATCCACACACTTCTTAAATAGTTTGATAAGCAGCCAACAAGCTCTGAATAATTTATCTGATTATATAAGCAACACATTTACCCATTTGGAGTTTTTTTTTTTTAGCCAGTAAAGCTAATTAAGCACAAGTCAGTTTATTTTTTTTTTCCTTTTTTGCAGCAAAAACAGGGCAAGAGGTAAATGGGCTCTTGAAAGGACACAATGAAGAAAGACAAAATTCGCAACTAATTGTCAGGGAGGGAAAATAGCCCAGCAAAAGAAATCTGTGTCAACAGTACAGATATTATATATTAAATGCATAATAAAGAATTCCAAGAAGGCCAAGTGAAAGTAAAAAGTGATTAGGGGGGGAAAAAAAAAACATGGCTACAGAAACTGCTTCTTGCAATTTTGCATTTATGTGAAAATGTAAAACTTCCAAAAGGTAAATGTTTCCAAAATGAAACTTTTAGCTCTTTGTGAACTATATCTCAGGCAGCGCTTCTGCATCAGACTGCTTTCATGTTTGCAGTTTGGCAGAACCTCTGAAGTTTTTTCAAGTGCATTACACAGCCTAATTTGCACATTGCTCTGCTACTCGATGTGTTTTAGGTTAATTATCTAAACAGTACAGGGTTGCACCTTCTCTGCCCAGTTGCATTGTGCAAAATAAGTTCTGCTATAGTGTTTGGCTCCATTTCAAAATAAAGTGCTCCCACTGCCAAGAACCCAGTCCAAAAAGTTATAGAGGTCCTATATGCACATAAACTGGCTTAATATTTTCTACAGCTGCGTGCAACAAATGCATTCCTCACTTCACAAAGTGATTCATATGGGTTTTGTCGATAGTTGGGAAAACTCCTGTGATGTCCTGAAGCCAAAAAGCCAATAAACCTTGCCTGTTAATCCACCTCCCAGTCTGTGTTGCTGCACAGCTGTAATCAATTGCACTCAGAGAAAAAAAGGAGAGTTTTGGGGCAGGTTTTGGTGAATTGGTTAAGTTAGATGCTTCTAAAGCTTTGCATTGGAGGAAAAAAAAAATATGAAGGGTTGCAAAGAAAGATGACATCAATAATGTCGTGACTCACTTTCTTGCAGGGACCATGTGTTTGCCATCAATCTTGCAGCTTCATCTGAGCAGATAATCCCACAGCAGGTAAGTGTCTGTCTGCTATCATGATTGAAAATCTTCCAATGTGTTTACTTTATTTCGATCTTATACAAAAAAAAAAAAAATACCATAGCTATATTCTAGTTCAACATAGAAGTTTTAATTGATACATGTGTTTAGGTCGATATTCGTTTATTTAAGGACATTTTATTTATCTTGGATCATGCACTTGCCATTTGCTTTTAAACCTTAACAATGGTCTGTGGATTTTTCTGAATGCAAAAACCTCACTTCAGAGGTAAATTCTTTCTGTAAGACTCTGACATTCAAGGAACGTTTGATCTCTCGATCCTTCGCGATCAATACCAATAATGTGAGCGTTATCAGGCTTACTCGACTATTTTGGTCTGCTAAAGTTGAAATAAGTTTTAGGATTCTGTGCTCATTAAACATAAGATTAACTTTAAAGTCGTTCACATAAGCGAACATGGGCTTTTACTTGCCAATAGTAATAGTCTGGATAATACATCACCGGGACAAAATAGACCTGAACCCATTTTAAGGAATGGTTTGAACCAAGGTAGAGCTCTTTGTGCCGCTTTTCCTTTCTTGTACATTTTTTGTTCTTTTTTTTGAACAGTGGTGTTTTTACAGGGGGGATGGGCTGTTTTGTTTGTATCTCGTTATTTTGCTTTCTACCCTTTGCCTTTCACTTTCATTCAAGTATTAAGCAATCTCTCTTCAGACATCTATATCCACTACAAGTGGAGCACTGCTCTTGTTTGAAGTGCCATGTTCACTCCTATCTGAATCTCATTTGTCAAACATGATTGCACTTAAATAAAAGCCCTCCAAGGCTTGGACTTTTGTTTGGTTGTATATAAATTACTGCCAAACACGGATATTTATTCTGATAACACCTCCGTTCCACACTGAGGACATCTAAACTATTGATTTGGGTGTGGAACAAAACACAAAGAAGGGGAACCTTTGAACAAAACTATGTTAGTCGTTTTTTCTACTGGGTTATATGAGGACTTGAACATTGAATGTGTGTATATGATGTGCATTTTTTCTCCCAATTCACCCATACTGCTGCTGCCTCCAGTGTGACAGCAGGAACTGAGAGGCAAATTATTAAAGACTGTATGAATACACCGCCATCACGTTCTCGCTGTCCTACGCTGTCCTACGCTGTTATCCATCTGAGTTCAATTGGTGGTGTGTGACTGACTCATATCAGAAAATGGTGGGTCCCCCATCATCATAGATCCATTCCTTCATGGCGGCTAATTTTTAAACTAGCTCTTCATTTTTCACACCGGGCGCTCATTCGCATTCTCCTCTTCACCAATCTCCCCGGGCCTGGGTGGCCAAAAGTAATTATTAGTAAACCGAATCGAGCGTGGACAAGGTAAAACCTATTACCATAAATGCTGAGTCCTACTGAATCATTTTGGACCTTCACAAAATCACCTCAGAGGTCTTCCAAACAAAGGTGTTTTTCTACAGCAAAGTGTTGGCTGTAAAATCAGTGTGCCATGTACTGATTACAAAATGATGGATTTGGTGTCAAAAATTTGACTCATGATCTTGAGTTTTATATAAAATAAGTTAGACCAAAGATGTACACCCTCGAGCACCAGGGACATCTCACCTTGAGGTTGGCAATGTGTAGTTTTACTACAGACAAAATAATTAAAATAAAAGACCAAAAACAGGAATGAATGACTCCTACCGTAAGTTGGATTGTCTGTATATCACAAATCTATGACTTGTGCTTTATTTTTATTTTTTTATCTCTCTCTTATCTAAACTATCATGCATTATCCTGCTGCTTGAACTCTCATCCATGGAAATTGTGCGATGACTATTTTTCATCCAGTGTGTTCAAGCCAAGTGAAAAAAACAGGGTTTAAAATCCAGAAATGTAAGAGAAGTACTGAGATATGTTTTAATTCTATTTTTTGACAATGAGAAAAATACATATTAATAGTAACCTTAATCTTTTATTCATTCATTATCATGTTTATCTGAGAAAGTGGAAATGAAATAATACTAACTTTGTAGATGTACCCTTAACAATTAAAATGCAAATCTATTCTTCATAAGTTTTGCTATACTGAAAGCTGTCTGAGAAAATTGAGAGGCAGCCACAAGAAATGGAGAACAAGGTGCCTGTGGGATGAATTGTGCTTCAGGGACTTGTGGTCCAGCAGAAGTGAAACCTCAGCTTCAGTAAAGATTCAAGATGCATTTTAAACCGGTGTTGCTTTCTGTGAAGCTTTAGCAAAGACATAAAAAAATATGCACGGCACTGTACAATATTACTTTAACCAAGTATGGCACTGGATTTGTGGCAAATATTTTCTTTTGGTGTGGACACGTTTACCTAAAGCTCATTTCACTCAAAAATGTATGTTATTATGTGGCAACGAAGAGAACTCTTGGTCTGGATATCGACCAACTGCACAGAAATATTGAATACTTCAATATTGGCAGCCTTCCACTCAAGCTAGCCAATTTGTTCCCAGACAGCCAATTGAGCCATGCAGCTCTTATCTCCTCACATGCTATTGAGAAATGAGTTTAAATAATTCCAAGTATTTAGCCTGGTATTGATAAGTTCTGAGAAAATTTGGCCACTAAATTAGTCAGCAGTTGATTGGGGAACATTAATCCTTCAGCTGGCAGAGCTTGTTAACAAGCTGATGGATCTTTTTCAATAAAAGCCCGCTGAACGACTAGCACGGCTACAAAAAGTGTATTTTGTCGTGTCTACAAAATAAGGACAGGGCTTTTGGCCAGCAGGTTAATTGAAGCTAATTGACTTCTCCTTATATAGACAGTGAAGTGTTGCGAGCAGCGCTTTGTGTTTTGTTTCACTCGTGTGTGCATTTTCACAGATCCAGAGATTTTTTTTATCACTGAGGCACCACAACTGCCCACTGATGAGCTGCTCGAGCCGCAGCAGGCATCGCTGATATTTCTCTGTTTGCTTGTTTTTCTCCACAACAGTTTATTGAAATTAATGAGATTTTCATCACAGCTGTCTCGTAATAGCACTTGAACGATTGGGAGCAACAAAAGCTGGGATGGTGAGAAGCAGCTTGTCTTTGAGCTGACAGTTGGCTCTCTGTTCATTTTTCAGAAACTGACTTGGAAGACGAAGGATGTGGAGAAATGCACTGTGAGAGGGAAAAACAGCGTGAGTATAATCTTCCAGACACATACACATTCTCATCTCGTTCTGTTTTCGGTCTTGGGTTTCACTTCTTAGGTCTTCTGTTCTCTGTATTTGCCTCTGCCTTCATTTCCTGAACAAGAGAAGTTTTCTAATGAGCAAAAGTAGTGTGCAGGTAGCTTATCAGAAATGCAGCCATCAGGAGAGACATACTTGAGTTTTTTGGCATCACATTTTTCTCTCCAGAGCAACGGTGAAACCACAAGAATCGCCCTGAGGATTACGATAATGGCTGTGAAAACGCAGAAAACTGTTAACCTGCTACAACTCCTTCTTTGATTGTGTTTTTGCCGTGCCAGGACCCACAACGGGACCGGCTTTATGATGTGTAATAATGTCCAGGTCTTTTTCTCCTGACAGGATGAATGTTACAACTACATCAAAGTTCTGGTACCACGCAACGACGAGACGTTATTCGCCTGCGGCACCAACGCTTTCAATCCCACCTGCCGTAACTATAAGGTAGGAAACCGTACTCCCGTGTGCCGCTGTCTGGCCTCAATTACAGATAAGAGATCATATTACAGCTGTTATGAGGTTCCCTGTCCTTGTATATTTTGTCAGCTGGATGCTGTTATTTGATTTGCTAATGGAGATGACAAAGTTTAAGCTAAACTCATGCCACATTAACACCTCGCGGGCTTCGTGTGCAAGTCATCAGGATGACAGTTGAAACCTTAAATTCAAATTCAAATTTTATTTGTCTCATACACAGTACGATATGCAGTGAAATGCTTAGACAACTGCTCGTGACCTAAAATAAAAGACTATGAATAGGACAGGAAATAAATAGGGTCAATTTAACTAGGAAAGAATAAAATAAGATATAAAAATTAAAGTTAAACATAAAATAACTGTACAACAAAATACACAATACACAAAATACACAATATAGAAAATATATAAGAATATATGAAGAAATATAGAACAGTAAGAGCAGCTGTACGAGTAATAAGGGGCCACATGCATCACAAGCACTACAACATATTGAAGTAAGATGGCAGAACTTGAGTGATTGTGTGGTGGTGCTTGAAATCCTCTATTGACATCTGTGATAAAATATCTCGTAGTTTGATATTTGTTTTTATGAAATAGAAAAACATGTCATGCACACTTACGGAGAACATGCCCTTAAGGTTGGGTAATAAATAAATAGCTGGCCAGGGTGTCTTAGAGAATAACACCTTACAGCAGCTGCACCAGAGATAATTACAATGTTTCATCATAATATAACAGAGCAGTTTGAACAACTGAACTCTACAGCATGCATACATTAATTTACTATTAAAACTGGTCAAATGGATGAATTGCATAAAGTGGATTAAAATAAAGGTCAGGCATGCGTATGGAGCCCTGATTATTGTAAATAACAAGCTGATGCAGTACATCTGTAATAGTCAGCTAGAGCTCGAACAATAGATTAAAAAAAATGTTAGCAGCACTTGGAAAAAAAGACATCTACTGTGATGTAACACCCACAAACACTGCCACAAAGAGAGGTCGTTCCAGGTTGAATGCAGCATTCGTCAGCTTTAAAAGAAGTCTGGCAGTCAGCACTTCAGCGATAATACAACAAACAGCTGTGAGCTTAAGCTACAGGCACGCCTAAAAAGATAACTGGAAAAACTGATTTAAGACATCAGCAGAGGCAAAGTGAACACGCAGGCTGAATGCAGACAAAATAAAGAACCAACTCTTAGATGTTGAAATAAACACACACAAATATGGAGCCCAAACATTTAAATATTAGCAGAGTAGCTGTACTTAAATATTACTGCAATGTATTCCCATATTTGTGTGTTACATAGACTTCAAACTTTGATGTTGATAGAACAACGTGTTGGTAAAACACGAAGAGCAGACTGTTGACTGAACACAAAGTATGCTGATGGTAGCTTGATTCATACCTCTTAGACAGCAAAGCTGAATGAGTGTGCCATTATGGTCCCTGATATTCCCACTCCCCAAAGTTTGAGGCAAATCCATGCTAGTACACGAGGCTCTCAGATGCATCTTGCCTCCCTGGTTACCCCTCCACTTTAGAGATAAATAACAGTGTTTATAGCCAGCTGAAAGCACTATATTTTAGCAGGAGCACAGGTACAATTTGTGTACGGACAATGTGAATGTAAGTCTTCCGCAGTTTGAGGACTATTGAAAAACCTGACAGAAAGCAGTGCAGTGGAAGCTCTGAGGTGACATCACAGCTCTGGACTGGGATTCACAGCAGGCTATTAGAAGAGAAGGGAGTAGACGTCCTACAGCACCGACTGTAAATCTAAGGGTGTGGGGGAGTCTGCAAACCAAAGAGGAGTTGAATAACTCTAGACTTTAGTTTTTACAGTTTTCTTCTTCTCCCCAGTGTGCTAACCCACAAAGTAACTCCTGGGGTTTCCAACAGTCCACAACATTAGAAATTAATTAGAATTAAACATTTTCAAAATAAGGGATTATTTTGAATAAGCATAATGGATCTGCTGTAGAGAGCAAAGTAAAAACGTTTTCTGATGGCTCCTTGTTTCCTGGTGGATGCATACTAAGAAGTGTAATTAACAATATTTAACCAAGTGCAGTGCATAAAGATAGCTGTTTAATTTCTTACACTTTTGTAAAACAAAAAATAATCTGCCAGATGTTTAAAATGAGAGTTGCCCTCACTGCAGCATGATTATGTCTAGTTTTGGGAAATCGGAAGTCATTCTATTGAACGATGCTCAGTCTCGTCTCGGGGCTTATAGACGCAGGATCTCCACAGGCTGGTGTTTGCTTCCAGGATCAAATCCTGTCTCAGTCATGTCCTGAAGGTCCTGTAGAGAAGTTGATATAAAATGTTTAGAGAACTGCGTAGCGACCTACATTCACACATTATCATCGTCTCCCTGCCACAGACTCAATTTTGGTAAAAAAGAGCAGCTTTACATTTTTACTAAAACACATCCACACGTTCGTTCTCTCTGCAGCCCCCAACACCCTTTTTTTTTCTGACAAGAGATGACTATCCACACAGCTGGGGAGAGATGGAGGAAGTGTAAATCATATCAAGGAATCTGTCTCTGGGAATCCACGAAAAATCTGTGGAAGACAGTAGGGGATTGGGTCAGAGGCGTGTGTGTGTTGTTCAAAGAAACGAATGGATGCCCAGCCATGCACTGGCAGCTTGACTGACCAGGCTGCTGAGACAGCTGGTGTGTAGACAACAGTGAGGCTGTCTTCAGCATGCGGTTACGATACAACTAAACCTTGAAGCATCAAATCCGTCTGTCTTCATGTGCCCACTGGGGTAACGACCCTACAGTCACTGCACAACTTTGCTGAATCCTAATTTCTCTCTGATGTTCTCTCTGAAATATGTTTTTGGGGGATTAACAAACTGCTGTGAGGAGAAGTTGGCTGAAAACTGGTGATTTGTATTCAGATATAAACAGAATTAATTCTCGCTTAAAGAGGACCAATCTTCAGATGATTACTGATTGGGAACTGAATGGGACTAACCATGTTTGTTTTGTTTTCTTTGTTCAAAGTCCTCCTGATTGTATTAATGTTTTCTTCTCATTAGTTACACCATTTAGTAACATCAGAATAATTTTCTTGATGAATTTTCGGGGTTCAAGGTTTCTTAGAGGTTGAAAGCTTCCATGGATGCGAGATTCCGAGTCTATTTTGGAGAATTAACTTACTTCGTAAGTAATGAACAAATACTGTGGAATGCACCCAGTTCCTTGCAAACATTCCCAGTGTTGAAAAAATGCCCCAAAATTGCTTTTTTTTTTTTTTTTTTTTTTAAATCATTTTTGTTGCCACATTTCAAGGAAAAGGTCCAATAAGCATTAGAAGTTACAGTTTTGTCTTTACTGCCTTACCAGTCTTACGTTAAAATTTTTAACCATGTTTGTTTATTTAAAGATTTTTTTTTTTTTTTGAGAGGCATGTTTTTAATTTGCTTTTTCCTGTTTTTCCGCCTTCTCTGATTCGTTAAGCTGTAAAACACATTAACAGCACTTTATCTTTACTGCTGTTACCTTCACTTGTGCAACTCTTCACCTGTATTTTTGTGAAAAGCACTATTTACCAAATCTAATCAAAGTTCACCTTTTAATGCTGAACAAGAGGCACATACAAAAAAACGAACTACTGCAGTGTAATTCTTTTTATTACTGCAACAGCAGCACAAAATAAAAATCTCAGTCAAAGCACTTGAAGCTACACCAAAGTGATATTTGGGGCAGAGCTGTTGTGCTGGATTACATCAGCTTCAGGAGTGTAGTGTAGCATAAACACATACTCTGTTAAGAATCTGAAGTGTTTTGTACAAATCCCTTGAGACATTTATGCACAATTTAGAAGGCAAAAGTCTATTGTAAGGTTTTGTCTTGCTTATTTTCTCCTCTACTGCATGATCTTATTGCCAAATGTACAGGGAGCAGGCAGCCATTACCCCACCAGAAATGTGAAGTAGTTTTTTATAGCTAAACTGGTGTGAACGAGCTCAGTCACAGGGTGCTGTTGCACCACAGTTAGCTGTGTGGCTGCGCTGGAGAATGGATTACAACCCATTTCCGGTCTTGCGTATTGCCACAAAAGCAAAGTCCGTAAAGAGTAGATACCAACCAATGTTCTCTTAACCTCAACTCATCGCGGCCTGGAACAGCAGCCTAACTCTAACTTAACTCTAAGCTTACAAAACATATCCGTACCTGACAGTGTGGATGTGAAGTGGTCTTCTCATGTATTATAGTCTCTTGGAAAACAGCACCTGCTGGGGAAAGTGGTTTACCATTTAAGTGCAGGAGAAAAACACACTGGCTTGTATTTTTTAAAAACAATCTCTCGTGGGGAACGCTTAGCTCGGGACGCACTGAAACTTTGCATTTCAGTGCATTGGCACACAGGGAGGTGGGTGCTGTCATGAAATGGGTAATGCCTATCAATAGAGAAAAACATGAAAACTGTAAAAGACATTCACAGTCCAGGCTGCCTGAAAGAGCATTGTTTTTTTTTAATATTCTGAATATTGTAACGTGCAAATATAGGTTTAGATAAAAGTTCTTCCCTTTAAAAAAATGCAATATATTTCTCCTAAATGCAGAGCATATGTCTTGTATTGCTCTTGTTATAGTTGTGTAACTGTTAGGTTATCATGTCTACTCTACAGTCATGATCTCTCTATTTAGTTTTGTAGAAAGGACCGAGTTTGACAATCATCTCGCAGAATAACAATAGAACAGCAATCACACAAAGCTATGTGTCGAACAAGCCTGAAAAATCCAGGCCAACGTGTTTATGGACTGTTAACGTGGCGTATGTGTGTCAGTCACCTTGTTGACACAGAGGGCGGTGAAGTCGCTCTGCTGGGTTTCTCTTGTTGTTGTGTTTGAGGCTCGCAACCTTGTTAACAGCAGGGGCTGGAAAAATAGCAGCTTTAATATCTGTGCCTGAGAGATAAACTGGCCTCTCTGCTTTCACACATCTTTTATGGAAATGACCTGTATACAATACACCAAATAAAACTAATCTTTATGATGCATGTGTTGCCTTTCATTATTGCACATTGATTTGGTACACCTCCTTTGCGTCCAACTGCAATTCTCACTGCATTAAAGACTTTTGGTGTTTGAGGCTGATTGATTTTTTTTTTTTTTTTTTTTTTTTTTTTTTCTGTCAGGGCAGAAACAACCTCGTGGGTTTATAAGTGTAAACAGCGGTGTTGTTTTCTTGTTTACAACTGTCACTCTGTGTTTTATAGCCCATTCTTCTATTGGGTTAGCTTTGAAGCTTTGTATACAGCCTTGTAAAGCTGCTTCATTTCTGTCCTAGATGTCGACACTGGAGCAGGAAGGGGAGGAGGTGGTGGGACAGGCTCGGTGTCCCTTCGAGTCCCGCCAGTCCAATGTCGGCCTTTTCGCAGGTAAGTAGTGACCCAGATGATGTTCAAACTTGAAATCTCACAGGTTCAGGTTTCTCACTGCTGATGATCTGTGCTGTGACATTTTTATTATATAGGTCAGGCTTGGAGTAATGTGGGTTTTTTTTTTCTTTTTAATCAAACTAGCGTTTATTAAATGAACTTGAAGTCGGGTAAAACGATGTTCGTGGTGGACTATATTCAGAAGAAGTCACATATGTTTTGCCTGTTTTGTTTTTTATATTAACCTTGTGAAAATATGTTATAAATGTATTAGAAGGGGGTGGAACAATAGGAAAATGACGTTCATCTTTCAGAAACAGAAGAGGATGGTTTGCTAAAAGTAGGTAGCTGTTACATATAAAGGACCATTTCTAATCAATAGGCTTAAACGTGTAACTGCACTTGGCGTTCTGTCTCTCTGACGTGGTAATTGGATACTAAGATAATAATATATAATCTGCTAAACTGCATGTTAACTTCAATTAGTGCCTCATTGCAAGTGTGTCTCAGTAAGAGTCTGAGCTAAAAGCCTGAAATGTCGATATAATTGAGTATCTTGGCATAAATCATCAGATGGTATAATCTGAAGTTTCCTCTTCACAGATCCCGGTTTGTGGTTAGATTTACTGCTTTATGAACATAGCAGTGAAGCAAGTTGATACATTGTGAACACATCAGGGTCAAGTTCAGGGAAGAGAGAGCCAAACGTACACTCAACCCTGCCAGGTTTCCACTGACATTTATGCAAAGTTCACACAGGCTGTTATTAAAGCTCGCATAGTCTCCTACAACTGCTCTCCTTAGCCTCCTTTTAAAGAGGAATAAAAGTCACCTGTGACCAAAATAGACACTTAAGAGAAGTGGGTTAGTGGGAATTGTGATCCTTGACTGTAGTTCTCAATAACTTTTTTTCCTTTTTCTCAGGTGGTGATTTCTACTCTGCCACCATGACTGACTTCTTGGCAAGTGACGCAGTTATTTACAGAAGTTTGGGTGAAAGCAGCCCCGTGCTGCGTACAGTGAAGTATGACTCCAAATGGCTGCGAGGTGAGAAGCCAATGCGATAAGGTGTAATGTAATAGCATATCAAATGCAGCTGTGGCTCTGTAATGCGGTTGGTGGTAGGTTAAGGAAATGGAAGATTTTCTGATATGGCGTGGGATCTGAGACCTTGTTTCATTTCAGATGACATCCTAAATGTGTAAACTACTAAAATTCACCGAGCTTTGAGGTCTAATGCAGGGCTTATCAAATCTTGTACAAACATTTACATGGTTGACATCTGTAGGTAGCACTGACCTTTAAATTGAATCTTTATTTTGGAAGTAACTTTCTTCGTGTCCAGGTTTATGTTTTTCCGCACTTTCGAGCCGTTACAAATAATTAATAAACATCGATTTCATATGTCAGAATCTCCCCTTTAGTTTTTATTGGCACTGATACCAACAAATATTTTGTCACTTAATGAGGGTATTTTGCAGATGTGAGTAGCCTCATCCAGTGAAGTGAAAAAGATGGCTAGAGTATCTTGACTTGTTATGTGTCACTTTCTTTATGCATTTAATTTCATCTGATTTCAAAAGGGAGGAAAGAAACAATCGCTTTTCCTCATCTGGGAGGAAAACTGAGCCAAATCAACCTTCCAGTAATAAGAATGTTTGATTGTTATCATCACAATAATTGGCAATTAATTTGGCGTTAATTGTTTTAGCTATATTATCTTTATGTGCAATAGATTACTTTTTTTTTATCCTCGTTAACAGCGCTGAGCGAGTGGGGTCGTTTCAGTAAAGCAATTGCTTGTGACAAGATAGAAATGGCAAAGTAAGCTGTATTCAGAGTTGTAGAAAGTGCTGTTGCAGAATGTTTTAAGTTCTCTTTATTTCACTACTGATGCAGGACTATCTCTGCTATTTCACCCGAATAAGGATCTGTTATTGGAAGAATTGGAAGGACATTTTTCTCTGCTAAAATTTGGATTTTCCATTTTAGAGCTCAGGCATTTCACATTTATCTACGATTTATAAACCAAATTGAACATCTGTGTTTACCAGCTCCACGTCCAGCCTGTCATACTGGAAATAAGTCATCATTACCATTTTTTTTTTCTTGTCCTCTATAGAGCCCCATTTCCTCCATGCCATTGAGTATGGGAACTACGTGTACTTCTTCTTCAGCGAGATCGCAGTGGAGTACACCACTCTTGGCAAGGTGAGGTACTCATTTCAGAGCAGACACTCCACAAATTTGTGTTGTGTGTTGTTTAAGCTTGTTGTCGTTTCTGCTCGAAGTCAACATGCAGAGCACATTCCTGACTGCTGTTCAGTATTCCGTGTCGGCTGCGTCTGAGTGTGGTGATTATAAATGATTTCCACTCCTGTCCCCTCAGGTGGTTTTCTCAAGGGTTGCACGTGTTTGTAAGAACGACAATGGGGGCTCCCCGAGGGTGCTGGAACGTTACTGGACATCATTTCTTAAAGCTCGGCTGAACTGTTCTGTTCCTGGTGATTCTTTTTTCTACTTTGATGTCCTCCAGTCTCTCACCAATGTACTCCAGATTAACCACCGGCCGACTGTGCTCGGAGTCTTCACCACACAGGCAAATAGGTTGGCATTTTTTCATGTTTTTTTTCAAGGTAAAGATGAAATTGAAATGTCCGTGTTATAGTTAGTTAGTAGTTAGTGTGATAATTTCTCTCTAGTCACGTTTGTTTAATCCTCTTTTATGTGATCTGCAAATTTGATGTTACAGAATTCGATAAACAAAAACATCTTCGCTAAAGTTAATCCAGAAAATGTTTGTTTTCTGCGATGTAACTTACTTGTAAGGTACTACATGAGCGGTATCTCAAATGCTATCACTAGTAATATTTTTTTCACTTTTCTGCGTCTTCTGAAACGTCGCTGAGCCAAACTAGCAATTTACACTATTCTGATGCACTTTTTGGCTTTCAGTGAATGTCATTGACAAACAGGAAGCAGTTCCTATCATGCTCTGCAGGTCTAAACTCTTACAGACATCACCCAGCAGAGTTGTTTGTGGCAGACACAAATGTTCAAATCAGTCTGATCGGGTATTAAACTGAGTTTAAGCAGCCAGCTTTTTCTAATTGAGAATAGATCAGTTATATGTTCTGGCCCCTGCGCTCTGCTGGAGCCTCACTTTTCTCTGACAGAGAAAACTTTTGTTTTTGCGAGAAAGAGCAACATCTGATAATATCACAACGTGATTTTCATGATTGTCTGGAGTTCATATGTCAAAGCAGCTGGGAGGATCAAAGTCATTCACTGCTTTCCATGAAAACATACAGTACAAGCTATTAGTATGTAATTCTGGATGGATGCATTTTTAACTTTTGCAATATGGAGACTGTTCTGCTTTTTTTCCTTGTATCGTATCTACACTGTAGAGGGTTAGAAAGAGGTAAGAATATTTGACATATACTAGTAGTAGTAAAGACGAGCACAGACAGAGCAATCAAAAATCATATTTTTGGCCACTTGTGACAAGAAGTCAGTGGGCTGAATTCTTGTCTTTAGTTGGTGAATTCCAGACTTTTGTCTTGCTCTTTGTAAAGTCTTCTTTTGGGGTCCTTTTAACAGCATCACTGGCTCAGCAGTCTGTGCTTTCTACATGGATGACATAGAGAAGGCCTTCAGTGGTAAATTTAAAGAGCAGAAGAATAGTGAGTCAGCCTGGACACCTGTTCCAGAGGAGCAAGTCCCAAAACCAAGGTGAGAGACTCATCTTTAAATAGAAACTGTCACTTTCCTAGAACATTTTTTTCTGCTTTTGACAACAGAGCTTATGCAGCTGTTGCTGTTATTGTTCTGCACAGACATCTCTTAAAAAAAAGGCAGCCACACAAGGCACCTGTTTTTTCCTCCTGCTCATCCCAAAAACAAACAGCTGCCAGTGTTTTTACATCTGCCTGTGGAACCAGATTTATGTCTAATGCTTTTTTTTTTTTTTCTCTCTCTCTCTCTCTCTCTCTCTCGCACTGCTGTTGTCGTGCAGGCCAGGCTGCTGCGCTGGCGAGGGCTCAGCCGCCGCCTACAAGTCATCCACCAATTTCCCTGACGAAACTCTGACTTTCATCAAGTCTTATCCGCTCATGGACGAGTCCGTCCCCTCCGTCAACGACCGACCCTTTTTCACCCGCACCACCAGCAGGTAGAAGATTTGTTTCAATAAGAGAACAGATGGAAAGGATTATGAAAAATATTTTTGTTAAATTACTTTCAGTCACTTTCTGATGGCAGTATATGTACTTGGAATTCACTAACAAAAGGCAGTTGGCACCTGCCAGCATCTGCACAAACTTGTGAAGTGTTGAGTTAAGAATTACATTCTCCTACAGACTAAAGACATGTATGTTATGTTAACTGGTGGCTCTAAATGACCATAGATGTAGATGTGAGAGAGTGGTTGTGTGTTTATGTTAATGTGTGCTTTAACAGACGGGCGAGTTGTCCAAGGTGCTACTCCACCTCGGTTAAAACAGACAATAGGTTTAGCGTTGCAGGTCTATCAGACAGCTGAGAATTACAAAGAAATGCCTGCTATAATTATTTAAACAATAAAAACTGGTGACATTTAAAGGAGGACTTGCATAAGCTCTTTGGTTTCATTTCCTGTACTTAGTGCATCAACATCTGAAAAACAAATGCAAAGTTATTCCTCGAGACCTCTCAAATGGTCACGTATTTTTTGGTGAACGTTGTCATTAGATCACATTTAAAATCATTACCGTGAGTGTTGCTGTTCAGAACATGGCTGCAGTTATAAAACAGACCTTTAGGAGAAAATGCCAGGATTATTTCTTTGGTACTTTAGTGGCCGTTTGCCTTCACAGCATCATGTACCAGCAGTGTTTTTCTTGCAACCGTGATTGGTATTGATGAGTGACCTCAAGTGGAACACACTACCTTGCTTGCCATTAAAGCACATTGAATTTTTTTTCAACACTGGATTTACATCAAACATGAAGGGGGCACAAGGAGAGGACTTGTCTGTAGGGCTGGCCTAGCTCCACAGCCCACCTGTCAAAGGGAGGACGTCATTGGTGTGTGTGTGTGTGTGTGTGTGTGTGTGTGTGTTGTGATATTTGAGAGTCCACTCATACCAGATGACGATGCAGTGAATGTTAAATTGGTGAAAAGTGTCACAAGTGTTTCACGCAGTAGCTCACAAACCTCAGACATGTATGTACTCACAGCGGATGCATATCACCGATTCAACTTACAACCGCAGGCACAGTCTTATAGTATACAGGAGCCTTGTCCACGCCTGCTGAAGCAGAGACAGGCTGACAGCCAGCCAGACACTGCAGTGGCTCCACACTGGGGAAACATGCACCGCTTCACATCTGGCGCCAAAAACATCACATCTGCTTCGCCTATCCCCAGAGTGATGCTAGATAAATGAAATCTAACCAGAAGCGCATCACGCGCTATTGCCGAGTCATTGCGGGGACGTGCCCGTCAAGTTCATGTGGGTAAACACACCAGCCTCTCTGGGACCATCTGGGAGGCACTGAGGGAGAAGTGAGGGCACAGAAGTTGCCGCGGGTGTCCTTTTTATAAGAATCTAGAAGCACTGCAATGCCAAAGAAATTATTAGAGGAAGTTTGTTTGTTTAAATCCCCGGGCCAGAGAATGGAAATACAGCAGAGAAAATGAATGAGTTAAGCCTATCCACCTCTCAGCCACCACTGGACTCAAGGTGCCCTTCAGCACAGCTTTTAATCCTCACCTGCTCCAGTGGAGCCAACAGTAGACAGCTGTGGTGATACTGGGCACCTCCCAGGTGTAACTGCGAGAAGCTGGATGAATATGAAGCAGGGTGGCACTCCAAATAAAGCAGCGTGTTGCTGGACTTTCACATAAATACAACCAGAAAATAGAAAACCGGGCCTCTGTGCAAGACTGCATAGAAAAGTGGCTCAACAACACAAAGAATGGATCGATTGAATGGCTCTGGGTGGGCGGATAGATGAATTGATAGGATGAAGGCTTTAAAAGATGTAGGCGATGAAGGAAGGGGATGGTGGGTTGGTAGATGAAGTGACTGATTTTATACTGATGCTTTATACAATGAGCTTAGTGCTCACCCACTGTTTGTTTTGTTTACCACTGAAACTCTACTTTCATAAAACAAAGAAGCAATAATAAGATGCTAACCAGAGCATTTGGTGTTGTTGACGCCCACAAATTTATGCAAGCAAGTGACATGACAGCTTAAATTTAGATGATCTTCAGTGTAGATTTAAGTCGCTTTGTCTTGTTTTCTTGTTTTTTTTTTTTTAATGCAGGTTCAAGTTGACTCAGATTGCAGTGGATACATCTGCAGGGCCATATAAGAACTACACGGTAGTCTTCCTCGGGTCAGATAATGGCCATGTGCTGAAGATCCTGGCCAGCACTGAGGGAGCCAACGCATCTTTCAGCACCCAGCTCCTGGAGGACCTTGATGTCTATAACCCTAACAAGTGAGACAAAGTCTATTATGTGTCGTGTTGCTTCTGTATTAAACGATGCGTGTTCTTGTAATTGTCTCTTTGGTTTATTCCTCTCTCTCTCTTATCATTTCTTTTGCTTTCTCTGTACTTTACTTAGCACATCTCTGTTCTTTTCCTTCTCTGTTGCTTGTTCTCCTCCTCTCCTTGTTCTGCCTTGATCTGTCCTGCCCACCCACTCTTTGGTCTATTGTAACACTTTGCATCACCCTGTACAGCTGGAGGGGATGCTTTTTTTTTCTTTTCCCCATGTATTCTTTTGTTTTCTTGCTGCACAGCTTGAAAAATCTATCTGCATGGAGTTTGATTCACAGTCGGCTTTCTGTATAATTTTCAGACTGAACCAGCCGTGTACAGCGCTGATTTAAAAAATGAAACGAAATACAAAATGCCTGATTGTGACAGTTGGTGTTTTTCCCGTGTTCCCAGGTGCAATGTGCAGGGGGAGGATAGGAGGGTCCTGGGGCTTGAGTTGGACCGGGATCATCATGCGTTGTTTGTGGCGTTCTCAAGCTGCGTGATCCGTGTGCCGCTGAGCCGCTGCTCTGAGTACAGCCACTGCAAGAAGTGAGTCAACTATACAGTAAAGCATTATCGCCACCAGAGTTTGGACAGAATATTATGCGTATTCTGTATAAAATTTTTGATACTGATCAGTATATTTTGTTTAAGTGAAAGGTCCCAAAACTGTGCAGTACCTCAGAAACTATGCATGGGTTTTTTGTTTTCTCGTTTTGTGCCACAAAGAAAATGACACTAACTGATCCAGGTAAATCAAGTAAAGTAAGATCAGTTTCCCTTAAAGCTGCCAGTTTAGCAAATGCATCCACTCACAATGCTTTTATAGGCTTTCGAATAGAGTACTGTACCATAAAGCAGATGTTGGACTATTATTTCCCCAATTCTTAGAATTGGACCACTTTTTCAAATAAGTACTATTAAGTTATTTGTGGTGTTGGCAGGTAAGTGACCATAGGAAAAAAATGAAAGGTTATTGAACCCATTAGCAATTTCGTATGCCTTCTACGTTGGAAATTCTGTGTTGAAAGGTTGGACATTTTCATAAGCTCAAGTCGTCAGATTGCTGTCTGATCTTCATGTTTGAGTATACGTGGTCCATTGTTTATACAGCTGTAATAAGGAGCATTTGCATGTGCGAAAGCATGCACAAATGTTAACTGGCAAATTCGAATTTGAAATGCAAGCATACGAGCCCCAAATGTAGTCCTATTAAAGATATTTTTTGCAGCTGTTTTTGTTTGTTTTAGATTTTGGAGTGTGTTTATACTGTACGCTGGCAAGAAACTAGATTATCCACAGAAATCAGAAAACACATTTGCATGCATTATAAAAGTGTGTGTGCATGTGGAAAGTCAGTAATAAGATTTCTCCACTTGCTTCGACATTGTTTTGAGGGAACAAATGGTGCTCCTTTCTTGATTTTCCCTGTATTGAGAGAGCATAACTTTTGCTTTAGCGTTTGATGTTTCAGATGTCAAACGTTCACCGGTACAAAATTACGTATACCCTTTCATCATTTTGTTCCCTGTCTTGCACGTGTGTAGCCGATGTTTAAAAGGCTGATTGCGTTTACGGCCAAGAAATCAACCATTTTAGGAGAACAGCAGGGAAAAGCTTTAAGCCCTCCACCTGAACTTTAGAGACTGCTTTTACATGAAGTTATTATCAGAGTATTAGGTTACCGCAGAATGGCGAAAAAGAATGTAAAACACATGATGTAAGTATTTCACCTATGTTACTTTCATGTATTACTTTTAGGAAAGGTGTGGTTACATCATTGGTCCGCACAGATCTGCTGTTTTTATCTGCTGCGATTTTCATCTCTGTGTTTGAACAGAAGCTTCGCTGAATGTTTATGCTGCATGCTTCAGGTCGTCGTTTATCTGCCCCGGTCCCATTGCATTGAGTCAGTTTTGCTTTTATCCGTTTCTAAGTTTTCCAACTTGGCTTGTATTAAAAAACGTTTCTTTGTAATTTTTCAGGGGTTTACTCCAAGTTCACGTTGCTTACCATTGCTCAAACACAGCCCGTTGTATTCTGTAATTTATTAAACAAGCCAAAGTAAAAGCTTTTGTGAAGGAACACGCTTATAAGCAGAGCACAGCAACAGCTTCAAGTATCCTGCTTTGCCAAACTACATTATAGCCTCAGCTAATGTAGTTGCTCCTCAGCTTCAAGGTCTATTTTTGGTGCTGTGAGGAATGTTGGCCCCTTATAACTCCCCCCTGTTCTCAGCCCCTTCAACCCAGAGGAAGGATTTCTCCTCAGCTACCCCAGGGAATGCATATACCCCCATAGCATGCAAACCCCTCATTGCAAAGGCCTGGAGAAGCTCTCAACATCATTTAGTCATAAATTGCATCCAGCTGATTGGCTGAGAGCCAGTAATGTTGGTCACTGCTTTCTTTTCCTGATGTTGTAAGGGAGAGAAAAAGGAAAAGAAGGAGCAGGAAGAAAATGGATAGGGCCTGTCTTACTTGAGCTCGTGGCCTTGCTGCATCCACAGATCCTTTTTAGAGACTTACAGCTACAGCACACCTCATCCTGGGATTAGCGTCCCCCATAAGCAGCATCACCACTGGCCAGGAGGTCAGATTTCAGCCACAATATCCTCCTTTACCCACACCGCTGAAACAATCTCCCTCTAGATGAGATTTACTCCATCTCTCTCGTGTCTGCTTCCATTTTCTCTCACTCTTGGCTTGTTTCTCTCTCTCGCTCACTAAAACCAGTACCGTCAGGTTTGTTTTCTCACTCGAGGCCCTGCTGCCAATATTAGGTTTCAGAAAACGCTCTGTTTTGAAGAGCAGCCGAGAACTGGATGAAATGGGAATTTTAATAAAACAGTATAATAAAGGGGCAGAGGAGGCCCCAAACCCTCAAAGTCTTTAGATCCAAGGATTTTCAGCTCGCTTGTCTATTTTTTTTATTTATTTATTTTTTTAATATGAACTGGTTCAACTTGCTCATATTGTTATTCAGGACTGCTCTTAAATAAATGTATATCAATTGATGCTGTCACATACAGGGTACTGTTAATTAACTGAAGATGTAATGCCTCAAAGGGTAATTCCAGGTTGTTAAAACTTGGCTTGTATTTTTATAGCATTGGCTGTATTTTCTGTAACCTATGATGATCTTGTATTGTATCAAAGTTATTGCTGATATCCGGGAAGATTGCAAGTCTATAATAACATCCGAAAGGTGCCAGACACATGAGCAGTCAGGTTAATAGAAAGGCTTTAAATCAGACAGTCTAATCCCCCAAACAAGTCTCGCACATTAAACAACAAAACGCACTGGAATTGCTCAGCAGAATAACACTTATAAGCCCATTCTTATTTCAGAACCTCATTTTTTTTTTCTTGTATAAGGTTAGAGAATAATGATAGTCGTTGTTGAACTATAGCTATGACTGCCAGTGGGAGGCAGTAAGCAGTCTCCTGTAATAAATTATCCTTTTTGCACTTCTTATGGGTAAGAGACACGTGAGTATTTTCACTTCAGCATAAATATATAATATGTACATATAACATGTTCATTTGACTTGAAATATAGTGGTTTCCAAAACTGTGTCGCAGTCAGCACAAAAGGTCAAAGTTGAACTGTAATGGATATGTTAACAATACAGGGCCCTATTTCTTTTTCTTACAGGTAATCTGAAGAAACTGTTGTACATGTGGTACAAGGAGCTTTGAAAGGAAAGCGCCTGGACTTCTTTTGTTTTCCTTGAAGATGTTTCATCTCTCATCCGAGAAGCTTCTTCAGTTCTAAGAGCAACTGCTGGAGAGTCCCAGATTTTAAGTCCTATGGGGTGTCCCCCAAGAGGGCCATGGACCCCCTGTTGAACCTCTAACTAATCACACGAGTGAAGGTGTGAAAACGGGTGTGTGTCACTGTCACCCAGGGTTTTGGGTGAACCCACTGTGAAGTCTAGCCCCACCCTATCATGTGATTTCCTGAGGTCAAAAGGCCCAGGATGTGAGTAGGTGTGTGGGAGTGGTTAAGGCGGCTGAGCAGGGATCTCAAAACTGGATTATAGATGGCAGACAGTTGTCGTAAGCCATCGCCTCTGTTCAAAGATGGTCGTTCACCGTGGACACAGATGGCTTCTTTCACTCCTCTTTCAAACCATCAGTCTTCTCTGTCCAAAATGTGAACACTGGCATCCTCGATATCGCCTCGATAATAGAAGGTCCATGAGCCTCTTGGGGACACTCCCGTAGGGCTTAAAATCTGGGACTCTCCATTAATTGCAATTAGAACTAAAGACGCTTCTCGGATGAGAAGTGAAACGTCTTCAAGAAACTTAAAGAAGTCCAGACGCTTCCTTTCCAAGCTCCTTAGACTACGATCACCTGGATGACTGAGAACCTTCACAGACATGTTGTCCATGTGATGAAACCACATGTGCAAATGTTAAGCAGCATAGTAACTATTCAGAATGGTTAATATTACCTTTTAGTTTTCCATCAAGCAAATATACGTAATCCTTAAATAGTTGTTCACGAGTGACATATCATATCTGAAATCCTGTCCACTCAGTATTTTGTTATTCTCAAAATTTTGGCTGCATAACAGCTGGAAGTCATGAGGCTCAGCCTTGGAGGCCCTCGGCAGCTAATGGATGCCCCATACGCACATACACACACACACACCATGACTTACACACCACTGTGTTCACTTTAGTTTGACAGATAGAACTCTGAAGTTTTAAAGAGTGGCACGGGACACACACAAGTCTGTTTTAGAGAAACTGCACTTACGACAAAGAACAAATGACTTCACTGCACATCTTTAGAAATCAGAGCTGGAGAACTGACTGTGCTGTAGTGCTGATGGCTGTTTCTGACCTGTAAGTGTAGATGAATCTCTATGACGACGGTGAGAGGAGAGTTAGAGAGTCAGTTAGATGTGTATATAAATACAGACCCTATGGCAACTGTATGAATAATGTATTAATGCAGCACACAGTGTCACATATTGGCAGTCACACACGGGGATGAGGCTAATTTCAGGTTCTTGATACCTAGAGGGCTTCAATTTGTGATGCTGGACAAAAACAAACACTTCAGTTTTGGGGTTTTTTTATTTTGGCATTTTGTTTTTCATTTCCCATGCATGTTGAAGTGTCAGTAGCCCTGCATTGAACACAAGCAAAACGAGGATTGAAACATAAGAAGACATGCAATGGTGTCTGCATTTTTAGGTTTTTGTATACCGTTTTTAGATAGACATCTGACAATGATGATTTCTCCAGCCACTTCATATTCTAAGCCCCTCCAACCAAGAATGATTCTTATTGCAAATAAATTATCCTTCAGAATAAAAAATATTCCAAGCTGTAAAGAAAAAGATGTTGGTTTACCATGCTTACATCATGCCTAAAGACACAAATACAAGTCTACTTTTGAGGTAAGCACTCAGAAATAGCCAAGTATATGACCTTGCCTAAACCTATATTAACAACAGGGCTTTTTGTATTATTGTACTGTCGTCCCAAGAACAAGAACTGTGGCAATTGTTTGTGAAAATGCCTAAAGCGAGCGGTCTATATCTGTATGTCTTAATGTTTTGTTTTCTTGACAAAGCATGTGGATCGAGGGTGTTTTATGTTGCTTGAAAGGTAAAGATATAGGATATTGTTGTAGAGCCTCAAAGGTCCACATTAGGAGGAGGTCTGGGTGTTTGAATTAATCCACACAGCACACTAACTGCTGTTCTGGAAGACACTGACACATGACATCCTGCTGATAAGGGCATCAGCTCAAAGAATCTAATATCGGCTCTTTAAAAAGACAAAGACAAATGTTTTATTTTGTCACTTGACATTACCATTATTGCAGTGCATTTGATTTAGCTTTAAAAAGTCATGCATTATCTATTTATCTTCCATTCCATGTGATCGTACATGTTTTTCCCATCAACCCAGTATGCAGATAATTGAAGAAAATTGTTGCTTTAGCAATTGGAATATAGTTACTGAATTTAGGATGGGTATTATTTTACATTCCTCCTTCAAACATATGATTACATGTATTGCTTTGTAAAGTGTTGCTCTTAATGCGTATGACCTCAAGGTTAGGGATAGTTTTTATTGTCGTTTCAATCAAGACAGAAAGAAAGAAAGTTTGTGTAATGCTTTGGCCCGTGTATTTATTTATACCCAGTTTGCAGCTGCAGATTGCACAAGTACTAATGGGAGAATATGTCCTGTCTTGGCTTTCAGTTTTCCTGACCTGGCACAGTAATATGTTGGCACAGCTGCACACACCTGCATGTTCAGTTGAGACATCAGTAAATACTTAAAGATATTTAAAACGGGTCACAGGATCTTTGTTAGAACTTGCTTTTTTGTCTGCCTTGAAGGTTTACTTGACTTGTTTTTCTTTTCTTTTCTTTGGAATTAGGCTAAAAATATCTCTAAAGTAACAGTAGATGGGAAAAGCAGGAGAGCATTATTGTTTTTGTCATTCTTTTTATGCTCATTATGTCGGTGCTGCTGGGTGAATACCACACACATGCAAAAAGTAAGCTCTGCACCTGTGAAAAATTGTGTTCATTCGCTCACTGACACCCAGTGTTGTTTTGCAGACACATACTGGAAGTATGAAGGCCACATGATTCATACAACACAGAGAGGGAAAATTGCATCCACAGACTTGTGCAGAATGCAGTGTTAGAGTTTTATCAACAAAACTGATGTGTGGGTCTCAAAATGGAAGAAAAGTACTGAATGTTGCAATGCTGCAGGGAGTTTTTACTGTAGGAACTGTGACTAAGTGAGGTTAATGCTGACTGCTATAAGAAAGAGGTAAACAGGTCCAGGTTTTTATACTAAAGCAAATAGTATCAGCTGACTGTTGCAGCAGTCTGCATGCCTCGCCAGCGTGACTACACTAAAATCTTGACATTCATCATATGTCTCTAATTATTAATGAACAACTTAACCTAGCTAGATTTAGAATTGATGTATAATGCAAAACCAAACAGATGCTGGTTGTAACTTTTAACCTGTGAGACATGCAAAATGTCACAAAACCATTCTTTTATCCCTTAATGTCTATTTGTGTTTTTATAGCCAGATAAAAACAAGTCTACAGTCCAACCTTCAATTACAAACTAATCTGATTGCCATCTAAATTCTGTCTCTTTGTATGCGTATCAACATTAATTTCTGTTGTAGAGAATGCAGTATTATTGGAAGCAATAACAGGCATGTGATTAATTGTATGAATAATTATTCCACCATAAAGTCGAAGTTATACTCTATTTGAATGTTATACATTATTTGTATAACACCAGATTTTAGAAGTAAAGTAGTGCAGCTCTTGAGCCTCGGACCCCCCTGTTTTTATGCAAATTAAATAAAGATGTAAAGATTTATGCTGCAGTTTCAGTAACTCTGCTTTTATTTCGTCAATTAGTGCTGCTTGGTAAATGATGTTTTAGCCACACTTAAAGAAAATGAGGATGCTGCAATTTCATGTTAAATGTGTTTATTCAACTTATCTGTCTTTTCTTAATGAGACATTAAATGTTCAGCCACGTGGTGCAAACCAGCCTACACATGGAGTTCTTTACCCTTTGTTAGTTGAGGGATGTGGGGCTTTTTTAGGTTTGTGGCTGGGTAGTGCCTCATTACCCAACTAACATCCACTGTCTGCATGCATGCTGTTCTTCATGTTTCCTTCTATCATTAACTGTCTGTCTTTCTATTATGCAGAAGCTGTTTGTCCTTACGGGACCCTTACTGCATCTGGCTCAAGTCGGGCAGCTGTGTCATAGTTTCACCTGGTTTCAGGTAAGTCACACATGCAGTGAGTAACAATAATTTTTATAGGGCTTTAAAAAAACACCATTATAATCATTAGGCGAGCGCTGACTTTGAAATCAATCAAAGCTGCTTCACTGCTGTGTTGTTTGTATCAGAAATTGCCAAAAGCATTTAGTCTAATGAGGTTCACTGCAGTGCTGATTTAAAATTATTAGCTGTCTGTTTCATTGCTGTGATGCATACATTTAATGTCAAGTGAAAGATCTTTGCTTGAATGGCAAGCTGCATAATGTAGGCATTTAATTGTTAACATTCCTACAAATTTTACAATCCTCAGTCATATTTTAGGCACCTGTGCCAGGGTCTGCAGCGTGTTGCTGTAGTGCAGTTTGCTCCATTACAGTCATTTTTAGTTCTATGTAGAGATTCGGGATAGTAACTGTTTCTCATGCTCATGTCTAAAATTCAAAGTGCTCTGAGTAGCGTCTAAAACAACACCCTGACAGCAGAACAGTGCGACATGATTATCAGATTTGAAGACTCAGTGATTATGAAATGATACACATTTCACTGATTCACTGGATTCCAATCTGTTTGCATTATACTCAACATGGTCAAAGGTCAGCTTTGAGTCAGGAAATTTTGGTTAAGCACATTATTAATTAAAGTTATTATTAATTGCTCTCTGGATGTGAGCAGTGTAGCTAAAAAACAAAAAGGCTACATTACAAATCTATGTATATGGTTATGAGACAAGTGCCTTAAACCAGCACGTTGTTGAATGGTTAGCAGGGGCCAGAAGTTGAATTACACAACATCCTATACAAAAAACACTGTATTGCTTACTTTAAACATTAAACTACTGAGGCTATAACTTTAGAAAAAAAGTATTTAATACAAAATGATGCTAATTTTGTGAATTATAATCTCATTTAGAGTGAAATTCAGAATGGAAAACAAGATATGATTCAGGGTCTGGCTACCCTGTAATTGAAAAGTCACAGTGTCCCTGAGTTTCTCAATCAGATCAACTCTGCTGTTGGTTTAGTCTCAGAAATCAAAGCTTGATGCTTCATGACAGACGTCTGCTAACCACTAAGCGGTTGGATATTGATTCTGTGAATTAACTCAAACTGATTCTGTGCAGTTGTAAATTCAAGCTACTTATTTTTTTATCTTTTACTTTGAATTTTAGTGGGGATTCAGATCTGTTGAAGGATACAAAATGCACTCATTTAAAAATGCCCTTTGATAGATAAGTCTTTCTAATACCAGCTTGGCCTTCCAAATGCCTTAACCCTCTCAAGGCAGGCGTTGCCGATTTGCAACAGTTAAAAACTAACAAGCTGATTACCCCACATACATATTTTATGAGGTTTTTTTTTTTTTTACTCAGAAGTACCACTGCAGGACTTGGTTGTGCATTAGCAACAAAAAGTTTCATTTGAGCCTGAGAGGGTTAATTCTTTATGGCACAGATTCAACAAGGTCCTGGAAACATCCCTCACAGATTTTGCTCCATATTGATATAATAGCATCACAAAGACTTGTTGGCTGCACATCCATGATGCAAATGTCCAAATTCCAACACAACCCGAAGGTGCTCTGTTGGATTGAATTCTGGTAACTGTAGTGGCCATTTGAGTATAGTGAACTCATTGTCATGTTCAACAAAAAAGGTTGAGACGATTGAGCTTTTTTGACATGGTGCATTATCTTGTTGAAGGCAGCCATAAACCCATAAGACCCTTGTCCTCTGACCTCTGGCATCATCAAGGTATTTTCACTGAGAGAACTGCAGCTTACTGGATATGTTTTCTGGTTCAGACCATTCTCTGTAAAACCTAGAGATTGTCGTATGGGGAAAATACTCAGACCGATCCGTCTGGCATTAACAACTATACATGTGAACTACCTTTTTTTTCCCCAAATCTAATTCTCTGTTTGACCTTCAGTTCTTTTTCACATTGTCTTTGTGGCTGATGACATTGGCTTCTTGTTATGCGACTGGCTGATTCGATATCTGCATTGCTGAGCAGCTGAACAGGTGTACTCAATGAGGTAGCATATCTTAGTAACAAATAATATCTATCATTAACACTAAGCTGCTTTTGGCAAATGAGTGCTAGTACAAGGTGAAGCTATTAAGGGAATAAGCTGACCTTGGTCTTTATTAATTAAGGGTCATTCTGCAGTTTATTTCAGAGGGCACTGCAATGAACTGTTAGTTGACATTGGTTTTCAGGCTCCACTTCAGTGAGTGGCGGTCTGTCCAAAACTAAAACATACTTTAAAAGTTAAAAGCCCTTCATGTCGTAAAAGTAATTTTCTGATCCCATCTATAATAATGAATCACCCAAACAAAATTGTGCAGATTTGCTTCATAATCAAACACTCCAGGAGGTTTCAGCTGTTAATTCTTCCCCGGACGAACATATAGTAATTAGTGGGAACCGCCACTGTGGTGTTTGGTCAGTCTGAAAGCACTTGGGAGGGCACAGCGATATAAAGGCATTATTAGTTTCTTAACTCCCAGGCACAGAGGACAGGTTCGCAATTTAGTCAATAATGTGCAGCCAAACAGGAAGAGAAGCAATAATTTTTTAATCTCATTTCACTCCTCAAGTGAGTTGTTGAACACTGCACGGATCAACTTGACCTGCTGGGGTGATGTGCTCTTGACAATCAATAGCTAATCTACGATGAGACAAGTGGGCAACATCAACATGATGAATATGTGATCATCATTTTGCCGGACTCTCAACATGTCTCACTTTTGTTTATTGTACTGGATGTGTTAAATCTGTGTAATTGGGTTGTTGATGATGAAAATGTGGTGGGTGAGAGGCAGACAGGTCAGCAGAATTAAAATCCAAATATATTTCTTTGCCCTTGCGAACTGGAAGGAAGTTTGTTTTACGTGGGTTCTCCCCGGGTGCTCCGGCTTCCTCCCACAGTCCAAAAACATGCAGTAGTGGGGATAGGTTAATTGGCGTTTGGAGTTTCTTTTAGCAAGTAAAATCCACGCATCCATCGATCAGTCCATCAGAGCTCAAAGCTTTTCAAGATTTTTGTGATCTTGTAGCACTGAAATAACTTGTATAGTATAATGTTCTGCTATACACTCTCCTCCAGTTTTGGCTAATGAATACATCTTTACTCATAATACTTTTGGTGAGGCCAGTTTTTCCACACCTCAGTATAGTACTAGGCAGAAAAACAATTCTGGTGCCATTACTGCCAACCTATTTGGCTCTGCCATTAAAAGGAAAGTTAAGGTTTGCAGTAGTGCACCAGTAAAACCTGCTGCTGCAGCTCAGTTTGTGCTCCAAATTTAATCTACGCCCATTTTCCTCTGTCCCAGTATGTTTGAATATTAAGACAAAAAATTTTATGCTTCATCTATTTCTGTTGTGTGTTCCTTCCCGGTGTAAAGGAGTAGGCAGTTAAGATCTTGGGAGACACTGGGGCACTGCATCTGATTCTCCCTTTCACTTTGATGTGTGATGTGGCTACAACTGTTATGCAAGAACACGAAATTGAACCTAGCCTGTGGTTTGGTTACTGGAGAGGTTGCAAGGTGTACCCGGCACTACCCGTGGAGGAGGCCGACATAATTAAGCAGAGCTGGCGCTTCTCCCGTGTGGCTTAGGGCAGGAAGCAGGATGCTGTGTCGATTCATTCGGTTTGTTTTGACAAATAAAAAATGAAACATGATTAATTTATTTGCAGTGATGCTGATTATAGGACCTCAAAAATGTGCCTCTAAATTGACCAGTCTTTGTATTTGTAGCTAGACTTTTATGCTGTAGTGTACTTGCTAATACAGGGTCTGCATCCAGCCTGTGTGATGTATGACTGATGTTATCAGCATGACTTTCTCCGCCAGATGTTTGGCTGGTTGCTTGTTCAGCAAGCCAAGGTGTAACACAAGATTGATGGAGTTCATATTCTTTCTGTATTGCATCACAGTGATGGGTGCGTGAGACATTTTTTTGAACACATATATATATTTATAATGTGTAGTGTGTGGAGAGAAACACTGCAAGGAATTGAAGTTCAGGTTCAGAAATGGTAGTAGGAGACAATAAAGGAAAATAAAAATGGAGCAGGGGAAAAACTTTTTGCAAACTTTCCAATACTCAGATTGAGAAAGAGTAGCAGTCTGGTTAATGCATCAAAAGCCAGTTCCATAATAGAGATTGAAAATAATAATGTCATAGTTCTATTTAAGGACGATCACCTGAGACAATTTTGTTTCACGGCCACTGCAGACCACTACTGTATGCTGTAGGAACAAAATAAGCAATGTAATTTCAGCTGGACTCTAATGTGCAAGCAACAGGTCGGCCATTGCCTCTGTTTTCTTCAGACCCTTCCCTCCCCCTCTCCTGAAGTCTGGGCCATAAAATCAGAAGTGATGTTCAGCTGCATGTGTTTCAATCATGCAGCCATGTACCGCTCCGTTTGGTAAAATAGGGAAGAAAGATGGATGGCTGGTTGGTTGGATGGACAGATGGATGAATAGGTAGGCAGATAGATGGTGGTAATAAAGGCTAGAGGAGGAGGGGTAGGAGGTAGGAGTAAGGGCAGTTAAAGGTACTATTTTCTTCTCCTGACAGTCAAGGACTATGTGCGTCCCTGTGTGGTTGATATACAACCTGCTGCTAAATCACCTCGCCTGGCGTTTTTTTCCCCCCTTCCTTTCTTACCTCTCTGTACATGGGTTGTAAACTGTTGTGCTTGGAGTTTGCTGTAGACTGACATCGCACTACATTTGCCCCTGTCTCACACACAAACACACCGAGGGAGAGGAAGAGAGGGAGAGTGGCACTCTCACTGTTGACTGGCTTCCAATAGATTATTCTGACGGCTGAAAATGTGCAGCTCTGGAATTATTGCATATCTTCTGCTTGGCCACCCAGACATATTACTTTCCCTGCCCTTGCACGGACAGAGGCTAATGGGATTTTTTTCTAATTCATGTTGCTGTGCGCCACGTTATATTTGTGTATTTGAGAGAGCCTGGTATTTTGCTTCTTGTACATAAATCATTATTTTTGTTTTGTTTTCAGTCTGTGTGGTGAAATTGTTGGCATGTGACTGTAAAGGGATAGATTTTAGGAAAATATACACTTAATAGCTATTTTGAGAGTTTTTTTGGCCAAGGATAGTGACTTCCTGGAGTTTTGTGACTTTGCGGTTGCCAGACAACCATCCGATTCCACCAAATGGTTAGCTTATCTTAGCATATAGCCTGGAAACAGCTGGTTGTCTGGCAGGCTAGCATTATTAACACTATTCCAGAAAGTCGCTGCACACAGACAAGGAAAGGAACAGCATATTGTCGATTTTAAGTTGTGGTTTATTTACAGAGTCAAGCTGGCTGAAATACTAGAGTAAAGTGGTTAATCTGATAATGTGTATCCTACTGAGGGGAGGAGGAGGGGCAGGCATTACTTACTGGGTTTATAGAGAGCTGGATGTCAGCTAGAAATTCGCTGCATTGTTTAGAAATCTGTGAATGTTTTATGGGTTTGGGCTTTTTTATGCCTCCTGGTGCATGCTGAGATAATCAGTAAAGACACGCTGCTTTCAAGAAAGTAAGGAAGAGATTATGATTTAAAATATTTTTGTCATTATTAAGAAATTCGTGTGGAATGAAATATAAAAGTTGGTAAGCACCATGAATTTTCAGAGAGTTTGAGAACTGGAATGAGTCTTAGGGTTGGTGATTGTGGTTGAGGTGAAGACTTTGCAGTTCTCACTGGATGGTCCTCGCATATAGAGGAAGTTTTGATGTGGCGTCGTGCTGCCAGTGTGCACTGATTTATGGATATAGTGTGCGGTTTGATTTATGAGTCGTGTTTAGCGTGCAGGACAGAGCCACACTGGAAGCCAGCGGACCGTAGTCTGAGAAAGATCAGCCAAAATATCCTGTCCAAACTCAACTACAGTATCGGACCCCTGCCAGGGAGGAGGAGAAGTATGAGCAGACAAAAAAGAAAACAAAGGGAAGGAGGAGAGGAGGAAAAAAGAAACTGGGAGAAAGGACAAAGCCAATAGGTGCAGAGAAATGTTCATTAAATGAGCGGAAAATAATGAAAAAAAGAACACGGGGGTAAATGAGGGAGAGAAAGTTTAAGGAGCATTTCTCAGAGCAGAACATGTGTTATTCATTTAGATTTTTGTATTCATGGAAAGAAGCGGTCTGCTCCAGCTGTCTGTGTGCGACTCTGAAGTAACATCAGATTTTAAAGCTGCATTAACTGATATCTTTTATATATGTGTATATATATATCATTGAAAGATGGTGAGAAATAGCAAGTGAATGAGGAGAAAGGAAAAAGAGGATGATAAAGGGATGGCGATGGGACGGGAGAGGGGTGAAGCGATGTGAATCAGGCAGCAGCAGAAAAAATCTTTTTGAGATGAAGCAGCTCCAAAGTCATCTTTCTCCTGGGACTTCCTCCTCTGTCTGTCTGTCTTTTTCTCGCTGTCTCCTCTCTCACATCACTCTTTTCATGGACTATCAGTCACTTCTTTCCCCCCCCATTCCTTTCTCATCCAGAGGTGGCATAAATTTTAATGACTGATTTGTGGCAGATCCAGAGGATAGGTGGGAGAGAGCAGAGCATATTCACAGCCCCGTTTCCATCTTTTCTTCTCTCACATTGAAATATGGCAGTACCAGATGGCTTGGCTTCATATCATTTCTGGGTGTTTTAGTTTATCCATTATGCATTTAATGCAATCAGTGTCACCAGTGCATAATGCCAAGGACAAAGAGTGGACAGAGATCCTAGAAAGAAAAAGCATATCTGCTCTGTAATGAAGATGAAACGGCTAGGATGAGGATCAGGCCACATTTCTACTCAAGATGTGATGACAAAGTTCTGCACCTCTGCTCATTAGATGATTTAAATTTGGCTCATTGCTCCTTCAGGGTTGCTTCCTTGTGCACCAACTTTGTTTATTTAAATCACAGTCCTGTTCTGAGTCTTTGCAGTCTTGTGTCGACAATTTAGCCTTTTCTATGTCAAAATGGTCACATTTTGTAGCTCCATCTACAACCCGGAGATCAAACATCAGTGTAGTGTCAAAGTCAAGTGAGTTCTTTCCTCAGGGCTAGACTGTACCCAATGTTCTCTCTCAGGTGCCTCATGGTATAGTACAAATGCACCAACAAGTGACCTTGACCACAGTGTGCGTCAGCAAGAATTGCAAGTTTTCTGGCAATTTGATGCAGTCATCAATCACCACCTGCTCTTCTCTTTAGATATGGCTCAACACAACTTTCTTCTCTTCCACAAAATTAAAGACTCACTGTTTTCACTCACCAAAAGAACTCCGGTGTGCATTACAGATATAAACGATCACGTCAAAACTTCCAGAATATTTTAAAAGTAGCAGTTGCTTTGCAGCTCTTCCAAGCTGATGACGTATAATGAGCTGGATTTTAATCAGGGCAGCGTTTGGATTTTCATAGTGTTGCAGGACTCACGGGTTCCTGAAGGTGTCAATCACCTTAAAAATACATTTCTTCTCTTTCAGTTTCTCAGAGGCTTAGGAATTTCTTTAAAAGTGAACACTACTTTTTAGAAAACACTAATCAAATGGATTAAAAGAACAAATATGGTCTATTTGCTGGGGACTATTTTCGGCTTTGGATTAACTCATTCTGCTCCAGTATTTCCAGTAATCATCCGTCTATGTGGGATTAATAATAAAAAAAAAAAAATCTACTATGTGTGGGAGTTCAGTGCAAGAAATCATAAATAATATGTCACCCACTGCAACCTCACCAATGTGTTTTTAGAAGTATTTGGAAAGCAGTTAACCTCAATCTACTAAACGTTTCAGTTATTTACTTTGTTTTGATCTGTTTTGGACTCGTAAATACTGAAAATAAAGTTAAATGCTCTAAAATCTTACAGATTCTGCACATTTTGGTTGTGTTGCAGTTTATCTGGGAATTAAAATATGGTAATATTGATTAAAAATAAAAATGGGACGCAGGCATACCGTGATGCCAAATGCCACTAGTACCATATAATGTGATGATGGTTTCACTGACTGCCAGCTGGAGCAGACTCTGCACAACTTCTGTTCAGTCATGGCGCCAAATCATAAATATAACTGGCTCTGCAGTCATTATTTCCCTGCTTTAGGACATTAGCAGCTATACTGTATGTTATGTATAGTTCATACATTTTTCCCCAAGCACCTTGTATTTAAATTTCTTTGAAGTTATACAATATTTATTATTATTTTACTGAAACACTGAAATGCGGTCAACTCTAGAATATACATACACATGTTTACATATTACATACAGTATATATCTGTACAAAATATCTACAGCCATTCAGGTTGTGTATGATTGAATTACACATCTGTATCCGTGCAGTTCTCCATCCTGCCTTGGTGGTTACACGTGTGATTAATTTGAGCCTACGTTTTTTCCTTGTTTATGGATTCCCGTGTGAAAGAGTTATTTTCTTGTGCAGATGCTCACCTTACGTGTTATTTAAGATTGGCGTCATTAAAGTGGAACGTCAGACATCCAAAAACATTTCTCTGATCTGCTAAATAAAATCAATACTGTGCTCCTGGTTGGAAGGGCATTTTGTTTTGAGTGTCAGAATAAAGATAAAGACCACGGAACAAATCTAGCACACCAGGCAGAAATTTAGATCTCTTTGCTCAGCAGCATAGTAAAAGCTGCAGTACTTGAACCTAGACTGAAAGATTTTGTAAATAAGAGCAGTGAGCGCGTTGTAATTGTGAAGTTGAGCACGACAGTGTGAGTGGTCCTTGGGTTCAGCTGTTTATTCATGCTCATGAACTCCAGGACAATTATGGTGAAGAGTGCCAGCGGTTTTGCATATTTTTTTTTTTAAACATCAAGGTGACCGGTCAACCTACTAGTTAAAACAACTCTATTTATAGCCTTGGTTTACTTTTAATCCACAGTGTGAAATAAAATAGTCTTTCCACTTGCTGATTGTCACTTCACTGTTTGACCTTCACTTTAAAAAATGAGTTTGAGGCGTGTGTTTTTTTTTTTTTTCTGGTGAACAGCTAAAGGTGGATGGAAACGGCAGGGTGAAAATGTTGGTCATTTCAGCTTAACATTGTTTGTCCAGAGGGAAATTTGCCTCACAGCAAAATGAATTTATAATACAAAATATAGATGTAAGGACACTCTCCAGCCACTTCATCAGGTTCAACTGCTCATTAACCTCCTAGGACCTGGCGTCCACAAATGTGGACATCACATTTTGGGTTGTCCACACCAAAATACTACATTTTGCTCTACAAGGCCTGATATCCACTTACGAGGACATTATACTGCCACTGTTCTATTGAAATTTTAAACAAATATGCTCATATGTTGCTCTCATTTTTCTCAGAAACAAAAATTAGGTAAAAAAAAAAACAACAAAAACCTGATAATTCTTTGTTTTTACATTCATCAGGTGCCAATCAACCCAAATATCAAAGAGAAATTGAAAATGCATGCCATGGAGAAGTTCAGGTCTTAGGATGTTAACCCAAATATCTAATCAGCTGTTCAGATGACAGCAAGTCAGTGATCTTAGGCAGACATGGGCAAGGTAACCTGAGTGTTTCAAAAACTGGAGGCCTGCTGGATTTTTCTGCTACCTAACCAGCCAACCTCTTAGGTTTACAGAGAATAGTCTGAACAAAATAACATTGTGTTGATGTCTGAGGGTTAGAGGAGAATGGCTCAGCTGCTTCACATTATGAAAGGAAGGTAACAGTAATTCAAATAACCAGTCATTGCAACCAAGGTATGCAGAAGAGCGTCTCTGAATGCACAATATGTGGAACCTTGAAGCCGATGGGCTTCACTAACAGAAGGCCACACTTTGTATGACTCCTTACAGCTAAGAACACAAAACTGAGGCTGAAAGGGAATGAAGATTAGACAGTGGGTGATTGGAAAAACGTTCCCGATTTCTACCACGGCATACAGAACTGGAACCACATAAAATGTGTTGTTGGTGGTATAACGGGGGGATATTTTCCTGGCATACCTAGGACCTGTTCACCTTTGTTTAAATACCACAACCTACCCCTGTATGACTACAGTATACCCATCTTCTGATGGCTACTTCCAGCAGGATCGCACACCATGTAACAGGGTTCAGATCATATCAAACTGGTTTTCACTCTCTGTACTCAAGTACTCCACAGTCACCAGATCTCAATCCAATTAATCCAAATCTGAGAGCCACTTGGGGGTCCAACCTGGTAGTAGCAAGGCATGCCTAATTAAATGGCCAGCGAGTGTAGAAATACAGAAGCAAAAAAGCTGTTCACTGTACTGATTAAAAGCAAGTGCAACAATGGTAGGGTGAATAAAAAGCAAATGACAACTAACATACAAAGTCTGTGACTTAAACAAAAGGAAAAAATAGAAACGGATAAAAACTTCATCAGTTGTTTAATGTCAAGCACACCAGCTACTCCCAAGCTGTGAAAAAGCATCCTTTAAAGATATATCTTCTTTTGTTTTTCTGAAGTTTATCTCGCAAACTACTCTTTTCTCCACACAACACTGAGTATCAGCATGGTGTTCTTTGATTTGATAATCACCTCCTGTCCTACACCAACACTCTCCCTCCTCAGGAAACATAAGAAGTTGGTATAAAAGAGTCAGGGTTTTTAGTGAGTAACAAAGGGTATAATTTGGTGCACCAGGTGGGCCCATGTGAGCTAATCAGCCTCCTTGCAGAAGGTTTTACAAACACAAATCCCTAAATTTGACTGTTTGCAGTGAAGAAATGATTATTTGCGCTGATTCCCCCCCACCAACCCCCTTCTGAGTTTAGTATTATTGCTTTTTCGATGCTCATTATTTGAATTTGTGCTTGCAAAAGTGTTTCTCTTGTCTCTGTGTTAGAAGACTTTTTTGCTAATAATAGATGGATGCTGGGGGTTTGTGTTTGCATAAAATCTGTGTGAGACTTATGTTTCTGTTTAGGTTATATAAGGAACTAATTGGTTTGTTATAGAGTGGGCGTGTGAGTGTGCTTTTACAAAGTGTTTCTTCTTGTATACTGGATCATTACACTTAAGCTTATGCAGTATATGAGCCTGTGTCTGCTTTATTTGGTTCATTACAACATGTGGGAGGATTGTTGGCGACGATGTGAAGCTCATTTCAGCTCAGCTTGGAAAGACTTCCGCTCCACCGTGCACTGGCTCAATCTCAATGCTTAACCATCAAACGGATGCATCTGGATGAGCCGTTTATTTGTGATTGACTTGAAGGTAAAAGATGGCTCGTCTGTATTAAGGGGAAAAGCGTATCAATCGTAGGCGCGTTTTGATCAGAGCAGCAGAAAATCAATAATTGTCAGATTGTGTTTCTTGTCAGTTTGAAGTGGTTCAAAAGGTGAATTAAGAGGATTTGAGTTACATACTCACAAGTTCACAAAGGCAAAAATTACACGGCGAAAACATTTTTGAAGGGACTTATTTGATCTTTTGTCTCTTCACTTCACAGTTCCTCAGTTTATGACTGTCACTCAATTAAATGTAATCACACTCTACAGAAATGTAACCGAATGTAGAATAAAGTGCCACACAAGCATGCATAAAGTCTGGGGACCACAAAAACATTATAATAATTATACAAATATTCATTAACCTTCCACATCGCTTACATAAAACAGTAAATGGTGTTTTGAATGAGACCTTGTGCTTCCTCTTTTCCTCTCTGAAATCCACAATAAACATTTAGAAAGCTTTCTGCAAAAGCAATTCATTTTTCTGTATTTATTTCCTTCACTTTGTGCTACTCATTAATTTGGAAAAATGTCCATGGAGGTGGCCAGGGAGTCAGGAGCAGAAAATGTCTCAGTGAAGACATCAGGGAAAATGATAGGCTTTGGTGTCAGTGAGTCTGACCTGATACACTTCACTGTTTCATCCGGCGATCGTACGTGGCAGAGCAAGCGAGCGAGCAAACTGTAGGTACCAATTTTATCAGCTGCAGCTTTCGTAGACTTAAATAAAGTGCAGCTAGAGGAGGTGTTGTGGATAGAGAGAGAGGCTTATATCTACAAATTGTAGGAAATGACTAAGTAGAGTACAGGCAGAAGAGCCAAGCTGAGGAAATGCAAGGACACACAAAAGTAAATTACGACTTTCATCACAAACTAACTTCTGGAATCTGCTGAACGCCACAAATTTGATGGTATACAACCTTGCAGGAAGATCTAAGGGTAGATTTTTTCCTTCAGTTCTGGCCACTACTGTGTCCAAACAACAAACACTCTGACCTCAGCCAGATGTAAAACAAATTAAATTTTGTTGTTCTTTCTTTTCTTTTTCCCCCCTTTCTTTTGGTGCGCTTGCCTTCCTGTCTCCAAAAGCTGCTTTTGAGCAAAACCAATTTTGGAAAGAGGTGCTTTGTTAGAAATGGACATTGAGTGAAATGGATTGATGCAAATTTACTGACAGGCTTCGTTGTCTTTGTTGCTGTGTGGGTGTGCGTCTTTGTTTCTTTGTCTTCAGAGGCGGGTTTGAACAGGATGTGGAGAACGGCTACCATCAGCACCCCGATACCTGCCACGGTGAGATGGAACAAACTCATTTATTCGTAGGAATTTACATGATCAATAAAGGCAGATTTAAAACTACTGATTGTTATCAGATCTCGACGGCAGCAGGCGCAACTGATTGCAGTTTGAACAAATTAAAATTGGAGCGTTATGTTTTATTTTAGCTATGGCTGCAGTTTAGTTCATGTTGAAGAAGCTTGAAAAGTAGTTTGTCCACCTCCGTTCACAATCCCTGCTGGAATACTGTTCTCAATCTTTCTATGCTAATTAAACATTTGCTCAAAGAAGCATGTTTTTGTAAGACAAAGTGAATTGTTTCCAGCTCTTTTGCATGTGTCTGGGATGTGATGAGAATCACTAACAGGACAAATTCAGCAATCATTGCCTCCCATCAGAACGTAATGAAATGTTGTCCAGAAAACGCAAATCTTAACAAATAATATCACACTGATATTGTTTTGTATTTCTTTTCTCCAGATGTCTTGGCAACCACTCGCAAGCAGAACACAGCACTGGATTCAGCGTATGGTCAGTGGACACATTTATTTATTTATACGTATATTTATTTCCATTTATGTCCCTTTTCTCTAAAGTCAAGTCTCACAGCTAAGAAACAACTAGCAGCCTTTCTTATTCCCAAAGGGATGTTAGTTTTATCTTTTCATTTATTTATTTAATTTTGGAAATTTTGTTTGCATCCTGTATTATTTTAGAAGTTTTTTTTTTTTCTACTATGCATAGCAGCAGCAGCCCAGAGGTGTGTAAGGAAGTTACCTTGAAGATGAGACCAGCAAAAGTTAAAATCAAGTAGGGTTTTTGTATGAACAGAAGAGAGATTGGAAGATAAGATTGGAAAAACCTTTAAGGCCGTATTAGTAAAACAGCTGGGATATTTTTTAAAAATATCCCCAAATATCATTGCAAAGGACTTCTCACTCCCTACGAGTCAGATCTATGAGAGTTATGTGCCTGTAAAGTAAATGTTTCCACACTTGGCTACATGGGAGGTTAGAGAATCTTTTACTGAGGCAGCTGAATGGCTGGCACCACCTCTCCCTCTTAGCCAGTTTGACAGTTTAAACATTGAAGCCATTGTCTGAAGCATCACTTCTTTGATGGACCAGGAGCTCCGCTGGCCAGGCTGCCTAATGCCCTGTATCAAGAAGGATCATCATCCCTGTCACGTTCCATTACTCCCCCGCCAGCCACACCGCACAGCCCCTGGCATGGCCGGAATAGAAATAGAAATGGCGCTAAGCTGGCTAGCACTCAGATAAGATTGAGGAGGTGGTGTTAGGACAATTTTCTGACACTGCTGCATTCAAAAGTAGTCATTTTCAAACAGATGGTTGCTAACAAGGCTCATTCACTTTTATCTACACAGCTAGTGCACCAGCCTCAACTTTTTAAGGAGTTGAGGAGTCAGATCCCTTTGTCACTGGACAAATTGAGGCACAGGGGATCTAATGGCAGTGGCTGATCCAAGACAGTGATTTATAACAATACCGAGCCCATCATCCTAGAAGATGCTGGCCATTATGGCTCAGAACTATCCTTCCTACATCTCTGTGTCTTTTTCTTAGAACAGAGGCCACTTTGTCTGCTCGAGGCTTCAGCCCAGACCTCCACAGTCCCACACTGCCTCAGTAGTCTGTAAAGCCTCACTGCTGGAGGAATTACAACTCAGTTGGTAGCAAGACTTGATGAGCAACCCTACTGCTTAATCCTGTGGGGTTCTCACTACCCTAATGCTTCACTGCTCCGTTTGAAGTTTTCCACACACAGTCAGATTCTGTCTCTGGTTTATTCTTTTTTGTGTCTATAGTTTTTTTTTCTAGCTGATTCACAAGAAAAGCCTTTTAAGTCTCTACACTGAACATCAATTATCAGCTTTCCGAGACAATAAAACACTCCATATGCCTAACAAAGCTGTTGTCATTCGGGGGCTCTGTTCCCTGTTCGAAAAAACCACCAAAGGCAGGGACGTTTTCTTTCTTCCACTGTCACCCAAACAATCACAGCCAGCACAGGGATTAGCTTGAGACAAGCACCTGCCTGTGTAGGTAGTAAAGTGTTTCTGTGTTTTGTAGTGGACGGGGTTTTTGTGCTTCACTAACAATAAAAAAGACAAACATTTTATTCGATTTTCTTAAAAAATGGTAAGTTAATAAAGTAATGATGAAGTCATGGAGCTGCCGTCCAAAATGCCAGGGCCAAGCACCTCCTGGTACAGTTTTAATTTGCCCAGCACAGATGGCGAACTGACAGGGCTCCTCATTCAGAGTGAACACTGTCAACTGGCTCACAGTGAGAAACAGAGAGAGCAAACTCTTCTCATCCAGTCTGGGTGTGAACTCTGCAGAATGCTAACATTATGGCTGGCTTATTAGTGCGTGAGCCCAAGCCAATAGCAGCATGCTGCTCACCATACCTCAAGGACAACAGAGAGCTAATCGTGCAATCAAGATGTGGAGTGTGTCATCGGGAAAAAATATGTTTGATAATACCGTGCCTGTGGCAACTAATGCCCAGTGTGTTTCTTGGCATATGTTTGAACCAAATCCAAATGTGTTAGTCATAATGTTTGCTGGGCTACACCGGGGTGATGGAGAAGTTAAGTAACTCGTCAGGAATGAGTGTTTTTAGACAAACGTAAGGGAAATGCAACTTAAGGTGTTTTAGTAGTGCGTTGGGACACCATGTATGATCAGAACAACTCCAACTGATTTTTTTTTTTTTTTTTTTTTTTTTTTTTTTTTTAAAGTCGCTAAACTGCACTGAAGGGAAGAAACACGTTGTCATCCCAAAGGAGCTTCTGGTAACACTTTATAATACAAAACAAAAGAAATAATTATACTTTAAATTTAAGCATTATCCAAGTAATTTTAAGTATTTTTAGGTAGTGGATGATTAATTTTAAGTATCATATATCCATATCACAGATTATGGAGTGACTTAAGTTATGTTTCAACAGTAGGGAGAAAACATGTACATCGAAGTAGTCAAAATTCATTTGAAATAGTTTGCGATTTTGTAGTAATTTTACAATATAGGAAGTTCTTTTTCCCCATCTTATATCGTAATTCTGCTGTAACACAGGTGCATGATGATTGTTGTAATATTCAGGTATCCTTTTATTTTACCAGTATAAATGTGACAAGGATGGTTTTTGCTTGCTTTTATAGGAAAAAATAAATTGGTACCATCAAAATTGGAACTTATAATGTTTTTTGTTTTTTCAAAAGGAGTGTGCATGAAAGGAATGTCTTCTTTTCTGTAAAATACCTGGATGTTAACAAGGTTAAGCCACTCCCTAATCTTTAATATGGTTATGCAATACCTGAAATTACTTACGCATTACTTTAAATTACTTGCAGATTAAATTTAAACTCTAACCATTTCTTTATTTCCTCCAAAAGCCTGACTTTTACCACATTGTTATAGTGTACCTACTTTTAACTATTTTATAATTACATTATAATTTCAAGTAAAATCCAATGAAATTCCATTTATTTACAGGTGATTTATGCCCGTCACAGGCTGTATTATAAAGTGCTACCGATCTTCTTTCCTTTATTGTTTTGATGATTGTGGAGGAAGAACACTTTCTACCATGTGAGTGCTGGTCATCAGGAACACCATAGCTTGTGATACATATCATTTTCATTCTCTTCAAACTATTCAGTGGCCCTTTCTGTCCTATAGATGAGGACATTGCCGTCCTGGCCACTTTTGCACAATAGAAATGTTGCATTGTAGGTTAAAAATGATCGTTCTGAACATTTGTGTGTTGATTTGCAACAACCTGTTCCTTTTAGCAGACACATGGACCCAAACTGTGTTGTGAAAACTGAGCCACTGGATCTACTTACTGCTCAGGGGTTCAGGTTTTTCCTTTATTTTGTCGCCCATCCGTATGTTCATTCATTCACTCATGTTCACTCAAGAATTTAAGCTATGAGTGAACCTTGGTGGTTCAAAGGATCAAAGGATCTGATTAGATAGGAATATGCATAAAAGAATAATAAGTTGCGATACAATAAATTCAGAATATGAAAACTTTTTTTTTTCCTGAGCTCTGGGAATTTATTCAAGTGGTCAAAACCTTAGTTGCAGTTATGCCATTGTGAAAAGAAATACTTATATTATTATTTCAGTGTGAACCTTTTCAGAGCATACTCTCATCGTGCCCTCATAACTGTTTAGAGTCGCAAAATGTGAAAAACAGCTTTTTAAAATGGTACAAGCTGTTTTTGGTTGTAAAATATTTTTTGAGTCCAGGATATGATCACAAATGCTGAGATGCTTTAATCTCATTTTGCTGGAGAAATACATTGTGACTTGAAGCAGCTGGCTAACTACACTGCAGAGATTTAAATCACTGTATCTGCGGAGTAGCGAATTGACAGACGAATTAACTTGTGCTCTGTCTGCTCATCATGTCCCTGACAGTCATTACAGGGTCTTTATGTTAACGGGTGATGGTTATCTTTCTACTCAGGAATCACCCTCATTTCTCTAAAGTTGATTCTACAGACTGATTCACATTTCACTAATCACTCACTCTGTTGCCCCCTCCTCCTCCTCCTACTCCTCCTCTTCCTTCCCCCTTCGCTACAACCACAGGGAAGACCACACCCACAAGCGCCAGCACAACCTATCATGGGGCGGCATTCCCAAAGGAGGCAGGTGACCCTGAAAGAGGTACAGGTCCTGATCGCCCTCCCCCTGTTGGGGAACAAGGGTCACCTGACTCGGAGCCAATCAGTGTGGAGATGGAGGGTAAGGGGGAGGGATGTATGTCCTCAATACACTCTGACCTGCTGAGGATTGCACTGCTGGGCCCCGAATGCCTCACTGTACACTTCTAACCAGACTAAAAGTAACCCAAAAAATATATCACTCTGGTGCAACAGTTTCCCGTTTTCAGCATGCATACCTGCAATGCAGTTCAGTCATCTTGCATTCAATCTCACACAGCTAATGAAAAAACACAAGTGAGACAAATTCAATCAACACTTATTTTCTCCAGTTTTCAGTCATACATTTTTTCTCTCTCTGCAAACTGTGAAGTAGACTGATTCTGAATTGTCAATGAGAACAAATACTCTCCAGTAGAACACAAACTTATATTGGAGGCTGACCATTGTTCTGAATGTGGTGGTATGCATGCTAATATGGGCTTAATGTTCTTCTGGGGTGAAATATCGCTTTCATTATCTGACTAACACGTAACTCTCTAGTTAAACCAATCTCTTAGTGAAAGGGAGAAGGCATTACTAATTGATCCTTTTGATTCATATACTTCATTAGTCCCTGCGATTCATGACGTGATGCATAATTTCCCACACAGCTTCACCTAATGGTTCTACTGACTCAAAGCCCAGTGGGGTAAGATGAAATTGAGCTCAATGACAAGTTCTCGGTACAGTAATTGGAGACCACATTGTGCATAATCACTAAACAGAGATGGACATTAATCAATACAGCTGAGTCCAGTAAGCTTAAAAAGTGTTAGAGGATCTCGCTTTCTCCTTATGCACAGCCATACATCTTGATGTGCTCTGTTGACATGGCAGCCATAAACGTGACTGATTTGACGACGTAAATAGATTCTGCGTTGCACTAATTAACTCCTCGCATCAAGCGGAGATCCTAGGTCTACACAACACCGCTCCCGCATGCCCTTTCCTCATCTTTTATTTATTTAGCTCATCAACACACACAAATATCCCCTCAGCGTCAGTGTTCTGATGAGAGAGAAAAAAATCACAGGCCAGGTAACATTTCTTTCTCTCTTTACAAGACCATTCATTTACAATTTAAATGCCCCTTCCAGTTTTAGGCAAGAGTCAGCTTTTAATACAAACTTTGAGAATGTAATGTCAGCTTTCAGGCTATTTGGGGTTCTACCGCCGATGATACTCTCTCTATACCTGAATTTGATTCTGAGTCTCTAAAATAATAATTTAAAATAAATTTTTTCAAAGTAAAATGACAGTATAAAACAAAAAGAATTGATTCCCTGAAAATTGTGGCATACGCTTTCAACAAATAACATCCCACCAAGCTCCTCCTGTTCTTCAGACTCTGTCAGAAGAAAATACTATAGGGAACAAGCTGTTTAGAAAGATGCCAGCGCCAATCTCCCTCATTACACCTAAAACCACTTACTTTGGTTTCTACATACTTTGATGTCTCTTTCACACTTTTTAGCTTTAACTTCTATGGTTAAAAAAAAAAAGCGTTATCAATAAAAGTCATTATTAATTCTCATAACTCAGCACTCGTCTTTCCACAGCTTGCAAAACTGGTGACTTTTGCAGCAAATAGTATTAATATTTTTTTTAAAAATGAACAAAATGATCTGTTGTTATCATTCATGTCTTCACACAAAGTGACATGCGCTGTTTTACACTTATTGATGTATTTGGCACAAATTATTTTATCAATAAGGAGGTTGTCTGCTAACATCAGTGATTAATAACAAAATCCTTATGGTAGTTTTCGGCTAAATTAATAAAATCTACTTTTTCTTTCTGCTTTTACTTAATTTGCTACAATGTTGCACACAGAAAAAAAGCTACAAAATCCTATATTTTAGAAGGTGGAATCGTCACATTATTTAAAAAATCAGTTCTGCTTGAAAGGTTTCATTGTTAACTCAGACATCTATAATTTCTGTAGTTATAAGTGCTGCAGTGATTTTGAATTAGGTTTTATTACTGCTCAAGTTTAAAGTGCTCTAGTTTAACTTCAGTTCTGTTCTCACATTGTTAAATACATCAAACATTTCATTTCTCAGTAAGAGCATAAACTCTTCCACACCAATCCTCAGCTGCCACAGTAAATGACATGACCTATAAAAGTCTAACCAGTTTCTGAATATTTAATTAATTCTTGATCTTCATTGTCTCGAGTATCATTTTTTTCCTCACTTTTCAAGATGACAGTTCAAACTTAATCCTGATTAACATTCCAAGCATTTGGCGTTTCAGCAGCTGTTACTCTGAAACGATCTTGTAACGAAATAGGAGCTGCAAAGCAAGAGAAAGTTTTTGAAGCTTTGCTGTCTTGAGTCGAAGCATTTTCTTGCAGGTTTACAAAAGAAATGCAGTTCATTGGCTAGAATTCAATGAAGACAAAACATCGTGAAGCAGTGTTTTGTTCTCTTCTCGCTGCTTGCCTGTGCACACACCGTGTCAGAATCCGTAAATCCTCACCATGTAAAATAAGCTTCCATTCAGGCAGAAACACTGTGCGGTGGCAACGATGAGCCGTTCAAGCTTACATTTTAAAATAAAGTAAATAAATGACAAGCAGGACCTTAAACCAGGAAGTCAGAGAACATGTGGTGTGTAAGCGAGGCTGTTACACACCTCCCAAACGATGTGCCAGTAGACGGATTAGGACACAAAATAAACTTATGGTAAAAGTAAACTAAAACTTGATTTAATGATTGTCCATCTTTAGGCCCAGTCTTTACTCAAAACATAGTGTCCAATAATTACAGCACCAACTGACCTTGAGGCTAAACCAATGTGAAATAAAGTTTTCTGATATACTTCTGATTACTTTCAGCTGTATATATACTGCTGTGATGGTTGATGTTCATATAATTAAAGATATGAGCATGCTCAGGCAAAGATTACTAATAACAATAATGTTTAAGTAATCCCTGTGAGGCACAAGGTCAGCCTTCAGACTGCTCTAAATACTGTTTCTGAAGGTTTTTTTTATTATTCCTTTTTTATCTCAGTGATGTCAAAGATGGGGGTGTCTCATTATGGTCATTTCAGGGATACACAACTGCTGTTCAAACACTGTCTGCAACGAGCAGCTGATTAGAGCAAAGCCGGTTTAAATGGATAGTGGCAGAGGAGCTAAAATGTCTTGTTTCAAACGGTTGATTAGCTGAGGGGCTAAGTGTAAGTTAAATTAAGATTATTTAGAATATGGAAGCATGCTCCTGTAATAGTAGAAGTACTAATGAAGGTAGTGGTGGTAGTACTCGACTAATCCGTGAATAAAAATATAAAACTGTAAATGAGCTTAGTAGGTCTTGTTTGTGATGCTCGGAGGTTTACACATGTAAAATAATAAATGGGAAAGTAGCCGACGGGCTGAGTAATATTAGTTATAAGGACAGCTGCAGCTGTCTGCCATTAAAAAAACACAACTGACATAGTATTGAAGATGAATGATCAAATGCTATAATCTTGAATTGGACTTGCTGTAAAGGACTGGGATTTGACTCGGCATGCACTGCCTGTCTGCAAGAGATGCATCATAAATCTCATTCTCATCTGAGGAAACAGATGTGCATGTTAATCAATACTCCTGTAGGCACTAGCTTGAAATGAGTCTGGCTTCACATTTGTATATGTGAGGCATCTCTATAGGCATCGAGTGTGTTTTCTTTCAAAGTGCTAAGCCACCATTTATTACTTATAGATTCAGCTATGAGCACTTATAAAACACTTCATAATGCACAGCAGTGGCTGACAGGATTAAAAGTAGATGCTAATGGAAGTGCTGATGCTGCTGACATACTGCTTGCCTACAAACTTGGAAACAACTTTGTTAGTCAAGTTTTGGCAGCAGTTAAGTTGCCATGAAGCCCCCAGGCTACATAATCAGTGTAAAGTAATGTGAAACAGAAACTCTAGACCTTACTCACAACAGCAATTTAGACTTGTTAGAGAAGGAAAAGCCCAGGTGTCACTAATGAGATTAGAAATGGCTGGAGTCTCATCAAGGTCCCAGTGAACTCTGTCAGGATCATCAGCCCCGTAAACAGAGCTTAACTATCATTTACTTTTTTCTGCACTTTTCTTAATCTAAAATATCTGTGAAAAACATTTTTGCAACCCCTGTTTTTCATAGAAGATGCAGAGATTGGAGAGCGGACTAAATACTATGTATGGTTGGAAAAATGATCAAAAGTGTCAATATATGTTTACTCCTAATAGGAGAACTTTTTTGTTTTGAAAAAGAGAAAGGTGCCTTAAGCCTGCCAAACAATTCACAATGACTATTCAGCTGTTTATAACAGTATAAACAAGTGAAAACATGAATGAAATTCAGGGCATTTCTTACCTGAATTGACAAAGTCTTTAATTTTGAGGTTTGACCACAGTTCCTGTGATTTTACTCACAGAAAATAGAAAAAGAGGGTGAGACGGGTCTTGTGGTGCAGCAAACATGATACAAAACATTTGGATAGCTGTTAATCAGAAACTTCTGCATATGCAGACGTCATAAGGAATATTACAGTAGCTTAATCACTGCTGTCACCATGCACTTCCCAGTGGCTGCAGCTAATTTGTCTCACGCAGTCATTGCCAAATTTGCCTCAACAAATGAATTTCGTCACACACCGAGCAGAGGGCTCATCGGTTAGCAAGAACATCAGTCCACCTTAGATTTTAGCTTCTTGTCTAAATGTTGTTGTGCAAATAAGCAAACAATTGAAGTGAAGCATCTTAGCCAGATTTTCAACTTTTGCCTTGAAGCTTTGACTTTTAGGGGCAGCCCTACTAGACACATTCAAAATGTACAGTAACACAGGGTTAATCGGTGTCCTAAAAGGCATCCAATTCTCAAACCACTAGTATAGACTTTAAACACTAACCTTCACTTCTGGTTCTACTTTTCAACTTGTGGCCTGTGTAAGATGGTGATTTCCTTCAGGGCAAAACTAAAATTAACTTTGGAAAAAGGATAATTGGTAAGGCAGTCACTGTTACATTGAGAGTGTGAAAGAGCACCTGTGCTATGGGCAACAGTTCAGATATAATGGCTCAAAAAAGTAACCCCAAATTTCAAGGTTTGCCTTTGAGTGGACATCTCTAAAAGAGCCTATGAGCAGAAATAAACCCTTTTATTACAGGTGCGAATAAATAGAAAAGGCAGATATTCGACACATAATGCATTTAGGATTAGCATAGCTTATCTCTTTAGTGTAGCTCAGTTATGGTTTGCTCTGATGTGGATAGCTGCATTACATTATGTAAACACCAGAAAAGACTAAAAGGCTGGGGCAGAGACCTGCTGACCTGCTGCTATTTAGAAAAGAGAACAGCAGTCGGGTGCACTCGAGCAGTTTCTGGCTGGGAAAACGCCCACCTCTCCATATTGTGTGAACACACATTAGTCTCCGGGCTAGCAAAAGTGTGTTGCATCAGATTCCCGGTTCCAGACCTCTCCGGTTTGTTTTCTCCCCTTCGTCTGCCCTCTATTGTTATTTGACCTTTTCCTTGACTCTTGCACATTTAGATGAACCAGCGTGGGTTGGACCAAAAACTCAGGTTAGCAGCTAATTTAGCTGACAAGCGTGGGGAGATGGCTCGATAATAGAATCAAGTCGGGCGGGCGTTTTCAATCTCATTAAAACACTACAGGAGGAGAGCAGAGAGTGAACTCGAGCTGAACCTTTTCATGAAGGAGGGCTGGTGTCCTGGGGGGACATTGATGCCAGCTAGTTTTCTAAAGAGTTATTTATACTTCTGAAGACCATGGCAACAGACACAGCCTGTATCATTAGTCAATGAGCTCTGACTGTGTCCCTTCTAACCACCCTCCAATATCCACTCCTCAGAGACACTTCATTCCACATCAGCATGCGTACTGTTCGATAATCAGATATCCGAAATCTTCTTAGACTTGTTTGTCTTAAATGAGATAAAGTTGGTAAAGTTGTAAGCAGTGTGTTGTTATAAATAAATACCCAATGTCATTTCTCACTATTTAAAAGAAAGGGACTTACTTTCATACTTTTAAGCACAAAAGTGTGAAGTTGAGCATTCAAATATTTAATGCATTTTTTAGATCTTTAGGGTCAGACAGAGGCTGAATATTCAGAACATGCTCATTATGACAGTTAAAGACTGCCGCCGTCTGCCAAATTTCATTCAACCCGTCGCTCTGTGTTGACCCTACTGGCTGTTTTTGCATCATTTATCACAAGTCGGGCCACGATGTGCGCACACATTAAGTGTTTGAAAAGCTGCTCCAGTTTGGACTTCCTGAGTCCTAGTCGTGGCGTAAAGGTTATGCAAAACTAGGCCATCTTTTCCCTTCACTCAGCTCACCAGCACTTCACAGCGACTGAGTGACATCATGTTTTACTGCAATGTGCTATAAAGACTAACCTTTAAAGGCATTACACATACCAAATACTTCACTTTCCATACTTGGAACTTTTAATGGCTTTTTATTCCATATTGGCTATTAAAGCTCAGCTTAGCTCAGGGTGTCACAGAAATCCACGGGGCCCACAGTGGTGAAATCCAACTACGCAGTAGTCCCGGCCCTTAGCCTTAACCCCTTACCCTTTTATCTGTCTCATTGACCTCTGGGGGAGTGTTACTCCCACGTTACCTGCTTGTTTTCTTTCTCTTTGTTCTTTTCTATGTTTAGTTGGACTAACCCTTTAGCTTTACCTGCCTCCTTTGTTGAATTCTTTCTCACTGACCCTTTTCATCGTCTCTTTATGATCTGCCTTTCCAATTTTACAGCCGATGGTTGAAACTGTGTGCAGGTGTGTGAGTGGCCCGCAAGTTTCTCCATCTCTTAAAGCAGCAGTTCATGCCAAATAAAGCACAATTATAAATGTGCACACAAAGACAATTCGAAGAAAAGATTTCACACTTCAGGTGATGTGGCCACTGATTTTCCTCACCTTTTATTTGTGCGTCTTCATTACAGTGTAATATTATCATTGTGTTATGCTTTATGAAAAGTGACTTTGGTGTGGACTGTCTCTTTAAGTTTACTGGTGAAGCCAAGATTCTTCCAGTGCCACGTTTCTGCTGCACCAGATGCATTGGAAGCATTTTGTTTCACCATCCACTGAATGGCAAAATAAACAGCTCTTTTTGTTTCTGATGCAACTGCATGTAAAAAGGAAAAAGGACCCAGTGCATGTGCTCTGCATAGTTTAAGGGTTTGTGATGAGTAAACCCGATACCAATTTATATAATGACAACAAAAAGCACATTTACTCATGTAAGTAAACTGCAGTCCAATAAAAGATGCACCTATTTTTGGGAGATATCAGCCTCTGAAGATTGTGTTCGTGGCCCATTTCCTTGAGGAAGAGTCTTTCTTTTTTCCAGCAAGATTTGTTTTTTTTAGGCAAACAAAGCTCAGTCACCTTTAGATGTGCTGACGTGGCTTCATCAAGTGTGGAGGCTGATAAATTAGAAGAAGGATAAATCAAATTAAACCTGTCTGCACAAGAAGTGAGAAAATGTGTTTTTTGGGTAATCTGGAAGGCTAGACCCTTTAACCAAACTATTTCCTGTCTGGGTTTTTGAAGCAAAATATATTGTTGCTGCTGCTTGAAAACATGTCTGTCTTCTCAAAGCACAGGTGTAGATATTGAAGGATGTCAGGCAGACACCAGATTCTGATTACCAGATGTCTCAGCATGGTTAATTTACCAATATTCAATCAAAACTGTAATGAGATATATGCTCTGTATGCATCAGCACACCAGGAATGAAATGCAGCGCTCATTACAACTACTTTTCAATTGGAATGGATCTGTTACATTACACCATATCACCTTAGCTCGTGTGCATATATTAAACCGCATCCAATTGGCTGAGCACTGAGGTGGAATATTATGCAAATGCCTAATAACAAGTGTACATGATTGAATTCACTCTGTCAACAGCCAGAGCCCTGCACACATACAGCCCGGATATTCCGAGTATCTGTATGGACACGCACACTGATGCGCACAATCATGCTCCATTTGCTAACCATGTCTGTCAGTGTGCAGACATCAAGTATTAAAAATGTCAAATTACCAAAAGCTCACAGCAATGGGGCAGAGCTGCTCTGCTTTTCACACAGACTTGAAAAAAGGCAAATAATTAATTTGTTCCGATCTTCAACCTCAGGGTGTCTCTCAAGAGTTAAATTGTTATTTTTGGTGTGGAAGCATTAGCAGACGGGGGGGCAATGCTTGTCTATGAAGCCTGGGGCAATTTTGTCTCATTGGCTTCTCATTGGGATGGAGTAGCCATTAACAGAACAATTACATGCACTTGTAAGCTTGCAGAAAGCAGAAACTAATTAGGGCTATTTTGGAACGTCTTCACTTGATGCGAAAAAAAATAGAACATAAATTGTTTTCCAGGTTACAAAGCATTTAAACACACCCTTGAGAAAAGCCTTCTCCACTGGAAAAGTTGTGCGTGAGAGAAAAAGCTCTGAATTATTATGCATCTGACCTTGACAGTGTTGGTATTCAGTCCCTCTTTATATTTAATATTTAAAATTCAAGTTTTGTAGAGTGCTAATGCTTTAATGTCCTGCAAGACATGCAAAAGGAAATTTTCACAATTGAGCAAGTGTGAAACTTCAAAGGGTTCAGATTACCGGTAATTGGTGTCATGGAAAAGCTTATGGGTGTTTGTTAATGAAGTCGATTTGAGAGCTTGCAAAGACAGGATCCATTTATTTAATCGCGCACTCTTAAGATAAATTGTCACTTCCATTGTAATTTGTTTTCAAACTCGCCTTTATCACCTGCAGGGGAAAAAAAGGGAAACTCTTAAAACACACCTATCAACAGTAAGCCCTCCTTACTTTGTTTCCCCTCGTGCAAAAACCAGCGCCAATTAGTAAGACGTGGCACAGGCAGCGCTATGTAAAATCTGCCTGTTTACATAACCTGCCGTGCTATCTATTTTTAACAATATGGATGCAATCATAAAGTGCTTCTCTTCCTACGGCACTGTGGAGGAACGCGAGGCTTGTTCTCCACCCGTATCACAGATGCCGCAGAGCACCAGGCTTCAAAACCCAGCAGAGTGACGGTCTGTCACTCACCCCGTCAAGTCTGCATCTCTCACTCTGCCTCTCTCCCAGTCTTCTTCTTTTAATTCTTCTCACATACATTTGCTCCCTCTCAGTCTTTTTCTTTTTTATTTTGGTCCTCTTCTTTTTCTTTTACACTTGCTCCCCTGTGTCTTGGATCCTTGGGTCCCCACAAATTCACCACCCCCCCTGCAACCAAGGTTGAATTTCATTCCTTCATCTTTCTCTTCAGTTTTTTTTTTTTTTTTTTTTTTTTTCCTGGCTATCAACATCAGTCTCTCGCTCCTTCTCTCCTTTGCCTCGACACATGCAGCCATCTGTCTTTTTACCTTTTGGCAGACTTGGGGTACTGCTATATTAAGCCACCGCTGAGCCAAGTCCATGTTGAGTTGACACAAAAATATAATGTGACAACGTTGGAGAGGAACACTGATGGAGAGCTGTGTAATTAGTGTAAAACTCTGTTAACATGGGGCGACCCCCCCCCCCCCCCCCCCCCCCCCAATAAAGACTTTTTTTGAACTACATATTTATTTAGTTGCACACACTGTTTCGTTTTTAAATGTTTGTGAAGTGGTGCAAATTCAGTAGGTAAAGTTGGCGAGCACTTCCTGTCCGCCACCTAGCTGCTCGCCAGGCTGTTGGTATGATTCACCGGGTATTAATTTCACTGTGACCGGTGGCACCATATGTCCCACATACCCACTGATTGAGTTATTCAGCCTGCTCATGAAACATGTTGTGACAGGCCATTCATAGGTTCTGGGTTTGTTTACCTCAGCTGTGTGTTTTACCTCCTGCTGTGGCACTTGACTCATAGCCCTCAACCAGGAGGAACATCGCTATAAGCCTGTAAGCACAGACACTGAGGACGGTGTCGTGGTCCAGAGGGAGCAGATGACTCACAGCCACCGGGAAGCCACGGGGGTGACTGGAGACAAAGTGCACACAGAGATGAGAGCAGAGTTTTACCACTCATTACAAAAGCTGCACGCCGCCAGGGAACACATCAGTTAGATCCAAAATCTTGGAATCATACTGATGCTGCAAAGCTGATTGAAAGAAATGCCCAAGATTAAAAGAAGTTGTATTAATGGGCTCACTGCAGCATCACTTCTGATTGCCTCGCCCACTGGGATTGCAATTATGATTTATGACTTTTTAATGCGGTCATAAGTTGAAGCAGTCATAAGAATAAATGGCTAAAAACTGAGAATTTTTAATTGGAAGCTCTATTAAAAGCATTATTTCCAAAAAAGATTAGTGCACCACAGAATCCTTCAGCTGGGCAAACGATGGTAAATCACCCCTCACAATGAATGCAGTGATACATTATGAAGGGATGGTACGCTTTTACAAGCACACCTGCTCAGTTCAGCTCCACATAAAAAAAAAAAAAGCGAAAAAGTTTCACTAACTTCATGACCTAAATAATTGAGTCTTTCTCCAAACACAAATTGCTAGAAACTGTGTACATACAGCTCCGTTGTGAAGAGAGATAAATCTTGTTTGATTATTATTTCAACATATCAGTCCACTGTTGTAATGAGATTCTGTCAAATTAAAGTTGTGATGACAGGAGGCAAATTGCTCGTCTTTCCTTGTCATGTGTAGTGTAGTTACCGTGGTCTCTTTTGAGGCTTAAGAAAATGAATTTAGATTCCACTCATTTGTGCTTTTGTCTCTTGTGCATTTGTGCAGAGATTTAACTGAAACTTAGCGAGTCTCTGATCAGATTTTCTCTGTGTAATATCTTACAATATTTCCCTCTAATTCCATAAACCCAGTCAGAAAGGCCCTTTTTGACTCTCCTAACACATACTTATTGCCTTTAATAATGTTATGTAGGCGGTTTTCTTCCTGCTCTTCACCATACTAAAAAGTAAAAGTCCTTTAGTGTCAAAACCGATATCCTCTAAGACTGGCAGAGAACTCGGGTTCTCTTCGTGACTCCCTGGCAGACTAAGATGATATCCTAAAACTGCACATGCTTGTTAACTTTCCTAGCAATCAAGAGACGTTACTGACTATACAAATCACAATATGTTATATACCATTGTCACAATGCCAGATTGCTTCACTGATCCCTGATTGCTTTTCTGTTTATTATTCGTTTTTCTGAGAGGAATTTTAATTTCTCTAAGTTTTAAAAGTAAAGTAAATATTAAAACTATTTATAATGCAGACCTAATAACTGAACTGGCTGCCTTAATACTCATCCACAAATCGCTCTTTAAACGCCTTATAAACTATCATCAAGGCTGATTTAGACATAATTGTTTTCCATTTTAATTCCTCCACTAAGCTTTCGTGTGCTGCTGAATTTAGCTTGTGGGGAGCACCTGCATTCTTCTCTGTTTTCAGTTCAGCTCAGCTGTCCCCCTCTGCAGACTAATCAGTTTCGCAGAACTGTCATTAAGGGCAGAGAGAAGGGTCTGTCACCACAGATGGCAACAGCCTCTTGCAAATGAGCTCTGATTACAAGAGGTGGCAGGTTTCTCTCTCCTTATCATCCCTGCCTTTCACGCCATTAGGCAATCACGGTGCTTGGGTCACAGCTCCTAAGGACAGTTACATGGTAGATTTACCTTAGCTAATGTCCTTGTGTTCTTGGTGTGCTGTTTCGCAAACTGTCCCCTCAGCTTCATTTTGAAAGAATTTGACAACCTCATTTGAGTCTGTGTTGGCAAAGGTGCCAGACTCGGTGAGCTATTGAATAGACCTGTTATTTTTGGCTCGTTCATCGTACCAGGTGCTCTCGCTCCTGATCCTCGCATTGGAAGGCGAAGTCTGTGAAAATGACATCAGGTTCCTGCTGCTGTGCTCCCATCAATATTTAAAGCTCTAACTCATTTCAGAGTTGATTCCTCACTGACTGGGGAGCTCTTGGCCTCTGCCTGTCTGAGGTGAAAGCACAAGTCCAAGAAAGAAAGGCTGTATTCATCTATTAACAGTGGAAGGAAAGGAAGCCAAGAGCTTAGTTCAAACACCCCTCCCATGCTGTTTCCCACATAGTGAAGCTCCTGTAAACACAACCTGTCTGTCCCAGCTGTTGCTTGACCTATATTAGCTCTTGAAAAAATGTTTTTATTTTTTTTAAACCTTCTGGCTCAGTCAGAAAAACTAACTGGAGTACCTTTTTCTCTTTTCATCTGTTTTAAGGTGTGAGGCGACCTCCAGAGCAAGACAAACCCAGTCCTAGTGTCCATTATACTCTTCTGATTGCTTGTGTTTTGGTGGCCTTTGTCCTTGGTGCCTTCCTCTCTGGCTTCCTGGTTTCATGCTACTGTAATCACACAAGCCACAAGACCAAGAAGTTGTCGAAAGACCCCGAAGCCCCAATCCCGCATGCTCTATCACTGCGCAGCCTGGCCAAGCTCAATGGCCTCCTGGACAGTCAAAGTAAGGACGACAAGCTGGAGGTGTCATCTCCCAAGATCTACAACTCTTTCTTCGCCAACAGTAAGGAGCATCACCCATCGAGGAGAAATGGTCATCATGGAATGACAATGGGAGACTTGGTCCATGCCCAGCATCACCAACTCCACCATTCCTCAGAGCTCTCTGGTCTGCCTACACCAGACTCGACCCCAGAGCTGCCAATTAAGAGCATGAAAGCATTCAAGAACCAGTGGGAGAAGAATCAGAACTGCAACAATGCCAAGGAACCAAAGTCCCATAATATTGGCTCCAGGCCCAGCTCTGCCCTGCTTCACCAGCAGGTCTTCCCCTACTCCCATGGACTGTCTAATAGCCAGTCAGCAGCCGGACACCTTCATCCCGATGAACGCAAAATCCACAATGTTGAGCGTGTGTTGTCTCAGCAGCCTTACGCTGGCTACTCTCAGAAGGTGATGGAAGTAACCTCACTCGATGAGCTTCTGAAGCACATCCACGAGGCTAGCGGCAGCAAGAACTCTCAGCTAATGAGCCCATCTGGTCTGATGGCCAGCGGAGGTGGAGGCCAGCTAGCCTTTGCCAACCGTATCCAACCTCAGATACCTGAGACAGAATCAGCCCCCTACTACAGCTCATCCACTTTACCACGTGACAGCCTCACCCGTCGCATGGATGTTCCCCCAGACATTCCCATGCACCACCAGTCTACCTTGGAGAGGAGGCATTCCTCCCAAAGGCAATCACTGATTGCTGCAGCCACCAAAATGCCCAACGGAGGTGGAGTAGTAGTAGGAGGAGGGGGAGGAGGAATGATCCCTCGCCAACACAGCTTCAGCCAACGAAATGGCGGGCCCCACCAGCCACCTCCCCTTTTGGCGCGGATGAACTCGACGGGCAGCGCGTGTGAGGTTCACTATCCCCTGCTTCCCAATGGATACCTGGCACGTCAGCACAGTTATAATGGAGAACAGCAAGAGGTTCCACACAGGGGTGCGATCGTCCGTCGGGCAGCTTCTCTCAAACCTGACGTCCCTCCCAAGCCCTTGTTCATACCTGCCACATCCCCAGTCAATGAACAGGGAAAGTTCAACTACTGAGGGGTATGCTCTTGGACTAAGAGAAGGAGCCTCCCCCCCTCCCCTCATTGTGTCATCTGTAAGAAACTTTGAAGAAATGCAGTGAGTTTGGGGTTGCAGACCTTTACCTGAAAACACAACCAACTGTGTGGCACCAGTGTCACTGTGGACAAAAGCCTCAACCAAACTTGTTTTTTTCCGCTTCTTTTTGTCCAACGAATATCTTTGTACCATATTGGTATTGCTTAGCTACTTGCTTATTATAGAACCGCTTACTTGGGTGACGTGATGCCACCTCCTTATATTAGGCTGCCAATGTCCTCAATGTGGATTTACAATGCAACTCCGTTTTTGGACACGTTGATGTTGGAAAAACTTGACACATCAGTCATCTTGAAGACTTAAAAGCTCGAGGCTCGCTTAGATTCATGCTTTTGCTTAACCTTTTCTGATGTAGTGTTGGTATCCGGTCCCCACCCACCCCACCCTCGAATGTGTTTATATTATGCATGTGTGTGTATATATATGTGTGTTTATATTTACACCGTATATGTATACATATACATATGCAGTATGTGTAACCTGTGGTTAAGAAAAAAAAAAAAAAAAATCCCCTGAAAGTAGTTATGTCTTTGCCTTACTATACTCTCTCATCTTTGGGCATATCAAACGATCCCCCCGCCCAAGCCCTAAGAAATATCTTAGGGGCATCAAATGTTCATCAAATGTTGTCATTTGGCTCCAGACACAAATTCAAATTTGGTCACAATGACAAGACAAAGGAAATACTTCAACAAAGCAGCTACACTCGCCTTCTCTTTTATTTTTTCCTGTCCCAGCTGATGTCAGGTGACAACATTCGGGTCCATTTAAGTTCTTCAAGAATGTTTCGACAACATTGGTGCTCCGCAACTCTAGTGGGTCTAATATTCTTTGAAATGGAAACAACCAACATATTTCTCTGAAATTTTTTGGACCCAAAGAGGACAAGACAAACACGTCTTGCCGTCTGGTGTTAGGAGAATGAACACTGAACATCGAACAGACTGCAGTTATCATAATTATTAACTCTGTGGCTATTGGTTGTAAATAAAGGAATAATTACTAGCCAAATTTTAACTGTATGTGTAAATGTGTGCCTTATTTAATAATAGTGTGTGACATGGGCTTAGGGGTCAATGCAAGGGGCTCAGATGGCAACTATGCTACAGTATATTGTAGGTGTTTGATTTTTCTATGGTTGTCAGTATGTGTCATACAGTATCTATTGTATATGTGAAGAGTTTCATTCCAGAATAAGATATTTCTCATCGGTTCTAATTAACTGAATTAATAGTTTGACTGTAACACCCACTAATAAATCATATGTTATGTCATATATTGACTATAATTTTTTTTTTTTTTTTTACAAAGTAGGCTAATATTTTGTAAATTATCTAATTTTTTTTTAATCGACGTAAAATAACTAGTACCTTTTTTTTCAGCATTGTTTTGGAATGAAACCCTTCGTTTTTCGCTTTTCTTTTGTTTTCATCCCAAAAGTGTGAGCCTACAGGTTTTTAATGCGAGTGTGGGACACAGCAAGTACAAAGCCTGAGACTGCAGACATTCAGGTTTGACTGTATACTGTCACTTTCACCTGGGTGTCGATTTCCTTGTAGGTGCCATTGTTACGTTTTTGTTTTTTGTAGTATTATCTTCTTGGGTTTCTAAAGGAGCAGTTCACAGTTCCTCTTAAGTTATCACCTACAGATGTGTAGCCATTGTAGAAGTTGCATTTACCTTATGGGAGGAAAAAGTGTGTCTTGCTTGAGTTTTGAATGTCAGGATATATGTTTTAGCAAGTGTGTGAAACCATACGGTTTCAGTTCTGTATGAAAATAAATCCAGGTTGGTGGCATGTAGCATGACTTCTACAATGGTTACTGCTGTAGATCTTGACCTAGTGGTGCCACCGGGTGTTGAATTTCAAAACATGGACAAGAAATATGGAGCAGTGCAATGAACTCTGATCCGACAGGCTGAGATTGTCTCTTGGATCGATACTTGGGAAGTGATTGTGGAACCGGTTCGCAGGTGACCGTGCTGCCAAACACTGCTGAGGATTTTCACCTCATTAATGGTGATGCCAGCCGGCTGTGCCTCAGACATATCACCCCTTCAAAACTCAACTGTTGTACTTTTCAGGAGAGTCGCTTTGACCACGGTTGGCTGGAACCGTGATCAATTCTGTGAAAACAGCACTATGCTATTTACTGTATCTGAAAATGGTGTTTATTGATTGAAATTTCCCAGAGCTCATTTGACCCAGTGTAAAGTTTACCATTCACACTACTCCAGCTTCAGTAAATTAAGGAAAAGTACCTAACATTTGTAAGGAAAAAAAGTTGATTTGGTAATTAACAGGCAGCAGAGCATTAAATAGCCTTTCAGACGGCAAATAAAAAACATCCAACTTGATTTAGGGTTGGGGCGGCAGTGTTTCATAAGAGGAATTGTGGCAGCTACAGTGTTTTAATGGATTTATTTTTCTGTTTTGGTCTATTTTTTTTGTTTTGTTTTGGTTTTTTTTGGTAATTTGTTTGTTTGTTTTTAATCTGCCGGTAACAGATTGTACGGAAATGGGGACGGTCTCGCCTCTTAAAAGTTCTATCAGTATTTGATTTGGTGTAAATACATTCTATCTGGGCGAGGTCTCATTGATTCAGTATTATGTTTTCCTCCGTTTGATTTCCAGGCTTTGCCTCTTGACTTACTATGAATTTGGTCTCACAGAATATCATTGTATGTCTCTTATACTAGGAATAAAATGGAAAATATGATGAACGTTTCACTGGTCAATGTGTCAAAATAATCCCGGTAACATCGTTGATGGTCATACACAAAGTCTGAAAACAAGAATAGCAATTGCAGTAGCAGATAAACCAGAGGCTCATCTCTGAGGCAGAAATGTTTAGGTGAGATGGTAATTCAAACTATACTTTGAGACTATATTATAATAGATACACTGCTCAAAAATTAAAGAAACACTTTTCTAATCAGAGTATTGTATCAAGCAGTTTGACCTTGTGACAAGGGAGTAGGTCGAGGAGTTGTTAATCAGTCTCAGCTGCTTTACTGTTAATGAAATTAACAACTTGTGCAAAATAAAAGTGTGGTCTTAGAGGTGGATGCGACTTACATTTTTTTCCTGTTTATTTTTTCACTAGTTTTGCATTTGTCAGTGTTTGTAGCATGAGGCGATCCCAGGACCCTACAGAGGTTTGATAGGTAGTCCATTTTCTCCCAGTGCAATCTCAAGAGAATGGAGGAGATTCCCGGAGACTGGCAGTTACTCTAGGAGAGCTGGACAGGGCCATAGAAAGTCTTTAACCTATCAGCAGGACTGCTGTTTGCTTCTTTGTGCAAAGAGAAACAGGATGAGCACTGCCCGAGCTGCGAAATGACCTCCAACAGGTCACTGGTGTGAATGTCTCTGACCAAACAATTAGAAACAGACTTTATGAGAGTGACCTGACTGTCCAGTGTCTTCTAGTGGGCCCCGTGTTTCCTGCCCGGCGCCATGATGGCCGATTGGTATACCGGTATTGGTGAAAAGCCCTGGTCCCTGTGCTTTTCACAGATAAGAGCGGGTTCAGGTCTGGAAAAGCTGTGGAGAGTGTTATGCTGCCTTAAACATCGTCCAGCATTACCAATTTGGTCTGGGGAGGCATATCTACGAAGAGATTTACAGAGCTCTCTATGATAAGCAACTGTGCCCCGGTTGCTATTAGATATTGGGATGAAATCCTTAGACCCATCATCAGACCCTACGCTGGTGCAGGCGTTCTTGGGTTCCACCTAGTGCATGACAATGCTGGTCCCTATAGAACTTGGGTGCTTTACAAAGCTTGCTGAAATAAAAGTTTGGCAAAATAACCAAGCATACGTCATTTTTTTTCGCTTGGGTTTTCTGGCAGTCTTTGAATTCAGCCCTCTGTAAGTTGATGATTTTAATTTGCATCAAACAGTGTGGCATCCTTTTTCCCCTAACACATTACCCAGTCCATATCAGTACAAACATCCAGCAAAATTCTTATTCCCATTGAACTCAGAAATGTTGTCAAAGTATTCCTATAATTTTTTTGAGCAGTGTGTAGTAGTATGCATCTTGGATCTGTTTGCTCTCTCTACTAAGTGCATATTCTGTCCCATGTCTTGTGATGTCTGAGAGATATAGATGTAAAATTTGGATGTCAGTCAAGAAGCAAGTGATTTGTTTTTTGTGTGTGGATGAACGATGTTTTTTTGTTTTTTCTAAAGGAATTTTTTCAGTGGTTCTGGGAAATAAAATGTTTTTCTGTGTCTCTGGGATTTAGAGTACAAGATATACTAAGCATCAATTTAATTTGTGCTTTTAGTACAGAGAAATCCAACATGTGATTTCAACTGCCATCTCCAGTAAGAACCAATATACTAATTGTTTCAATACACAGGGGGCAGTGATGAGCCCATTAGAGTCTGGCACAGCAACCCGAGTGAGATGAAACGTACTCCAAAAGTACTTGGAAAAGCAACAAAAGTAGAGGATTTTTTTTCTTTTTTCTTTATGAAATGCCTTCAAACAAATTAATTCCCCAGTGAAAGCTTTAAATAATAACAACAAAACAGATTTTAGTGAGTTCTTGTGATAAATAACAGCACAAAGAGCCAATTCCATCCGTGCTCCCAGGAAGAGGGAAAACAAACATACTTCCCGAAATGTTGAGCGATTACTTTAAGACTGAGCGTGCTTATCAGAAAAAAAAACACATACTTTTGCCAATTTTGTTTTTCTTTTCTTTTTTTTTTTAGTTATTGAATTCATTTTAAATACTTGTTACTGAAACAGTGATAAGGTTTATTGTGCGGTTCGTTACATTTCTCACAGCTGCCTGAGAATTTCTGCGCTCGTAGATGCTATTTGACTCTGATTACAGTTCAGCCAACACAGAGTTTAGTTCTCATACTTAAAATAACATGTTCCAACGTCGATTCAGTTTATCTAGCAAGTCAGCCTGTCCGTGGACTGTCTGATCACTGTGACATTACAGCATTTTGGTTGTTGTCATCTTGACAGGAGAATTTTTGTATATAAGAAAAAACAACGACCTGGGCAATAAAAGAGGCGTAAGACAAACTATGTATTTATTTTTGCTGAAAAAGCAATTCAATATTCAAATGATGAATAAATTATTATTATTATTATTATTATTTTCTTCTTTTTTTTACAGCTGCAGGGATATAATCTCAAATTTTAGGCGAGCTAAATCAATATAAATGACATGCACTGTGCCCCCTCCTTCAATTCTAGGGTTTAACCTATCAGGACATTACAGGTTCCAAAATGATTTAAAAACAACCTCAGCTGAATAAAGGTGACATACATATGACAACATTTTATCATTAATTTAACAAATAGTAAGCCAACATGCAGAAGCAGTGCATGAAAAACTAAGTACACCCAATGACTGAATTTCAGCAACAAGAACTTGAAGTAGTCATTTTATCTCTGACTTCATCAGTTTTTCACATTGAAAGACACAGTTTTGTTCATGTCCTGTTACATAACCAACTCTCAGACAGATGACCTCACATTCACTCCAGAATAGTTTGGTATACAGAGGAGTTCATGCCTCAATGACTGCAAGGTGTCCAGATACTGTGGCTGCAAAATGAGCCCAAATCACCCCCTTTCCACCACCGTGCTTCACAGTTGGTATGAGGTGTTCGTGTCGGTGTGCTGCGTGTGGTTTTCACCGAACATGGTGACATTTAACATATTAACTGAGACCTGTACAGCCTGAGAAGCAGCTCTTTGATTTTTTTTTTGCAATTTCTCTAATCACTGCACTGTCGGACTTTGGGGTGGGGCTGTTCTGGTGCATTCTTTCGTTGGAAGACTGGTGTGTGTTTTGAATGTTTTCCACTTGTAAATAATGTTTCTTATGATAGAATGACAGGCATCAGTTTATATGGGAAAGGCCTCATGACCCTTCCCATATGAACCAGTAGCAACAGCCTGTGTTTTTCATAGACTGAGACTGAATCTGCATTTTTCTTTTATTATCATGGCCTGATATTGAAAACCTTAGAATTTAAAAAAGGGGCACTTTCTTTTTCATGACTTTATATTATATTACATACTTTATATATGACTTTGTTCATATTAATACATAATCAGATTTTGGAAAATTATTGTAAGATTTCTTTGATAGATAACAGACTGTAAGATGAATGCATGCGATGAGTCTTTGATTTGCTTAACTTATCATCATGGAGTCCATTGGGGTTATTACAGTCCCTCTTTTTTCTTTCTTTGTTGATATAAGTTTTTATTTTTTATTTGGATATCAATAAGTCAGCGCACATGGGTAATTTCCAGTATTTGCTTGTGGACAGTGTTACTGTGATAAATGCTACATGCCGTGATGTTTTTGCACTTTTCAAGCAGCAGGTCATCAAAATCAGGGACTGATTCTTGAGTCAAAAGTGCTTACAAAGGTTTGACTTCTCAGGTATGAGGTAAGCACTAGGCTTCTGTTTAAAGTCGAGTGGACTTTAAAGCAGCTGACTTGTTTGCAGATCTATATTTCAACTCATCACAGGAAAGCAAATAGTGTCATTTTCACCAGTCTGAAAGAAAAAAAAAGAAAAAGAAGCTGTGTGGTGTTTATAGAAGTAAATCTGAATTTAAATGCTGACTCACATTGAATAACCGAATCCTTGCAGGCTATTACGTAAGTTAATAAACAATCATGTTGTGATTGCACCCCTACAGTGAGTAAACAGCGAGGAGGTTCAGGGTCATGTTGAGAGACATTTCTGCTGAGTTACTGTTGATGGAAACGCCATGTGTGAGATTTATTTTGGTTCTGTGATAGTCATTTTAACCACCACACCAGTCTGACTAAAAGTACTGTGAACAGTCTATTTGCAACATTATAACAAAAAGATTCATACTTGCCACAAGTGTTGTATGACTATTGAGTAATATTGGGATTATTCTCCCAGGTTAAGGTTGCTTGCCTACTTCCTTGTTGGTAAATAGTTCCTAATGACTTTAACTTTATTTTTCCCCTGTAATTTTATGTGAATCAAACTGACAAATGTATTTCAGGTGAGTTAGCTGCTTGAGATAATCTTTGAAACATTGCGAACAAATATTTTCAATCATGCTTACATTGTGTTTTTAGCCGAACCCTCCACAATCTCCTGCAGTGTGAATGCGGGATTTGCAGAGACTGATTACCAATGTAAAAGACTTGCAGCAGCAACAAAACAAAGCTATTAAAGCAGCTTTGCTACCTTTTCAAGGAAGTCTGCAAGCTTCACTTTACTGTAACGTCCTTCAGACTGATGTCTGCTGCCTCCTGTAAATGCATTAAACCGCTCTTGGCATTTAAGTAAAATGATGTCTTCCCCTTAATATATTCAGTTAAAGGACTGTGATGGGTGCTGCGATTGACCTTTTAGCCAAAACTGTTCTCCTAATGAGGTGGTATTGATTAGTTTATGCAATTATCCTCCCCGCAGTCTATTAGATAATCATACCTGTTCCAGTGCGAGATCCCTGCCTGTGAGAAGAGGTGGCTGACAGATGGAGGTGTTTGTTGCAGTTGGACATTGAACTCGGGCTGGATAATGGACCGCGATTAGCCGCACCATAATCACTGGATTCCAGCAACACGGCTGTCGATGACCGGTAGTCCCAGAGAGGTCAAGCTTTTCTCAAGCATGTTTCAAATCAAATGGCTTCTGAGAATGAACAAGTGGTGATAGCATTAAGTCTTCACTGGAGCTAGTATTTGAGTCTATTCCATAAGCACAAAAATCATTTTCACTGAAATTCTTCCTTTATAATTCAACTTTTGGTAATTCTACCCTCACATATTGATATTATTGTGATACAATCCAGCATGAAGTTTAAATAACTATTTGTGTTTTAAGAGGAAGATTCAATACATTGTTGTTGTTTTTTTATAAAGGCGAGGCATATCCTGCACTTCATATGGGAATTCTGACCTTCAGCCTGAAATACATTAAAAATGCCAAATAATATTAACTACTAGCACACTGAACTCGCTGCAAGAAACTAATCACTTATATTTTCAGACCTTTCTTCACAATTTTTATATTCATTTTATTAGAAATCAACCAAATGCTTAGATTTCAACTCAGATTGTGTAAGCAAATTTTTGTGTGAGATGAACTTTTGATGGATATGAAAAAAAAACTGTTTTCTATTTGATGTTTAATGTTTTTTTTTTTTTTTATCTTTTAGTTTTTTCAGTTCTCGTTCCGTTCTGATTGCTACTTTTCTCTGCGTTTTGCACATCGTCTTCTGAAACCTAAAAATGGGGCTCTTTGTTGCCTGGAGCTACATCTCGATCTCTCCATCTCTCTTAAGATTGTACAACTTTTAAGTACGTATGACATTGTTATTTCTTTGTTTGTATGTTTTGCTTTGTGGTGTGAAAATGAACATGGCCAAATACCCCTGAGACATTCTCCTGCAAAATATTTTGATCTCTAATCCAATTATGGGCTTTCACCTTGTTTGCACTTTAGATGTCCACGAAAAGAAAAAGCAGAATAAGAAAGTGAAAAAATGGTGTGACTGACAGAAAAAAAAAACCTTTCCAATTACTGTACTCAGTCCTCTACCTCTCCTAATCTGTCTGACTGGTGACTCCATGGATTTTTAAATGTGTTTAGTGTTGTCGGCCATTCCAGCGTGACCTCTTGCACCTTCCCCATAACCCTCTGCCCTTACAAAAAATACAGGGGAGTCATGGTATGCACCAGTAATGACTTTCTATTCCCCACATCAGCGCCCTGCCAGCAGCACGCTGACAGCTGGCATCACAATTCATTATGTGTCTGCTGGAAAAGGCTTCAAAGAGCCAGGGAGAAGCTCTCTCCATATTTCACTCTGTAGACCTGTCAGTAAAATAATCACCAACACTGACAAGTTGCCAGTTGGTTATTTTTTTTATTTACTCCTTATTCTTTTTTTTCAGGCAGATGTTTTGAGAACACTGATCCTGATTTCAGGGCACACTTACTGTTCTTTGTCCCTCACTTGAAGTAACATACTTTCTCCACAGCCCCTCCTTGCATTATCTCATTCATCACTGTCAACGGATGGTGAAGTAAAAATCTTGCATTTTGCTGTAAAAGCAAGAAGAGCGATTGTGCAGGTTGTCTGGTGGGAGGCAACCTGTCTCCTAACAATGGTGGTCTGGCTTGGACTGGCTACAGTCACTCTCGGACAGATTGGCGAAGGCTTGCAAATAACTGCTGTTTAATTGATAAAGTCAGACAGACACAGCCAGCAGCTTGCAATCAAGCTCAATCGGCCTGCATCGATGAGCAACACTCGTCTGCAATGCAACTCTTTGCAATTGGAAATTTGACTCAACTGGTTGCCAACTGGTCAACTGCATCACTATTTGTTGACTTTCTGAATTTCTCTTTCAACTCAGTGAGTTTCTGTCTGGACCCTGAATCTAAATAATTCTTGTGAATGTCTGTGTGTGTCGGAGATCTGTGATTTTTTTTTTTTTTTTTTCATTTTATTACAGTTCATTACAGTATTATGATGAACAGATTGCATGCAATTGACAACTTGACCCCATTTAGTCACAAACTGATAGCAGACTGATAGCACGCTTTGAAGCAAATAAAGTAAATTAACTATGGTAGCAAATTACATTTGCAATAATGAGTAAACTTAGATATTCAATGTCTTAAATATTAGCCATTGCTAATATTTTATTATGAGTCAGTTTTCCAAAGTCCTCGTATGGGAAGGACTGTCTATTTCAGTGCAAACTATTCAATAGTTGTTCAAACTCAGGATCAAAATGTGGCACTATTCAGCTGACAAACCGTGATCAGCACTACCGTGGCTTTCTGATGTGTCATTTTGGATCACAGGACAATTTCTGTAACTTTAATTTTTAACTTTTAACTGAGCGGCCGATGTGCTCTGTGAACGACCTAGCTGCCCTGCGCCTCGGGATCATATGCAAAGGCTGCGTTTCTGCTCTGCTCGCTCCCAGGACTCGATTGAAAGCATCCAAAAAAAGTGTCTCATTAAAGTGGGCATTAATTTGAGCTTGTTAAACATCCCGGCACAACTTTCATCTCGTTTCGTGACAGACACATTTTCCTGAAGCTGACAGTAAAGGAAGTTTTCAGTTAGAACTTGGCAGTTGGATCCTTTCCCTGTCAGGATGGATTGCGAAAGCCGGGTGAAGAAAACGGGCAGAACTTTTCTGAAGTCTCTTTTCTAATTTACTTTCCGAAGCTTTGAAGCACTGTGTGTAAAGTCTGTGTGCAAATTCAAGTGAAATGAGGGACATTATAAGGTCTACAGCTGCCTGTTGGGACTGATCTCACTCTTTTGTCTTTATATTCTATTCTATATTATGGATGTTATCAGATGTTAACAATGTTTCACTTTAAAATGATTATACACTACTATTTCTAATAAAACCCAAGGGTCTTCTATGTGACAGCTGCTACATACTACTAATTATACATGTACAACAAGTGAAAAGCCTAAAAAAAAAAAAAAGGGATGCATATTACACAAATGTGCAAATAGCTCAAATTGCCTCAACTTGACCAAAGAAAATGATGAAATATTCCACATCTATTTATTGCAAATAATAATTTAATAATACGTGACACTATAACACTTTCAGGCGGTAGCAGCTGGTGCTAAAAGCTGTTGTGGGCGGGTGTGAATGCAGGAATGTAAGACCGAGTGTCGAAGGATAATTCTGGTTTACTGTAACTTGGCATGTGTCTCATTAATCTGGCTATTGTAGATCAGTGGGTCACGCTGACTTTGTACTCGCTACTTCAGCTGTTAAGATGTGCAGAAAGTGAAAATTGCCATCTCTGTGCAGACTTTAAAAGAATATTTAATCATTTATAACTATCGTCTAATTTCAGATCTGCCCAAAAGTAAACAGTAATTCACAGCATGCATCAATCGTTTTACCAAACCCATTGGGGACTTCTATTTAACAATACTTGCACTCTGCTTAAATCAATGAAAATATATTGATAAAATCAGGTAATAAACATTGTATAAGCATTGTTATTGGTAACAGTTTTATATCAAAGCAACAATAGTACTTTTTACCGTCCAGGAAAACAAGGCCTGTTTATTTCTGCACAGCAAACTAACCAATCATCAGCCTTGCACCAGGAAGAAAGGGTGTTTAAAAGAACAAAAAGCTGTGCCACATGAAATAGAGATTCACCTCCTGTGACACCCCCTTGGGAAATAAAGGAGCAGCAAAACGTACCTTCTTATTCTTCATGTGTTGCGAGGCTGTGACAAACCCCGAAAATCTGTCTGGCTATGGTGAGCACTGGACATGGCTACTTCTCAGGAAGGTCTTTGGGACACTGGACAAAGCCAAGACAGGAGGCATGAAGATGGTCTTGAGTGAATTGAAATACAAAACAACAGGAAAGTGGAAACTCTTGGCAGCCCTGTTTGTGGCTCCGCAAACCAATAAACACCAATCCCACCAAATCGTTGTCTTCCCAGCGGGGGTTCAAATATTACCGTTCTGTTAGATTCTCATCTAACATGATAGAGATTTGGACAAAGTGATTGTGCCTCAACCCGCCAGCTGCGCCACTATTTTACGCCAAGAGATAATCGGCTTTTAAAGAGCAAAAATGTCTACTTAGACCTTTGAGTTTTTCCAAAGTGCTTTATTTTGCTCTGCTCGTTCATTCGTGCCATCCTTTATTTACTTTTGTTTTCACCCTCCGGTTAAATTTAGGCACCAGAATGACTTGTTTAGGTTTGCTGCATTAACCCTGCACAGTGAAAAATGACACTTACCTAAATGTGATGTCAAGGAGTCCTTCACAAATAACCCTTTGTGGTTTATTATTGTAGGGCCTTTACCTTACAATATAAAGCGATTGTACTGAACACACTTGTCAGTTGAAATATTACTTATCTAATTACATTGAGTCTCTGTACACAAATTCTGCATATGTGTAGCGTTAGCACCATAACTTTATATTGTCCTGATATTGAAAACCGTCCAGTCAGGCTTGTTTCCAGTGTTTGAACTGGAAAGCATCCATTCAGCAGGTTTGCTTCTTTCAATTAGAGGAGCTGCTGCTGTCAGGGTCGAGCACTGTGAGGACTTTGCCTTCAAATGGATCCAATATGTACACTTTTAATTAAACTAAATTTACTTGCAAAAATCACTAACAAACTTTTTTTTTTCCTCACTGAGCAAATGCATTAAAAAAAAACAACTTAACTACTTCAACACCACAGGCTACATGAAAGGTCTGCCATTATAACAAATTAATGTTTCCCCAAAACGAAGAGCCGTTCAGCTGCCTACTGAGACAATTTACTTATCTGAGTTTTCCTCATGTTGATTTTCATGACATGCTGATACATATTAATGTAAACCGCTGGAAGTCTCCAAATGAGATTTCTAAAAACAAGATGTTTTAAAAAAAAAAAAAAATCATTAGAAATGAACTGTAACCATTAGGCTCCCACGTTTCAGTCAGTATTGTTAGAAATAAATACAAAATTAATTATGACAATAAAACAAAAAAGATTTGCACTGACGAGGACAAAGATGCACATAAAAACCCAATGAGCATGAATACATCCATACTGATCATCCATCACTGGGTGAGACGTGGCTGCCAGTCCGACAGCTATTCACACCTCACATGCATGTTTTTGGATTGTGGGAGGGCGTTGGACTACCTCCATAATGCACTTGAACATGCAATGTCCACACACAAACCCCACAGCTGCATTTGAACTCAGGACGTTTCTTGCTGTGAGACTTTTTCTTAGCAACGAAGGTTGAATTTGCAGTCAGATTAGGAGGAACAGAGACAAATTTCCAGAGTGGCAAGGTTCAAAGTGTCAAAGAGCGCCCTGTAAACGAACAATCTTACTGCCCAGGAGTGTTTCTTAGATCAGGCCCTTATTTGGCTGATATCTGATCTCGCCGTTAGCATCTCATTTCTAACTCTGCACAAAATGTACAGAGTAAAGATATAATTAAGTGGGATTTGAACCACGAGGAACAGCAGCAAGATGTGAACAACACAAATTGCTATCCATTATCTGCTGATTTAAGAGGGATCATTAAAGCTCGTACAAGCACACAGTAAGTAAATTGAAGGACCGCGTGGCCCACTATTAAACAGTGTGATTCCTTTCAGTAAGCCGAGGCTGAGTATGGATTTGTAAACCTCAAAATATATTTAAGAGGTCAGCTGAATATTTACATGGAAAGACCACCAAATTAAACTGTTAGACTGGCCACATACTCTTTATCAGTCAGATAAAAACACAACATAATGTAAGAAGTAGTTGTTTCACAAGCCAAGACGAGAGTCAGCAACCTTCTTTCTCCTGCAGCCCCCAGTATAACTCTCGCTCGCTGTGTCTGTGCTGTTTATTTTAACTGTGAGCCTGCGCTGGCAGCTTGCCCAGGGCTTTTGGGGAGGACTCGTAGGCCGCAAACCACGGCACATTTGGAGGCTTTTAAATGCCCCATAAACACTAGTGGAGAAACACACGGAGCTGCAGCACACAGAGTGACAAGACTTCCATCCGCTGCCTCCCCTCAGCCCCTCTACCCCCACCCCCCACTACCGAGCCAAATACCAATTCCTTTTCCCCGAAAATGGCTTCAGTGAAAACTATTACATTTCTCAATCTGATATGCCTTTGCTGCTTTTTTTATAAGAATTTCCATGAAAGAGCCTTTTATGCTGAGGCGAATGAGAGGAGAAATTACAGTTGTTATAAAATGTCTGGGCTGCCAGGAACATCACAGGGCTCAACGCCTCATATGAAATCCTTCCTAACTGATCGAATAGAACAGACCGAGCCGGAGTAGATAAACGGCTAAAAAAAAAAAACCTTCTGGCTTCTGTGGAGCACGAGCCTCAGAATCAGCTGACTACCAGTTGTTAGTTTAGACGCTGTCACGTGTTTCACTGATCACGATCCGGCATCGACTCCGAACTTAACTACATCTCAGTCCAGCGTACTCTGACCTCTGTCTTACCTCTGTCCAGCAGTCAATTCACTCACACTCCGTTTATGGACTTTTTTTTTTCCAGCACATTTAATAAAGGATCTTGAGGCCTTCTCAATAAGGAGCAGACTGTGCTGTGTTTGGCAAGGCAGACTTGGACCCTGATCTTCTTTTGCGGCTTAAGAGTAGAATCCTTCAGTTATTGAATTTCTATCAGCTTTTTCCTCCGTTAATGTTGTGGTGGTGGACGAGTGAGAGCCTGGTCTCACTTAAAGTCAGGGTGAAATGGCAATTAGAGCATCTGTATCTTTTTAAAATATGATGTATTTCGGAGTGAAATGGACATCGCTATGGTACAGCAGCCACAGTGGTGACTTTTATCCAAGTTTCTGGTCGATTTGATTGGACTGTTGAATCGTGAGTGTGGCCTTGTAAACCCGTAGCTCTAATAGACTGTTATTATTTTTATCCACATTCATTACATTCACCTCTTTTTGTTGCATCAAGAAGTCGAGCATAAATGACGACACCTCAGCCACATTTACTGAAAGTGTAAACAAGTATAACATCCATTCATGTTATCCAAACACACTCCAGTCCAGAAATTCACTCTTCTGGCTGCAAACTACAGTCAAGTGTGATGTATGTAAAAGCCGACAATAGTTGCCCCACATTATGTATAACTGGATGCACAATATGTAAGTGGGGGGGCACTCTGGTGCTGGGGTGGCAAATAGTTTAGCAGTTAACACAACAACAATGTTCTGGGTTAATTGGTGATTATTCATTTGCCACAGGTATGAGTGTGTGTTCTGGCCCTGCTGTTGGTTGTTCTAGTGTGAACAGTAGTGACCAATCATGTCGGAGCACACTGTAAGCACGTTTTTAGCAGTCTGTGCAGACAGCAAAGGAGTGATTGGCAAAATGAAAATCAAAACGATCCAACTCATCTATCATCTGACAACACAATTTATCTCTGCATCAGCTTTTTCCACTCATACATTACCAGTTCATTTGCAACCATCCGTGGCTCAAAGGAGCTGAACATATAATGCTGCTGTAGTTCAACAAGCTTTTAAAATTTCAAATAGAATTTTTACAAAGATTGGACACAAAGAAAGGAGATGGGAGGAAAAAAAGCCCCCATCTCCTTCTCCAAAGAGGAAAAACACCGTGAACCAGCCACACACTTGGACACAGCTGACTTCTTCCTTAAACAAACATTAGCAAAACTAAGCTAACAGAACCAAAATGAAAAACGGGACTACTGATAACTACCAGCTCAACTGATATTCAATTAAAAAAAAAATCCTGCAAAAGCAACCGAGGGATGATGATAGTGAGGGAGATACTCCATGCTCCACTTGGTTTGGCTCTATGAGTTCAGGTGGACCTTCTGTAGCCAGTCAACAGGACGGCACCAAATCAGAGAGGAGAGAACAGGTTAATACGGATAATAGAAAGACAATAACAGGATGATAGATGTGCCGGCACAGAAGGGCAGAACAGTTAATAGAAAACATGCTGCGGGTGCAGTTTAGTTCCCTTAAAATGTATGCAAATTATTAGACAGTGTTGCCCTGATGGAGAACTTAAGATTGGATATGTTTTCTGGTGCTTTTAGGAAGTATAATATAAACAGTGTTTTCATACGTCAGTAATGGCATTTCAATTTTGGAGACTGGATTCCCCAAGAGAACGTGCTGTCTTTGCTCTTTTATATCTCCAAATCTGTTCGTGTGTCACTTCATTTAACAGGTAATAAGAAGAGGTCAAACAACCTGCCAAAGCTTCACAATGTAACATCCACTTCTGTTCAGCTGTCAGGGTGATATATACCTGGATTCACTGTGATATAATGAAGCAAACCCTTATGTAGGAAAGCCATGAACTGGTCCATCTCGCTACTCTGAAAGTATTCTTCTTTTCTTTTGTCAGATCTTTTCCGATCTCTCTTTCACTTTGAGTCCTGGAAATCCTGCCAACACATAAATGAAGCTCACTGGTTAACATCTGTCATCATATACACTGTGTAACTGTGTAGTCACAGAGAGACCTTTAGTATTTGTGAAGTTAAACTATGACTTTAAAAAGCTGGAAAAGTCATCATCTGATTTTAAGAATTAATTAATTTTAAATATATTTTAAAAATGGTGGTAAGTGGAAGATTGTTATTCTCATCTCAAACATAATTAAAAGTAAGAAATATGTTCACTAACTGGACAAGATATATTAGATATACCTTGCCCTTCAGAACTGCCTCATTTCTCTGTGGTACAGACTTAACAAATTGCTGGAAAGATTTTGGTCCATATTGACATGATAACATGACACAGTTGCTGCAGATGTGTCAGTTGCCAGATGTGCTCATTGTCATGATCAAGACACCATTTTGAGATGATCTAAGCTTTGTGACATAACATCCTGCGGGAAGCAGCCGTGGTCATTATAGGATGGATGTGGTCAGAGGCAAAACTGTGGCATTTAAACACTGCACCACCAGCAGCCTCAACGTTTGAGTCCATGCAGGTTGAGTCCATGCTTCCATGTGTTTCATGCTTTCATGTTTCTGACAGTACCATTAGGATGTTGCAGTACAGTGCTGCTGTAAACCATCTGCTTTAAGGGCTGTCATATTGTGCCTTCAGAGATGCTCTTTTGCATGCCTTGGTTGCAACAAGTGGTTATTTGAGTTACTGTTGCCTTCCAACAGCTCAAACCACTCATTCTCCTCTGACATCTGAGATCAACAAGATGTTTTTGTTTAAAGAACGTCTGCTTACTGGGTATTTTCTCTTCATTTGAACCATTATCTGCATTACATCAGCATTTTCTGAACTACAGTCCAGCCCGTCTGGATTTAAATCACTTTTCTTGCCCGTTCAGATGCTCTGAATTTCAGGAGGTCTTAACGACTCCTTGATGTTAACGTCCCTAAATGCACTGAGCAGCTGCAATGTGATTAGCAGGTCAGATATTTGCATTAACAAGCAGCTGAATGGGTGTACCCAATAAAGAGGCCAGTGAGTGTTGAGGCTAACACAGAAGATCTTAGTAGGCATCAAATTATCATTCAGTAATATTAATCTAAATAGCTGCATATACAGCAAAAAGTTATAAAAGAAAAAGTTCTGTAAAATTATTAGATTAATTTACTTTTTGTGGTCGTTTTGGGGATTTATCAGTCTTGCAGTGAAAGCTGGTAAATCTGGATTATCAAACCCAACTTGAAATTATGGAAGAAAGTTAAGAATCCATCCAAAGCCCTGTACATACACAGTAACCACAATTACTGTGTTAGCATGTCTAGACACCACCAGTGTAAAATGAGAACATAGTCATAGCGACACTTCATCCATCCATCCAAAATTCACAGAAATCGGAGTGTTACTTATGACAGCTGTACGGTTTTAAAGTACAACCATATACAGGATATTTTGCAGAATATGTTTGATTTTTTTTGGGGGGGGGGCAGCATGTTGCCCTGTATTCAAAGCCGCTGCACTCTGCCATAATAGGGGCTGAGGTCAGTGAACAGTTATGTGGTATGGTTGGCATGCCCGGCACTCCTGGCACTCATGGCCCGATGCCTGACCCAGCTCCCAGTGCTACTGTAGCGTGTCTGTGTGTATGTGTTAGTGGTTTAATCCAGAGCACTCAGGCGAAGAAGAGGTCTCGACTCAGCAGTTCAGACACTTTCACCCGGAGACAAGGACCCACCTGTGCTTGTCTGTTTCATGGAGAATCTGATTCCGCCTGTCGCTCGCACTCCCTCAGCCGGCCATAACCTGTTCACCCTGCACCTGTCCTCACCAGAGCTTCTCGCTCCATTCCTCCTCCCCTGACCCGCCACATCCATTGCCGTCCCTTTGGAGCCAGCTGGAAATCCCCCAGCACAACCGGTTCTGGGCGCTCTCTTCCAGTCCGTGATGATAACCGTCATCCAACAGCTCAGTCTGCACTAATCTGTCCTGCCAGACCAACTGTGTCCATATTAACAGAGGAAAAAGCAGGACTCTCTCTAAGGTCACTGGTGTTCAAAAGCACTAGTGGTGCAGAGGTGAATGATTTAATTATAGTTCTTCTAAGTGCACTGCTTCTAGGTGCAAAAAACCCAAGTCTTCATTCTGTTTTTGACCTTTCTGCAAACACAAAATGTAGTATCTAATGCTTGCTATTATGTTCCAGGGATGCCCTTAAAGATGTATTTTTAGATAATGTCCTCGGGCTAACAAAGGGCTCCTCTCTTGCTTTCTCTGGTGAGCAAAGGAGCCACAATCGATGACCAGACATTGTGCTGCTGGATAAACTTCCCACAATAGGAAAGCTCAGGGTGTTCCACTGTACAAAACAAAAGAAAAAAAGCTTTGTGTGGTTTGTGTCATTGGATATTTCATGATATAGTCATCATCCACAGCTTGAAGAAGCAAAGTAAGACATTAAGTGGGAGGCAGAGATGTCAAGTCATCATTGTGTCTTATTTATCCAGCTAGTGCTGTAAAACTTGCTGTTAAACTGATGAGCCAAAATATCATGATCACTCCAGCCTTTTATGGTTTTGGTCCATCGTGTGTCTTCAGTCTCTGAAAGTGTTTTCAAGTCATTTTTCATAACTTTGAGCTGGAAATCTTCACCTAAAAGCTACAAAGTAGAACATTTTATGGCAAGTTAAGCTAATGTGAAATTAGCATTCATTTAGATTTCTTTTGGATTTTTGACACTTGACAGATGCAAGCCTGGATCTAAGATCTGTTTGGCTACTACATGCTCCACTTTCATCATCCATTGTCATATCTCATCTACAGGTCAGTGCAAGGAAGGCAGCTCAGCAGGCTTATTAGAGCTTGTTTGAAAACAGCTCTCTGTTGCTGTAGGAAACAGTGAAAGTCTAGCAGTTTAAAGACTTCTTCTGAAGCACTAGCAAGCTAAAGAAGTTTCCAAGCTAAACAAATGCTTACTAGCCAGCTTCAATATGCTTTCAACCTGTTTGTTGAAGCTGTTTGCAATTAGTTAGTGAACTTGTGTGATTGTGGGATTCCCTGCAAAAGCAGGCCACACAACTTCAGTTAATCACTAACTGCAATAAGTACAGTGCAAAAATGCAAGTTTATTCAGAGGGCAGCTACTCCTTATTCTGAAATTAAGGTTGATGACACTATGGATTCTAAGCCAAAAGAATAAATGTGCCATAAAAACCAAAACAGTGAGTTAAAAGAGGCTAATTTGAGTTTCAGAGTTTGCTAACTGTCAGTGTGGTTATTATTGTGAGCAGGACCTTTTTGCAGAGCTTTAAGTCTTGTAATTTGATTGATTGTTTATTTAAAAAAAGACTGACTTAATGGAAGTTTAAATAAAATCCTGTGATTGTTTTAGCTGTTGACCAAGGCTAAGGGTTTGTTTTTTCTGTAGCCAGCCAAGAATTTTGAGGTCATTCTTTCTATGAAGGATATTAGACCAACATGTGGGGTAATCATGCTCAAAAAGGGTGTTTTTACAGCATTGCACACCTGATATATGACTCCACACTTATTTTATGTTCACATGCTGGTTAGAAACTGAAAAACAAATATGTTTTAAATAGATTATTTATACGCTGCAGGTTTTTTCCCCTTAATTTTACTATTTGTACTGGGCAGACACAAAGAGGAGACTGAGGGGGAAAACAAAATCTAATTGTATAGACGTATATGCAACCAAACAAGATAAGTAAACTGCTTTTTAAAGGAGTTAGGGAGTGTGAAGATAATCCAAAAAATGCAAAAAACTCAAGAGGTTAGTGGTATAAGGAGACAGATGTTAGTGTTTGATATCCAGCTGTTCTTCATGCTTGGAAAGCTGAGCATAACAAAAATGAACTGAACACAAAACTGGAGCCAAGTTGAAGTGAAATTCCTCCTGCAGGGCCAAAGAGGAAATTCCTGAACTCTTTAAATTAAAGTAATCACAGGGTAAACAGTGCAGAAAAGTCCATTGTGTTTAGTAAACATTACACATGCTGGAATAAAACGCAGTTAGACTTCAAGCAAACAAAATATATAGCACTCCGCATAGGAATTACATCCTGGTACAGGAACGTATAAAGTAAACAGAGTTGACTGCATTCCAAACAAACACCTGTATGAAGGTTATATTTCATCTGAAATTAAATATTGATATAGTGTCAGTGATGCTGATGTGATAAAATGGTCAATAATTGTGTAACTATTTTTTCCCCTTATGCTTTTGCGCAGCTATGTGTTTGCTATTTGTTTATACATCATCTGCATTTAATCATTAGTTATTATTAATCTCTGGCTCTCTTTGTCCTGTCTTCTTCCCATCGCTCCCAACTAGTCGTGGCAGAAGGCCGGCCCTCCCTGATCCTGGCTGTACTCGATGTTTCTTCCTGTTAAAATTGAGTTTTTCCTTCCTTTCCTTTGCTAAATCTCAATTAATTTTCATGACCTTAAGTGTTGTTGTCCTTTTTTATTTTTTAAACAGTTAAAACCCAGGACATAATTAGTACAAAGTTTCTAATTAAATAGAAAATGATTTATCCATTTTTTTAAAGAAAAATCTTAAATAAAAAAATGCACACAAACCAGTAAACAAAGTAAAACAAACAAGTACTGTTGAGAAACTATAATACAAAAATTACAATTAAAATTCTCAACAACAAAAACAACAACTGGTGAAAATCTAAATAATATTTAAACAACTTAACAACCTCTAAAGCGTCTAAGTCACGTCAGGTGACGGCACAACATCTAAACACAAGAAGGGGGAGTGGGAGCAAAGTGCTCTGTGCTGACACTCTGGCGACCTGGCTGTTTCGTCTTTGCCAAAACCACAGAATTGCAAACAAGGACGGAACTTAAAGAATCGATCTCAGCAGGCTAGTATCGATCCAATACAGATGCCGATGGCTTGGTATTGATACAAGCGATATTTGGGTCGATCCGCCCACCACTAGTTTTCTCTGTATAATTGGAGAGTTTTTCCCTTACAATAGAAAGTGCCTTGAAGCAACTGATGTTGTAATTTGGCGCGACATAAATAAAAAGACCTTGTTAAAAGACCTCTGTTTCAGATTTTGTAGATTTGTAGATATCAAATTCATATTTTTACCATGGGTTGCTTTTGGCTCTGGTAATCATGAAGTGAAAATATGACATTGTGCCATTTTGCAGATTGCATTAGCTCTGTCGTTTTAAATAAGTCACATGCTGATCATTACAGCAGCTCTGATTCATATGTTTTCCTGCACTTCCTTTCTCACTTACTGATATTCTACCAGATGGTGTGGTTGTCTCAGTTCTTCAGTTCTCTTTATGAGATATTAAGGTTTCAGCCTAAGTTACATATGAGCTTTTTTCTGTCATGGACACACTCTTGACTATATAGCGCTTATAGTTACTCCTGTGAACTCCTCATTTCACTCTCAGGACTTTTCTCATCAGTGAGCAAAGATTAGAGGACAGTTTCTGTTGCCTTCCTTCCAGCATTAAGAAAATTGTCTCTTTCAGCCTCTCCTGAGTGGTGGTAGCGGAGCTGATTACTCTGCAGGTCATAAGTTAATTGTTTATGTGACTTGCATGTCAACTAGAAATATGTCATCTGCATCCCTGAGAGAGGACTAAAAACCTTGACACTGCATTAACTTCAGTGAGGACTGCAAGAACTGAAAAAAGATTATTGGATCTTCACAACAAGCCCGGCTTCTTTTTCAGAAGTCAAAGATCACAGTAATGGCTGGCAGCGAGGAGCAGCCTTTTTTCTTTTTATTGTGAATATTTTACCACAAATAATAAATATAAACTTCTATGAATGTCTGCAAAGCTCAGCAACACACTGTTAACCTGTGAAATATAGGCAATAACTTTGGGCGCCCAGAAGTAAAAACTATGAGTCAATGTGATTATGCTACTGAGCTAGTCACAAATGTGTCTGGAAGCATTTTCATTTGGTGCAAATGTTTAGGATGAACAATCAGAATGTGCAAAAACATCATGGTCATTGTGACTTTGCTGCTTTTTTGGCCAGATGGCAATTGCAGCAAGAATTTGCACAAATCTTTAGTAGAATACAAATTGTGAGTTTTTATATCTGACACAGGCACAAGGGGGCCACAAGACGGTGTACTCCAAGCACTGGTCCAAGTGTGGATAAATGGAGAGGGTTGCATCTCTGCAGGGCATCTGGCCTAAAACATGCAGATCATCTTGAATGAGGGATTGGAACAACAAGTTAACTACGAAGTGGTAGGCCCCTGTAAAATCCCACAGTGGGGTCAGCAGATGCTGAATTGCATGATGTGCAGTGGACACCTACTTTCTGCAGAGTAAATCACAGACTACCAAACTTCATGTGGACTTCAGATCAGTTCAAGAGCAGTGCACAGAGACCATTTCCATGGCCGAACAGCTAACCCAACATGTATGTGCACCGGTGCACAGAGAAAGATCCATAAAGACATGGATGAGTGAGTTTAATGTCCCGAGTCTATCGGGTTGAGATCAACCTTGGAGATGATGCAATGAGCCAGGCTTTGTCATCCAACCTCTCAAAGAATGATCAAAATTTCCAACAAACCCACTCCGAAAAAATTGTGGAAAGCCTTCCCAGAAGAGTTGAAGCTGTTCTAGCTTCAAAGGGTGGGCTGCCAACATATTAAACCCTATGGATTAAGAAAAGGATGTCACTCAAGTCCATAAGAATGTGAGGGTGAATACTTAAGGCAATATAATGTACGAAGTACAACTTGACTGGCTGGTGGAGGTGTGCGACTGTGATGGAACAATTTGCATGTTATGTTATATCAAACTGACAGTTTTATAGGTAACTGTGAGCATAAATGAGGAAGTTGTGTTCTCCTGCAAAAGTATATTAATTTAATGTGATTTTAGGGTTTACACATAGTCTGCAAACTAAAATCCAAGCTGTGTGCATATGAAATGTTACAGTTGTAATTATGAACAATGAATGAAGAAAATATTAAGTTTATGGCTAAATATAAAACATGTAGGATCCTATTTTACAATCCTGCCTGCTAGAATAAGTTTTACTGCTACTACAAATCTGCAGTAATAACTGCAGTGTCTGAATCGCATCGGTTTAGCTCAAATATTACAAAGAAATATTAAAAGGTGTATCAGAAAACACTGAAAAAATACAACAGCTCGTTACGGATTCAAAATATTGGAGATGGATACAAGAGGAAAAACCACAATAACAACACTGGTCCGGCCGGGTCAAGTCAAACGATGATTTTAATGATCACACGCGTGGGAGATGGATACTGTACGCAGACAGCATCAGATCTCAAAATGGTGGAGCATTGATCAAACTCTTATAGCCTCTAGTTGCCCCCACCTTATCATAAAAGCCTAAACATTCACATTCTTTCTCTCACACGGCGCCTAAGCTACGACCTTGGCCCCCTGTTTATCTGCTCCTGCTGAGATGGGGAAGTATGCTCTGTTCTCTTCTAATCAGACAAATAAGGCGATGACTTTCTGCGAACAGTATTTCTTATAACTCAGCAGTATAATGCATCATAAAACAATATCATTCATTCACAATAAATCAGCAGTCTAATCTAATGCAAATGTAATAGTTATCACCTTCTTCTAATTCAGGAGAATAATGCAAACTAAAACTACATAATAATTCACAATCTTTAATTAGGGGTCTAACATGGCATAAGGTAATATTATAATCCCACAAGCTGCAGTGAGGTTTGGACAAAGTGGCTTCTTATTAACATTTTAACAAAATCATGATCTTTCACTAACTTTAACCAGGCTAACCACATGTGTCCAAACTTGTTTCTACACTCAAATCCTCTTTTATTTCCTTTCTGAACGTAGAGATGTTGTTGTTGTTCAGTGCAGAAAATATTGTTGTTGAATTTAATCTAATGTAAGTTCTTGGAGATTTGGGTTTGTGTTCCTTCAGCTGCCCTTAATCTTACACCAATTGACTTTTTTTATTTATTTATTTTTAAATATCTCTCCCTTAGAGATGGGGTGAGAAGTTTGGCCATTCGGGAGGTGCTCAGAGTAGAGCCGCTGCTCCTCCACATCGAAAGGAGCCATCTGACAAGGATGCCCCCTGGGCGCCTCCTGGGCGAGGTTTTCTGGGCATGTCCCACTGGGAGGAGGCCCCGGGGGAGACCCAGGACACGCTGGAGAGATTATATCTCTCGGCTGGCCTGGGAGTGCCTTGGTGTCCCCCCGGATAAGCTGGAGGGAGGTGGCTGGGGAGAGGGAGGTCGGGGCTTCTCTGCTTAGGCTGCTGCCCCCGCGACCCGGATAAAGCGGAAGAAGATGGATGGATGATTACTTTAGTTGGATGCTTTTTAAGTTTGCACACCAAAATGCACTATTTAGGATTGCGGCAGTTAAGAAATGCATACAAAAGCTAATACTTGAGGTTGGTCTTGTCACCCTAACAGCTGAGAAAGTGGAGCAGAAGCTTCTTACCATTTGTTGGCATATAATTTCAATAATTTCACATTGTATTCCCCCACCACTTGATACAGTGTTAAAAGATCATGTATTATTTCATGTATTTCTCTGTAAAAAAAGACTGAATGTCTCATTTAGCTTCAAATGTAAAGTTAAACAGATTTAAGAGGTTTCAGGGGGATGTACTTTACTGCAGGCTTTTAGAAGCCTTTTATTTCTCTTTTCATTCACTGAACTATATTTTTGTTGTTGCTGTTGCTGTTTTTTAAGGGTCTCCAGGAACTGAGAGGTAAAATAATGAAAGCCGCTGATTAAATGTGTAAAGGTACAGTGTGAATTTCTAAGCTTTTTACAGATGATCGTACACGAGGAAGTTTAGGAGACGGGTGCAGATGTGGCATCGCAGTCAGGACATCGTTGCTTCTTTGTAGCTTTATCAGCTTCTCCGCTGCTCTTTGTTAAATTCAGGGATTGCCGTATGGCTCCGTTTTTACAGACTTCACCTCTCAAAGCCGCCCGTCTGCTCGTGCTGACGACAGCAGCTTTGAGGCCAACCCACCCATGGCTCACGCTGATACTCAATTAGTCCTGAAACAGCAGTGCTCCCATCGAACTAATGATTCACAGCAAACCCTCGCTCGCTCTCCCCTCATTCTCCCTCTTTTTGTCTCCAATCTCTCCGCCATGAGACATTTCTTCCCCCTCCTCAAGCTCATTTTTTCTTTAAATTGCATGTCTCAAAATGGCGGCATCTCAAGACCATTACTGTCAGCGTGAGATTGAAGAGATGACAGTTTTGAGGAATGTGGATTTCTCTGTGCAGGCGGTAACATGGTTAGTCTTTGTCACCCTAAATGACTTTGGGGTCACGTGGAGTGTGTGAGTGCAGAGAAAATGGAAACCATGAGCGCAACCACAGGATTGATCTCGTAGACTCACCGCATTGATTTCCCTCTTCACCACCCATTTGTTTTCTTGTTCGATGAATCAGCGGACATGCTTCGTATGAGTCATGTTGCCATCACATGGGGAGGAGGGGCCGTTGACCAGTGATGTAGTGTGTGTTTAACACATGCAGCGCTCTTGTTCTCTCTTTGCTTTATTATCGTATAGGATTGGCAGCTGTTTTCTTTTTTTTTATGTGAGGCTTTTATGGTTCCAGACACGGCATTCCTCTTGAAAAGAAAAGTGTGTCACGTATTGAAGCAAGACGGCAACCTTGATGAACCCACACTGGCTTCCTTTTGTCTGAGAAGATAAAGCTTGATTGATCAGTATTAAAATTCAAACAAATAAGCACATATACACCTTAAAAGGCTTTAGTCTGATAAACCCACACACAGAAATGACAGCAAATACTATTTGCTGTCATTTCTAGGCTGTCCTACTGCAGGGGCCTCTACAGAGGGTAATTAACACCACCCATAAAATCATTGGCTGCCCTCTGCCACCCTGGAGGCCATCGGCAGATCCTCCTGTCTCAGAAAAACCAGCGGTTTGACCCCCTGCACCCCGCCCACCACCTGTTTGACCTGCTGTCCTCTGGTCGGTGCCTCAGGTCAATCAAGTCCCACACCTCCAGACTCCAGAACAGCTTTTTCCCCTGGGCCATTTGGACTGTTAACAAACACTATCCCCCCACACCCTCCCCTGCCCACCCACCTCACCAATCTGAGCAATGGTCTGAGTTACCTTCATCACTCAGACCACTCACACACAGACTCTATACTCAGACCAAGTCCTTCGCACTACACTTTGTTCTCCAATGTGTGCCTTTCTCTTGATTGTATATATTTCTCATGTTTATTATTTATTCCTGTTGTCTTACTACTTATATTTTATTCCTGCACTGTTGGCGTGGAACACCCATAATTTGGTTGTACATGTAAAAAGACAATTTTTTTTCTATTCCTTAGCCTTTTAACATACTGTTTTGCAACAAATTAACAACATGCTGCCATTTCGCTGCTTTCTGCGTCTGTTTCACCGCAGAGCTTTGATAAACTGTCACCTGCCCACCTGCAAATAACAGAGTTGGTGAGGAGCTGGGAAAGAAAGTGGAACATTAAGTAATTAAAGAGCCAGGTGTACTCAATAGTTAGTTACCAACAGAGGAGAACCGAAACAAGATGAAATATTGAATTTCTGTTACTCAGAAAACATGACTGAAAATATGTGCAAATTGACCATCTGCTGGGCTTGTAAGCAGGCTATTGTTTGCTAAACTGTTAGCTAAAATGACTTTATGCTGTAAACTGTGACAAATGAGTCAAACTTTCTGTCAAATCACTGTACTTTTAATTTTGGACTCACCAGGTGGAGGACATATGCCCTTTTATTGTTGTTGTTGGGTTTTTTTGGTCTCTGCTGTGGCCTCTACCCACTTCTGATGGAGATCTGCACCACTTGACCACTCGTCTGTCAATAGTTTGGTGTTTTCATTTTTGTTTTGTTTTTGTTTTTCACCGTCAAAGCAGTTCCAGTGAAGCAGAACTGTGAATTTATTACCTAGACAGCTAAAGCATGAGCTCTATGGGATGAGCGGTGAGGAATTTGTAGCCCTCCCTTTCATAAATAAAATAATTTTCAAGTCTTTGACTATTATTAATATAATGTCTTTACCAAAAATAATCATATTTATAATAATGAGCCACTTTGTTGTGTCTCCATGAGTCACACATGAGTCTGTGGTCTCGTCCGCTGTAGTGAAGCCAAGACGGACATAGGCCTTCATAGTTTTGTTTTGGTAGATGTAAATCCAATCCCTATTTTAGGGTTACCTGGGTGTACTTTCACAAAGCTGTCCATTGCCATCCCATCAATGTTGTACCCCATTAACAAGCTGCTCCTCCATTTCAAGAATCACTGATAAGTACATTTTATTTATATACAGTAAAAGAGAAACATTAGGTTGGATATGAAGATAAATCATGTATGAATGAACTGGAGGACCATCGTTTTAGTCCAATGGGGCAAGAATCACGGGATAATCTCCTGCTGTGAGGAAGCAGCAGAAACACATCTGCTCATAGCTCAGCATGTTTACCCTCTGCAGCTGGAACTACAATACAAGCAATTAATTAGTACTTTTACTGTATATGTTTGTCTACGGGTGGATTTAACAGTCACAACTGTGCACTTCTTGGTCATGAAACTGTAGATGATGTATTAAAAACTAAAAACTAATTTGCATCCCAACTGACCCCCAGGCTATATGACTTTTGGTAAAATATTGGTGAAATGCCAAATGAAGATGTTCACTGCAAATCTATACTGGAGCCTTGAAAAGTGATTGTGGGAGCTTCTTGTTCACAGTCAGGCGTGTTTAGATTATACTGCACCACTAATAGACAAATTCCAGCTCATTAGAAATGAGTATTGTAATGAGATCATTTTTCAAGACCATTTCGGGCAGATCGCCAAGTGTTCTCATTTCTAGGACTGTTTACCCATTTGCTAAAGTCAGGAATTATTTGCCAGCATGTCTAGCAAGAAAAATCTTTCGTGGAGTTTTCAAACTCTGATTATGCACTTTCTGACCAGACTGATATTAAATCAATTATGTTAATTTGAATGTCACAGCAGTTCAAAAGTTAAAGTCCTGGGCCCGGTTGACAGGACTGTAAAGCATCATTCAGACTCACTCTTTCTTTACACACAAGTTTGTGCTAATACTTCCCGTAACTATATCACCAACACGACGTCCTCTGATTCTGGCAAACCACTGAAATCAAATAGGAGTGAGCCATCCTGCCAACATTAGACAATGACAGGAAATGAGGCATATTTATCACTCTGCAGCGAGGGAATCAACCCTTTCTCACAACAGTTCTATCAGTTCAGGTTTCTAATCAACTTGCCTCATTAATTCAAATGACGCGACGCAACAAAACCTTGTTGCAGCAATCAGAAGGTTAGTTAATCCAACTAATTAGCTTCCAAGTGGCCATGGAAAGATCGCAGGCTTTCAAAGGGTTTCCTGGCCTCTTTCCATTTGCACAATAAACAATAAATGAAGACAAAAGCATCGAGCCATTTTATGAGTTTAACTGCAGGCAGGATTTCTAGTGATAAGAGCAGAAGTCAGAAATTATGTAAGATTTCTAGAATACATGGGCTGTGTAAGTGCTTATGTGTGATGGGGATTTCTTTAGTCAATCCTACCTACAAAGATCTGTTTGAAGGTTTAGACTTGTCTTTTGGGTTCAAGCTGAGGACTGGTTAAAGCTAGGGAATATATTGTGTCAGTCCTCACAAAGGTAGATAGACAAATATGTGTGCGGAATCAGGCTCTAACAACATGAGATACGGTATACGCTTGATTTTCTGTCGTATCCTGTCAGTGAAGTGCCCACAATTCATCCAGACCGTCACTTTAGTAAATTAAACATTTGTCCAGCTAGCCAAAACTCATCAGGGTGTACTATCAGGTCTGTACTGCCGGCCCCCAGACTCCCATCCAAACAGTGTTTAACCACAGCCAATAATTCCTAAAACACACAGGACGTCTCAGTTGACAGATAAGAGGTTGGAGGTTGTTTGTACTTTAGCACATCCATAGCTACATACTGACACCCTGTGGCCACTGCTGGGTAGTGCAGGAAGTCTTCATTAAGTATCATCACAAAGAGCACATCCTAAGTGTGAGAAGAGTATTTTTTTCCTTGTTTTCAGTACAGAATGGACCTGTTTGCCACATTTAAGGGAGCTATTCTTTAAAATTCGGAATGCTGTTTTCCCAAAGCATGTTACAAATGTAAATTACTTTTTCTAACATTGAGCCACAGGTGACTGGTGAAGTGAACACTCATCGTCTTGGTACAATGCACTGTTCGGCTCTGAAAAATCGAGGGCTTTCACCAACATAAGCATTAGTCAACCCCCCTCACAGAAAATGTTATTTCCTGACAGCAACAGCCTCCCCCAGCTGGGTAATGTACTTCACACACACGAGAATTACTTGAAGAATACAACAATCCTAGTCCAGGGGATCAGAACCAGAACCAGCCTAGACTGCACCCCTCTGTCATCAGATCCCAACACCTTGGATGCCTTAGAGGTCCCATGTCTGTGCCTCAACAGGGCTTAGCTACTTTGGCAGAGGGGATCTACGCAATACTCTCATTGTTTCTTTATTGTCATGGCTCCACTAACATCCACTAACATTTTTTTAAAGCAGAGGAGTGGTAGGAAGCTGTGTTGCATGTGTTTGTGTACTTTAATAATTACCCTTTCAAATGTGCAAATTAATGAAATGAAAAACGCAAATATATCATTATCTCGTTTATATTGGCGCTAATGTTTTTGCTGTGACCACTGTTGAAAGGATTTCAGCTTCCACAGGGCTTTTGCTGTGGATCTTGCTGATAACACCAAAATTAGCACTAACAGTACTGCTGGCAGAAGATTGAGCTTGCCTAATTTCACAACAGTGATTCCATTTGCTTGCAGTAATTACTCTATGGCACTGAAATTTTATTATGTTTTGCAGGCCTAATGCTAGAAATGCTGTATTTTTCAGATTTTCAGAGAGAGCACTGCAAGCTGAAGAGAAGGAATGTCTTATCAAAAGGCCAGTGCTGTCAATAACACACATGCCGAGAGGAAAAAAAGACCTCATACAGAGCAAGTCCATTCTGTCAGTATGGTGCACTGTAAGGCTGCAGCTGTAAGTAGGGATAAGCAAGTGCACAGTGGCTATCCTTCGCTGAGATCAGATAAATGAAATGCACAGACAGTAACCATTAGGACTGAAGGTTCCCACAAATACTCAATAATGCCTGAGATGCTCCCGGAGATTACTCAGGGCTCCAAATTGGATTAGCGAAGATGCTTCTGCTAGCAATTAGTCTGAGAGAATAGATGAGCTGAAGGAAGCACAAAGCTATTAATTAATGCTGGAGGGGAGATGTGCCACTTAGTTCATACGGTAGCAATGACGATGAGCCTCTGAGGGAGAAGAGGTGTCAAGCAAAGTAGCCCATCAGAGGAAAAGTGTAGAAAGGAGCAAGGAAATCAATAAAGTCTTGAGCTCTGCTTTTAGTACAGTTGATGGCAGACTTGCAGACGAGTTTGCATGCAGGCAAGTCTCAAGGAGCTGCAGCATTAGGAAAGTTTGTAAAGTGTATGGTTGCGTGTTTTCTCACACTTGCCTCATTAGGAATTTAATTTGAGAACTCTATGTTGCAAAGCAGACAACATGAAAGGCGTCTGTGGGGACGGGGCAAGACCAGGGGCTCCAAAAAGTTGTCTCATCAGTCCACACACCAAACTCCTGAGTGTTCCCTAGAGTCAAGAGCACTCGAGCAGAATGCAAACTGTCTTTGAGTGTTGGGCATACCTTTTCAAATGCAAATTATTGGAATCTAAGTGATGTGGTCAAATGACTTTTCCCTTCTAGAAAACTTGACATAAAAGAAAGCTTTTAGATGAGAGTCATTCCTGCAAAAACTTGACATCTGCATAAGGTTTTCTTCTGCTTCAGTTATTCGCCATCCCTATTTAGCGTTCACTGTCCCGGGACTACTTTTGTGTTTGTTTTTACTTCACTTGCTTCAGTTTCGAGACTTTTCAAAAGCCCTTGACAACATTAGTGTGTCTTCCACTAAAGACAAAATACGATGTGTTGCTTTTGTAGGAGAAAATGATAATTTATTAGTGCTTTTTAAGATTAGCTCTGTGTAAGAACTCATTCAAACAAGCAACATGAAAGACACCTGGCAGGGGAATAAAAAGATTAATACTTTTATTCTGAGCACAGGGAAGCGTCATTCTACAATCACCTTACATTTAAAGCAGCAAACAAAAATTTTACTACTTTAAACACTACTGACAAAGATTAGATGTGCCAGTCATATTTCTCTGAGCTTAAGGAACCGCTATTTGCCACTCTTATGCACTGGGACTACTGCAAATGGGCTTGACTAATACTTACTGAGCAAATAACCTTAAACTGAAGCATCTTTACTCAGATGCTCGGATAATTTGGTAATCCTTTTGTTCTTTCTGTGGTTGAAATCTGCCTCGGTTGATCTTTTCTAGGAAAAAATGTTTGTGGTGGGTGCAAAGAAAGTGTGTAGACTTTCCTTGTACTTGAATTTGAACTGAAAATATATGTTTGTTATTGAACCTTATCTTTTTACTTCAAATTCAAACTGTTTAAAATAGTTTGGATTTTTTTGAAGTATAAAAACCCCCCAAAGCGTATCATAATGCATTTTTTTTTCATTAGTTTAAAAACCCCAAGCATTATATTGACACTAAGGTCAGAACACTGGGGGAGCACTGGGGAGATTTTGTGGTATAAATAAAATCTACTTTCGATTTCAAATGAGTCACAGATCCACTTTCAGTGTCAGCAGGATTCATTTGTTGACTCTCTGCTTGTCATTTCACACAGTTCACATCAGTTCAACCGTCCTGGTCCCACCGCTGTCCCAGCCTTTTCCTTTTTGAGTCCTGGGGCGTATTTTCTTCTGTGTAGGAGCTCAGATGCTCTGCCGGTCACCCACCCCCAGAGTCCGTCAACTGCTCTGCTTGGCAAGCTGGTTACACAACCTCCCCTTTCTCATTAGCCAGCCACTGTGCTCGCTAGTCATTAACTCTCTTCTCCTCTGTCAACCAGCATATCTGTTTCTCTTTTAAGAAGCTTCTTTTTAAAATACACATCAGCTGGCTTTCCAACAGCTAGTTATCCCTGTGCCTCCAGACAGCCAAACTTCCTTCTTTCTCCCAGTTTCTCCTCCAGTACCCCCAATCTGTTGGTTTTCTGGTTGTTAAGGTTCCTTGTCTTCCAGTAGCCAACTCCCTTGGGAAGCATTGCACTTGCTGCTGCAGCACTGTTTGACCCTGAGTCTTTTTTTTTCTCAGAAAAAAAGTTGTCTGGGCATAAGCTTGAATCTGCCTCCCAGTCTAAGCCTAAACATGAAACTTAGATCTTCAACAGTCTATTCTACTCAACCCAAAAAACCTCAACATGTTAGCTTGGACGTGAGCCCATGTATCAATATAAAACCTGCTGTCTCTGTGCCTGAGCCTAAACCATAAGCTGTCTTTCTATATAATCCAGAGCATTCACTCATCTCTCTGTTTAGGTCTGACTCTGCCTCTCAGCCTGAGTTGGACACCAATTGGTTTCTTGTTCTCAGCCTAAATATCAGCTTATCTCTTTTCTGTCAAACAAAATGACAAAAAAAAAATCATAAGAATCTGGAAAAAAAATCTGAAACCAACACATAAAAGTGAAGCAGAGCAGATATGTACATATTTTTATTTTGTACTTGTTCTGAGGTAGTCAGACACATCACCAGGTTCTGTTTGGGGTCAGCATCACACATCTAAGCCAAAGTCAACCGGTGCTTGTATACTTAAAGGATTTCTCCCCTTGAGTCACAGCCATTGTGACACAAGCCAGGTGGGATTTAAAAAATAGCAGCTGCTGACATGTATCAAGTTGTAATGAGCAGCTGCTAAAATCACACTGTGTTAATAAGGTTGCAGCAGGATAATGTGTTTGCCCATGGCAGCACTGATTGTCCACTTAAACTCTAAAGTTCTTTATGCCTGCAGCCAAACACGAAAACGAGTGACATTAATAGTATCAGTATTTTAAATCTGGCGCTTATAGGCTGATGTCTCTGCATTTGGGTAACAGCATCCCTGAAGGAAATGTATCAACCAAGGCTCCATCAAATATTTATTTTATTTAATGATTAATCTGTTTCTCTGTGAATCAATCCATTATTTGTACCATAAAATGTCAAAATAGGAAATATGCTCACTGTTCTTTCTCTAAGCCCAAGGTGAGATTTTCATACTATTAGTTTCGCCCAAACAACACTTTAATCCACAATCCCGTGTAGAACAAAATGTATATTTGAACATTTGGATGTTCAATATATGTAAAGTCATTTAATATACAATAAATGTATAATAAGTGGAAACATTAATACCTGGATGATGGATGAAATGTAACATTTATTAAGAGCACAGAGCGGGGTTTTTTGTTGTTTTTTTTATGTTGTAGGTTTTATAACACTTGTTTTTGGAGAAAAACATCTACTATCACACAATGTTACATTCTGTTTCACCTAACATAACACCCATAACGACTGAAATCTAATATACTGAGAGGGAAAATGGCAGGAACAGTCTGGAACTGTTGGGATTTGTTATATAGCCATGTCTTTTTTTAACCATTCTAACCATTACAAGTATTAATGTCCTTACTTCGCATCATAAAATACAGCCTCATAACTACCATTTAGCATTATCAATATTAACTCAACACATATTTACACTTAAAACACAAAACATCATTATTGTTGCAACCAGTTGTAGGAAAACCTGCTTTGTTTTGCCTTTTGATCTAATTTTTTAATCTCACTTTACTCAGAATAAATTCATTCTAATTTGTTGCACATGCTTATGCACTGCACTTGTATTTATTCACTGCATTTCTAGTTTTGCCGACCAATCAAAATACGTGTAGCTGCAAGTCACACTTTAACTATACAGCACTATATTTTATATGCTACAAACACTTTATCGACCTCATATCCACGGTCAGTTTAGAATGACCAGTTAAACTGTCGTGCATTTCTTTGGACTGTGGGGGGAGGCCAGAAGACAGACCAGGAGGAAATTTCTTCTTACGATGATGGTTTGGGGAGAACATTCAAACTCTGCACAGAAAAAAAAAAAAGCACCAGCTAGGATTTGAACCAGAAACTGTGAGGCAATGTTGCAATCTACTGCAATGTGCTCTATTACGGATCCTGTGTCTGTGTCAAGACACGCTCTATATGTATCATATGTGCTCATTCCTGTGCTGTTTCACTGTTATACTCTTTGGAGAGTGCCCCATAATTCTTGAAATATCAGCAGGTCCCTGTCTCTGTGGGAACCTGGGCAAATGTGATGTAAATACCGATTTTTCTTGTAACGGTGCAAAGGTCCCTCCCGAACTCTGTCACCAGTGTCCCATAAAACATACATACACATGTGCAGAAATCCCTAGAATCACAGTTTGGTGGTGGTCAAAATTGAACCCACACAGTATGTAAGGGCGAAAGAGATTATAGATAAATATTTATGTCTTTTAAGCTTATTATGCAGGAGCAATCAGCTGAGAGTTACACATTAGCATTCACTGCCTCCTGCAGCTGATCGTGTACCCACTGTAGCTTTTACTGGCGGATCAGTAGCAGCTTCACATCTATCAAGCCGATTGCTTGCCCAAGTAAGTTTCAAACTTACAAGGTCTGAAACAGCTCTTCTGCAACATGTTTGTTTGTTTGTTTGCTTGCTTGCTTTCAGTAAACAAAAGGGTAGCAGGGAGAACACTCCACAGATTTCCAAGATGAGATGACCTTCCCACTGTGAAAAATGATGAGGGACAGAAATTCACCTAGGACAGAAAACTTTATGTGCCGACCATGTAACTCCCAAGGATCAGCAAAGGTTTCCTCCTGAAATCCACAGTGATACACAATGTAATAAATTCAGTTTTCTTTGTTCTTTTTTTTATTCTTGTTTTTGTTCTATGATATAGAAACTGGAAAAAAAAAGTTTCTTTAATTTTCCCAAAGAAAATAATAATTCTTGAATCATATTCAGGAACATTGTACAGGTATTCAAATTGTTTTGTAATTAATTGGTTATAATCTGTTACTGTAATGTAAATAACATTGGCCAAAAAAATCATATATTATATACATATATACATATACATCCCCTATATGCCTATATGTTGTAAATACAAACAATGGCAATAAGAATAGTTTTAAATGTTTCTATTTAGCATTATTATTACTTTGGCCAACGTATTGACACTGAAGGAGAGGTCAAAGGTCAAATGTGATGCGACAGCCACAGGATATTGAATTCCTAGTTGTCACTGTGTCATTTATCACATTTATATCAATTAAAAACTTTATTTGATTCTTAGCCCATTAGCACTGATGTTTTATAAAAACCAATGTTTACTCTGTCATCCAAGCTGCACCAGAATGACAGTTTTGTACAGACATTCGTGGTTCCTCAGTGATGAATCTCAGTGACTTAAGAATTTAAAAAATCCTAAAGTACAAGGAATTATTTGAAGTGGTGAATATGTTAAATCTTACTCTAGTTGAAAGATGTTAACACAGTCATATCTGGTTGCATAATGTGTAGGTTTTAGTTTGTGTTGACGCTTTGGTGATAGTGGGAAGGAAAAGTCCTTTTTAACAGGAAGAAACCTCCTCCGAACCAGGCTCAGGGGCGGCCATCTGCCATGACCAGTTGGGGTGAGGGGAGGAAGACACACACTGTGGAAGAGAGAAATGCTGTAGTATAAAGGTAAATTGAAGCATGGCAGACCAGCTACTATATACTGTATACTTATTGTAATTTGGAAATAAGTGTGATTTTTTTTTGGGGGGGGGGGGGGGGGTTGTTTTAATAGACACTAATGGGCTACACTGGCACCCAACAACCTTCAACTCAGTTAGAAAATATGTCACGGATTTGGTTACATAATAGGACAATGAGAGTATTCCTGTTTTTTCCTCCTTTAGTCAGAGTTGGTGCAGACATAAGGCAGATACATTTGCTATAACTGTATCTTGACAGTTGCTTTAATCACTGAGGGCTGAGAGACTGACACAGCAGCATAAGAGCCAATCAGCTGTCTTCTCTGACCTAGCTATCCAATTAGCAGCTCCCTGTCCTGGCTTTCATAACTGTGTTTTGTACAATCTGTTATACATATGTAGTTTTCCACTGGGTGAGTGGAAAGCATTTTTAAATTCATGTGTTTTTTATGAACTACTTTGAGTGTAGACTCTTTTTATTTTCCTGTGCAAAATTAATAAATTCAGTCATGAAACACTTTTCTGTGAGATTATTAAAAGGATTTCTAAAGTTTCATTTAGAAAGTCCGAAAGGCATTATTATTGCTTTTACTCATTGATGTAGTTATTAAAAAAAGATGTCAAGATCTGGAGGCCAACCAATATAGCATGGGCTTTAATAAATACATAGTGAATTTATGTGTCTATTCCTTTATTTTTAGAGTGTGACTATAGATGATTAACAGCTCTGTCTAGTTGTATTGTTCACAGTAATATTTCAACCACAGTGAAGCAAACTTTTACACTTCCTTCCAAACTTTTCATAATTAGATAAAATATTCATGAAATAAGGAATTTTAAGGTTTAACGCAAGATGTATTTGATTCTCAGCCAGCTCTCATTTGAATAATTATGGATTTAACGGCTGACATTTTGGAAAATACCAAGAAGCCGAGAGTTCAACATTAATCTCATTGGTACACTAAGTGTGAGAGTACAGCCAGGAGACCATTAGTTCAGCTTTGCACAACAACTGGAAAACACTGCAAGTTCCTTGTCGGTCTTTGTCCTGGAGTAACAAAATCCACTAATACTTTTAAATTCTGAGTAGTCTGGCAAGCTCACGGCTATGAAATAGTCTGACAGATAAACTCCTACAATCTATGGAGGTTCAAAACTGCAAAAAAATTTAAAATACAGAAAACACAAGCCAAAAAAAATTAAATACACATGCATGTCATTAGTATAATAATTTACACATCGTTTTGGCAAGTGAAAGGTCACTGGTTTGAGCCCAGCCTGCAGGGTTGCATTAAGGAGAGCATCTAATGTAAAGCTACCTTCTATAAAAGCTACCTGCTGTGGCAACCCCTTATTTATTTATTCAAAGCATAGAATTTTTTACTTGCTGAGCTTTAGAGATGTTTGTTTTTCAAAAAGTTAACAGTGTCTTTGTTCTACCTTTATATGACAGATATATTCCTAGTTAATGTTAGACCCCTGTTATACCCTTTTAGAATGTGGCAGAGATGGTATTTCTGGTAAGCTGATGCTCCTAGTAAAAAGGACAAAACAGATGAAAAAACATCTTCCCTCATAAACTGTGAAAAGGTAGAAAACAGTTCATTACTGATATGGAGTTTCAGTGGTTTTTCTTACACCTGCAGTCTTCAATCAAGGCCACCAGATGGAGATGCAGTACAGCTGTTGGACACTAATTTGAGCAGGACATTATATAAGCTGAGATTTCCCCAAACTGCTGCTCTGCACAGTCACTCTGTGACCCTTCACGGTCCGTCACGTTTTTCCACATCTCTGAGGGGATTCGTGTTTGTCACTATGAGGCAGCTAAGACTCTGGAGTCTTAGCTGCCTCATAAGAAAAGTTTTCTGCTTTAGATGTCATCACATCTTAATTTCCCACTTGTATACTGCCCACAGCCAAGCTTGCACTCCATTCATGAAGTTTACTCTTTATTTTTAGATGACTACTCTGCTGTTTTACAGTAAAGTGTGTGACAAACTAAAACATATTAATCTAATGACGTGGCACGTCGTGTCTTCCCAAATCTCTGCGGGGATTCGTGTGTGTCACTGTGTGGCAGTGAAGACTCGAAGACTCCAGAGCTTGTCTCTATAAAAGGAATGTTTTCTGCTTTAAATCACATCTTAATTTCCCACCTGTACACTGCCCAAAGCCAAGCTCACACTCCAAGTTTACTGTTTATTCTTTTGACGAATACACAGCAGTTTTACAATAAAGTGTGCGACAAAGATCAAATACTAATGTAACAACATGCATTTTAAAATATCCCAAGGGTGATTTTATATTCTTCTCACCTTTGAGTTAAAGTCTCTCAGACGCTATCACTTTTTTATTATTATTATTTAATTTTCGAATTACCTTTAAATATGTGTTATATGTGTGTTTATGACTCAGTTTGCATGTATTGTATGAGGGCCACACCTTTCCTTCATCCGCTTGCAATATATAGCCTACCTGGAAGATTGCTATGGCAACAGGTTGCCAGTAGCGACTGGGTACCACTACATTCCTGCCTGTGTGTCTGCGGGGATGAGCGGCGCGTCAAGAGCAGAAGAGGAGAGAAAATCGAGCAGCAGAGGGTGAGGTCTGCTCGGCTCAGTCAGCAAAGACAGAAGAAAGAAGCTCTGACAGGCTTTTTCTGTCATGTAGTGAGGAGCCCTGCGGTCTGCAAGGACGCGTCTGTTGGTCGTTTTTGTTGTTTCGGTGAAAGACCTGCAAAGAGAATCGTCGGATCTAGCGGAATGGAGACCTGCCGCTGACGGAGATTCCCGAGCTCCCCTGATAACAACAGGTTAGTGTTTACAGACTCGGTCGCTCGCACCTGCGGCTGATGCTCCATATGACCACAATCCTCTTCGATATGAAGCCTTTTAAAAAAGAAATGCGTTGATTTTGTGCTTTGATCTTCGGGCTGTAAAGGTGTGACAGGTGCAGGCAGACGCACCAGAGGCGAAAGAAATGGTATTTGGACACATTTTGATCCATCCACGTGTGCAGCGAGGAGTCCAGCTGAGGCTCATAGGAATAATGGGTTCAAGAATGCGGGCAATTTTGAGCCGTTTTATTGAAACAACAGGGGCAGTTTCAGACCGAATAGCCTATATGTTGCATTTAAATGGCGGTTCATCATTACGCGCTGGATTGTTAAGCATTCCTGCGTTGAATCTGCGGGTGTGTCTACCTTTGATTACAGTTGCATTACAAGGATTTGGATGAATTGGTTGATATGAATAAGAATATCTCAGTATGAGGACTCTTATTCATAACACCACTCTTTTGCATATTACATGTTTAATTTTGCATCCACCTGCACTCCCATGTATAATTAATTTTGCAGTGGTTCCTCTTTGCTTACATTTATTTACACAAAGTATGTAACTTAAAAAAAAAAATTGTAGGCCAGCTGAAGAATTTGATTTCTTCAATTAATCTTCTTCAGCATATATGTTTAAATAAATGCTGTGTGTGTGTGTGTGTGTGTGTGTGTGTGTGTGTGTGTGTGTGTGCAGGCTTTATAAAGATTTTAAAGCTTTTATCTGTTGCATTCATGAACCGTGTCTGTAGAGAAAAAGTCCACGACGTTGAAAGACATATAAATAAATAAATAAATTTAAAAAATAATGCATTAAAAAGGAAACATATGCAAAATGTATATTCTGACTAAATTGTGTCTATTTTACCCATAAATGGCCATCATAGTGTAATTTCTGCAGTTAATTTATTGTAAAGCACATTTATACTGTGAAATGATTCAAAACATATTGAAGAATCCTCCTTAACTGCTTAATTTGACCTCCACTGATGTTGTTTTAATTCTCTATTAGTCATAATCACAACACAGACACGCAGAGGCTGCAGGTTACATCAACACTTCAACATCACTGGAATATTTCTAAATTTGGCTCGATATCCTCGTCACACTCACTTCCTTGTCAATTTTACTCTCGGCGTCTGGCACGGTTTCATATCTTTTCCTCACCACAGCAACTGCAGCTGATTTTGTACAGTTGAACTAAAAAAAATAAAAACTGCGCCCTTACATAGCTTCTAAAATTCGACACTGTGTATTTGTATCTCTGTCATCAACTGGCAATTTCAGGGCTACAGAGGCAATTTGCTTTTTTCTGAAATTCAGCTGCTGATGAGCAAAGCGCAGACCGATATGTGACCTAACGTTTCGTTTTAAAATGAAAAGCTCCTTCTAAAGTTGTCACTAGCAGCTTAAATGTTTAGCGTATCCCTGTTAAATACTGTCAAGAAAAGCTCCAAATTCCGAGTGCTTAGTCATGGAGCTGCTGATGATGTAAATGTTTGGAGTCTTTGAAGTCTATTACATAACCTTGTAACAAATATCAAAGTGGTTTCTGGCCCAAAGTGCTAATACCCTGTAACCTCACTGTGTCATTGCAGGACAAGACGGTGAGATTATGATTTGACAGTAAACCAGCAGACAAAGAAAAACAGCTATGTTCCTTATCATTTTTTACTGTGAGGGCAATGAATCACTGCTGTGAAATATCATTTTTGAGTTTTAAGTGTGATGGATTACAGGCTGCTGATCAGCGAGGCATGGCTGAAGGCTTTGCTCTCTCTGGGTCTCTCCTGAGAGTTGCTAACATATTTTTTTTTCTTTTAGGCAGAAAGAGACAGCTCTTCTGCCCGTCTTGTCACTTTGAGTTGTCTCATAACACATTCAGCACTCCTCCCAATGTGATTGTCAGTGTGTGTGACGGCTTGTCGCACTTACAGAAGCATAACTGAAGGACAGAACCAAAAAGGATTAGACTTTGGGTTATGCAAACATTTCTCAGAGAACATTGCAAATCAGATAATAAATCTAATAGATGGGAAAATGTCTGGGAGGAGCCAAAGTTTTTCAGTAAACGAGTAACGGCAGGCCCACTTTACGCAACCCGGATCTAACTGGTATACCTTGTTCCTCTAGCTCGCTTCTCATCAGTATGTCCTGAATCACCCGACAAGGCTCTTGCTAAATTACATTTACATTTATTTTAAATGTATCTGAATTTTAATCATACTATATTATATTTTGTAGGCATATATTCCAGTACAAAGGGACTGAAAAAACATTGAAGAACCTCTTGTCATGTCTGCTCAAGTCCAAATCTGTCAGTTGACCATTAGCTAAGAGGACAACAAAATTTATGTGTGTGGAAATTTCAACTAACCACCAGTACAACCACTGGGGTTTTACTGATGACCTCGCCACTGAGGGCAAAGATGACGGGGAAAAATCAACAAATTTTTTTTTTGCCTAATCTTGATTGTGTTTGTGTTTGTGTGTGTCAGTTGTGGCCCAAATGTTAGTAGCCATGTTTGACGTGGGTTATTGACACATGGCTTCATTGCAGCAGTCGTGTCTCAAATGTGGCCCTAAGAAAACTGCATATGTGGTCCACATTTAGGCCAAACACACATTGCTTTCTATGTTGTTTCTGCAGCTGGTTTGGGGATTTCAAAGTCATTTGTCGGGAGAGATTTGTTAATGTTGCCAAGCAAGCTGAAGAGGAAAACTTGGCTTTCTTCAACAGAGTCTGGATCTAAACCAAGCCCATTTAATGGGCTGTGTGAAAATATCTGATAAGGTGATTGAGGCAAGCTGAAAGGTATTGGCGCTTATTGCAAAGCAACATTAATAGGTCCAGATGATCAATAGGTTATCCGACATTACAATCAAATGACAAACTGACATGCCAGATATCAGATATGCTGTTTTTCACAGGTGTCTGTTGAAACTTTGGCTTGTCTTTGGTGTGTCTTGGACACAAAATGATTGAAAAAACCACTGAGATAGACAACTCTAAAGTATGTTTCTCCCACTTCATGCCAAATAATTTGGTGTGCTGTGTAATCTGATGGTCAGGACCCACAAGAAATGTTAACTGTGTGATAACATGATACGTAAGCCAAAAAAAGAAGGGAAAAACTGTAAGGATTTACAGATGTTCCTCCAATCAGTGTCTCTGGCCTGTTAATAATTATTTAAATAGAACAACCACACACATACAACAGGTGGCTTTGGGTTACAGTTGGACATCACTCCAGCTAATATGGTGGAGTTGTATAGCTATGCCAAATGTGGTAATTAAGCAAATTAATAATTTGCTAAGCTACGAAAATTATATACAAAAACGCGTTTTGAGAAAAACAACCTTGTGATATCTGAGCAATCTCAAGGTTTAAAAAATATATTCCCTCTGTAGCTTTCCTGTGGTGTGAAGAAAATAATAATTTTCAAACTGGTTTGGAATAATAACTCGAGTGTTTGCTCAGCAGGAGGAAAAACATCAAACGATGAACAGTCCCGCTGGCTGTTTAGGAATTGATTCATTTACCTGCAGCTGTCTCTATAGAACCGACAACCCAACTGCCTCCAAATTCATTGTATTAGGCTCTTTTTTGCTAGAACAAATGATCCACACAGCAATAAGCCTTTCTGGAGATATTTTTTTGAATAACTGAACATAATGAAAAAACATGACCTAACCACTATGGATTGAAATGAAGTCATTCCCCAGCGTCTTTTGCTCTAAGCTCATAGATGACATTGAAATAGCATATCAACTCACATACTGCATTACAGAATTCCCCATGAGTTTCCTGATTTAGTGTAATCTAATTGACCCTAAGGACCCTTACTAATTTAATACACTCCTTAAATGAAGCCAGCACTATCCTAAACCTATGTGGAAGTTGGCTCAGTACAGGGGGACTTATTTTATTTTAGGGTCTTTTTTCTGTAAGTCTCAGGTTTGGGTTCAGGTTTGCTGTCTGGTAACTGGATTAAAGGCTAAGGCTGGTGTTATAGTGCACTTTTTATTGACATCAAATCCCACCAAATAAAAAAGCCCCAGCAGTGTGTTGGTCTCTCAATTTTTATGGCTTTAGTTTCTACTGAAGATGTTAATCTTTAATAATTTCCTGTATATAGTTTCATTAAAAAAAAAGGGGCTCAGCATTTTTGTAAATGTGCTAGGCGCTGTAATTTTTAGGAAACTTTATCAAGAAGAGAGTTTAGGATTTGTTTTTCAGCTCAGGAACACTTGCATAAGATCATATGCGTTAGAATATATAGAATCGAGGTACGAAGATATATGCAGATTTCTTAATTATAGTAATTCATCATACCCATTCCCCTAATGTGTATGATGTAAAGTTCAGAGATATACACTGTGTAAGAACTAAACTAGATCTAAAATATCTCAATTAAAATGATGTGCTGAAGCAATATGAAATAATGCCTTGAGCATAACAGATGTTAAACATTTTGTCATACAAATGCGTTTTAAAATTTCATTTCTATTAAATGTGCCCTTTTCATGCACATTTCTGTCCCCCTGCACTTCTGGGGGTCTGTAGCAGCTCTCTGCTTTGTGTGTTGGTAATCCATCCTTCATCAGGCAGCCGTAAACCTATTTGAATTCATGTTTCATTCATGTAACCTTGTCTGAGGAGAAACTCATTTTTCCTCATGCATGACAATATTTAAAATAAACGTTTCCACACAATCTAATTTGCTGATGCAGGTTGGTTGCATATGAACACAATTCACGGGAGGCAAGCTTAGAAATTCAGTAATAATAAGCTGTGGTTTAATGAAGCCAGTGACATTTCTACCTTCAGAGCGGTATTGCTTCCATTAAATGTTGTATAACTAAAGCTCCCTCGTGAATTTCATTGCCAAAGGAGTCCTCTGGGCCTTCTTTATTCACAGAGCAGGCTTTTTTGTCAAATTGAGTTTTGAGAATTTAAAATTATTGGTTTATTCATTCACCTGCCAAATCACAGAAGACATGATCTATAATGCATCTATCTGGATTTTCACACAGGTCTTTTCCACTGAGTCCATCTTCCCCTCAAAAGTCTTTAAGCAACCGACAAAGAGCTGGAGCAGAGACGATCAAGCATGGATGTGCCCAGGATGGCTGAGGGCCTCTTCAGCAGCACGCTGTCCTCGTCGGGTGGTGGCCATCACGTGCCTTCCTACCTGACGCTTGAGCAGAAGGCTGCCTTTGTCTTCGTGCTGCTGCTCTTCATCTTCCTGGCCCTGCTCATCGTACGCTGTTTCCGCATCCTACTAGACCCATATCGCAGTATGCCCTCATCCAACTGGACAGACCATACTGAAAAGGACACATTTGATTACCGCATCGTGTGAGGACCACTAAGGGTGCAAAAATTATATACGCATATATTTATCTCTCTATATATAAAGAAAAAAAATTACACAAATAGACTGATTTGATGCACTTTGCCAAACAAAAGACTGCCAGGAAAACAAAAGCTTTCAAAGAAATCTTCTAAAATTTAAGACTGAAAATAAATTTGACACGATTATATTGAGTGCAAACAGCTTCTCCCTGCCAATTCAAAGCAATTCTCAACCACAGCAAGAGAGCCTGAACTACACTATGAAGATTATTAATCGAACCACAAGCTAACGCGGCCCTCAAGTCCGAGCGACACACCAGAGCCAATTAAGGTTCACCCATAGCTCCTTTCCCCTTCCATTAAGTCTCTTGTGGACTACCTCGCTCCTCCACCATCTCATGTGTGGGACTGTTTTCTCGTGTCATACAGGGTCAAATATCTTCTGAGATCCAAGCCAGTTGGATACTAACAGTGTTTACATCCTATCATGTTTACTTACATCCTTAGATTTCTATTGATAATGTAGACAATCAGTGTTTAAAACAGTGAACAAGTATTTGCAGAGTGAATAGTTAAGGTTTTTTAGCGCTTTCATTTGTATGTGTGTTTTTTTCTTATTTATGCACAGAGATGAAAGGTCACAAAGACTATTTATGAGCGATATGATTCATGCGAAGAGGAATTTAATGCCTTATGTTGTATAGGATATCCTGTGATAGTTTCTAGTGTCATCACAGAAAAGAAAGGCCATAAAAAAAGACTGATACAGAGGTCATAAAGCAGGTTTAATAATCACAAAGGAGGAAACTGCAGCAGAAAGCTCCCTTTAATGTTTAGGTTTGGACAGATAAATGCCAGCAGCGAGCGACTAACTGTTCTGTGTTTGCGATAAAAAAAAAAAAGAAACAAAAAAGCCCTATTTGTCCTTTTAGTCATGGAGGGGCCTTCAGTGTCCACGTCTTTAGATGTCAAAAACCAAAAGAGGTATTGAAGAAAAAAAAAAGTTTACTGTGCTGTACCGTGTGCCTAATTTGAAAAAAGATTGACGTGAAAAAGAAAGAAAATGGGTTCATATTTCTGTTTTTTGATGTAGTTTTTTTGTTTTTTCGTGCGTGTCGTGCCCATTTAAATAAACTTAAACAGCATTTTACTGCCTGCAGTTGGTATATTGACAGTTGGTATGCCAGATCTGCAGAGTGTTGATGATGAAGATGATGACGATGCATTTTCACATCAGACCCTTTATGAACTGATGTTGTGGCTCTTTTGTTGGGCAACTTTTCAACTGTGCGCCTTATAGTGTAGATTGTTTACAGTATTGTAGGTAGCTGAGACACTGGAGATGCTGATGCCACGGTGTCTTTGCACTTCACAGAGATGTCATACAACCTGTTAAAGTTTTAAAAAAAGATATATAGATATATAGAGCACTCCCTGATCTATTTCCAACCAAGTATTACTTCAGAATGTGTAATTTCTGCATTGTTTCACAGCACAAAACATATCAGTTTCACAATAAAGGCTGTAAGATTTTGATTTGCCTATAATCCTGTTTTAGGCCCATTGTTTTCAGTTAACCTGCATCAACATCACATGACTGTAAAGTTTCTTTTTTATTATTTATTGTTTTAGATTAAGTTTTATATTCAGTTGCGGTGTGGTCCCCATTGACCAGGGATGGGCAACTCCAGGCCTCAAGTGCCGGTGTGCTGCAGGTTTTAGATGTGTCCTTGATCCAACACAGCTGATTTCAATTGCTAAATTACCTCCTCAACGAGAGTGATATCTAAAACGCACAGGACACCTGCACTTGAGGCCTGGAGTTGCTTACCCCTGCCATGGACTGTATATGATAAAATGTAGGCAGGTAGCTGCTGTGACCATAACCATTAGTTTATAAACCTCCATTTCCAGCATGCTGACATCTGGCATTATGGCCATCACCATCTTTAGTAAGGCTTGTTTAGTAGTGTATATCCCACAGATGCAGTACTTGCTAAATAGTACTAGCATATAAAAAAAATATATATAAACAAAATACTACCTAAATATTACCCAAAACTGGAGCACAGACTTTTTAAGACTGCCTGTTTATATCGATATGTTCATAAAAAGCCATATTTGTCAGAATAGCTTCATTAAAAATGCTCCAAAAGGCACCAACAGTATAAACACACACCATAGCTCACTCAAGCTATGGCTATTCCTGTGAGTGCCTTAATGCAATTTAAACAGTAGTTATTTAGTGGATGTACATTTAACATGGAGACCAAAATCATTTTTGTATGAGGCTGTAAACATGCTTTTGTAAAGCCGAGTATTTTAACACGTGAGTCTAAAGAAACTGGCGAAATTTTGGAGTCAGTCTCACGTGGATAATTGAGGAACTATAGACTTTAACAATTCTGCATTGGTGTCAGCACTATACAGCTCACTATAATGATCGTAGTTTATGTGTGTGTGTATATATATGTATGTCATGATCACCTCCTCAATGGGTGGGTCAATCTGAAAAAAACTTTGCACGAACACTGTCACGCATAAAAAAAAATATTAACATGTATACATTATTTTTTTTTTTTTAAATTTCTAAATCCTAAGTCTTTAGATTTTCTTTTATGTTATCTTCATTTCACAATGAATCACTGCTAAATACAGAATGAAGACTGAAGCAAAAACTCGTCCTGAAGGATCATTTTTAACCTTTAGATTATTTCTAAGCTTACTTTGTATTTTCCATCATTTTTTTTCTTTACGGTCACATTTTGACGAGATTCATTAAAAGATCATACGTTGACATTTGACAACACATGCTAGAAAACCCCATTTTCCATTTTATGTTGCTAGAAAGAAAAGGCAATATTGTAGGCATCTCACAATTTTACAGCCTTTACTGTAAAGCAAACATGTTTTGCACTGTGGGCCAGTGTAGCTATGACACATTTTGCTGTGCTACTGGTTTGACATGTTCCCGCCCGGGACAGCAAGTGAACTGTGACCCTTTTGACGACATGTGACGTTCTTGTGATCTGCTGTGGCCTTTTCCTACCTAATGCAAATGTTGCAATGTTGTGCTGAGGTAGCGTGTTTTTTTGTTTTTTTTGTCCCTCCCTTTTTTCCACCGCATGTACGTCCTGCAGAGTGTCTTCTCCGTGCATGATAAATTGTGAAGTGCTTTAATCCTGATGTTGTAGCTGTGGGTCAGTTACTCAAGCAGCTATTTCCTGTCTGTACTGGAGCCTTTTGTTTCGATCTGTTTTTCGCCAAGAGCTGACGTCCTTTTTGTAATAAAAGTGATCACAGTGCACAACTGCCTTTTTAATGTGTTTTATTTCTTCGGGTTCATTTTCTGGCCAGAAAAGGTGTCAGGTGTTAAGAACAGACAAAAACATTACAAATAAAAATGGGTGAGGTAACCATTCGTCCAACCTTTCCTGCCCTTTCAAAGGCAGGCAAATGTGCTGGACGCCAAACACATTCTTTTCCCCGTTTTATCAGCAGCTGGCAGTGGTAGCCGGCAGGTGTCTCGATTGGTTTTCTGTGAACCCAGACACTTTGTCTCACTACACGCATGCAGACACACACACACACACACACAGAGTAGTCTCCAGGCTCCAGGCGCAGGCTGCTCTTTGAGCCGAGACCCTCCAGAATGCCTCGCAGAATAACAATCTTCTCTCTGACACCAACACTGCAATCATCTGCAAACCACCTTGAAAACCCTGCATCATTCCTCACACTGAAGCAAGACATGGACAGATTGGGGTATGATTTTGTTTGCAAGTAAATATAACTTTCTACATCTGTTGTGTTCGTTATTAATTCTGCTGATATGACACAGCCACAGTCTTTTTTTTCTTTTTTCTTTTAAGGGAAGGCAGCAGAGCTGAAGCGGATCAGAATTTTAAACGGGAGCTGATCGCACTGAGCTGAAATGTGCAGTCTGTGCTTTTTGGATTATTATGTAAGAGGCAACCTACGTCTTTATTGTAGCCTTTTCACAGTTTGCTTGTGTTAAAATACATAACAGTGATATGGATGCCACCTTTGGCTGATTGCAGCTGCTAATGAGAAGGCAGAACTAAGCATGCGTCATTTGCTTAGACAACACTTCTCTTGTACAATGCACGCTGGAAAGAGAGGGAAATCGGTTTGTTATACAAGAAGCTCAAAGAAGTGAAGATTGCAGGGATGCAGGAAACAGGGATGTAAGAGCCATCATTGGTAAATTACAGAGTCTTGCCTTCTACCAAAGATATTAGTCTTTTTAAAACCTCTGCTTATCCCAAAACAGTTATTAGCATCGCCCAAGTGAGCTGACATTTTGATCATTTCAAACCATAGCCAAAATAGAAACATATTATTTTGGAATGAAAGCCTTCATTTTCTATCTCTGAAATCTCATTAGCTCGTGCCAAGCAAGGATTAAAATCAAATCGAAACACACCCATACACAGCGAGTGGGAGCAGTGGCAGGGAACATGAGCCATTATGGATCAATATTACAGTCATGCTTTATGCAACATGACTCATATTAAAGAAAGCCACTGATAATTGAATTATTTTAATTATCTGCTCTGCACGCTTAGACGCCTTATGCTGAATTCATTCCCTCCCCAAACGCCCCATTTCACTATTCAGCCTCCAGTTAATTTAATGGTCTCTAAACAGGTTGGAAGGAATTGTTCCCATGTGAATGGAAGTAGCGGTGCAAGAGGACATAAGGCCATGGAGGAGTGATACCGCATAATTGATTTTGCTGTGATTCCTTTTCTTCTCAAGAGCTTGTGACCTTTACAATAGTCTGTCGCCTATCTCATTGACAAATAGTGTGTGAGATCAGGGAGCACTGATGGCAAAGAGGATCCATTTCAGGCACATATTAGCCTCTTATGTCAGCCTGATGAGACTGAATTGTCAACTTGTCACTCTTTAATGCGTCATCAGTTATTCTGCATGAAGCTAGCTAATGAAAGCTATCATTAGTTACAGCACTGAATAAAAGAAACACGGCAAAGGGAACAAAAGCACAAAAAACCAAAAATGATAAAACAATTTAATAGAATATCTTCCATTTCCAAGCAAAGCTTTGACATTTTTAAGTTGAAAAGGCAATTTTGGGTGAGCCACCATGATGTCACACATTGGTTTCTGGACTTTTAAAGCCCCAAAGGTATATTTGGACCAGAGGGTGGAGTCCGAAGGATAAAGTTTTGACAGACAACCTTGTGAATAATCAAGTTCACCCAACGATTCAGAAACTCATAGAATTACTTTTAGCAGCAATAAACTAAAGTAATCATTTTCTGTAGGTATGTATTAATCTTCTGCATTGTTATGGATAAACTTTGGTGCATTCGTCTTTACAACGTCAGTTCAGTTCATCGAGGTTTCATTTATGCACAGCTCTCTGAAGGTCGATGCTTTTCAGTCAGTTTGACTCTGACTGGATCATTGTGAAACCTTGATTCTTTTTTCGGCTATTCTGTTGTAAATGTTTTTGGTGTGTTTGGGATAAGCTTTAATTGATAAATGGCCTCACATTTGACTGTAGCATACACTGGTAAACTACAGTTCATGGCTGACTCCTTCAACTCCTGTGACTGCAGAATAAACCCAAATTATCACCCATGCTTGTTTTTCACCAGACGTGGTGCTGTGCAAACATCTCCACTTTGGTCTTGTCTGTCCAAAGGACATCATTCCAAAAGTCTTGTGATTTGTTCAGATCCAACTTTACCAGAGATGGGCAGTACAGTTACTGTAATCTGATTACTTTTTTCAAGTAACGAGTAAAGTAAGGGATTACTATTGCAAAAACGGTAATTAGATTACCGTTACTTTCCCGTCGGAACGCTGCGTTACTGCGTTACTAAAACCGTGATTTTTTTGCGAGAATGTCTCATGACAGTGACGTAAGCGAGTGCGCCGTTGGTGACAATAGCTGTGTGCAGATCAACAATGGATCACATATCGATTGTGGGAGAGAGTATGAGCGTGCAGCGTTTAAAGCGTGGAAGTACTGACCTTACTTTGAGTTTGATTCCATAAAAAGTGACAAAAACATTAGCGTTCATCGTGCGTGGGAAGAAAACTTATTTTTACAGCGAAAAAAAACCCTAAACTTCCAAGCAAGCACCGAGTGCGCAACAACGTAATGGGAAATTCACAGAGAAACTCGCGGATTCTTCAACTGACCGCGGCACACCTGCACCAGGGTAAACCTCTGCCTACCTCACTCCTGCTTTACAGGTGAAAATAGAGCAACAGGACCGCTGAGTCTTTGACTTTATTTATTTTCTGCTGTGTTTTACTTGCATCTATTTGAAAGAGTGAGTGTAAACACAAAAAATATTTTATTTTATGTGCTGGAATGTGCAGAAAATGGGTTTAAATGTTAAACTAATTTATTCAAGTCAGAGAATGTTGCATATAATTACATTTTTGGTTGATGCATAAAGTTAAAAGATTAAAACTAATAAAACAAGTTAAAAAAAGAGACTTTTCCATTTGATTACATTTTGTATGATGGATTATGCAGAAAAAGTAGAATTGGGCTGAAAGATCTATCACTTTATCACCTCTTCAGGTTGTAAATCGTGTTTTTAAAAAGTAACTAAGTAACTAAGTAATTAATTACTTTTGAAAATAAGTAATCAGTAAAGTAACGGGATTACTTTTTGGGGGAAGTAATCAGTAATTAGTTACTGATTACTTTTTTCAAGTAACTTGACCAACACTGAACTTTACAAACTTAAGTCATGCTACCATACCAAGAGGCCTGTCCTGACACTTCCAAACAAGCCATATTTGTTCAACCTTTTTCTCATTGCACTGTCACGAGATTGCTGTGGAGTCTGAGGTGTAGTTCTTGGGGTCTTTTGCAATTTCTCTAAGCATTGCATGGTCTGACCTTGGGGTGAATTTTCTGAGATGCCCCCTTCTGAGAAGATGATGGCCGTGTGTCAAACAAGCTGCTAAAATATCTTCTTGCTGATAACCAATTAATTAAGTGATTGACCTGGCTGCAACTTACCCTGTGGACGTAGAACATTTTCCCAGGACTGCAAAGAGTCCTGTATGTCCATTGAAATGATCCAAAGGTACCAAAACCATGAATGTTATAAAGAGTGGTTTTCTCAGTTAGTGAAAGTGAGGCCTTGAAGACTGTGACAGCTGCCATCTGTTTATAAAAGTAGCCATGCCCTAACTTTAAACTTGAAAAGGGTGATTAGGAAAATTATTCATAACAACCAAAACTGTATTTTGTACCAGGCTGGAAACAAGTCAGTTTCAGAGCTGAAGTTAAACTTTTTAGTACGGGGGTCTATGAGCATTGTCTTTCTTTTGGAGCCTACCTCAAGTGGCCACTGGGGGAACTGCAAGTTTTAACACGTAACACTGGCCGTTTAGTTTTTAGCCGATTTAGCAGGTTCCCAATTGGTGTTTGATAAAATTGCCACTTGCTTGGCTCTGACTTCCAGTGAATAAACCTTTAAGGAATAGCATTCTCATTTAAATATGCCTGTTTGTTCCCTCTGTGAGACTCTTCTCTTGAAAAATAAAAGGGGCAGAGGTGCCCTAGCAGTAACAAGAGCAGCTGTTTGCAGAGCGATTACCACACTAAATTGCAAGAAAATAGCCCAGAAAAGCCATTTTAACAGCACTCCTATGCTGTAGAAATGCTAAATGCCGACATGTAAGTATTGTAATTTCAAGGAGGCAACGTCTCAGAATTTGTCCTTTCTCACATGCAGCAGATAACCGGAGATTGTTCTCATCTGTTGCTACTGAAAGGCAAGGATGCTTCTCTAATAGATTTCACAAGCCACAGGATAAACTGTTGTTAGCTATGAATTCACTTTACCTGGCTATTCTCACACACATACTAAGTGTACTTTAATATATGATTTGACCAAAGGTGGGAAACAACAAAGTACAAATACTTTGTTACTGCACTTAAGTGGATTTTTTCAGGTATCTGTACTTTAAGTATTTATTTTTCTGAAAACTTTTTACTTTTGCTCCCTGCATTTTAACCCAAATGTCTCCACTCTAAGCTCCTTTAGTTTTCAGAACAGGCTTAGTACTTTAGGTTTAATGTATTTGAGGTAATACATAAAAGACAATCTTATTGGTGTATCCATAACTGGGGCTTTTTATAGCACTACATTCAGGGGTTAAAGTGGGCCGTGTCAATCTGTAAGGACGTTTTTGGTGCAGATGCCCATAAGTTGTGATCAAGAGAGTTCAACATTTACCAAGCGCTACAGAAGGGGAGCGAGTGTACAGGGAGTATTTTTTTTTAGTTTTTTGTGTGGCAGATAATTTTAAATGCAACGTTTCTGTCACCTCAACGAATATCAGCAAATATACAAACTCTTTGTGTGCAGTTTGCCACACAGTGTGTCTGCTAGCTAGAGGTACAGACGCTGTATTTTCAGGGGAGAGAAAAGAATGAGCGATAACACTCAGCGATGGAGAAAAATATAAGAAAGACAGGACAGGAGGGGGAAAAAAAGTTTATACAAAAGTAAGGATGTTTGATAAAATGGAAATTCCAAGTTTACATGTAATGCCCTTAATTTTTAAATGAATATTAGATCTGAATATGACGTGAAGTCGTGTTTTTGATATTGTAAAACACCCTGCATAACCCTCAGAGTTACTGTAAACTTTTATGAAAATATTCTTTAGTATAAGTTGAGTGCAGGATAAACAGGTTCGCTTTTTGTACTAAGATGAAATTACAATCAAGAGCTGAGTTGGACTGGTGCCCAGTGGCTGAGGTGTCCATAGCCACAATTGGGTTACATCCAGTTTAGTGCAGATGAATTTGCATTTTAGCTGATGATGCTTAGATTCAGTCACCGAATTCAACCTTTATACCAACCAAATACTGTATTAGATATAGAGAGACAGTATTAACACTATGATGCCAGTGTAGTGAATGGAAATCAGCCAAGACAGCCTGTGCAACCTCTGCTTACATGTTGTTGAACTCAGTTGTGTAAATCCATAAAGATCAGCAAACCTCAAAGTATCAGCATAGATCAGCTGATTACAGCCTGCACACAAAGGAAATTTATTGAAGCCCTCCATAGAAATTATTGTTTGATATGAAATTATTTTTCCAATTTAAAATTACAAATCTCAACTGTAAGCTAGCACTAGAGAAAAGGCATAACTAAAGTTGTGAGGATTCATTGTCTAGAAAACACAAATTTTATAAAACTGTTTTTAAATCATCCAATAACATAAAATACATTTCAACAAAATGTCCAATCATGGCTGCATTTTAAGAGGTGGTTCTACTATTCAAGGATAGCTGATCTCCTCAGGCGGGTCGTTTTGAGCCTCAGGGCCCTGATTGATGAAGCACTGTTGCTCCTGGTCGCTCTGGGACAGCCTGGGGGCGCCTATCAGGTGATGTCAAGCTATGAGAGAGCCCACATAGCCTTCAGAGCACCATAACATAGTACCAGGCCGTGATAAACTTTTAAGGATAAAATTTGTAAAGCACTGACAGACTGTGTGCGCTGCAAAGATATGATTCCATCTCCCACGTCTTGGTAAAAGTCTGGAGCTGGTTTGTCAGTTACATGTCAGCTGCAATCTGCTTCCCTCCTCAAAGTACATCAGAGCAAGACAGCTGTTCAGGAATACATATCACATCAACTACCAGCCCTCACTCCCACTGAGCCTTTCTGTGCACACATTTCAAGAGTTTTGCTAACAGGGAGCTGCGTGCAATGGTATTTTTCACCACTATGACTGACTGTTGATGTCTAAGAGCTGCCCAGTGTAATGACAGTCATTACCGAAGACCATGGGAGAACTTGACAAAGGCAGCTGGGAATATAAATGCTTCTACTGGCTGTTGTACAAAACAATTTACATAAATTTCACTTGCACATAATGGCTCATAAGCGTGGAGATCTTTGTAGGACACAGGAACAGTGAATGCAAAGCAGAAACAACTTTCAGAAATAACTTTGGAACTGGAATTATAAAATAAATGTTTCTTGTTCAAGCCACTTTAGGATTGCTCATGCAAGAGCTCACAGGAGACCGATTAAAACTGTCAAAGCGTCAAAGAAAATTAGCCCAGGAGTCCCAAGAGTCATCATCCAAAAGAATTTCATTTTTCACAGTGCAAATTTGTCTCCAGTGAAACTCATTGTTAATTAGGCTTGCACTATCAATTTTATAGTCACCAGTCCAATCTGAGACTTGACAAATCTCCCCATAACAAATGTATATGTCATATTTAGAAGAGGAAATAGAACTTGGGAGTTTTCTGCTAATGCTACTGCTGAGTAGCTAGCTTGATTAGCAAGGTGTATCCAAAATGTAAGTGATTTTGAAAGGGAGCTATATTGGACTTGTGACCCCACAGGTTTAAAACCAAATGCACATTGTGGCAATAATGAACACTTACTTTCAATCAAAAACGTAACAAGATCAAATAGCAGCCACTGTGTCCTTGATTCCACATGACTTTAAGCCCTAAATCATTAGCCTCCATCTCAGCCTTTTATATCATCATCCACTATTACATCAACCTTCTGCATGTCCTCATTTAGTACATTCATCAATATTCTTTGTGGTCGTGCACCGTCTGTGCCTTTAGATGGTTAATCCCAGCTATTTAAACTCATCTGCCTTGACTATCTCTACTCCTTGCCTCTTCAGTGTTACACGTCTCCTTCTAATCCACACGCACATTTTTCTTGCTTCTATTGACTTTCACTCCTCCTCTCTCCAGTGCATCCCTGTGCTCTCCAGGCTCTCTTCTGCCTGCCCCAAAGTCCTCAGAGCTCACTTCAGTTGTTAGTACATTTCCATCTCTAACCTGCTCTCCCTAACCTGCTGCACATCCTTTCTAGTAATATCTCTCTGATGTGGAAATTTATATGACATTTTCTCCTTCTTTAGTGTCCAGTCTCTCATGCAACTCACTATAGGCCATTTAATGTCCTATAGCAGCGGTCCCCAACCCCCAGACCACGGACCGGTACCGTTCCGTAGCGCAAAAAAGGTTGGGGACCGCTGTCCTATAGTGTATCCATGTTTAAAGTCCCTACTCCCATCTCCACACTCCAGGGCTCAGCCAATCTGGTATGGAAATCCCCCCGTGCCTGGGTTAAACGCTAATTAAATTTAAATTCTACATTATATCAGTTCATTTCAGATATTTATTTCTGCTGTAAACTTTTGTATTTTATCTTGGGAATCTATGGAAAGTTTTGGAGCCAGCCTAAAGTGACCATTTGAGGGAATGCAGTTATTGACACCTCCACATTATTTAATGAATGTAGTTTTCATTTCCAAAATATGTTGATGTGTCCAGTTCTCATTGAAATCAAATCTATATTATAGTGGCTATGTAGATGGAGGAGGGTACTCCACAACAAAGGTCAACTTTGATTCAGTGAAGATAAACTATTGTTGTGGGTTCTGCTGAAGTGTCCTTGAGTGCAACATAGAGCTTCTATCTGCTTGATATAGGTCATCATGGATAAGAGCGGATGAAGTGCTCTTACAGTAATTGCTTCATTATTATATTTGTCCATACAGTACACCTCCAGAGACGTTTACTGCCTGGCACATCACTCTGAGGTCATTTATCACAAATCCTGACAGAAAAATAAAAAAATAAAACTTGAAAATGACATTTTCACATACTTATGGAGCTTTTTTCTTTCCTACCTGACTAGTAGGTGTTTAACTTTAGGTTAGCTCACCAAGAAGCCTCACAAACTGTTTTTGCTCCTTTGTAACTTGTAAAACAGTAAATTCTAGATACATTTTGTAGAGAAGGAGCCATTAATATTACAAAACTTTCAGCTCCCATTTATTTGGCGGTTTTAAAATGATAAGTCATCTTGATGTGATTAAATGATGAAGCTCATTAAAAGTCTGCCCACTGCTTCTTCTGCAGACTCAGTGTGAAACACTAATGAAACAACTTTTTCCTTCAGCTTATTGATCTGTTGACTTCTGCAGGAATAAAGCTTTAACATAAAGTATTACCAGAAACCTGCATCCTTTTCTTCTGGGGAAAAAAGTGTATAATGTATCAGTAATTCTTAACCCTTTTTCAGAGCATGATCCCCTTTAGTCAAGTCAAGTCATCTTTATTTATATAGCACATTTAAAAGACATGAAGTGTCGGCCAAAGTGCTGAACAGAGGGATAATATAATAAAAGAATTAAAATAGAAAGAAAACATTTTAAAAAGAATTGTAAGACATGTAAGAGTATATAGCATATAATGTACATGCAAATATGCACATACATTTAGGGATGAAAATATTTTGTAACAATTAGTCTTTGAACTCTAAGACGCGCTCTATGCTGAATTTAACTTTCCTTTAAAAAAGGAAGAAGAAGACAAGTTTTCTCACTCTCACTTTAAAGTGAATGTCACCTTGAGATTGTCAGACATGCTACTGGGGAATCATCACTGAGAGATTGGTATGCTGCATCAGTTTCTCTATTTTTCTTGCATTCTCCATAGTGTCCCATTTTAATGTGTTTAATAGTTATCACGTTTTAATCCACTAATTGCCCTGTCTTTTGTTTTTTGAGGGTTTTTTTCCAAAGGAGCTGACCAAAACTAGCTACAATTATTATAATTTCAGTGCATGTCTGATCTCCCTTACCTCCTAATCAGTATTCAAAAGCACTGAGCACATAAACAGCCCACTCGCTCTGCTGCCAAAGCAGGGTGAGGATGAACTGTTGGCCCACAGCTGCTGGCTCCTGGTTCACCAGTATAGAGATGACCCTTAGCCCACCATTGTGCAGCCATGCTGAAGAATTATTTCATCCATAGTGTTCTCTAACTTGTCTGAAGACAACAGTTGGCTAGCTTTGTTAGATAACAGCCACAAAGGACCACTCCAACACTTTGCTGCCGTACAAAAATGAAACAAAGCCAAACTGTTACACAACCACAAAGGGAAAAAGGGATTAAGCTGTGCATACTAACATTTTTGATGTTCTTCTATTCTCACAGGTGTAAGCGAATGATTGCTGCTCTAAATGAATGTTAGCTGTTGAAAGCGTTTCCTTCCAAGAACATTTTCTGAGTTGTTCTGTTTAACAGTTGTCAGTTACTGTTCAGTAACTTTTAATTTTTTTTTCTTGTTTCTTGTCAGAAATCTTTTTTTTTTTTTATCTCTCGAGATAATGTGTCTTGTTAGGTGTCTTTTCACATATTCCATTGCCTCCACTTCCATGCCGTGATCTTGCTGGAAGTGGAGGCCCAGTTCTGAAATGTTGACAATCCCACCAGCATGGATGATGACGTAGATGTAGTTGTTTCTGGTTCTGTAAGCTGTCCTATGCAAGCACACAAGTAATTGGTGGTTTTCAATTAGGTAAAATTAATTTCCGTTGCATTTACTAATAGTCTGCAAACCAATCTGCCCCCAAATCAAACCATTTGTCAGATAGTGTGTTTTCCTTGTGCCATCAAAACAGCTCTGAACACTCAGGACATGGACAGACCTCTACAGATGTCCTGCGGTGCCTAGCATTGGAAAAATATAGACCCTTTAGATGTAGAGGACGGGAACCTCAGAAGATCTACATTTCTTTCAACAAATCTGCACAAGGACAGGGATGTACACAGGTCAAGGCAAACTGCCAAGGGTGACACAACTGGTTATTAGGCTTAGGGGACAATTACCTTTTCACAAAGGTTTGGATAGCTTTTTTTCCCCCTTTACTAAATGATATAATCATTTAAAAGCTGCACTTTGTATCTATGTGGGTCATCTTTGTCTAATATTAAAATCTATTTGATGATTTGAAACGTGACAAAAATACAAAAAAAAAAAAGGAATCAGGATGGAGGCAAATACTTAGTAACTGAATGTGACAGCACTTTTTATAAAGAGTAGCAAGTGCCTAGAAAGAAAGCATTATATTGACTGTACCATATTCTCTTTTGCAAAAAAGTAAATCATGCTATTAATGAATCCTGTCTCAATTTAGTGCACCTCATCTGAAAGAGACATCTGCATACCACTTGAGTGTCTGTGCTCTCTGGACATGATAAAAACATTTTTGTGGCTTCATGAAATGCCTCAAAAATCCCCTAGTTAAAGTTAACTTTCGACGATGAACTCGTGTTGGCATAATGTGCGCTTACAGTGATTCATCCTTCACAAAGTCATGAATTCCCTCCTCGTGGGTGTTTATGTTTCATAAACACGTTCTGTATCGGTGCCCTGTTGTATGCAACCGTGTCGCATGGGTCATCCATTGCTTTTGCTCGAGGCCCTACTATCTCTAGTCTGGCTAGCTGAAGAGTCCTGATAAGGGAGATAAGTTATCTAATGATAACTAGAGCCTCCTACGTATCGCCTGAGAGCCCCCACACACCTCAATTATGTAAAACCTTGGTAGGAAAGCACGTGGGCCTTTTAAAATCTCCAAATGTGTCCGTGTCCACCCATTTTAATATAATCCACAACCATTTAACTGTTATTTTAATAATCACTGGGTCTAATCCTCTATATTGTGAAATGGTGTCTTAATGTGGGTGCTATGGTAAAAAACAGTCTGCAACATCTGACAGACAGAGGCTGCATGGCTATTGAAACCATAGCAACACCAGTCAAACTGGGGCTTCGCTAGTCGCACTTAGAAAACATCAGACGTATTTTGGAAATCACAGGGGGCCCATGCAAACATGTTTGGCGCCTGCAGTCCCACAGTCTTCTGACTTTTCGTCCTCCTCCATCAGCCCTTTTTGTTAATATCCCCGGCTTCACCATTTCTCCTCTTCCTCATCCTTCCTCTCTGTTTTGCTGTCCCTATAATCTCTGTCCATCTTTCTCCCTCCCTCCTCTCTCACAGGCCCCTGATTTATCCATCCATGTCTCCTTGCCTTTCCGCCTTCATCTATCTGTCCATCTCGCTCTCCCTTCTGTGTTCATTTTTTACCTGCCTTGGCTGAAATGTGCTTGGTCATTTTGTGTCTTTTTCACTGTCTCCTGTTCCCTTATCTTGTTTAATAACCTTGTGCCAAAATGTTATGTGTCTGAGATGCTGCCAGAAACCCAGATGACCTAACTTGACTTGCCTCAGCTTTTCTGTCCTTAACCTATCTTTCTCCTTATGTCCTTATATCTCTTCGGTCCCTCTTTATTTAGTCCTCGCTCATCTTTACAATGCCCTCTTTGCCTGCTTTGTTCATCTTCCCATCATGCCACTTTCCCTCTTTTATTTCACCATTATGTCTGTATTCACCCCACTTTTGCCTCAATATCCTTTATCTGTCTTTTCTACTGACTCCTTACTCTCTCACACTGTCCTTACGCTTCCCTGTTCTTAACTGTCTGGATTCCTCTGTCCTTCACAGTCTTTCTCTTTCCGTCCTCACCCCCATCCATCCACCTGTAGCAGTACGTTCAGCTCAGTGTTCCCGGGATCCATCATGTCGAGCTCGCTGTGGGAGAGGACGTTTGCACCGCACCCCAGCAGGAGCTCGGCCAGCTCCCTGTGGCCGTGCGGAGCCTCCCAGTGCAGTGCCGTCGTTTTCGGCACGTCTTCGGTGTTGATGCTCTGACGCTGTTCTGTACAGAGGCACACAGTGCCCTCTGGTGGTAAGAAAATGAAAAACACAACAGAGGGCAGAAGAAGAATGAAGAGAACGTGAGAACAACTGTAGATAACCACATATGAAGACAGGTGTTTTCTGCACAGGGTGACGTTACTGAAAACCATGCAAGATGGTTACAGATTACTATTATTTATTATTTTTAAAATGTGTGTTTTTCTTTTTTGTCATGTCAAAAAACGGGTGAGGCGGGTTTGCAGCTTATATATATATATATATATATATATATAAATTCCCCTATTGCCTCTGTGGGCGGTCAATCCTTCCACCACGGGTCCTCTACCAGAGACCTGGGAGCTTCTTGAGGGTCCTGTGCAGTATCTTAGCTGTTCCCAGGACTGCGCTCTTCTGGACAGAGATCTCCGATGTTGTTCCTGGGATCTGCTGGAGCCACTCGCCTAGCTCGGGAGTCACAGCACCTAGAACTCCGATTACCACTGGGACCACTGTTACCTTCACTCTCCACATCTTCTCGAGCTCTTGTCTGAGCCACTGGTACTTCTCCAGCTTCTCGTGTTCCTTCTTCCTGATGCTACATCTATCACTACAGCCACCTTGTCTACCACCACTATCTCCAGTTGGTTAGCCACCACCGTTTTGTCCGTCTGTATCTGGAAGTCCCACAGGATCTTAGCTCAGTCGGTCAACACTACCCTAGGGGGTGTGTTCCATTTAGACCTCGAGACTTCCAGGTCATACTCAGCACAGATACTTCTGTATACTATGCCGGGCGCTTGGTTATGGCGTTCCATGTATGCCCTGCTTGCTAGCATCTTGGAAGCTTGCTGTTATGTGCTGGATTGTCTCAGGGGCATCTCTACACAGCCTGCACCTGGGGTCTTGCCTGGTGTGATAGATCCCAGCCTCTGTGGATCTTGTGCTCAGCTCCTGTGCTGCCATGATTAGAGCCTGTGTGCTGTCTTTCAGTCCAGCTTTGTCCAGCCACTAGTGGGACTTCTGGATGTCAGCCACTTCATCTATCTATCTATCTATCTATCTCTATCTATATCTATTAGGGGTGCAACGATACACAAAATTCACGGTTCGGTTCGGTTCGATACTTTGGTGTCACGGTTCGATATTTTTTCGATACAAAAAAAATGTTCATGCCTTTTTAATTTGTCATTTATTAAAATTATAAATATATATTTTAACTCAAAAGTACAGTTTTTAAATTTGATGTTGCTGAAACAAAAGTAATTTAAAAAATAAATATATCTCAGGGCTCTCAAAATTTCAAAATCCCTGGTAGCCCTTCGGGCAGGGACTCTTCAGTTTTTGGTAGCCCAAAATAAATGTAAGTAGCCCGAATAAAAAAGAGAGCAATTTTTTGATTGATGTTTTGTTTCCTTTACAATATTATACATTAAAGTATAATATTGTAAAGGAAACAAAACATTAATCAAAAAATTGTTGAAAAACAAATTACCACATTGTATAAAAATTACAATCATCAACTCAAATACTTGGTTCTAATTGAACAGAAATTTCTATGAACTTGTAAGAACTGTGTAGGACATGAATCAGCCTGTGTCAGATCCTGAATTTGAAATTTCCGCTGAAGTCACGGGTAAGAGACAAGTGGAACCAAGATCTAGGCCATTTGCTTTTTGAAGTTTGCAAAGACTGCTAAATTTCGCCAGTGGTAGTTCACTCTTTGCAACATAGTACGCTGTTCTAAACAGATTTTTCAGGTTTATTTTTAGTTTGTTATTTGCAATTGGTGTTTGTTCTGGGAAAGATATTGCAGACTGAGCAATAATGCATTTCTTGCATTTCTCATGGCTTCTAATGGGGGCCTTTCTTAAAATGACTGGTCCCAGTAACAAAGGCGCTTGTCGACTCAGAAATCGAGAGAAAACCAACAACACACCCGGCAGAACATTATGTTATTTACACGGGTGCACATAAGTGGTCCGCATGTGCGCATTCGCTGTCAAAATAAAAGACGCGCACCAGATAAGAAGTTGCAACGCGCGTTTGCGTCCATATAAAAAGCAGTTTTTGTCCGCTAGAGTAGGATTTTCACTGCACATTCCGCACCACATCTCTGTGCGTTCATCATTTGTTTGAAGCCTGCTCACCTCCTGCAACCACTTTTCCGAGAATACGTGCTTCTTTTGTGGTTCGGACTCCTTCTGACATTTCTTTGGAGGTGGAGGAACACCAAAGTAATTGCTTAAAGGAGCTTCTTCGACATCTTTAAGAGTTTTAAACAAATGTCTGTCCTCCTCCAGAAAATCTTATGTATGCAAACACACATTGCAACTTCTTATCTTGTGCGCGTTTTTTTTTTTTTTGTTTTGTTTTTTTTGACAGCGAATGCGCACCTGCGGACCACTTATGTGCAGCCCCGGTTATATAGCTCCTCATATTGCAGCCACAGAAATTCTTTTGTCCATGAAACCATAAAGCTGCACTTTCTTTTTGCCTTATAGTCTGATTTGTCATAACTTTTCCGTTTTGTGGTAAGCTTTTCTTTGGCTGTCACTTCTTCACCCTGACCTCTCTTATTTGGCTCAGCAGAACTAAAATATATATCATGCTGCTTTTACACACACACACATAACGCTCAGCGATTCTCTGCGCGATCAACCTCTCATATGTTTAAGCTTGCTGCGGGAGATTTCACTTGTCATGTTTGCATAGTAAGCTAACGATTGATAAGACGATGTCAGAGTAATTGGTGCGCAAATTATCATCACTCACCAATCAGTGCTGTCGCTCTCCATACACAGTTTGCACGATTGCAAAGTGAAAGCAAAAAACAAGCGCAAATTCAAACGCGATTTCAATATGTCACATATTGACAGTGGCTCACTGATGCCAATGACATAATTACCCAGCTACATTTCCGAAAGAATGCAAAAGCATTGACATATGTTTTTCCTTCCTACAATAGCCCGAAGGGCAGGGCAGAGATAGATTTTGGTAGCCCGACTGGAAAAATCGCTAGCCCCGGGACGTCGGGCTAGCGATTTTGCAAGCCCTGTATCTGATTGAGGAATCACTCATCTTTGGAAAAGAGAGTTTATTACAGAGAAATGTCTCTTTCCAAAATAAAAGCTATACTATACGCTTCTTCTGGGCTATATTCTCAGCAGCATATTGTAGCGGGTCAGGGCTGTTCCGGGTTCTGTTTGTACAGTTATGTTTTGTTTATGTTGCCATAGTGACGGGTGACGCCCTCTCGCTGCAACGGTGTGTCCTTCCGGGGTCAGAGGGCGCCCTGTGTGTTGTTGTTGTTGTTGCTGTGCGGTTGCTGCGCTGAGCAGTTAGCTAGCGGCAGTGTTCTTCTGCAGATGTCAATAAACGGCTGTGCTCCCTGGCTAGCTCACGGGAAGCAAGACCAAACGACACCTCTGTCTCCTCGTTGTCTGAGCTCGCCACATTGGTGTCAGAAGTGGGATGATGGTGGCACCCCATGTTCTGACCCGAGTGACTTTTCCCCCGCTGGTCGTGATCGGCCGGTGCGCCAAAAGAAGGCACCTGGACATTTGCAAAGTGAAAGCAAAAAACAAGCGCAAATTCAAACGCGATTTCAATATGTCACATATTGACAGTGGCTCACCGATGCCAATGACATAATTACCCAGCTACATTTCCGAAAGAATGCAAAAGCATTGACATATATTTTTCCTTCCTACAATAGCCCGACGGGCAGGGCAGAGATAGATTTTGGTAGTACGACTGGAAAAATCGCTAGCCCCGGGATGTCGGGCTAGCGATTTTGCAAGCCCTGTGTTACAGGCATGGCCCTTTAAGGATGAAGCCTGATGGGAAATGTATTCGGGATGTGTGTAGCGGGACTGCCTGGTGTGTGTGTGAAGAGAGAGAGCGGAGAAGGGGAAAAAGTAACGGTTAGCTACAGAAGAGACGAAAAGAAAATAAATAAAAGGAATATAATAACTCCATCGACAGCCAGAGTTGTGTCGGCGATGCTCGCTGTGAGTAAACTGTTTCAGCCCACTGTACGCGGTGTTCGTGCCTTAGAGAAGAAATAAAGTTCGGTGAAGCAGTTTCCTACGCCTCCTTCGATCTTTTTGCTAGCGGAGTTGACCTGTATAGTAAGCTGTTGCCGGCTACGAGTCAGTTACGGAACCTTCAAGTAACTGCCAGAGGTTTCCTTACTACGGTTCGGGGCCGCGGATCTGGCGCGGTAACACCTGTATCTGATTGAGGAATCACTCATCTTTGGAAAAGAGAGTTTATTACAGAGAAATGGCTCTTTCCAAAATAAAAGCTATACTATACGCTTCTTCTGGGCTATATTCTCAGCAGCATATTGTAGCGGGTCAGGGCTGTTCGGGGTTCTGTTTGTACAGTTATGTTTTGTTTATGTTGCCATAGTGACGGGTGACGCCCTCTCGCTGCGACGGTGTGTCCTTCCGGGGTCAGAGGGCGCCTTGTGTGTTGTTGTTGTTGCCACGCTGAGCAGTTAGCTAGCGGCAGTGTTCTTCTGCAGATGTCAATAAACGGCTGTGCTCCCTGGCTAGCTCACGGGAAGCAAGACCAAACGACACCTCCGTCTCCTCGTTGTCTGAGCTCGCCACATTGGTGTCAGAAGTGGGATGATGGTGGCACCCCATGTTCTGACCCGAGTGACTTTTCCCCCGCTGGTCGTGACCGGCCGGTGCGCCAAAAGAAGGCACCTGGACATTTGCAGGACTTTGTGTGGGGTAATGGGGTCGTCGGGGACGACTGACCCCTTAGGTGGGGGCTATGTAGCGGGTCAGGGCTGTTCGGGGTTCTGTTTGTACAGTTATGTTTTGTTTATGTTGCCATAGTGACGGGTGACGCCTTCTCGCTGCGACGGTGTGTCCTTCCGGGGTCAGAGGGCGCTCTGTGTGTTGTTGTCGCTGTGCGGTTGCCGCGCTGAGCAGTTAGCTAGCCGCAGTGTTCTTCTGCTGATGTCAATAAATGGCTGTGCTCCCTGGCTAGCTCACGGGAAGCAAGACCAAACGATACCTCCGTCTCCTCCCTGTCTGAGCTCGCCACAATATTAAACATATCAGGTCCCCATAAGGAGAATCATGTGCTAACGGCTGTCTAAATGACTCGGGTAAAGTTTGTAGCATGCATGCTTGTTGTTTTTGTCTGCTTCCACTTGTCTTTGCACTAGGATGATGTCAACGTAAATGTGCAGTCATATTCGTTGTGTTCCCACTAGTGCTGTCAACGTTAATCTCGTTGAAATGACGTTAACGCCACAACACGGCAAATCTCCGTTAACGAGCTACCCCTGTGTGGGGCTAGACGGCCAACACGTTAACGAGCTAACTGCGCTAACACACTAGTTCCCACCCATGTAATTGAGCATTGCATGGCACATCCAACATACTGTTTTACTTTAGTCCATGACGCGCTTACCTTCAGGGTCATACCTCACATGAAAACCAAAATAATTCCAAACGCCAGATCTGAATGAGGGTGGGGGAGGTTCAATTTGCCATGCTGCAAGGAGAGCTTAACTTCTGTCTCGCTAGCTTGCCCTGCACTCTTCCTTCTGATGATGCTGTCTGTGTTGAACGCTCAGTGGATCTGCACTCGACAGTGCAGCCTAGGCGGAGTAGTCGAACGCAGATTCACTGAGCGCTCAACACAGACAGCATCGTCAGAAGGAAAGTTGATAAAATAAATTACAAATTTTGTATTGTTCGATACATATGCGTACCGAACCGAAAGCACTGTATCGAACGGTTCAATATCGATACGAGTATCGTTGCACCCCTAATATCTATCTATCTATCTATCTACACTGAGTGCACCTTCACTGATCTAATAAGTACTTCAAGGCTGGTAGCTGCTATAATGTAGGTAAATATTTGTGTAGAACCTAAGCCGGAGTAATTTCTATGATTTATACACTGTCATTCCACTTTCAGTAATATTGTGTTGAATTACCACTCCAAAAGAACTTCTGTCATCTTATAACTGAACTCCTGTCACCATCTAGATCTCAGATTTACCATAAACATAACCTACAGGCTAAAAAAAAAAGCCCTCTTGCATAAGTTTTTCTTTTTTATGTAATTACAAGAAGGAAATGATGTATGAGTTTGTCACAGACTAGGGAGTTTCCGGCTCTCTCTCATACACTGCCGCAAATATGACAGCTTATCAGCCAAAGCTGACACTCCACGGTAACAGAAATGTAAATGATCATAACTTTCACTCACACAGTCGGCTTTACTTTAGGAGAGGAAATGGGTCTGCCCCATTTCATTAGCAGCAGTCCTTTAATTCATAAATATAAATTATCCCGGATGTGGCTGTTTTAAAAAGATAAAAAGGTGAAAGCTCCAATTTCTCCACTTATTTTAAAATGCAGAGATCGTGTGAACATGCAATAAATACACAGCGCCTTCAAAAACTGCCACTAGTTCCCAGAAAAACCTTTTTAACAGGTGACACTGTTTACTGTTTAGAACTTCATTGCCAGTTTGCATAATTTTAACTCTAATGTCTGTAAAGACAATGTAAAGACAAAACAATCAGTGTTCCATGGAGGTAGACGAGTATGCACATGCATCTTATTATGGATTAGGCTAAATATTATTCCATAATTAATCTGTAACAGCTGCCCCAGGCTGTGACCCAGTTGTTTTTAGAACTCTGACATTATGATCCCCAGCATCTGCAGCCCAATATGCACTACTGTTCTCTCCAGGAGAATCATTCACTCATTGGTGAAGTGCTGAAAATAAACTAACCAATAGGCTGCTCAACATTTAAAAAAGAGTATCATGGTAAACCATTCCTTAACAAATAATCCTTATGGTTTAATTAAACAATTAGTTTAAAGACATGAGTGTGCAGTTGTAGTTTTTAATTTACTGTAATATGTTAAAAACTAAAAAGTTAAAAACTATGACCACATTAACCAATTCGCTTTACATAATATAAATATATTATTAAAAAAAGATTTGATTTAGGTTAAAGTTTTAAAAGTATAACAAAAACGTTTCACTCTTGCTATGGCAATTTGTATCTTTCTCATTTCTTCTGACACAAGAAAATCAATTATATTGGGTTCACTTTTTTCCTATAAAATATTTAGTTGTAAATGTTTTAAATTTGTGGCTGTATAATAAAATTATACGTTAGCTACTTTCCATTGTGATTTATATCCTAAGTCTAGTTTCTTCAGGAACTACATTTCCCAGAAACGCTCGCAAGCATATCGAAGGCCTACGTCACGTGTGTTTCCAGTTTCCGGTTGAAGTGTAAATGGATACATGACACAGTTGTTTGGGGGGAAAAGCTATCTTCAGGAAAACCGTTAACGTCCACAAATTCGTCAGCGGGATTTTGACATCGCACCGACTGAGAGCTCCGTGTAGATTCGGCCGCGATGGAGGCGGTCCCCCGGATGCCGATGATCTGGCTGGATCTGAAAGAGGCTGGGGAGTTCCAGTTCAGCCCGTCCGTGAGGCAGGTGAGCTGGGTGGGGAGTGGAGCAACAGGGCTGAGGTCGAAAGTCAATTAAACAGGATTATGAACGAAGGGATAACCTTGTCAAGTGGATACCGCTAGCCATAACTCAAAGCAACAGTTGTCGCTACCTGTCGAGGGTAAAAGATTTTTCCAGAACGGGTAGCTGACGTGCTAGCAAAGGTCTGTGTCAGGCAAACCCCTCCTGCTCACTGCCTTTGTTTGCTAACGTTAGCAAGCTGCTTGCTAGCTGGTAATAAGCTAAAAACTCAAGTTGATATTTAGCTTTCAGCTAAGTGGCTAGCTTTGTAGGAATCGATCAAAAATACTGCCAACGCGAAAGGCATATGTGAGTATTTCTAGGACTCCTACGCCTCGAGTCAGCCTTCCGACATGAGAATAATAAACAATGATCTCATTGTCACATGCACCTGAGCGAGCGGAGCAGTTTGTACTATTCAAACTATCAGCCTGCTTAATATTAAACACGGGTTTACATAAGCTTCTATAACGAAATACACAGGGAAAGTTGTCACTACACCTGTGACGCTACTTCTTACCTTAACCGTAAGAAAGGTGGGCTATCCTGTTATGTAGCGCATGTTAAAAACAAATAAAGGCATTTAAAAACAGAAACAAACAAAATTGTAGAGGACAAATATGGAAGATAATAACTCTTTAAAAAATGGGAAAAAAGAAAGAGTTTCGGGCCCTTTTTTTGGTGCTTTCAAATCCATTCTGAGAGAAAACCTTGTTTATGTGAGCGTCCAAGTCCAAGCTTTGTTTTTCCTATTGGGCGTTAGAAGAGCCTATTCCTGTATGGTGTCAAAAAGGGATTTCGCTCTTAACTTGAAAAAAAGAAAATTAAATATTAACGGATTTTTTTTTTTAGGCCTGCTGCTTCCAAAACTCATCTCGGATATTTAAACTCCAGATCATTTGACTGCCTATTAAAGCTGGTATCATCTTTATCTGGTGACTCATTTGTCTTCCCAAACTTCTTCCTCATGCACGTAAAAGGACTTTGTCCTCATGACTAAATACAATAATCAGAGGGGTTATGTGGTTGGTTTGGTTTGTTTGTTAGCAAATGGTTATGGCACAGAGAACAAAATTGCACTTGTGGGATCATAGTTTCACAAATGTATTTCAGATTTATCTAAGCAAATTCGAGATGTTTCCACAAAAATGTCACAAACTGATCTGGATCCAGACATCCTTTTAGGTCCAAGGATTCAGTTCATACATGGTGTGGAGTATATTTTTAGCCACTGTGGAGGTGGAGATGCAGTTTCAGACTTTCTTATTAGTAATTCTTTTTGGTAATAGGAAGATTTATTTTGATTTAATTTAACGACAGAGTGTTTTCTTAAAAAATACTAAGAATGATTATTTTATTATTTTTATTGGCCTTAAAAGTGTAGCCTTTAAATAAGGGGTAGTCGATCAGAACAACATTATTTAAAAATGTATCTAAAATACCAACATTTTCTCTGTTTACCCCAAACTAATGCACAACAGCACATATTTGGCCTGAAGGAGTAACAACGTGACTGTGCCCGTCTTCTTGCTTTGTCATTGTGACCTTTCCATGATTGAATTAAAAATGAAACAAAAGCACTAGTAGAAGAATGAGTATCTGCAGGGCTGTTTACCTCCTGACCTGACAATTACGGTAGTAGCTTAAAGCTTATTGTAGTGCTTATGGGGGACAAGTGTGAGTCCTGGCAAAGCATGATGGGAAGTCTTGAAGCTCCAAGAGTCTAAATGCTTGGCTTATGCTCAAGACTAAAGATTAACATAATGAGTTATGAGCCCCAGTTCAAAGACATTTGAATTTTTTTTCTAAACAATTTAACCCTCAGTATTAGAGATGATATTTTTATTTCTTTATTAGGATTTAACCCTTCATTTAATTTTGTTTTTACCTGAGTTTCAGCAGCACATTCACCTACTTCTTTCTTCTGCTTCTTTTTCTCTAGTTCATCTTGAAGAACTATGGAGAGAATCCGGACAACTACAACGAACAGCTGAAGAAACTGGAGACGCTGCGGCAGGTGAGCACTGTGTCAAAGTATTCTCAGTCAGATTTCTGTGACTCGGACTTGTCCATCGTTATGTGGGTTGCTATTGAATATAGTGGAATTCACTTTTAGGCATCTCCTTGTACCTGAAATTAAGTGTTCCCAGCTTCCAGGCATAGTTCACATACAGCTATGAGTCCTTACTGGGATATTGCCGGGGTTATAGTGTTTGTTGCAGGACGCCGTGTTCTGTTGACAGTTCTTCTTTCCCACCATTGCTAAGTGCTTCTTCACAGGGGATCTTTTGATTATTTGGATTCTCTCTCTAACACTGCAAGGTGTATACTTTTCACTATAAAGCACCTTGAAAGGACTGTGTAAATAAAATTGTGATGAATAAACTTGGTTATCACGTAAAGTCATTAATATTTAACCTTAACACTCACAATCCCAACCAGATAGTAAAAGAAACCTCCATCCAGTGCATCACAACTACAAACTGTCTGTTTTGTGATGAGGTTAAGATCATCATGTATAGTCATATGTGTGCAGTTTTACATTAATAGTAGTATTTCCATGTGGACAGGGATTTTCAATACAAAACATTCTGATACAAGTTATCAATCATATCATAATGAGGCCTTTTGAAGTGTTGCCAAGGAAAATGATAAATTCTGAGCATTAAGCACTGAAACCCATTGTTACATAATTCATCGCTGGGCTGGGTCAGAGCGTCTTTGCAAGAGTAATGATTTTTGTAGCTGATTAAACACAACAGAAACACAATGTTTGTGTCTGCTTCGCAGAGCGCAGTGAATGTGACGAGGGATTTCGAGGGATGCAGCACACTGAGGAAGTACTTTGGCCAGCTGCATTATCTGCAGAGCCGGGTGCCCATGGGAACCGGCCAGGAGGCTGCAGTACCCATCTCATGGTAATAACACACAGGAATCCACAGAAACTGTATGGAGTGTTTACACATACCCATCCAACTGCAGTCTGTACTGCTGAACACCAGAGAAGCTTATTTTAGAGACACACTCACTGCAGCTTGCTCGTAGAGAGCAGTGTCAGCACACTGGCTTAGTTGCTGAATGTTGGGATGTGGATAGAATGAATGAACTGACATTAGGCGTGCGAACCTGTACTGCTAAATTCTAATTTAGACTTAATTCAACTGCATTTAATTAATGCAGTCCTTCAGTGTTTTTTCTGTAGTGTCTATGAATACAGTGTCATTATAATACTATGGTTTAGAAATCAATAATATATGATATTGTTCAGGCATTTTATTCTCTTTAAAAATACTTTTCTATTTTCTTTGGAAAACAGGACTGAAATTTTCTCTGGAAAAACAGTCACCCATGATGACATCAGCTATGAGCAAGCCTGCATCCTGTACAATCTGGGTGAGTCACTTAGAGTCAATAATAGTAATAAACTGTAACAGTTAAACACATCTGAACATGTCAGTTTAAAAAAACAAAACAAAAAATGAAAAACATGAAAGCAGTTGATTGGAACTTCCGATGCTGTCTTGCTCAGTACTGTAGTATTTGTTAAATGATATTTTAATCAGATGGAGCTTCATCCATGAGGGTATTTGTTATTAAGGGAAAAGAAATCCAAAGCTACATGGCCCTGTGGGAAAAAGTGATTACCCCCAATACATAATAACTTAGCACCAACAACTACAATCTAGCGTTTGCAATAACTCACAATGAGTCTTTTACAACACTGTAGAGGCATCTTTGGAGAATTGTTGTAATTCAGACACATTGGAGGGTTTTCAAGCATGAAGCGCTTTTTCAATGTCGTGCCACAACATCACAGTCAGATTCAGGTCAGGACTTTGACTAGGCCACTCCAAAGTCTTCATTTTGTTTTTTCTTTCAAGTCATTCAGAGACAAACTTGCTGATATGCTTTGGATCATTGTCCTGCTGCAAAAGCCAAGTGCGCTTCAGCTTGAGGTCACAAACAGATGGCTTGACATTCTCCTTCAGGATTTTTTGGTAGACAGCAGAATTCATTATATTTTTTGTCTGCTCCACTTTGTCAGGCAGGGCCTACTTAAGTGATTTCTTGACTGAGAACAGGTGTGGCAGGCGAAACTCAGCTTTCCAAAGAGTTGGGAGTTCGCCTTGTAATCGGAAGGTTGCCGGTTGTGTTTACTTGTGTTAGCTTTGACTTGTGTTATTTCAGAATTCTATGGTTGACACAAACAATCGCTTTTTCTTCATGGTGTTGGAGATTTTCAGAAGTTAATGTTAAATATGTACATGAAACCCCTCAGTACCATATTGTATATGCTGTAGGGGCATGCCACTGTTGAGCATGTCACACAAATCACTTCCTTTAAAGAACAATGTGGAGAAATTCAGATAATTTTCAGCTTATATGCCAATTATTTATTGAATGTGAACAACAAAACCTACAAATTCCACCAAACTTATCTGTGGATTTCCTGCAGGGGCCTTGCACTCCATGTTGGGAGCCATGGACAACAGGGTATCTGAGGAGGTAAGAGAGACACATACATGGGCGCAGAGTAATTCTGGCCATTTTGTGTGCTCACACAGTCCCACTGACTCTTTCTGTTTCATTTTTAGGGGATGAAGGTGTCCTGCACTCATTTCCAGTGCTCAGCAGGAGCCTTCTCCTACCTGAGAGACCATTTCAGCCACAACTTCAGTGTGGATATGAGCCACCAGATTCTGAACCTCAACATCAACCTTATGCTGGTAGATTACACACCTACATGCACATGCATGGATTAAAATACACACACACACACACACACACACACACACACACACACAAAACAAATGAGTGTCCTTAACCTTGGTCCCTCTCGCAGGGCCAGGCTCAGGAATGTCTTCTGGAGAAGTCCATGTTGGACAACAGGAAGAGTTTCCTGGTTGCTCGCATCAGTGCTCAGGTTGACTTCTTACCATTAAATATGAATCATATAGTCATCATTAATTTTAATATTAAATGCTAATAACTGCGGCCCTGTTGCTACAGGTGGTGGATTACTACAAAGAAGCGTGCAGGGCTCTGGAGAACTCTGAGACGGCTTCCATGCTGGGAAAGATCCAGAAAGACTGGAAGAAACTGGTTCAGATGAAGATTTATTACTTTGCTTCTATCGCGCATGTGAGTGTTTATGGGGGAAATTAGTTCCCTACATGTATGCACTTGTTTGTGTGTGCTGAGTTTGGTCTCAGTAATTGCTTTCGCTTCTCTCAACAGCTTCATATGGGAAAACAGGCAGAGGAGCAGCAGAAGTATGGAGAACGGGTAGGACCAACACACAGATGCATTATTTATTTTCCACTGTCAGGGTGCTGTGGTTTATATTTGTGCAGTCATATTTTGCTGCATTGCTACTAATATGATTAAAAATCCCACCAGAGGATTTAGTGCTGATATAATTTTAAAATTTTCCCATTTTCTAATGTTATTAATACATTTAATTGTATAACAGTTCAACTAAAATAAAGACAAACAAGTATTTTTTCTTTAACTAGATTAGAAAGGGTATTTTTGTCTTATAATCTCTACTAATGCACATGTATTGCTCAAATTGAGGGTTTCCAGCTGATCATTTTCCTTACAGCCACATCAACATAGCGAGTCCGCTGTGGTCTGATCTTTGGCCTAAGTTGGTTTTTCCTGGTTAGCACATGTATGGAAGCCCACCTGGTGCTGCAGATCTTTGAGTGGCGAGCTGGTTCAGTGGTTAGCAATGTTGCCTGAACGCAGGAAGGTCCTGGGTTCAAATCAAACGGGGCTTTTTTGTGTGGTGTTTTCATGTTCACCATATGCCTGTATGAATTTCTTCTGAACACTGTGGCTTCCTCCCACATTCGACGAACTCTTATTTGGTTGTTGGTGATTTTAAAGTGGTTAAAGTGCACACAGCGCATAGTGCTTTGAGTGGCAAGCACTCTAAAAATGCCAGCTCGCCATCGCTTAAAAAACTATTGTTTTGCATTTCTTGAAATACACTCTTTGACCTTTTTTTTTTTTAACATGTCTGTATGCTGCGTATAAAGCTGGGTTAAGCTAGTATGCAGTTGAGCTAGCCTAACTGTAAAGACAGTGACGTGACATTTTTTCCACTGTTCTCAGGAGGTAATAGGATATTCTTTATCTTAATCTTAGTAAGAATGTGAAAATGAGAAAATATCACACTATTAACAAACCAATACCTATGACTAACATTTGGTTTGTGGGGGTTGGTGGCGGCACATTAGAGCACAGTGGTTATGTTACCTCATAGATTTATTTATGTTTAAAAACAAATATGTAAGAATGAAAACTCTTCCTGTCTTACTGGCATCCTGCCACCAGGAACTAGTGACATTAGTGACATGTACCCTTTCCTGACATCCAGGGAAACTGGAAAGAAACTCTTTCCTTCTTGGTACTAATAAGGGAATAGTTTCTTTTAATCTGAATTAAACATGACGTTTGAGTGTCACAATGGTTAATTTTATTTTAAATTTTAGAGGTAAAACTGTTTCAGTTAGTTTGACCAGTTTCTTAGTTAGTTTTGTTGAGTCATGTTTATTTTTCTGTCGGTTAAATGGCTTAAATGCTCATTTTCCCCCCACAGTTGGCTTACCTGCAGAGCTCCTTGGACAAACTCAATGAAGCCGTCAAACTAGCAAAGGTACTACTTCTCTCTACCTTCCCGGCAATCCATGCTTAGGTCGTTTTAGTGTAACTTGAACTTTCCTTGAACTGTTTTCACACTTGAACTTCAAATGTTTTTGGGAGAATCAAATTTTCTGAAGTTGTCTTTGCAGACATGCATCATACAGATGCATAGACTTCCTATTACTGGAAACACACTCTGTGATTTAGAAAAAAGATGTTCAATCACTCGTTCTGAATTCTCCTTTTATCCTACTACAACCAGGGACAACCTGACAGCGTGCAAGAGGCCCTGAAGTTCACCATGGATGTTATCGGTGGAAAGTGAGCAAAAACTCTTAGTTAACAGTTACGGCCACTTCATGATCATCAGCGGTTTTTGAGCTTTTTTTTTTCTTTGACCTTGCAGGTTTAACTCTGCCAAAAAGGACAATGATTTCATTTATCATGAGACTGTTCCGTCTCTGGAGACTCTAGCATCTGTAAAAGGTAACAGGAAACATCAGTATGTTTCGCTCAGTCAGTACATGCAAAGCTGGTTTTGCATATAGGGTGTTGCAAATATGTATACACTGTGTATGAATATGTTTTTGTATATCTTCCTTCATTTTTATCCTGGTGTCGTGCCTTTGTTTTCTGTTTTCCTTGGATATAATTATTTTAATCATCAAGTTTCACTAAGTAAAATTCATGGATTTTAATGTATATGTAGTTTCTAAAGTAGTTTTGCATGTCATGTTATGCTTGGCCAACAGTAATGCACAGTCAAAGCTAATATTAGCCAGTTTTTATATTTAAATGCAAAAGTTGACAACCATTTATTCTAGATTAGGCCCTTTTTGAGAAATAAGCCGAGGACAGAACATGATTCTCTGTTTTGAAACAGACCAGTGGCCAAGCAGTTTTTTCAAATTACGTTGGGGTATCAGTCTACTTTATTGACTGATTAAACTACTTTTTCTTGGTTGGTTAATTTTCCCATAACCAAAGTAAGTGATTTACTCTGTCATAATACTGCAGACATTCTTAAATATTCAGATTTGAGATGTTACCAAAGATTTTTTTTTTTGTGAATATT